>NC_135478.1:116089340-116689340 GCF_052094955.1 Ictidomys tridecemlineatus
TAGTATTTATTGGACAAAGTCATGTCTGCAAAATATTTACAGTATTTAGGATAATCGACCCCATTAGGTTGTCTATAAGCCTTGTGATTCCAGCTAGACCAGGGTGGTGAGACATTCATTTTAGACTTGCGATTTTAAGTTGAAAAGTTTAAGAGAATTTACTTAAGTATCAACAAGATTGGAATGTTGAGGGGAACTTGCAAGTTCTAGTAAGTTTCGCTTGTGAGATTTACTAGGGTTCCTTAAACATTTGAGAACATTTCCAAGTTAATTAGGAATATACATTGCCTTAAAAGAACCAGGATATGTTAAATTTATGAGCATATTCTGAAATATTTAAAGGAATATAATTCACTAACTTATTAAAACTTCCTCTGAAAATTGCATTAAAATAATAGATTTATGAATAGAGTATCACGATTTTTCAGTTGAACTTGAAGTCTTTGGTAAGAGCATAGTTTGGGCAATGTTTATTTTAAAACGTTGGGATATTAAATAGAACAACAAAAACAAGTCACTGCATGGAGTCCTTTCTGTTGGGAAGACACCCTAAAATGTCAGCCTCCGGGAACTGAGAAATTGGGGCCAGCGCACTGTGTGGGTGGGACAGGTCGGGGAGGCAGAGCCCTGGGGACTGGCAGAGTGGAGGAGCTGCAGGGAGCTTTCTGGGTGTGTTCCTGGGTTTAAAAGAGCAAGTCGCAAGGAGATCTGGGGTCAAGGGTGTTCAGATAATGTTATTAGAGTAACAAACTTTCATTTCTTTTAATAACTAAAATGCACTACCCCTTATCTGGGCCCTCTGATACCTGGCTTTAGGACAGGATGAGCAAGGTGGCAGCTACTTCCCAGATGCATGGTTCTAATTTGAGCTTGTCACCCAGGGCTTTGGGGACAGCTTTCCTACTGCCAATGGCAAAACACTCAGAACGCAAGTCCTCGGGATGGTCCAGCTCAAAGGAGACTGCCTAAGCTACAGGCACCTGTGACATAGAGGTAGCTACCTTCTCCTGCGTGTCTGTCACCTGTGGGTGACAAATGCCCAGCAGGAGTGCCAACTAGAGGTGGTTCTCTTCCAGATGAGGTCACAGGCGAGATGGACTTTTCTGTTCTGAGACAGTTACTGCATTTCAGACAGTGATTTTCGAGGAGAGGCCTAAAGCTGAAGGCAGGACTCAGCTCCCCGTCGTCGGCCTTTGCAATTCGTTCCTGGACCTGGTCCCATGCTCTCTGCAGCCCACTGTTAAGGGGTGCCAGGGTGTGATGAAGGGAAGTCTCAGGGAGCGTCTTCTATTTTGATGCTCTGACAGCTTAGATTTCCCTGCAGGGTGAGGTGCAGCCAACAGACAAAACCTCCCTCTGCCTCCAGGTGAGACAGGCTGCCTATCTCTGGGGACCTTTGCCAGGAGGAGGCTCTGAAGACCTGGAACTGGGAAGGGGCCTCATGACCGCTGGCTAGAGAGGAGGCGCGGCCAGCTCAAGCTGTGGTCTGGGGTGTGGCAAAGCAACACCTTGGCCGTGTCCCTTCACATTCTTCTTGGCCATGAGGCCAGGCCCGGGTTTGGGTTTCCCAGCCTCCCTGGGGAGTAGGTGCTGACCAGGGTTCTGGCTAAAGACTGTGAGAGTTGCGATGGGAGCTGGGTGGGTGCTCCAGTCCCTCTGCCTGTTCCAGGGCGTGGGATGTGGTATGGCAGGTACGATGGAGGGTGCATAATGAGGTGACAAGGGGCCCCTGAATTGCCACCTGGAGCAGAACCTTCCCCATACCCCCTTTGGGTTCTGCAGAACAAGAAATAAGTCACTTTTGCTGAAAAGCACTGGAATTGGGGGGCCATTTGTTTCCTGTTTAGCACACCCAGCCTGACAGAGGAGAGAGAGGATGGTTTGGGTGACCCTGGGAGGCTCCTGCTGGTTGCGGACATGAGGCCTGCTCAGTCGCTGAGGAGGAGAGGTCCTCTAGACACACGGTCATGGGGCAGGGCTTCCGCTATGGCGGTTGCTTACTTTAGAGGGAAAGAAACCCTGGATCAGTCCTGTTCCTCTTCCATCAGATTTTTGAAAGCGAGGCCCCAGACTCTCACCGCGGAGAACAGGGAAGGGGTCTGGAGCTTTCAAGAGAGTGAGAGGGAGGAGTCTAGAAAAAAAGAACCGAGGTCAGGAGCAGTGGGAAGTGCTGCTAGAGAGAGAGAGGATCTCAGGAGAGGAGCCGGACACTGACTCCCAGGAAGGCTCTCTGCCCCACCAGGGGGAGGCCAAGGCTAGGGGTCCAGGTCTTGATAGAAGAAAGCATTGTTGCTCACCTGACCAGTAAGGAGGCCAGGACTGGAGGCTCTGCCTCCTTGATGGGTGGGTCTGAGGGACTTGGCATAAAGGAAGGAGGAAGGAGCTGCCTGTTGCCTGGGTGGGAGGAGGGGGTTGAGGGTTCCCCTGGGCAGGGGCACTCGGCCATTACACCTTCACAGGCCACACCTCCTATGGGGTGGATCTCCACCTTCTGCATGAAGGATTTTGAGCTGTGATATCAAAATATCAAAAGGCCACTGACCAGATGAGCTGTCTTCCTCTGCACATGTCCACTCCTGAGAACCAGTTTCAAACCACCCTTGACAGAGACCAGCTGTCCTGGGGAAGGCACACCACACCCCAATTAATTGGCTGGAAGCAATGGGCCCTGTGGGGACGGTCACAGGCTTTATGTGGCTCTTTCCTGAAGAGCAGAGAAACTCTGATTAAAATGTTCAAATCATTTTCTATAATTCTGCTTTCAGAGACCTTTCTTCATAAAAAGAGCAACTTCTTCACAAAATGAGTCAATTTAGAGTGGATTGTTCACGGGGTGGTTGCCTCTTTTCCACAGAGACAGTCACTTTATTAGAAGTTACAATTTTAGAAAGGAACCACACAAGTAGTTATTTCACTGGGCTGGTTTCTGTGATTTTTTGGTGAAGAGGCTTCTCCTGGCCTGTGAACTGGATTGGCCTTCTGTGACACTCGTGCCCTGGACGGTGGCATTGAAGTCACGTTTCTGTCCCCCTCTGGACTGCCATAGCCCTAATAACTGGCTGTTTCAAAGGGACTTTGATGACAAGAGCCCTCTGCTACCCACACCCCCACAGGAGTCTTTCTTCTCCCTTCACCAGACTGGAAACTACGATGGTAGCTGGGACGGCTGGAGAAGGTGCTCAGAACCCAGAATAAGATTAGCTCACAGTCACTGACGTCTCAGGGGCCCTGCACACACAGAGGGGTGGTCCTGTGCATGTGTATACAAGTGGCATCACGCTATGATCCACTGAGTGACTGCAGCAGGTGGGAAGACAGGCCATGCCTCTGGGGATCTAGCTGGAGGCCATGCAACCGTGGCTGCTCAATGGCCCAGGTCAGCCTCTGCCCAGTGTTCGTATTCCCATCTTCCTTCGGCAGCCTCCACTGGTGACCTGCTCTTAGCGCCTGCCTAGGACATTCTGGTCCCCATCCCCTGGCATATGGGCTTGGAGTGGCTGTCACAGCTGAACTGATGAGCTTCTCCCCTTTTCAAGGTGATGTCCCCTCTAGGCCCTCTATCTACCTGCACCTGGGGGGACATGGGGCTCTAGTAGCTCAGGGTTTTTCAGAAACATGCTCCTCCCAGCTGTGGCTGTGCAGGCCAGTGTGTGTGATGCGCAATGACAGACACAGGGGTATATGAGCTCAGGCTTCATCCCTCCCCCGCACCGAGGTGTCTGCAGGAGACACGTTCTGGACCCCTCAGGGAGCCAAATGTGTGGCTGCTCAAGTTCCTTATGTAAAGTGGCCATGTATTTGCACAGGACCTGTGTACATCCTCCCGTGGGCTGCAAACCATCAGATTAGTTATAATACTCACTATGATGCATGTGCTACATAAAGCGTTGTTTAGGGAACAATGATAAGACAGAAAGTCAAAAGTGCATTTTGGTTTTGTTTTGTCTCTGCCAAGGATTGAGTGTGAGGAGGCAGAACCTGCCAGCAGGTGGCCCAGCTGTGGCAGTGGCTATGCACAACCTGTGTTCCAGGTGGGTGAGCAGTGTTACTATGGTTCCTAGTACCTACCGGAGTCGGATGAAATACTTCGTGGAAGGAGAAGGGGCAGAGATGACTTGGTGATGGAGGGTGTTCCCAGAGGGGCTGTCACACTATTTCCAGAGCCAAGGGTACTGGGGTATTTCTTTCCAAAATGAGAAAAGTTTTCTCAAATAAAAGCTGGAATAGATGAGAGATTTTAGAGGGCGTAACCAACTTCCCTCCCTTGGTGACAGCTGCTTAGCCAGCACCCCACCTGCTGAGGAAACATGGTACCCCGTGGGCCTGCCCCGGTGCATGTTGGAATAAAGGCAAAGGTGTCCTCAGTCCCAAGGGGTTTAATGAAATTCAGGTGTCGCTGGTTTGTTATAAATTAAAGATTAGTTTATGTTTTTCATTTGGCTCAAAAAACAAGGTGACAGCCAGTGGATTAATGTGAAAGATGTTTAGGAAATCACATTACCCTGACTCCCTAGCCTAAGGGAGGGTGGTTAATAAGGAAATGGGTGTGGGTAGACAGGAGAGGTCTCAGCAGGTGTCATCTGCTGGCTCCCTGATGCCAAGGCAGGTGTGGGTCAGGTTCATGAAGCTCAAGAAGAGCCTGATGACACAGGGTGGGGTCAGCAGCCTAGGCTGGGACTGGAGAGCCAAAGAGCAGGGATCAGCAATGCACCTCCCACATTTCCCTCTCGAGGGGGCCTCAGAGCTGGGGAAGCAGGAGTCGGTGGGGAACAGGCCAGACAGGTGCCCCTGGGGGTGGGCCTGCTACCATCCTGGGATGGCAGCTGGGGGGCATGGCCACAGGGCACAGTTCTGCCTAAATTCAGAGGATCTGGAAATTTGGTCTGTCTATGAGGATTCCTGAATTTTAGATTTTTAATTTTTTTTAAGTTGTAGACGGACACAATGCCTTTATTTTATTTATTTAGTTTTATGTGGTGCTGAGGATCCAACCCAGTGCCTTCCATGTGCCAGGTGAGTGCTCTACCACTGAGCCCCAGCCCCAGCCCCCAACTTTAGATTTTGATAGCTAATCCAAAACACTCCCTGGCCTAGAACCTTCCAAATGATTGACACACTTGATCAAGGAGATCTTAAATCATAGTCATCTCTTAATGGGCACCTAACAGGACCCTCCTATCTCCAGTCCAGTGGTGCCATCTGAGAATGGAGGTGGGTGTTGTCAGACCTTCCTGGCAGGAATCCCATAATTAAGGAGGAGAGTGCTGCCCAGGGCAAGGCAGGCTGTTGTTGCTGCCCTCAGCCTCAGGGGGCAAGGTGTACCCACCGAGCGTCCAAACTGACCTCCCTGGCCCGCTGTGGGGTGTGGCTTCCTCCCTGGAGGAGGCTGGAGGGGGAGAAGAGCTGAGAGGAGCCACAGAGATGTCGATGGTCAGCGCTGAAGCAAAGGGCCCTGAGCTGTTCACACACCAGGACCAGAGCAGACTGCCATGGGGGCCCAGCAGGGCTGCCCAGCAGGGGCTGAGGTTGCTGCCTTTGTTGTCCTGGCCCCGCAGAAGAACCACTGGCTCATTACATCACATGTCTTCCCCAAGAACCACCCAGCCTCACAACCTTTGAGGCCTGCTGTGGCTCCACTCCCAGGACACCTTGTCCTTGAGGTTTCTCTGGACCTGACAGCTCACTTACCCGCGCTGGATCCTGAGCAGGAGTTAATAGAGCAGGCCTGGGGCTGCCACCCTCAGAAAGAGGCTTCCATGACAAGTGGGACTTGGTTCTCTAGAGTGTGGCACCCCTTCTGTCCAGGATGGTGTAGTACACCCTACTGCTGTCACTGACAACGTGGTTCATGCTGAGCGCCTGCTTCCAGAGGTGCCCGAGTGACCCGCGCCCAGGACAGCCCTGGGCCTTGAGCCTCTGAAGCGCAGCCTGGCAGGCAACTTGAACACCCGTGGTCACAGCTACTTGCTGGAGGAAGGAGGCTCATCCCTTGGGACCCTGCTTGGAGGGGACTCTGGAAAGGTCCTTCAGGTTTGCTCTGGACCTTGCTGATGTGGGCTGAGTTTTCTGTGTCTGCTTCTACAGTCACTCAGGCAGTTGGAAGCACCCAGCTTCTTGCCCCTGTAGGCACAGGTGGAGGCTGCAGAGCCCCTGACAGCAGCCCTGCCCATACCTGTCTCAGGGTGTCACTGCGGGGCCTTGGGAACAAATTGCAGGTCATCCTGAGCTGCAGCCTGGCCAGCTTCTTCAAGGACCAGGCTTGTTCCACCCACACTCTAGATCCCTTGTTAGCATGGGAATAGGCTCCCAAGTCTCTGGCCCCAAGGGACTCAAGGACACAGGTGGCAAGGACACAGAGCCTTGCTTGAGCCCTGCCTCCAGGGTAGAGCAGCATGAATTTCCTGCTGCTGACATTCAATTTCTCAGGTGAGTGACAGAGAACAGGCAGGGAAGAAGAGGAAGAGACCAGGACCAGCGCAGGGCTGCCTAGTGGGGACAGCAGGCCACCCTCACATTCTGACCCCGGAGCAGAACAGCTGGCTCCTTACATCACACGTTGTTCTTTTGGAAGGAATGATTTTCATGTTTTCTGAAATACACTGTAGGGCTGGGCACCTCAGTCCACAGTTTCCCACAGACTTTGGAGAACACCCACAGCAATTGCTAAAGCCTTTGGCCTATGGCCCGAATGACCCCAGGTGTCCTGTAGATTCAGTCAGGATGCCTTGGTGGCTGCCACAGTCTGGCTGGGCACAAATCATGAGCCACTCAAGCAGGAACAAACTTTATTTCTGTTCTCATGTGAACGCCACGCAGCCTTCTCCCAGGACACACCACACACCAACCGGAAATCCCTCCTCTGGCACTTCCCCAACCAATGAGAATTCCAAAGTAGCCAGCGCCTGAGGCAGACAGCAGAGGTCTAATATACAATTGAATACACAGCTTAACATAACCATCATCATCTCAATGGCTCACTGGCTTCACCTCTCAACCACTCCATTCTGGCAAAAATGCCATGCATCTTTCCAACTGGGCTATGGCTCTCAGCAGGTGGCCCTGTGCTCCTTGGTATGGAGCCATCTGCAATTTCATATGTTTAATTTAGTTGACTTGTTTTCTTGACTTAAATATTTACTCATGGTTTGTCCCATCCTTGTCCCAAGGATGCCTTTGATGCACTAATTATACTTCCCCCTCAACCTATAATTAGAATACGGGGAGCAATTAAAAAGGAGGCTTGGAAGTGAATACAACAAGGTGTTCTCAGTTGGAGAAACTCGGCGAGGGCCATAAGCACGTTCGCCCTGCCCTTACTTAAGTTCTTATTTTATGTTCACAAGAAAACCATGTGAAGTGAGAAGCAAAGCTCATGCCCACACATCCCCAGGAATTCTCTCTGCTCTCGGGCACACATGCACACCGCACTTGGCAATGACTGGCCCCCCTCCCTGTTCTTCTCCATCTCCACAGAACCCGAGCGAGTGTTCCGGGCTGCGTTCCCAGGCTCCCTGAGGGCTCTGATGGGCCCCAGCGTGTCCACCTGCCTGGTTGCAGCTGAGTGGCTCCCCGCCTGCTGCCTGCCCCCCAGAGCCTCAGCTTCCTCATCCATCAGAGGGAAGGGAGGCCTGCACGGGCCCGGGCTCCTTTCTCAGGACGGCAAAACAAAGGGAGGCAAACAGGTTTGTCAGACCTCGAAGTGCAGTGAAACTTGGGGTGTTCTGGGACCTCCTGATTCCCCTGCCCCAGTTCTTCCAGAACTGTGCAGGGACGGTCCATTGGTTGCCATGACAACCAACTCCAGGGAGCAGAGGAAATCTCCACCTCCTCCTGCACCACTGGCCCTGAAGTTGGACAGACATCAAGCCTCACCCAGGAGTGGACCCTGCTCGCACTAAATGGCTAGGTCATCACTGTGGTCAGAAAGGCTCATACTGTGCTCACACCTAGCACAGCCACATGATGACCAGTGACCAACACCGTCTGGAGATGTAAGATGCTGCCCTTAGCCACATACATGCTGCCCTTGTTCGGAGGGCAGCTTAGGTGTTTTTCCAAAGGACTCAGCAATCGGAGCAGCTCATCCTGCAGGCACCTGAGGCCTCAGAAAAGAAAAATGAGCCCAATGAAACCAAATCAGGATTCAAGTCCACATGACAGACCCATCTTCATTCAGCAGGAAGCCAGTACCTCTGTACCTTCCCTCTTTCCCAGCTCCTGACCCACACTGGTCTGCTTCTTTCCCCTCTGGGTTCACATATGCTGGACATTTCACACAGGCAGAGTCAGAAATAGGGGCTCACAAGGCAGAGGCATTCACAGCAGCGCTGGTCTCCATAGACTAAACCTTCCCATAGTCCCTCAGCCGAAAAATGACTAAGGAAAGGGTAGTCGTCCACATCCCGGGGTGTCCTTCAGCCCTGGAAAGGAAGGAAATTCAGACCCATGGAATGGACAAACCTGGGAACACCCAGCTAGCTTAAGAAACCATATAGGAAGGGTGGATATTTCAGTATTTTTTTTCACAGTTAGTTTTCCCCAGAACATTCTATTAATTGAAAAAAAATCAAAAAAATTAAAAAGTAGGTCTCTTAAAAGTCGTAATAATATTTTTAAATTCAAATACTTCATTTATACCCCACACAGATGTTATTATAAGTGCTTTCTTGACCTCTTGACTCATCAAAATCAATTTTGTTAAAGCTCTTGGTCAATGAGACATCTGTGGAACACACACGCAGAGGCACATACCGTCCCTTTGGTCTCAGGCTTCAGTACGACCCACAGGGAACCTCACCTTGTCCTTATTTGACATTTTGACATTTTGTCCATCATGGATTTTTTTTCCTGCATTCATTATAATGACCTGGAGCTTGATTGCTGGTGTCTGTGACACCCCTTCACGATTGTGTCTCAAGGAAAGCCCAAGTTTTCTTGCCAATCCCAGAAACTGCTGCTCCCCAGCCTCTGCTGGTGAGGTGCACTGATCATGAGGGTCGGGGAGAAGCTGCCCAGGGCTGACGCTGGGCCAGGCCCTTTTCAAGGTCCATTTACTCCTCGCCATGGTACCTAGCAGGAAGGGCGCGGCCATGTCATGTTGAAGATGCAGCAGTTTTAGTCTTAGAGAAGCAAAGTCACTTCTAAGCAGTAGGAAAACTTGACTTTAAACACAGCCTTGAGGTTCACGCAGAATCCACCCTCCTCTACCCCACTGTCCTGCCATCCCCACAGCTTTGAATGCAGAAGGACGGTCACCTGGCCCCAGATTGCCTGGGACATTTCTGGCTTTACCACTCAAACATTCTTATCCCAGGGAAGCCCTGAGTCCTGGGCAGAGGTGACTGTAGGTCACCTTGTCAACAGGACACAGGGATGGGGGTTTGCAGACCCAATTCAAGTCCTTGTCTCTGTGGCGAAGTCCCTGCGTGATGGGGCTTTCCTGTCCTCCTGCAAGGACTCTTCCTAGGATAGTCGTCCTTTCAACCCCTGTTTGGCCCTGATGCGGATTCATAAAAGATCGGAACAGGCAGGTAAATGTAATTGGAAAAAATAATGCAGCTTAGAGGAGAGTGATGCTGGGGTAACAAGCTTAGGATTTTTAGTATGAGGCATGTTACTGCTACATATGAAAACCGATGTCTGAGAAGGATGGGTTCTCCCCAGAGGTTCCCAGTCCCAGGGGCTGGAAGGGGGAGCAGGGGGAGGAGGCACTGGGGAGGTAGATGTTGGGCTGGAGCTCGGGCATCCTCTCCCCTGTAGCTAGAAGCCGTGCACAGAGGCACGTGCAGAGGCCAGGGTCGGTTAGGAGGGAGATAGGCTTGGTGGCCGTTGAAGACACACAAGGTTTACAGGGGAACAGAAAGCACTGGGAATGGAGACAAAGCCTGTAAGGCCCAGGCCCTCGAGAGGAGCAGCACAGAATGGAGAGAGTGGGGCCTGAGCCTTCTCTGAGAATGTTCTGGAAGGACTCTTGTTCCCATGACCCAGGCCTGACAGACCATCAGATGTCCCATGTTCCCAATATCCCTGCCACTGGCTGATCCCTCCAGCGGTTGTGCTGCCATTGCCCCCTGGTGGGCCCTTAAGTGCTCAAGCTTGTGGGGTCTGATCTTCAGAGCTGGCAAGTCTAGCCTCTCCCCCTTCCTGAGGTCCAGCCCCACCTTCAGGAATCCCTCAGGAGGGCCTGTTGATGTACATGACACATCTCCTCAGTATGTTCTTTAAAGCCCGAGGATCAGGCTGCCCCTCCCATGCACTCTGGTTCCTAAGCAAGACCCACTTCAGAATTCCCTGGAAGGCCATAAAACAGGGATTGATGTGTCCCCTGTTTACCACCCAAGTATCACGTGCAGTGCCCTCCTCTCCTAGAGGTTGTCAATCACACTTTGCAGCATGGGGTCGCTTTGACAAGATGGCCTCTTGGCCACACCTGGCAGATGGAACTTGAGACAGTGGTCAACAGGTACCTTCGGGAACATTCACTATGTTGAATGAAGATATTTTTCTTCTCTGTGTTCTTCTCTGGGAAAAAAAAAAAAAAAAAAAAACGGATGCAGACAGCAGCTCCTCCCCGCATTGAACCTGCCACCAGCCTCCCTGGCTGCCTGGTGGAGGGAGCTCCTTCTCGGCACCTGTTATTTGGGAGCCCTGAGACCAGGCGCTGTAAGTGGAAGACCAAGGGAGCACTGTCAGAAAGCGACAACCCAAGTCCCTGGCTGATGAGCGCTAAGCCGGCCTTCTTAAAAGGCAGAGAATCTGAACAAAAGAGCTCTTTACAAAAAAAATTTAAATGACTTCACAAATTTGGTAAGAAATTCCAAAGTCTGTCCGAATGCCTAAGAAGCCCTGGCTGCCCAAGGCCATCCCTAATTACACTTCTGAAGTGGGCTTGAAACAATCCGTTTCCATTATCTTTCTCTCACTGTGGGTTCTGGGAGGGCCTGGGGAATCAATTGCAAAATTCAGCCTCACGTTTTCTTTGCAAGAACCCTGGTGACACACGATTTAACTGAATTTCACTTGTTAGATACTAATGGCAGATCCGAGCAGGGGCTTGATAGACTGGGGGTTTTCTTTTTGCAGCTAATAAAAGCCAATTCCTGGGAGGTCACGGGTGTGAAGCATGATTGGCATTCATCATTAGACTCCTTTCAGTTAATCTTCGGTATATCCCTGGATAAAATTGCAAAGACCTAGAGTCAGCCTTGCAGCCATCATTGCTGGACACAGGAAAGGGGGAAGTGGTGTCTCCTCAGTGTCCAGGGACAAGAAGCCTCTAAGTCAATTATGAAGTTGAGAATCCTGAACTTGGATTTACACAGGCAAGTCAGAGCGAGCCTGCTCCAGGCCTGGAGAATTGCCAAGGTGCAGCAGCTCCTGGAAATCACCTTGGAACCATGACCTGGTTCTGCAAGGTCAAGCTCCAGCGTGCCTCGCTGGTTGGAAGGTCGGTAGCATGCTCATAAAGCAAACCATTCAAGTCAGTATGGGTCAAGCTTATGGGTCTTAAGTCTTTTATTATAAATACATGTTTCACAATAAATATATGAAATAAAAATTATTCACGGACCAACTCTCTATCCACTGCCAAGGGTAACCAATATCCATCACTTAGAAAGTATTCTACAGATTTTCTCTTGATCAGCTAAAAACATTTGGTCCTTAGAGCATATACATTTTAAATTACATAAGTGTTTTGTTAATATTTATTATTAAATATGTACCACTTGACTCATTATTTCCAGCTCCATTACAATTCCAAATGGTACACTGAATTATGAATTAGAAAAATCTGCCTCTTTGGTAAGATTCTTAGCAGTGATCTGCAAGAAAATCACATGATAGATGTTGAATGCTGCATGGACTATCAATATGAATGACCACCCCCTAGAGTTGTAAAGTGGGCAACTTGCCCAACTGTACTGTGGTCCTCTGCCAATGTGGAACCTGTGTCATGGCCCCTGGTGAAAGCCTCAGGCTTGAAGACCTGGGTGGGCTTCCTTGGGTGGAAATATTTCTTGTGGATTGCTGAAGATCACGGCTAGATGAGAAAACAACTTCCCAGGTGACTCCCTGAGGAAGGGCTCTGGAGGTCTTGGCTGGCTCCTCTGTGCTTGGTACACCTCTTGCTGTCCCTCCTGTCCACCTGCAGGCATGAACCTTAGCCAGGACAGTGACTTTGAGTCCTTCTAGCAAATCATGGTGAATTGGTCTTGTGAGTCCTTCTAATAAATCCCAAGACTTGAAGGTGGTCACAAAACACACTTCATTTGGAAAATGGAATAAATATCCCCCAAGGTAAGACATTTCTCCCAGAATTATCAATTATCACACAGCCACCGGCTGAGCACATGGCAGACCTGCTTAATGTGGTGCTTGGTTGTGGCACCATGGGGACCAAAGGGAACAAAGCTTGGCGGTGTTACAGCACGGTCCATCCTGACCACACAGGCCAGTGTTGAAACCAGAGGTGATGGACAGCTGCAGCTTAGGTCCTCGGTGGGCATGACGAGCTGGTCGTTATCTCCTCATTTTACAGATGAGGTGATGCAGGCGTGGGGTGGTTCCATGTCCCCATGCAGCCTGATCAGACACAGCTGGAGGGCCCACGGTACACCAGGCTCCGTGCATCACCTGGAGATAGAAGTACCCATAACCAGGACATCCATGCTGTGTCCATTCCATCAGCAGAAGGACCCCAACCTCCCTTCCCTTGAGTGACCACTGACACCTCTTCATAGACAATTAGCCATGAGCCTTCCTGTCATGTCCCATAGTCCTGTGGACCCAGTCACCTCTTGGGGGACCTCACTGCCCTGTGGTGGTGCTCCTTCCTCTGCCAATGCATCTTAAGTAAGCTTCTACAAAGACCTTCACCGTAATTGTTTTTGTTAACAGGATACCAGCAAAGATTTTTGCAGAAGAGCTCCATGTGTTTAGAACGCCCATTTCCTGTTTTTCTGTCTTACAAAAAGCTCACTTTAACCATGGACTTGGTGGTGTTGCTTCTGCTTTTGTGGTAAAACATGTAAGACCTCTAACGATTCAAAAAAAAAAAAATGAGACAAAATTTACTTTCTGAGAAATCAAAGAAAAAAAAATTAGTCTTATGTAGACTCTAGCAAAAATGTAGAGGCATGGTCCAGAGAGTTTTAGGCAAGAACCCCTCTGACCCTGCAGACAATAAACCTTCTTCCTGAAACTCCCTCTGGGGCCCAGCCTCATCTGTCCTCCACACCCGACAGCCATGGCCATGACCTTGCTCTCCCGTGCCTTGAATTTCTCTGGCTTCCCGAGCCTGCACCATTGCACATCCCAGGACCAATTTAAGTCACTCACCTTCATGCATCAGGTGGCTGGGAACAAGGGGACAGCCCATGCCAGTGGCGCCCGACCCCCAGTATAGGCTGTTTCTTGCTTCAAAGAATTATCTTTCTATGAGCCAGGATTTACCTCCATTATCATACTAATGATTGTTCAAATACTGACATGTAAGTACATTGTGATTATCAATCCAACCAATCCTCTTAGTAACCAGATTGGGTAAGTGATAGTTAACTCCATTTTGAAGATAAGAAAATTGAAGGTAACAGAGAGTAAGTAACTTACCCAACGTCACCAGACTTAACCCGGTTAAGCCCAGGGGACTAGAGGGCAGAGGTCAGTTGGAACTCAGAGCTCGGCTCTGCTCCCCTTCATTACAGTGTCAGGCCATCAGTGTCCCGTAAGCCTCTCCGACTTCCCCTGAAATGTCACTGTAACAAATCCACAGACCTGGATTGTCTCCAAGCAAGGTCCTGGAAAGGTGGACCACCTAGCTTTCAGATCTGCACAGAACCCCCCTCCTCCACAATGCTGATGGAGATGAGTAAGAAAAGCACGAACCTGTGGTTTTGTGTTTTCTTTGACATTTGAAGCCTGACTGTCTGGGCTGGGAGCATGTGAAAAACTCCTTTCCCTCCTTCTATTGTCTCCCAAACTGAGATCCAGCCTATGGGGCTGGGAAGCAGCTCAGGCAGAGTCCAGAGGCAGGTGGCTGAAACCTGGGGGCAAAGCCCACTATCTGAGTACCCGGAGGAGCCAGAGAGATGATGTGAATGAGAGAAGCCACAGGGGTTTGAAACAGAGCGACATGGCACAGTAAACCCCTGGAATGTCTCATTCACAGACCTGGAACCAGGGGCTGAGGACAGCGCCCTTCTCCTCACAGAGCAACTCCTGTAAGAACGTTGAAGACGGGGAAGCCCCCAGGAGGTGGAAGTGGGGGAGCAGCGACCTTTCAGAAGAAAATGGCCAGGTAGGTGGACAGGGGCCTCCAGGTGACTTTGTCTCTGACAAAACCGACTGTAAGGTAGAAAAGCAACACACTTTCCATAGTGAGGCACTGGCGACCGGCCAACAGAAGCGATTGTTAATTTTAAATTCATTTGGAACCGAGTCTCAGCCTCTTCTCTCTTATTATTCAGGACCTGCAGGCACAACCTCAGACAGAAGCCATCACCAGGTGGACACGGTGGGTGTGGACATCGATGCTGTGGTAACCACTGCGATGGCCCTCTGTCTCCTCCTTTTAATGTGGAAGCTCGTCTTTCAGATGCCAACTCAACTTGGGAAAGAGAGCGGAAGGGAACAACGTCCCCTCCTACCAAGACTCGGCTGCCTCCTAAACACTCTACAGAGCCAGCCCTGCATGGCTCTGCTCCTGGTGAGGCCCTAGGCTTGCTGGGCAGGAAGGAGGCACACTCAACAGTCACTGGTCTGTGCGCGACATGCGGCCAGTCCTCCAGCTAGCCAGTCGGTCACTGAATGAACCAGGAAGGAGACCAGGTTCCAGGCTTCCGGCTTTGTGTTCTGCTGGGACAGGAGGGTAAACTCTTGGGACAGTGCCTGCGGGCAGAGCCTCACCCACCACCAGGGTAGCGCCAGAGGATGAGGTCTGGATCCCTGCTCTGTTGACAGCCCCAGGAAAACAAGTCGGGGAGCTCGGGCACCCCATTTCCCACTCAGCTCCCACCCCGTGGGCTGTAGGACACATTGAGGGCTCTGGGCCTGGTTCTGGGTGGATAGAAGGTATTGGATGGTCTGGAGCAGAGGAGTGAGGCTGTTTGTATGGCATTTAGGAAGCAGCCCTGTGGCTGCTGTAGGAAATTAAGGGGAGATGCAAAAGCAACAGCCAGGGACTGTCAGGTGCCCCTCCTGCACCGGGGTGACTGGGCCACCATTGCAGCAGCCCCAGGGCAAGGAGGGCAAGACCCAGAGACCATAGGGTGGGCTTAGGTTCATGTAAGCACAAGACTCTGAGGCGCTTCCTCTTGACCCCATGAACGACGTGGGAACTGGTAAGAAGGGCGAGCTCTCCCACCCCAGAGGGAATGGAAGCCTGAGGAGTCCCTGTCTCCTGCCTTCTGCACCTACAGAGCCTCTAATGCTCACAAGCACCTGGGTCCCTGCTCTGGATTTCTGGGCCTGTGCAAGTGGGAATCCATCCTGCCTGTGGCTTACTGTTAGCAAGACGGGGGAGGAGCAGTGATGAAGAAGGTCAGGTGTCCAGTTTGGGATGATTTGAGATGACTACGGGGGCTTCAAAGCACGTCAGTCACGCAGTGGATGCCCAGAAGCTACCAAGCCAAGAGCAGGGCTCTCTCTCGTTCTACTGTTGGGGCCGTATGGTTGAGGGGACGTTTACTTGAGAGGTATGGGCAGTACTGGTGCCTCGTGTGGTCTTGGCGTCAATGTGGAGACGTTCACCTCTGGCTGTCAGGATTGACTGCTCTGACCACCATGGGCCCCGCCTGTCCCCTGCCCAGGTGCCAAGGTTTGGCTGGGCAAACAGAAACAATTATTTATTTTAAAATCATGTGGAACATATCCAACAGTGGATATGTTGCTCTGTGTGTGTAGGTGTGTGTGTGTGTGTGTGTGTGTGTGTGTGTGTGTGTGTAATTGGTCACAGTTTTCCAATTGCACTTGAAGTGAGTGGCTGGACCACTTCCCCAGCATGATGGAGGGTGAGACGACTGTCAGGGAGCCACAGGTCCCATGGCTGCACCGTCACTAGATTGCAGCTAAGCAGAGCCTGAGTTTCAGAGATAGACAGGCATGTTCAGGCCAGGAGCCAAGTGATAGTGCTCACAAGACAGACCCTGCACCTGTGCTCTACTATGCCAACCTCAGAGGCCACTGCACAGAAAGCTCCTGTCCGGTATGCTAGCCATGTGCCCTCTCGCCTGCACTGCACATTCCCAGAGAACGTCTGGTGACAGAACCTGGCTGAGAGTCCATCTGGTCACCGCCAGTAGCCATCCCTTGTCTTGCTTCTTTCTACCTTTCTGGGTCGACACCAACAATAGCATTTTAGAAAATCTTGAAGTCGCCATGTCTGCATCAGGGATGGGAGTCCCGGCTCCTGGGCTCAGACGCTCGAGAGCACGCTCTGTGGGTCTAGCCTGCCAGGTTGTCTCACCAGCTTCCTGTCCACTGGGACCCAGGCCACCGCTCTGGCAGGCAGGCAGGCCATCCCTGAGCACTGTGGCCTGCAGAGCAGCCCCAAAGGCCTCACCTCCCAACCACACCCCACCGCCCCTCCTCTGCCCCCTGCCCCTGCTGGGAGGACGGAGCTGACCTAGGAGTGACCTTGCTGCCCCAGGTACAAGTAGATTCGCCGTACACTGTGGGACTGAGTGAATCGAGGCAGAAGAGCTGAAATCTGTCCCCTCACCTGCACGTGATGCAGTACAGAGTTAAAAGCCTGTCCAGAAATAGCCAGGACCAATGTTTTGATGTCCTTCCAGCCTCTGGACAGACCACCGTCACCCTCTGCTCTCTGACTTGAGTCTAGGCAAGCTATGTGCAGGTGCTGGGGCCTGTATCAGGTCCCTCAGGGAAACTGACCAGTGAGTGCATACACAGATTTATCACAGGGAATTGCCCACGAAATTATGGAGATGGAGAAGTCCCAGTTCCAGCCAGGTGGGGTGTAGTCCAGTCCATGGGTGAACTGCCCACCAGCTGAGGGACAGGTCCCAGTCCAGTCAGGAGGGCCCATGTCCCCACTCAGGCAGTTGGGCAGAGGGTGAACTCTCCTCTGGCTCCTGTCCCTATGCAGCCAGGTCCTGCTGAGCTCTGGGCTAGCTCGTAGTCTCCCTTCCCTCCTTGGAATCTGCCTGGGTTCACACCCCTGGGCCCAGGCTCAGCACAGGACTCTCAGCTCCCAGGCCTTTCCGGCTCCACACTGAGATGTCCAACAATCTCAAACCCAAATCTTAGTTTGTTTTCAGTCACTGAAACAGAATACCATAGACTGGGCAATTTGTGAAGAATTAATTTACTTCTCATGGTTCAGGAGACAGGGAAGTTCAAGGTCAGGGTCCTGATATTGGTGGCACCTTCCTGCTGGGCTCCACGTGTGCAGCCTTCACGTGGAAGGTAGGGCCAGCAGGCTCAGTCTCTCCCTCTTTTTATGAAGCCACTAATGCCAGCATGGGCCCCACTCTGTTGATGTCATCAGACCCTGACCCTCCCAAAGTCCCGACCTCCAACTGTTCATGAATTTGAGCCATGTGTTCCTGACACTCGTACCTCCAGGGACACATTCAAGCCCCAGCGCCAACATGCCACGGATAGAGCTCCTCCCGGTCTCCTGGACAATTCCATCTCTCCTCTTCTCTTGCACACATACCACGTCTTATCTCTCCGCAAAGTCTCAACTCTGCCTCTAAAATGCAGCCCTACTGTGTACCTTCCCACCCCACACCGCCTGGCGAGCCGGGACCTTCACCCAGACCAGGACAGCACGCCCAGTGGGGCACCTTGCTCTCGCCGTGTCCTCTGGCAGTCTATTCTAACAGAGCAAAAGCCTTCAATGCCACCTTGAGCTGCTCAGGCTCCCAGTGCCAAGGTCCATGGTGGGACCTACAGGTATGGCCCAGTCCCAGCTCTGTCCTTATCCCTGGTCTTACACTTCACTCGCTATTGATCCGCTGTGTCAGGAGGGCAGATTGAGGAGGTGCCCCAGTGGACCCCTCTACCTGGATGCTTGTGCCCAGATCTGCCTCAGGCCTGTGCTCCACAGCTGCCCTGAGGCTCTCGTGGCAAACACTTTAGAAATAGGCAATACCACCTTGACAAACTTCCAAAAATCATCTGTGACCGTTACACTGATTTGAAAAGAATAAAACTCCCTCAACAGGCAAAAACTTTACAAAAAGAGAAAAGAAAAAGAAAACGATGGGCTAATATTTCTTATGAATATAGAAACAAAATTCCTTAGTAAAACAATAGCAGGTCAAATCCTTCTATGTCCAAAGGAGGAAGCATCTGATGACCAGACTCCATGTATGTAGCTTTAAAATGGGAAAACAGAAACTGTAATTCCTGTGTTATCAAAACAAAAGGAAAACTTTTTGATCATTTTAATAGATGCAAAAAATGTAAAAAACTTCATCCATTCATGATAAAAACTTTCAGCAAAACCAGGAATATAAGAGCATTTAATCTGAGCAATATGTATTCTAAAAAGAATCTATGAAGAACCTATAGAAAACATCAGAATTAATGGTGAAAGACTAAATTTATTTCCCCTAAAAATAAGGTAAATGCTGTTGATACTCAACATTTCCCCCAAATGTGCTAGAATTCACAGCCCACTCAGCAAGAGGAGAGAACACAGTCCAGACTAGGATGGAAGATATAAGCTCGCCTCCATCCTAGGCCACAGCCCAGGGTCCCCAAGAGCCTCAGGAACCCACAGAGCGCTGATGAGTGAGCTCAGCAAGGCCACAGGTGCCTGCTGATCTGCACAAGTCCACTGCTGGTGCTGGGCACTAGCAATGAACAGCTGGAGATTGAATTAAAAACACAATTCCCGCCAGGCACAGGGGCCCAGGCCTGTAATCCCAGTGGCTTGGGAGGCTGAGGCAGGAGAATTGAGAGTTCAAAGGCAGCCACAGCAACAGTGAGGCACTAAGAAACTCAGTGAGACCCTGTCTCTAAATAAAATACAAAACAAGGCTGGGGACTTGGCTCAGTGGTCGAGTGCCCCTGAGTTCATCCCCGGCACCACACACACACACACACACAAAAAAAAAAAAAAAAAAAAACATGATTCCTATTAGAACAAAACATACTCAATGTTTAGGGATTAAATTTAACAAAGGCTGTGCAGGATTTGCATACTGAAAACAAAAGATTGTTGAGAGAAATTAAAGATGACCAAAATTAATTAGAGTCATAGATTTGAAGCCTTGATATAATTTGTGCCTGTCTATGTTCAGTGCAATCCCATTCAATGTTCAACATGCTTATTTTTTGGTAGAAACTTGCAAGCAAATTCTAAAATATATGTGGAAAAGTAAAGGACTTAAAATAGTTGAAACAATTGTGCAAAAGGGGAAAAAATGGGTCGTGGTAGATTTTGAAAACTAGGAAATGTGTACTTCCATCAGATGGGCAGGAGGAGGGATGGTGAGGGATCCTTTGATACCTTCTTGGGCACGTGGCTTGTTAAACCTCCACCATGATTCTCCTTGGTCAAGGCACCAGGAGCCCCATCTGTACCGCCATGGCCTGCAGATGGTCCACTGCCCATAGCACTGGCAGCCAGAATAAGGAGGTCCTAATGGTTCCCTAGCACACATTCCTCAGTCTTCTTCTGCAGAAAGGCACATACTCTATTTAGCAAGATCAACAGGAAAGAAACAGAACATAAAGGAGTTTGTGCTGATTCCAAGTGGAACTTACTCTTCTCTAGTGATTTTAAGGAGGATTTTGAAGTGAAGCAGATATTCTCACAGAGTAATACTCATCAATATCAAATTGGGAGAGAAATAAGGAGGGAAATACAATCCCCTCGACCGCAGGGTCCTTCACCCCACTGTACCTGGGCTACACTGCCGCTGAAGCCCTTGCACACACGACTTCTCTACCACCATTGATGGTGCTTTGCCTGGTCTTTGTGACTTAGAATAGCCCCAAGAGTGGCCGTGCAGAGTTCCTTTCAGTTGATTGAGTAGCTATTTTTGTTCTTACTGTACATGGGATGCTCTCAGCTCTGCAGAGCCAGCCCCTACGTCATGGCCTGGCAGCCTCCCACCTCCCTGCTCTCCTCCAGGGGGTGGAACCAGCCCCACCCGCAGGTTCCTCTGGATCCAGACCTTCACTCCCTCTCCAGGCAGAGACAGAAGCATCTAGAAGAGACAGCTCCCTGCCCAGCTGGTTTGACTACTGGCTGAGGCTGGACTGGAGTGTGCCTTGTCCTCCACAGCCCAATCTCCCTCTTCCAACTGGGGCCAGGCTCTTGTGCTTTATTACATTGCTGGCAGGAAAGTCTCACCTTGTCCCCAAAGTGTCACCTGGCTGGGCTGGCTGCCTTTGTTTTCTGTGATGTCCCTAGGGTCAGAGCTCTATTATGTCCTCAGGGTCAGTGCTCTGTGAACATCCTAAACATCAGTGCTCTTTGATGTCCCCAGGGAGAGTGCTCTGTAATGTCCCCAGGGTCAATGATCTGTGATGTCCCCAGGGTCAGAGCTCTATGGTGTCCCCAGGGTCAGTGCTCTGTGATGTCCCCAGGGTCAGTGCTCTATGATGTCCCCAGAGTAGTGCTCTGTGATGTCCCCAGGGTAAGTACTCTATGGATCCCCAGGGTCAGTGCACTGTGATGTCCCCAGGGTCAGTGCTCTGAGATGTCCCCAGGATCAGTCCTCTTTAATGTCCCCAAGGTGAATGCACTGTGATGTCCCCAGGGTCAGTACACTGTGCTGTTTCCAGAGTCAGTGCTCTGTGATGTTTCCAGGGTAGGAAATCTATGATATCCCCAGCGACGGTGCTCTGTGATGTCCCCAGTATCAGTGCTCTGTCATGTCCCCAGTATCAGTGCTCTGTGATGTCTTCAGGGTCAGTGCTCTTTGATGTCCCCAGGGTCAGTGCTCTATGATGTCCCCAGGATCAGTGCTCTGTGATGTCCCCAGGGTTAGTGCTCTGTGATGTCCCCAGGGTGAATGCAATGTGATGTCCCCAGGGTCAGTATACTGTGATGTCCCCAGTGTCAGGGCTCTGTGATGTTCCTAGAATCGGATCTCTATGATATCCCCAGCGACAGTGCTCTTTGATTGTCCCCAGTATCAGTGCTCTGTGATGTCTCCAGGGTCAGTGCTCTGTAATGTCCCCAGGGTCAGTGCTCTGTGGCATCCCCAGTGTCAGTGCTCTGTGATGTCCCCAGGATTAGTGCTCTGTGATGTCCCCAGAGTTAGTGCTCTGTGATGTTCCCATGGTCAGTGCTCTGTGATGTCCTCAGGGACAGTGCTCTATGATGTCCCCAGGGTCAGTGCTCTATGATGTCCTCAGTGTCAGAGCTCTGTGATGTCCCCAGGGTCTGTGCTCTGTGGTGTCCTCACGTCAGTTCTCCTTGATGTCCCCTGAGTCAGTTCTCTATGATGTCCCTAGAGTTAGTGCACTGTGATATCCCCATGGTCCGTGCACTGTGATGTCCTCCAGGTCAGTGCACTGTGATGTCCCCAGCCTCCAGGGCTCTGTGACATTCCAAGCTTTCAGTGCTCGGTGAGACCCCAGATTCCGAGCCTGCTGGCCCTCCTCTGTCCTCCCCTGTATTTCTTGGGCTCCTACTGCAGAATTGAGGCTGCTGGGCTCCCAGGCTGTGGCTGTGGCTGTGGGTCATGGTCTTGGACTTGGCTGGACCTGACTCTGGCTAGTCTTGGGACGCAGCCCTACTTGGCAACCTCTGGGCCACCTCCACACATGCTAGATGCTCCTCTGTCAGCAGGACTGTGGCCCAGCCCTGCTGCTCCACCTGCCCTTGTGTGGGTGCTGGGTCCTTTCACCAGTCTGTGAACCCCACTCCAGTCCAGGGGCCCCTGAGGGCTCAGGACTTCTCCTCCTTGTGAACTGTGGAAGCTGCAGTGGGACCACGTGGAGGGTGGTGGGAGATCGAGGACCCTGAGTAGCCACACCCTGGGGGACCACCAAGTGTTATAGTGGGGATGGAGGGATTGATCCACTGGCCCAGAAAGGTGGGACTCCTGCAGACCCCTGGCTGGCTTGGGCCACACAACAGGTAACCTAGGCCTCAGTTCTTTGATGCAGGAGGGAGGAAGCAGGGCCAGTGGACCACATGGGAGGCCAGCACCTGGGGACGCCAGGAACTCCCACAGTGGAGGAGCAATGCAGAGCAGTGTGTCCATGGCCACTAGCTGCACCAGAGGGCAGAGGCTGAACCTGAGCAGTGCTCCTGTCTCCTGCTGTCAAGAGCTATCGCCAGGCAACCGGCATGGACCAGGTGCTGCATGTGGAAGGCACCTGTAGTGAGGCAGAGTCCAGGGCAGGCGTGTGCTTGGGGGCCAGGATGAGTGACAGTCCAAGGAACCTCTGCTGTCCACCTGCAGCAGCAGGTGCCCAGGCTTCCCTGCCCTGTGTTATAGGATAGTTTCTAGGGGGTGTTTGCCATCTTGGATCCTAAAGCATTCCCTAGGGGCAGAGGTCGAATTCCTGCATCATCCAGACCAGAGCAAGATGGAAGGCAAAGGGCATCTTGTAGTTTTTCAAAAATACTTTCAGTCACAATGTGATCAGCCCCAAAGAGCTTCCTGGGTTGGATTGGGTCCAAGTAGGGTTGGATCCCAAGACCACCCAGAGTAGAGTCAAGCCAAGTCCAAGGCTGAGTTTGCCCTGAGCAGCTCTCACAGCAGCACAGCCAGCTTCCCTTGGGCTGGAGAGACAAGAGCCGAGCTGCTGGAAGCCCGGGAAGGAAGAGTCAGCCACCCTTCTTCCTCCTAGCTCTGCCATCCCTTCCCAGAGATCCCCTCTCCCTCCTCTACTTCAAAGCCACCTGCAGCTGCAGGCCCCTCCCCTTGCTGGCTCTGCCCAGGCTTCTGCTGCCCTGGCTATCCCCGGCATCTCGTCCTCCTGTGGCATCCCTGTGTGCAATGCCGTCCCTCTGGCATTTCCGTGTGCTCAGACCTCCAGCTCTGCTGCAGTGGGAAGGTGCCTGTGGATGAGGCTCTCAGGAGCAACCCAAGGCTGCCCATGCCACAGTGGTGGCCTCCCCAGCCACCTGGTTGCAGATAGCAGCAGAGGAGCCCAGGTCAGGCAGAGGCTTGAGTGTGGAGTGATACAAGGGTACGACCACTTATAGGGTGTGTTCAGTAGGAAGGGTAGTGAGGTGCAGAAGAAAGTTGTATTCACAAATGTAATGCTGCTTTATCACACACAGTCTGAATGCGCGCCACACACATGGTCTGCTTGGAGGTTGTTTTGTCAATGATGATTTTGCTTTGTTTTGTTTTGGGGGTGGGAGACTGTGGTGAGCCGTCTCTGCCACTTATGCAGATTATGGTCGCCATTACAAGATGGCGCTGGCTCCGCTGTGGTTTGTGACAAACAACTCCTTATTTGGGAGAGTTGGCGCATGGCTTTTCAGCACCCTATGAGAAAGTTCCACGTGGCAGCTTCGCATTGGGGCTTGAGATGCTATATTAAGGCTGGGAGGGGCATCCGAGGGAGTAGTAGAAGAAATATCAAGGGCCTGAATAAACCGCTGAAAGAAGATTCCCGAGTTGCGTCTTCCTTGCGGGCAAGGGGTCGCGACAGGAGACGGTGGAACTTGCCTTTTGGTTATGTAAACAAACCATGTTCCTTGCTGAAAAAATGAAAAGAAAAAACATACAAAGATTAAAAACTTTCCTTAGCCCATCCCCGGTCATTGCTTTGATTTCTGACAGTAAGGGTGCTGCATCACAGCGCTCCTGCCCTCCTGGGGAGGCGGCTCCCTCAGACTGGCTGCTTCTGCAGGAGCTCTGTGCATGCTCACAGCGCTGCGGCACACCTGCAGCCTCCACGGAGGCAAAATAACTTGGTGGAAAGAAAGAGAAACAAAAGTTCAAGTTAAACAGTCCACCTCAGTGCCGCGGTTTGGAGATGAAAAGCCCGCAGAAGTTGTTACTGTCATTATCATGAATAATGGATGAGCACAGGCGGCCACAAGGAGCATTTGTCTCAGGGAGTCCAGGCCCATGTGTCTCAGGCACGTTCTCGAGCCTGGCCTCTGTGCCTGCTGTGCCATGGGATCCTCTGCCTTGCTGCATTGAGAAGTGAGGCCCCTTAGTCTGGGCAGTGCAGGCTTGGGGTCATCCTCACAGGGCTGAGCTACCAAGGGGAGTCTGGGAGATCCCGGCTTGGGGCCAGGCTCTCCTCTCTCCAGGCAGCTCTCTGTTCCATTTCAATACTCTTCTGTGTCTGGGCTGTGCCCCAGACCTGGGCTATGAAAGCAGTTTTGGAGCTGGGGGGCTGTGGGCAGGGCCCGGATCATGAGGTCAAAGCTTTGCCTCTCTGGGAATCCAGAGCAGTCAGAAACCACCAGTCAGAAACCACCAGGGCTTCTTAGCTCACAAGGGGCTGAAGGGCCTCTGCCCCTGGGGTCCCTGCCTCATGGGATCAGAAGACAGTGTGAGGGGCCCTCCACCAGCTGCTGAGAGGACAGCAGCCCTTCACACGTTGGGGTTCTCGGGGCAGTGGCCTGCACACCCAGATCCAGGTGCTCTGATGGCATCTCCGGAGCTCATGAGCTGGCTCAGCCCTCTGTCCTCAGGTAGGTGTTGTGTACTGTGGTGGGAACTCACGGTCAGACCTGGACAGTCTTTACAGAGGAGAGACAGACGGGCCTCACCAAGACACCACATTAGTCTCTGAAATGACTAGCCACTTCTCTGCCCCAAGCCCACCTCTTGGCCAATCCACCCCTGCATCCAGGAGGCTGAGCCCCATCTACGGCCTTCCTGGGTCACATGCCCACCTCTTGGCCCTACCAGAACACGAGAAGCTATTGTCACTTGGGATGGATTCCAGAAGTCAGGGTTCCACTCAGCCATGGCCCCCTGCCCTGCCACTGTGAACCTTCATGGGTCCCTGCTGGCCACCCAGGTGAGGCTGATGGCTTCATGCACCCTAGTTTCACCAACTTAGTGACAACAGCTCTCTACCTTCTCAGCCCAGGGTTCTGTCTTGGCTGCACAGTGAAATCACCTGTGCCGACTTCCAAATGCCCAGGCACCGCCCTGAGTAAGTGCTGGCAGCTCAGGTATAGTATTCCCTTAAGCTCCCCAGCTTCAAAAGTGTAGCCAAGATTACAATCTCAGTGGAGACAAGGCTTGACGTGCCAAGGAATAAAGACTTCTGAAACCCGGGCTCCACGGGATCTCAGAGCCCTTCCGACTTTCACCCCTTCCTTTCATGGGTGAAGTAACTTGCCCAGAGCCATGTGGAAAGTGGTAAGTCTAGAACACCAGGCACCTAGTTTGCAGCTCTGTGTTCTTTTTATAACACCTGATTTCATACATGTCCAAAGGAAAGCTAAACATAACAAAGCCACACAGCCCAGGGCACAGAAAGCTCCCTGGCAATTCTGGAAAGGAAGAAAAAAATACTTTGAAAATATCAAGGTTATTACCAGATGTCAAATGAATGTCATGAAAGTACTTCAAGTGTTTTCAACACACTGAGACTAATTTAATTTATTTAAATGTCTTTGTTAGTGTGAGGAAGTCTTAGCACTGTGCTAAGTTGTTGTTTCACCCACCACTAGTCACCTGCAAGCGACCTCAGACTGAAGTCCCTGCAGGATCTGTTCTATTGCAGCTGACCAGGGTTCAAGACACTTGGTCCTTCACAGTGTGGGGGTCAGAGGTATGGCTGCTCTCCAAGGAGGCGCTTCAGAGTTGGGGGTCCTGTTCACCGCGACACTCAGATTGAAGTTCTCGCTGAAGACTTCCAAGCACAGTAGCACATGTGTGTGTAAGTGAGAATGAGTGTGTGCATGTGTGTGCATGTGTGCATGTGCATGTGAGCATGAGCAGCTGTGTGCACATTGCGTATGAGTGCAGATGTGTGCCAGTGGGTGTGTGTGTAGGTGTGGGGGTGACTTCAGTGTGGGCTTTGGCCTGCTGTCTTAGCCCAGACCCTGGCCTCCCTCGGCGAGCTGGCTGATGCCTTCGACGTCAGTGCTGCTGCCCTGCTGGTCTCCTGGCCCCAGCTTTGGCTCTTGGTGGAAATGCCAGAGCCCTCTGCTTTGTGGTCAGCTCACCTCCCCCTCTTCCTATGGTGCCGCTGGACCCTAGGTGGACTTTGCTGGCCTTGCACTCCTCTGCCCCCCCGCCCCTGCACAGAGGTCTGGCCAGGGCAAGGGCGGAGGTGCAGTATTGGTTCCAGGGGCTGGGTGTCCGGCTGCTTGTTATGTGGAGTTTAAAACAATAGCAGTCAGGGAGGACAGCCCTGTCCAGAGAGGGCCCAGCCCTGAGTTCCAGTTGTGATGGTATCCCTGTGTCCCCAGCAGTGACAGGACTCAAGTGCTTTAAAGGAAGTGTCTAAAATCCGCCTGCATGTACGACACCAGTCACAAACCCTTTCATGTCTGACTCACTTAAGCTGGAGCCGTGACTTAACATCACTGTGTGCCTTTATATTATTGAAGTTTAAAGGAATGCCTTTCAAAACCAATATTTGGCTCAAGATGAAAGGGAGCGAGCAGCTTATTCTAAGATACATTCAATAATTACATAAGTAACCCTTTAAATACTAGATATGCAAATACTGCTCTGTTCTTCCTATAATTACTCTGTGTACATGGTTTGATAAAATCCCAGGATTGTAATATATGTTTATGGAGAAGATTAGCAAATATGATTTCATTCTGAATGGAAGAAGTGAGCTAGGAATTTGAGGCTTCGCAGCTGCTGTGCGTGGCTGTGTGGGGACGTTCCCTGGGAAGGGATGACAGAGCCGGTGGGGGCTCTGGGCCTGACCCTGGTGGAGGGGACTGTGGCCTCTGAGGATCCCAGGTCCCCGATTACACATGCTTTCATCTAAGGGAACAGTTCTATCCATCCACTGGGTGGGAAGTAACTGTGGGGTTCAGAGACCTCGTCCCCACCTCACTTTGGTGCGGGGTGGGTGGTCTGTCACATGCCCCCTTCCTCACATTGTCCCCTAACCCTGAGAGGCGGAGGAGTACAAGTGACATGGGCTCAGTTCAGCAGGCTTCCCTTCTCCTCCCCAGAACACTTTTAGAAAGAAGCATTTTTCAGCGTGATTCATGCTCATTGTAAAGATAACCAAGGATTTCTGAGGGTGATTGCTGTTCACCTTTCCTGATCCCATAGACAAGAGAGGACACTGTTGGCAGCTCTGCATGTATCCATCGGCACACTCCACCTGCGTGTAGAGGCATGCGTGTGTGAGCCCCCCTGTGCCTTTGAACTTGGGATTCACGTGGGGGGGCTCTCCTTTGTAACTTGCTTCATTCATTCCTGTGGACTTTCTTGCTTTCAGCTTGTCACTTGGACTATCTCCTGCAACTATGACAAAATGCCCAATACTGAGTACTTCATAATAACAAAAGGTTCATTTATCTCACAGTCCTGGAGATTGAAATGCACCAGCACAGCATCCTCTCGGCTCTGGTGGGGCTCTTCTGCCTATGTCACATGTGATAGGCCGAATCTTGGTGGGGCCTGTGGGAGAGAGAGAGGCCACATGGAAAGCCAGGAAGGCTGCGGGACTCAGAGGCTGTGTCCCTCTTTAAAGCAACTCACTCCCTTGGGAGCTAAGTCCCACTGAGAAATACACTAATGCCTCGAGTCAGGTGCCCCGATGGCCCACCCACTTGCAGCAGCTGCACCCCCCAAAGGCGGCACCACCTCAGCACCAGCACACGGGGCCTGAGCTTCGCACACACAAGCTTTGAGAACCCAGTGGAGCAACATCCCAACCACAGCGCAGCTCACGCAGGCCTGGCTCATGCCCTGACTGGTGAGGGCAGCCCCTTAGGGTGGGACCCATGGGACCCTCCCATCTTCACCTTCACCCACATGCTTGGTGTCAACCGGCAGCCTCTGGAGCTCCAGCTCCAGGCCACGGGAGACCCCTGGCCAGCCACTTGTGCGACGGATCCCTGGGCGCTCACTCACCCCCACGAGGACTTGTCAGATGCCTCCTGTGTACCAGCTGTGCTCCAGGGCAGGCACCATGGGGGCACAGGCTCACGCTGCTGGGAGCTGACACTGGGGCACGACTTGGGTGATAAGCCAAGGCACGTGGAAAGAGAGCAATTTCCTGGTGGAAAGTGCCATGAGGGAAATGAGGAGGGGGGAGACGAGGTGCTGCTGTGTGTGGAGGGGCAGCAGTAAGGGAGGTCCTCAGGAGACAGGAAGTGTGGTTCAGGTGGAGGTAACCAAAAGCCCTGGCTGGGGAGCTGGAGGTCGGCAGGAAGCTGGAGCCCTGGAGTGGAGTGAGAGGAGCAGGGACAGTGACAAGGCGGGGGGGGGGGGGGGATGTTGCGGGGCATCTGGGCCAAGGCCAGCCCTTGGCTCTTAGGCTGGGTGGGTGTGGAGACTGCGGCGTCTGAGCAGAGGGCAGTACCAGGAAGACCCTGGGCCTGGCTCGGAGATGGACTGTGGGAAGCACCTGAGAAGCTGAGGGGGCGCTGTCAGGGTACCAGCCCAGGCCACAGAGCATGGGAAGGCCAGGGGAAGGCCAGGGAAGCCAGGGAAGGCCAAGTGCAGCTGCAGAGATGGCAGCCTGGCTCAGAACTCTGTGAAGGCGGAGCCAGCGGGATTCCTGGGCCCATCAGGGACTAAGAATCCACTGTGGACTTAGGGGAGGAGAGTGCGGGAGAAGAAGGTGAATAGAGGGAGGGTGACCTGGAGGGTTTTGGAGACGTCATTTGCAATCTCCACTGGGCAGAGTTGGCCTCCGGACACACAGTGTGAGCTTGGAAGAAGACCCACTGCAGGTCTTCAGATCTGGGGAGTGTGACTGATGAACCGCAGCAAGGACCAGATGAGTCCAGAGTCCGGCCAGGCAAGACGGCAAAAGGAGGTGAAAGGAGCGGGCAGCCCAACACGGGGCTTCCAAGCAGGGAGGGCAGAGGGCTGTGCAGACCAGCTGCCGAGACCAGCTCTCTGCTCCCAGGAGCTGAGCATAGGGAGGCGGGCAGTGCGGGTCCAGTGTGTGGCTCACACTGGAAAGCTAGCCTCCCCTGTCGTGGGTGGGTGTGGGCCCATGCAGGCGCTCCAGCACATCCTCCTGGGGGTGGCGTCTCTGGGAGGGTCAGTGCCCGAGGCCTGGCTGTCTCCAGACGGTACAGCCTGGTTCGCAATTTGAATGGGAAGCATCTAGTGACAGGCTGTCTGACTTCCAGGAAAGGAAAGAGGATGGAGCTTCCTCATCTGCAAAGTGGGGTGGAAATAGCATCTGCCAGTTATGAGGAGTAGACGCAGAAGGTGGCTGCCTGGAGCCAGGCAGGATGATGCTGAGATGTCATGCTACCCGGCTCTTTGACCCCAGCACTTCCCTCCTCGTGTTAGTGACGTTGGCACTTCTGCTTTCCCTGTGGTGGCAGGTCAATCACACTGAAGCCTCCAGTCTTGACAGCACCTGCAAACTTCGGGGCACCTAGACACGTGGACACCGCTGTCTTTGACTTCCCCATGGCCCTCTCTTCTCGGTAGGTTGCCCCACAGGGATCTCTGCCTCCTCACAGGGACTCACATGTTCACTATCTTCTGGAAGCCTGTGGGCTTGGCTGAGATGCCTTTCATCACACCTGGGACAGGGACCCTTATCAGGAGCAACTGTGTCACTGTTACTCGTGTTCCATGCTTTCTTTCTTTTTATTTAGTACTGGGGATTGAACTCAGGGGCACTCAACCACTGAGCCACACCCCCAGCCTTATATATATATATATATATATATATATATATATTTTAGGGAGAGAGAATATTTTCTTTTTTCTTCTTTTTTTTTTTTGTAGATGGACACAACATAATGCCTTTATTTTTATATGGTGCTGAGGATCGAACCCGGGTCCCACCTGTTCCAGGCGAGCGCTCTACTGCTGAGCCACAATCCCAGCCCCCTCCCAGCCTTATTTTGTATTTTATTTAGAGACAGGGTCTCACTGAGTTGCTTGGTGCCTTGCTTTTGTTGAGGCTGGCTTTGAACTCTCAATCCTCCTGCCTCAGCCTCCTGAGCTGCTGCGATGACAGGCATGTGCCACGGCACCTGGCCTCAACGCTTTCCTAAGCGCCAAAGTCAGGTGAATCTGTGACGCATATCCACCTGATGTTCTTACTGACTTCAGTCACACTCCAGTGCAGCCTCCCATTCCTTGGCTTTTTCTCATTTGCTGAACTCAGTCTCCCTGCCCAACATTTTCATGACCATAAGCCTTCTGAATTTGATGATATCTTCATCTGCCCTCATAGCTGATTGGTGGTTCGGCTAGGTGAAGAACTCCAGGTCCGAAGCCTTCAGGCCGGGAGATTGGTTCTGGCATTCATTCCAGCCTTGCTGGTGAGGAGTCTGATGCTGGTCACCTCCTGGAGACTTGTTGGATGACATCTCCTGAGTTCCTGTATTTTGAAGGGAGGGTCTTGAAGAACTAGCCCCAGGCAGTGCTTCCTGGCCCCTTGTGCTGATCTGTGGCTCTTCCTCGGGTCCTGAGTTTGGTGCTCCTGTCTCCTTCCTTGTCCCTCCATGAATGACCATCAGGGGGATGTCAGGCTTCCTGGTCTGTGCTTCGTGTCTCCTAAGTCTTCTCCCTGCTCCCTCCCTGCTCCTCATCCTGTTCTCCTGTTCTGGGAGCTGTCCCACTCACCGTCTGTGGAGTGGTCTGTTCCTTGGCTCTGCCCACCCCTCAGCTCAGCTGCAGGTGCTGTGAAGCGTCTCAGGACCCAGGAGTGTTTCCTACTCACTCCCTTTTCCATAGGAGCCTGCTTTTCCCGGGGGCCGTCTCCTCTCGACTCTCCACAGGAAGGCCAGGCAGAGTCTTCTGAAGTTTCTGCTGTCCCTCCAGTCCTCGTGGGGAGTACCCCTGCTCAGCCTGTCCTTCCTCATGCTCCTGGTTTTGCCAGAGTGTCAGCAGCAGTGGCCAGGGTCTGTGTTTTTGAGCCACAGGGGCTGACAGGGGGTGCGATTCACAGCCGTCCAGGTCCACAGGAGACAAGTCCCCTGGAGGAAGGCTGCCTTGGCCTTCTGGGGAAGCAGGAGGGCAGGCTCATGGCTAGTGTGCCAGCTCTGCCCTGAGTCACCCTCCCTGGGCGAGTCTTTGGGATTTCCGAGCCTCGGTTTACATAGGTCCAGTGCATCATGAGGGGAAAGTGTCAAATCAGGGATCTGCTCAAGCCCCTTCCAACTGTCAATCAGATGGCGGGAAGCCAGAGGCCTACCTGTAGAGGGCAAGGTGTAGGTCACACACTTGAGTACCTGGAAGTCAAGACTATTTTAGGCTGGGTGCCGTGGCGCACACCTGTAATCCCAGCAGCTCAGGAGGCTGATTCAGGAGGGTGGCGAGTTCAACTCAGTGAGACCCTGTCTCTAGATAAAATACAAAACAGGGCTGGGCATGTGGCTCAGTGACTGAGTGCCCCTGAGTTCGACCCTGGTACACCCCCCAAAAACCCCTACTTTGGTTCTGTTGCCCTCATCCCCAGGTCACACAAGCAGCTCTGTCTCTCAACGTTGCCCTTTGCTGTCCGAGTCTCTCAGAACCAAGCACAGCCCTGGCTGTCGGAGCCTCAGGCCAGGGCGCCCCAGCCTGTTAGTGGGAGCCTCGAGCTAGTTAAAGACAGTTCAAGAGTGGTGAGCCAGCCCGGCCCAGGCAGAGCGAGGCTGGACCCAGAGACCCTGAGACCCACCCACACTGGCTGCAGACCAAACAACTTGCGTTGACAGGAGACGGCAGGAGGTGAGGTGCTCTGAGGAGCCTCCTCACACACGTGGCCTTCAGCCTGTGTGGTCAGCCAGCTGCCAGGCCCAGGTGTGCCGTCGGCACCTACCAGGCCAGGGAAGGCGGCTGTGCGGTGGCCCCAGGGGTGAACCCAAGGGCAGTGGCATCCAGACAGCGATTTGGGTGGGAAGGAACCCCTGCTGGGCCACCCAGGTCCCTAGCTGAACCAACACTGCTCCCTCCATAGGCCCACGCAGTGACAGACTCCACTTATCATTTCCCTAGAGCCGGTTTTGCCCATGTGCTGTGGACTGAATGTCCATTCCTCAAAACTCATCCCCCAGTGGGATGGTGTGGACAGGGCCTTCGGGAGTGATCAGGTGAGGTCCCGAAGGAGGGGCCACAGCAGGATTAGCATCCATCCATGTGAGAAGAGAAAGAGCGGCCAGCGCTCCCCCCAGGAGGGCTGGCCAAGCTAGGAGGGCCCACGCCTCAAACATGACCTGCCGCCCCGACTTGGACTTGCCTTCCCTGGAACCATGATAAGGAAACCCTGCTGTCCAGCTGCTGTCCATGTCACCTGTCTGGGAGCCCATGTGGAGATGTTTGTCCTGTGCTGTGACTGTGGCCAGTTTGACTGAGAAACTGAAAGTTCTGATTTGACTCAGTTTTAATTAATCTAAATGGGAGTTTAGATAGTCTCGTGGGACTCATGGCCACTGCATTGGGCAACACGGGGGTGAGGGACACTGACTCACCTGCCTGGCCCAACATCGAGGAGTGGTCTGCAGGACTGACACACCAGGGGAGGCCCCTCACTGTCACCGAGCCCCACGCCTCCCACGCGCTCCTGAGAGGCCGACAGACCCGCCTCTTAAAATGCTTCTCTCTGGGCTGGGGATGTGGCTCAAGCGGTAGCACGCTTGCCTGGCATGTGTGCGGCCCGGGTTTGATCCTCATCACCACATACAAAGATGTTATGTCCGCCGAGAACTAAAAAATAAATATTAAAATTCTCTCTCTCTCTCCCTCTCTCACTCTCTCTTTAAAAAAAAAAAATGCTTCTCTGTGCCCTGGGGCCTCATCCTGCTCTCCCCACGGTGTAAACCTCCCTCACGGCCATCAGAAACCCAGGCCATGGCAGCACCCCCTCGGTGCCAGTACGGGTGAGACCTGGCCTCGGCCCCCAGAGGGCCACCTGCGGCTCTCTGTTGGCATGTGTCCCCAGAGGCAGGGGGCTGTTCAGGTTTCTATGACTTCAAGGGAACAGCTGGGGTCAGCCTCGTGACACCCCCCACCAGACCCGCACTGAGGCCTATCGTGCCTCAACTCAGAGAAAAAGCAAGGTCATTCCACCCTGAGAGGCCCAGGGACAACGACCCTAGACGAGGCTTCCTGAGCGGCCACAAGGAAGTCCAGCAGCTGTTCTTGTCCAGCTTGAGGTTTAACTAATTGAGGAAGCCCCACAGGCTGTGGGCCACCATGTGGCCAGGGCTGCCCAGGGCACTTATTTTGAGGTCTGGGCAGGAGGTCCAGCTATCAGGGCGCTGTGAAGTGTGGCAGGATTCTGAGGGTGTGTGCATCCCAGGAGAGGCCACAGTGGGCTAGGAGTCAGGAGTCTCCCGGTGGGTGCTCCATGGCCTCAGGAAAAACACCTCCTTCCTCCCCGACTCCCTGCTGAGCGGGCCGACACCTCTAGGGTCTTGAAAAACACTCACCGCAGGTTACAGACACCTAAACACTTTACACTGGGGGCAGAGTTCAGGACCCCTGTGGCCATGGCCGTGAGCTCTGGTTCCCCGGGGCTCCCTTCTTTCCCCAGTGCTCCTCATCTGATCCTACGGGGAGGAAGGGGGGCAGAGGACCTTCCTACACTCTTTAATTTTAAATGGAATATCTGAGCTCCTTCGGGATCCAGAGCTGCAAAGCCCCAGGTCCTTTTCTTGGATATGACTTCTTTTCTCTGGAGCTACGGCTGCCTGGTGGGGTGGCCCTGCACTCCTGGGAAAGGATGAGGGGAAGGAAGAAATGCCAAGAGACCAGGAGTCCCTGCAAACCTCCTCTCACTTGCATTCTTCAATATGGATCAGAAATACGAGCAGCCGGCGGTGGGGAGGGGCGGGGGGGGGGGGGCAATCCATACTCTCTGGTGGTTCAGGCGAGGAGACTGCCCAGCAGCCACCAACGGCAGCAGGATTCGTCTTATCTGGCTTCTTCACCCCTTTTCTGCTTGGATTTGACGTTTGCCTTTGTAAAATAAAATAGTGAAAAACAGGAATTTTAAGGATAATTTCTTAAATTACCTTTAAAGCAATTTTAGAACTGTAGCAACATTGAGTAGGAATTACAGAGAATTCCTATCTACCCTCTGTTCCTACACACATTCATCCTTTCTGATTATGATCCTCCCTCCTCCCCCAGCAGAATGGCAAAGTTTTCATTTTCTTTTAATAAGTGATAGACCTACACTGAAGCAGCACAGCTTCCAAAGTCTACAGTTGCACAAATGTTCATTCTTCATGTTGTAGGTTCTATGGGTCTTAATGAAGGTAGGCCAGGTGTCCACCGTGGTAGGAACACATTTCATCACCCTGCAGACCCTCTGTGCCCCTACTCACCCCACCCTCCCTCTGACCCCACCAGCCACAGATCTTTCTTGCCCTTTCCAAGATGCACTTACAATCATGCAGCAGGCGGCCCCTCAAGGATGGCTCCTCCTGGGAACCTGTGTTCTTTTGTCTTTCCATGGCTTGGCACTCATTTCTTTCTAGATATAATATTCTTTGGTCTCAGGGGGATCCACAATTTATTTATTCATTCATCCTACTGAAGAACACCTTGGTTGATTTCACATTTTGGCAATTCTGGATAAAATTGCTGAAAACATCCACAGGCAGAGTTTTGGGTCACATTAAGCCAGTGCCCCCCTTGATTCCCTCTGGAAGTGTTCCACCATCAAATGTGCTGCATAGTGATGTCCTAAGACAGGGAGGTCCCCAGGGCCTGGTGAGGTCAACCTCTATTGGAGAAAGGGTCCGCTCTATCTTTAAAACTCCAAGGAAAAAATTAAAGTAAAAAATAATTCAGGTTTACTTATTAGCTTTAGAAGGAATTTTTTACTTCCATTTGTCCAACTTTTTTAAAAAAATATATACTTCTGAATATTGTATCACGGTGGAAGAAATAATCCCAAATAAAATCAAAATGATTGATAGTTTTTATTATTTCTGCTTTTTCTGAAAAGAATTTCTATAAATGTGGCAAAGGTCTGTGCTTTAGCAGCTGATTTGATTTCACTGAAAGCTCTAAAAGGGTCCTCTGTGATTTTTCCTTCCTAATATCTTTGTCTCTTTATTTCTGGGGGCACTGGGAGTTGACCCCAGGGCCTCAAATATGCTAGGGGAGCAGCTACCTCTGAGCTACATCTCCTACCCTTTGTTTTTATTTCTGTGAATAGTAAAAGGAGAATTGGTATGCCATTTTGATGCCATTAGATAAAGCTTACATTTACCCAGCTCTGTCAGCAACCGGATCCAGGCTCTAACATGCAACTTCGGGGCCATAGCCCTCTAATGAGGGGTTTTTGATCCTAAATCGCTATAAATCCCATCTACCTTCCCTAATCACCACCATCTTAGGGACTCGGGGAAGTTAAAATGTGTTTGGGTGTACATATTTTTCAGTTTCTAGTAATGAATGGAAATGCCATCTGTGATTTCTGGGGCTTTTGGCAGGACCTGACATAAACCACACCTACCCTCCACAAACCGTGTTTAAAATCACCTTCATTTTAGTAAAAAACTGTGATCCAATGGCAATGCATTTGCACTTCTTTCAAGAAAACAATTATTTCATGGTCATTAGACACTGTGTACCCTTGGTGTCCTGGCGTGCTCCACAGTGGCCTGAAGCAGGTACACATGTCTGATGTCAGGCTATGGCTAAGGTCAGGCAGGGGGGCAAAACAGGACCCCAGAGGAGCTGACACCCTGAAACCTGCGGGATCTTGGGTTGGGCATTAGATTAATCAGGGGTACGATCAAGGTGTTCTGGTCATAAAGACTATTGCCCACTGGGTATTTTTTTAAACAACAATAGAGAAAGAAAATTGATTCTTCATTATTTAGTAAAGATGAGGATTTGGGAGGCTGATTGAGGATGGGTGTGGGTAGAATAGTGGGATGAGGTTTACTTATGCCTAAGGTGTATGGACTAGGGAAGATTTTGTGTGCAGACCATGTGCCAATTAGGAGTTCTGTTCAACTGCAGGTAACCTAGACCCCTCCCCCAAAAGTAAATATTACTTTTTCTGTCATATATCCTAGGCGTAGGCAGTAGGGCTGGTGTAGTGGAATCTTAACGTTACTAAGCCACACGGGTCCTGATTTCTCTCAGTGCTTTGCCATCCTTAGCCCCTGGCTTTAATTCTTAAAGCTTCCTTCTCATCACAAAATGACATCTCTAAACCAGCCATTGCTTCCACATTCCAGACAGGAGGACAGAAGAGGTGAGAAGGGAAGAGAACAATTGCCACTTGAGTCAACTCCTTGTTTTAGTTTTATTTATAGGTGTCACCTAACATCATCACAGCCTTTATCTCCACCTCACTGGCCAAGCCTGAATCACATAGTAATGTCAATCCGAAAAAGAAACTGGCCTAGGAAGCTTTTGTTTGGACACATTTTTCCAGCTAGGAGCAGGGACTTTGCTGAGTAGCTTGATTCACAGATGAGATAACCAACCCCACAAAGAGCACAGGGCTTTCCTGAGATGTGCCAAAGAGGAGGGACCTAGACCCATGCCATGAGCCTCTAAGTTCACAGTTGTTCTACCCCTTCTTACCTATTTTATCCATAAGAGGATATTCAGGAATTCTAAGTCCCTAGAACACAAACTCTGCTGCTCATCCAGGTGGACCTGGCTTCTGTTCCCAGCATTCTACAAGGTGAGGGGCAGAAGATACTGGTTTGTGGAATAGGTGCAGGACCTGTCTACATGAAACAGAACCAGAGGACTGATTTGTCAGGAAACAAAGCAAGAAATGGAGACCAACGCCAAGCCAGTGCCTGAGGTTCACAGCCAGCATAATAAAACCCTCTGACTATAGAAATGGTCTTGTAGGTTTTGATTGACAGATCTGACCCACCATAAAGACCCTGGCTTCCATTTGTCTCTCTCTCTCTAAACTGAAAACACATCATTTTTCTTCTCTGTACATGTAAACATTTAATTGAATTGGCAAAAATGGCTAACATATAGAATTAAAAGAGAAGTTCCATTGCTTTACTCTGCGTGTGGAAAACGTCGATGTTCGTTTTCGCTGACCTGATTTTCATTTTTGTTGTACAGATGAACACATTTCTGAGAGTGGTCTATTTAGGGGATGGGACAGCACATGAAACATGATCTTGCAGCCAGACAGTGAGCACAGCCTGGATTCCTGGGCTTCGTTAGCACACATGACTATCCTTTGCTTAGTGAGAGTAATGTCAGCCTGCGAGGGAGCCTGGCTACAATTAAAGGGTTGCAACCATGTTTTCCTATTAGGTTTTTCTTCTTCTCGAATCTGGAAGTCAAAGCCCAGGCATTAGTGGAGGATGAGAAGGCATCCATCATCTCAGATCGAGCACCCACGGGGCGTGGAGATGCTCCGCTCACAAGGCCTTATGGTCAATTATCAAGTTCATTCTTCCATGCCCCTAGCCTCCGACGTGGGTCTGCGGCTTAAGAAGCAAAGAATGGTCCCTCTGGCCTTGAGGTGGGAGAACTGTAAAACATATTCACACCAACAACCCCCAGCTTGTCAGGTGGAACTCATATTGAGCAGACAGCTCATTTGGAAGAGCTCAATCAAACCAGCTCAGGTCCCAAACCAAGCCCCAGATTCACAGGGCTTAACCTGCTCTCTGAAGGCCACTCCTCTCTGCCTCCCGAAGATGTACCAGCTTGTAAAACAATGATAAAAAAAATGAATTGTTTGCTAATGTTTACCAATAAAGAGACCTGGTGATCAAATGACATATTCCTTATTCTTTGGGTAAATCTGGAGGATCAGGGACCCCATCTCTTCAAAGCAATATCCACGTGGGTTTTAGGTGGGTGCATTTTTTATCCCTGAGGCTGACCAAGAAAATTAGCACTGATTTCACATCCTAGAACAATGGACAGTCATCCCCTCTTCATCCAGAAGGACAGAGTTCTGAAATCAGGGTATTAGCAGGGCCACATCTGTTGCTTTCCCCAGATGCACCTTGGCTTGGGCTGGACACACTCTGTCCCTGCCTCTGTTCCCACACAGCATCTTCCTTATCTCTGTCCCAAACCTCCTTTCTCCTCATCTTGTTCTTTTAAGTAAGAACACCAATCAATAGATGAGGACTACTCTAAAGCCAGAATGATCTCATTCAAAGACCTTAACTTAATTATATCTACTAGGACCCTATTTCCAAGGGTTCCCCTGTAGAAGGGGTCATGAGTGAGACATAGCTGGGGGAATCTCCTGGCTCTGCTGTGATGGGACACATGGTCTCCAGGCCCCAGTCTTCCTCGAGCTCTTTGCCTTGTACATGGCCACATTCACCACGCCTACCCCACCCCCCCAGGCACCTGAGTTTCCAGTACTTGATTCTAACTTGTCTGACACTCCATGGTTTTGAACTGGCAAAACTAAAATTGCACAGGGCCAAGTTAGGAAGATAAGAAGGTGTGCTCAAAGTTGTGGATACACAGCAAATAGATTACCATCTCACCTGGCCCTCAGATTCCCTTAAGTCATCTCTACTTCCTGATTACAAGTCCCAGAGCTATTTTGGCCTTCATTTCTTCAACTGTAAAATAGAAAATTTAAGTTTCCTGCTTTGAAGGGCTGTTATGGGGACTCAATCAGACCAGTATCAGGAACACCATGGCAATCCTGGCACTCAGGTGCCAGTCAGCAGCTCCCAGCCTGACTCCTCTGAAGAGAGCCTTCATGGTTGGGGCCATGCCTCCTGGGCAGCCCACCATCAACGAGTCAATGTGAGAAGCAAATGCCACCCAGACAGGGAAACTCTGCAGGCCCAATGGGTCTGTAGCACCACCCCCGTGGCTAGAGCTGCCGAGACTTCCAGTCCTCCAAGGGTCCTTGTGCTGGGAACTTGGTCTCAGTGTGACAAAGTTCCAGGTGAGGCCTTTAAGAGGTGTGGCCTAGGGGAAGGTCTCTAGGTTGTTGGGGGCATGTCCTGGGAAGGCAGTGTGGCCTCCAGCAGTGAGGACAGTGCATGGTTTTAGGAGTCTGAGCCTGGCCCCCTCTCTCTGCTTCCTGGAAGCCAGGAGCATAGCAGTTTCCCTCCCCCAGGCCCTTCCACCATGATGCTCCTCCTCACCTTGGGCTCAGAGCAATGGAGACAGCTGACTGTGAACTGAACCTCTGAAACTGTGAGCCTCAAGTCAACATTTCCACCTCTGAGTTGTTCCTGTCAGGTGTTTTGGTCTCAGCAAGGAAACGTCGATTAACACAAGAATACTAAAAATGATCCCCAAATTTAATTAAAACAAACAAAACAAAATGCCTGGTTCTGAGCATCTATGAATCACGTAATGCAATCTCTGTCCTGGAGGTGTTCATTCTTCCTGGGAAGCTGGATTTCTGTGATACTGTGAGTTTCCTGTGGGAGGACTTCCGAGGCAGCAGCTCATGGCCATTTATGTCACGTCTGTTGAGTCTTTTCATCTACTGCTACACAAAGTCCCAACTCAACAGGCTTCAAAGACTAGAGTCACCATCTCTCTGGAAAACCCAAGGCTGCTTAGCTGGTGGGTCAGCCTCTCAGGTACCATCAGGCCTGCTCTGCTCTCCTCAGAGTGGCTGCTCCCTTAGAAGCTGCCTTCCTGTCAGGAAAGCCAGCCAGTCTCCTAACCCTGTCCCTAGGAGAATTTCCTGCTTATCTTCTAATCCAAAGCCATCAGAGGCCCAACTGTTCCTAAACCAGCTCCCAGAGAGGATCTAGAACATTCCAGTGTTGACTGTGTTGGTGATGAACACCTGCAAAGGACTGGGTTGAGCCAGAAGGAATGAACAAGTAGTCGCTTCTAGAAGTGTGAGCAACACCCTTCCCTCAAGATATAGTCAACAACCAATAAGGTGGGGGGCACTAGAGAAGAATAGCATTACCTTAGATGAGAATAGTAGTGTTACCTTAGGTGAGGTAGAGGAAAGTGATGGGAGGAGAGGGGAGGGGATGTGGGGATAGGAAGGACAGTAGAACGGAATAGACATTATTACTGTACGTATATAGGTGACTGCATGATCAAGGTGATTCTGCAACATGTACACACAGAAAAGTGAGAAATAATATCCCATCTATGTATGATGCATAGTGCATAATGCATTATACTGTCATGTATAACTAATTAAAACAAATTTTAAAAATTAAAAGAAAAAGATATGGACAATAAGCAATTCTAGATTCAGCCACAAGTGATTCCTGAAATTCCAGAAGTTTTGAGCACAAATTGTATTGGATATTTTCAAATTTCCATGACTGATAAGAAGAATGCTTTACATCTTTCAGTAGATAAAATCTATGAAACTGAAATACGGATTATTTCAGGAAAATTCAGCTCCCCTCTGGAGGTCTATGAACCTCTTTCACAATGTTTATTCGACCCGATTTTACTGATTTCGCACTGTATCAGACACATGTTTCCTTTGAAAACAGAAACAATCATGTGGCTGGCCATTTCTTTAACACATTTTTTTTAAGAAAATACTCCCATGGCAAACACCTCCTCTTCAAATGCAGCAATGTTTGTCACATCTCTGCCGTGTACATTTCAATAGCCCTGACACACTGGACAGAAGCCATACAAAGGGTGAACGTCTATTTGCTCTGATAGAGGAGTTATTTACAGGTAAAAAGGGAGTTATTGGAAATTCAGTTCATGGGGAAAACTCTGATTCCTGACAGTATAGGAACTGGTGGTGTAGAAGTGGAAGGAAGGCTGAGGACAACAGGTGGGTCTTGCTGGGCTTGCAGGCAAAGTGACCAGGTTGTGCAAGGTCCAGTCTCCCAGGAACTCACCTACACCCAGCACATCTCTAGGGGGTGCCATTTAAATCAAACTCATGTGAGCTACGTGGAAGGCTGTCCCACCTTCCTGCACATCCAAGGCCCTAAGTTCATGCCTCTGGCTGGAGGCACTTAAGACCCAGGTAACTGGAAGCTGTCCCTCACCTGTCAGAATCTGCTGCAGAGGAGGGGGTGGGAGGTTGGGAGGGGACTGGGGACCTTGATCAAGCCCCTCAGGCCCTGCACTGGACTTGTGCTGTCATCCTGTTGGATGGGCTTGGCTTAAACTCATCCCCTAACCTGAGGTGTTTCTGTCACTGAAGGATGCATGTATATTTTGCAAGCTGGTAACGGGAATGTGCTTGGTGTTCCACAGAGGGATAGGAGTAGGTATTTTTAAAGTGGCTTCATCTGCTGACTTTTGTCACAACCTGCCTCCAACTCCCCATTTCCAGAATTTAATGAGATGTCGATTTCACTGTATTTTAACTGAGAAAGTTTCTTGGATTTTGAAAAAACTCTAGAAAAGTGTGGAAGAGCCTCTTCAGTCATCCGTAACTTGAAGAAGGAGAGCCAAGAGCCTTAACTCCTTTTACTTAAGAGGAGGATGCATTATGTCAGGGTTCTGGGTCTCCACATCCATCTCTAGGTACCCAGAAGGAGCTCAGAATTTCTCTACCATTGCCACCAACTCCCAAGCCAAAGAGCAACAGGATTAGTAGAACTTTTTAGTTCTACTAAAATATTTATGCAAATTTAATTTAAATGCAAATGAGCCCTTATCTTGTGGCTCCTGGGTACCCAGGAAGGCTCCATATTGCTACAGAGACTTGGAATGTCTGGTTGGAGGATCAATTATTCCAGACTTCACTTGATCTGTTCAGGGGTCCTCCTGTTTCCAGTCTGGTTCGTCCCTCAGTTTCTCAGTGTTCATGGTGGTACTATGTCTGCATGCACAGTCTTCTTAGTGGTAGCTCTGTCAAACCATCTCTCCAAGCCATGACTGTTTCAATGCAGTCTAGGACTGTGCAGTGTAGACTTCATGAACGAAGCTTCTTCATGCATGAGAGAAAAAGATTCTCCCATAGCTGTTTCAGTTAGGTCTTCCCAAACATAGATTAAGTACTCAGCAGTTGATAAAAGGATCATAAACAATGGCAGGTTTGCAGAAGCAGGCTTTCTGAGAGACACAGCAAGGAGGAGAGCCCCGAGCATGCTTCTGTGACCCTCCCCCTCACACTTATGGGAAGCAGCAGCTGCAACTTCATATTACATTGCATTTGCTTTCAGTCATCTCCCAGTCTTGACTCCTATCTCCAAAATATCTAGTAGTATATAAAAGTCTTCATATGTTATTTATTTTTTTTCAAAATGAAGAGTCTAAAAACATAAAATGTGAACAATAAATGCTACTAATAAACATGATGTCATAACGCATGGTCTGAAAGTTTAAGAAATAGCAGAATATCTGCCACAGCAAACCCCATCACTGAAGGCTCCACTTCCTAAAATTGACAGCACTTCACCAGTCTTTAAGGTATTTCCAAACAGACCACATAGTAACCCAAAACTTGGCTTTATCTTAACTTTTTGAATAATGCAGAAAAACAAAATTAACATCTTAAAGTTTACTGAACTCTTACTTGGTATTAACTATCTGCATTAGTTTATTAAATCAGCTAACTATAGTGTATACAGTACATACCTAATTTACACGGGAGGAAGTGGAACAATTTCTATTGAGAGGTGATGTAAATTGTATGATTTTAGATGAATGGTAAGTAGCAAGGTGAGGACTTGAATTTAGGGCTACATTGAAGAATCTGCAATCTCGGCAGCTATGTCCTGCTAGGTCCCTCAACACTAGATTAGCCCTTGACAAAGGCCGGCCCTGAGCCTAATGTGACACCGATAGAAAAGAAACCTAATGCATTGGTGGGGGTAAGGGAGGAGAGAAGAGTGACCTCAGGCTTCTCCTCCTGATTAGCTGGCTCATCCTGTGGGGCTGGACAAACCTCAGCCACAATCACTTTATTTATGTATTTATTTTACCAATGCCATAATTGGTTTTTCTTAATTGTTTATGAGTTAATCATGAAACTAACAGTTACTCCAGAAAAAATATTTGACACATTTAAAATAGTCACTGGGGTTATTCAGTAAAATATAAGTATTATTGAGAATAAGAGATTCTTTTATTATTGCTTTTTAAAATTTTGTTCTTTTTAGATACCATGACAGTGGAGTATAGTTTGACACAGCAAACATACATGGAGTATACCTTTCCATTCCTGGGGTTGTACAGAATGTGGAGTTTCACTGGTAATATATTCACATATGAAAATGGAAAAGTTATATCCAATGCATTCTGCTGCCTTTCCTATTCCCATCTCCCCTCCCTTCCCTTCATTCTTCTTTGTCTAATCCAATGAATTTCTATAGGAAAATACTTTCTTTGGGGCTGGTTACAAAGTTGGCTCTCCTTGTGGATCATGAGCAGGTGTGTGGAGGGTCCTCTGCTGAAGATAGCTTGTGAACTTGAGCCTGAACTGCATCTCCTTTCCAGATAGTAAGAAGTGGATTTCTGTGTTGAAGAATTCATTGCCATTTCTGGGAGCATGGCCAGAGAACACAGTAGAAATCCTGAGACAGGTATCAATGGATCAGGGTGTTGAAGGGTTGGCTTTTGGCTCTCCTCCTGCCTCCTCCATAAACAGGCCCACTGGAAATACTTACAAGAGAAAATATGCAAGAAAGGGTAGGGCCTAGTATCAACAAAGTAGTAAGATTAATCAACGTTGATTTAAATGTAAAAATTGACAGCTGAGTTTGGCCCTTTCTGTGGTCTCTTTGGATCCTCCTAGGTGAGTGGGAAATGTGATTGCTCTTACTCACCCTCCCTGTGCTTTTTGACAGCTCTCCTTTTCTCCTCACTGAGCATCAGAATGGCTTTTCCTTGCAATGAGCTTGTGTGGAGCCGGGTCCTCTCCTGGGATTCCAAGGACCACAGTGCAGAATGGATGCTACCTTTTTCAGTGTGAGTCAGCCCTCCCCTTGTCTTTGCTAAACACCACCACACAGCAGTGCTTAGAAAGCCACATCAAACATCTGCCACCAGAATGTCCTTTGTCATCTCTCCAACTGCTCATCCCACAGGTTCACACACCAAATGGAGGAGGAGGAGATGGCCCTGCCAAGGGGAACCACAGGTGACCCTTGCAGAGCAGGAGAGATGCAGATGTCACAGGGTTTAAAAAAATTATCTTCAACGTTTTGCAAGAGAGCATTATTAAAAGAGGCTTTCCAGGAAGTACAGTTTAGAGACAGTGGACAAATCTCTGTAAGTCACCTCTGTGGTGGGACTTCCTAATGTTTGTGCTGACTGCCACTACTATTGCCTGACAACATTTTTTTTGCCACTAATTTTTTCTCCAATGGTGAATTCTTTATAATACATATAATTTTACTCCTCATGTGTGTCTTTGTTTAAAATGTATTTGGGAACTAACTGGTAGGTCAGCCTTATGCTAGATTCCAGAATTGTGGCTGGGGTCAGGAAGCAGAGGACTCTTATCCTCATGGGGTTACATTTTGTGAAAGGACACAGGCAGTGGATATGGAGAGGAGAACATGACTTCAGAAAGTGCTATAAGGGTAAAACTGTATAATACAATAAAAGATGATTAGGAAATTATGACAGAAGTAGATAGGATACTCATTTATTAAAGCAGATTATTTTCTATTTTTCTGTTACTTCTTGGATCAAGTGTATTGTATATTTTGGATATTTTTCTAGGATCTTGGCTGTTTATCTGAATTTCCACATGTTTAATATTATTTGCCTTATAATTTTCCTATTTTAATATCTGTAGGATCTGTAGCGTTGTCTTATTTTCAAAATAGACATTTGTACTTTATACATTCTTGTACTTATTTTTTCCATCTTCTGAGACTTGGATCAATTTTATTCAATGGTTGCAATGAAATGTGTCTTGAACTTGGTGACTTTTTCTATTGCATATTTTGATTCTATTTCATAAATTTCTGACCTTTTTATTTTCTTCCTACCTTTGCTAATTTCAAAAATATTATTTTCTGTAATCTGCAGCTTTTTGAAAATGACATCATGAAATGGATATTTGGTTTCTTGGTTATTCAGCCTCCCTTTTTTCTGTTATATTCATTCCAAGCTGGAGTGCTATTCTCAGCGTCTGTCAAATCTCCATTCCTGTGCTAGGAGCAAGCAGAAGTTGGAAAGAAGGGGGTCTAGAACTTCTTCAAGTCAGGAACACTCTGGTTTGTGAATCCCTGGCAATGAGATCATTTAGGATGGATGGCCCAGGAGTCACACACCCCCTTTACCCACATATCACAGCCTGGAGGAGAGTCCCCAGGTGGAGGGTTTTATTACTTTCCCCTCGATTTGGCAGGTCACCCCTGCTGGGGAACTGAAGAGGGGCGTTTCCCTCTTTCCTAAGTCTATCCACCATCCCTCGCTCTAGCTACACAGATGTACATTGGGACATGCCAACTGACTGCAGACCCCCCTTGCTGCTAACCAGACTGACACACAGACCTGGATGCACACAATGATGTCAATTTCTGGCCAGTTTACAAGAAAGAAGAGAGATCTTGAAATTATAGGCTGAATTCATAATGCTTGTTTTTTTTGGGGGGGAGGAAACATTTAATAATTTTCCCATCACCCTCAAGTTTCTGTACTTGCTTCAAGACAATAAATGGTGTGAGGTGAGGAAGAAAGCTTATTCTCTTCCCCTCCCCAGGAATTGGTCTGTCCTTCTGTGTAGACCCCTGAGAAGACAGGGACATAGCAGGGCCATGTACAGGGGTTCATATGTGACCCCTCCAGCAGGGGACAAAGTTGCTAGAGTATGACTTTCCCAGAACACCAGGAGGACAGAGAGGGACTTGGCTGGGAGCAGCTTCCACTTCAGATTTTCCTGAGACAAGAGACACACAGCTGCTTGGACGCCCAGCAAGGCAGGGAATGTAATCTTCAACGAAGATGGTGACAGTGGCACAAAAGTCGAGGGACGGTAATAGCTCACAGCAAGGAACAGCCTAAGACTAAGTGCAGAGTACATAAAAAGGAAGATGCGCCTTTTTTCAGGATATAAAATGGATGAGAACACGATTTTGTGTGCCACCCATAAAATTTTATGTGTCACCCATAAAATTGTTTCCCTATGAAAATTCCTGACATCTCCACCAATCATTGTTCTCTTCATTTGAACTCTATAAATTTGAAGGAAGAATCAGGCCTAAGCACAACTGTGTGTGTGCTCATCTTTTCCCATAAAAGCTCCAGGAGAGATCTACCCTAATGGAAAGTGCCCTGCAAGACACCCAGCATGGATGAGAGGTAAGTAAATGACCCGTCTTGCACCCCCAAGTCCTCTACCCTCTGTCCACAGTCCTCCATGCCGTTGCTAAGAAACCCAAGCACAAGTCCCACCAAGTGTCCTGGTCCTGACCAGTCAACAACTCCCCTGCATGTACTTATTGTAAAATGGGGACAAATGGTGACTTCACCATAGGGTGGGACAAGGCTGAACTGTGACTCCACACAGGTCATGGAAGTTTTGGAAGACTATGAAGTTTCTAGGACTGCCAGTTGCTGCCACTATTCTTATTGGAGTTGTTTTTGTTGGGGTTGTCATTCTTCCTGTCACCAAGCCAGAGCCAGACTCTGTCCCATTGGTATTTCTTGGTAACGGTATCTGTGGCTACGTGGGCAACATTTGTTCTGTGTCTTGACACCCATGGCATGCAGGACGGAGCTGGTCCTGACACTGCCATCCTGGGCTGGGTGTTCCTCCAAGTTCCTCCTTTCCCTAGCCTGCCCTCAGCTGCTCTGAACTCTGGACATGGGCCTGCTCATAATTGCCTGGGCTTTTCCACACTTTTGCTCGTGGTTACATTCCTAGGTGGGGCCCTGGGAGTGTAAGGGCCAGAGGAGAGAAAAGTCCAGGGACTGTCCACCCTCCTCCCCTCTTTGTCCTCTTGTGACTCACCATCCTGTGGGTCCTTTAGCTCAAGCTGGAGCTCTGTGGCTTTGGAAGCTCCTGTGTGTGGCTTCTGGTGACTGCTCCTTACTCTTGTTCTTCCAGCTGGGGTGGGACTGTGGGGTTGGAATGATGCTCCCCTGACATTAGTCCTGGGGACAGTACCATCTCCTGTTAATTTAACCCCACCCAGACAATCTGTTCAAATACTGTTCTTATTAAACTTGGTCCCACTTGGATTGTACCGTGTACTTCCTGTGGGGACTCCAACCTGTGCACATGTGAGAGCAATACTAACAAATGCAGCCAACACTTGCTCAGTGCCCCCTGAATGCCAGGTCCTACTCTGGGTGTGTCCACATGTGCTGGTCCATCTCACCGTCCACATGGCCACATGAGATTGGGACAGTCACCATCATTCCCGTTTTGTAGATGAAGAAACAGATGCATTCCTGAGTCCCCCTAGGTCTCACAGCAAGTAGCAGAGACCACAGCTGACCCTGTCCAGCTGGCCTGCACTGCCCACTCACTTCAGTCTTCATACACTGCTGCCCAACTGTAGGGTTCCAGGTTCTGAAATGAGAAACTGGGGCTGGGCCCTTTGCTCAGCAGAACATTGGCAGTGAGACTTATTACTCACGTGTGTTTGATTAGTCACCGTTCACGGTGAGAGAGCCCATGTGACATCACTAGCTGAGACCCTGGAGCTTGCAGAGTGAGATTTTCTATTAATCTGCAGTGACAGCTTCTGTATCACAACTAATGTGCGTTGGTTAATGTGTGGTCACTGCAGAAGGCCTGAGTTCTCTGCCCTGGGTGATAGGGAACAGGGTTGATTTAGCTGCAAACCCCACACACTACAAAACCTCATTTTCACACTAATAGGAACAATAAAGAACTTCACAACTGTGTTTATGTCAAGCCTTCCCGTATTTTAAAGGCAGAGGATGACAGAAGTTGTTTTACATAGACATTTACTTTTCCCAACTTACCTGTGGTTGCCTGCAGTTCTATGGGCTTGCAAGGGAAAGACACCAACAATGGAAATAGCCCCTGTCACCTCTCAGGAGTGTTGTTTTATAAACATGAGTGATGTACAACACTGTGCAGTGTGGTATACTGGCAGACAGCTTTACTGGGTTACATGCACACTTGCTTTAGGGTTAGCATCCACTCCTGTATTAAAGGGTTATTCTGGGCAAGGAACTGTCCAACATTATGTGTCCCAGCTCCTTCTATTCCTTAAAAACCTGGGTCCTATTTTCAGCCCCATCTTGTAGACAAGGAAACTGAGGCACACAGGGTTCATTTTGGCTGTCAGCATGTCACTGGGTGCAGAACCAGATTGTGTGGCTGACGCTAAATGCTGTCCCACCTTGAAGGCTTCTGTTCTGTGCTTTGGTGTGCTCCTTGATGCATCTGAATGACGTGACGACTTCTGGGGCCAGAAGATGGAGGCTGAATCGTGCTGTGGACATTATGACCTTCGGCAAGGAGGCCTGCCTGAGTCACCATCTGTGGAATCTCAGCACGCAGAGAACCAAGCAGGAGCAGAGTGCTCATGAGCTGTCCAGAGATATTCAAGATTCCTGGGCCCCGAGCTCTCCAAGGGCTGAATCACCCCGGCAGGCTCCACTCTGTAAGAATCCTCATGCCGACCAGTGGAGTCCTTTTCCTGGAGGCCATGTCCCTACATGAAAGAATGATCAAGGCTTGCCATCAGAGAAAGTGCCCGTTTATTGAGGAACAGCTCTGCATATTTATAGAGCCGGGAGCAGTTTGACAATTATGACAGTTTAATGGTTGAATGGTTTGACAGTTGGCTGGGATGCTTTCTGATTGGTGGGTAAGGATCATGTGAGTCAGCAGGGCTAGTCTGATTGGTGGGTAAGGATCATGTGAGCTAGCAGGACTCACCATTGGATGGGAGGATCATGTGTGCCAGCAGGGCTCATCATTGGACAGCTCTTCTTGGGGGATGGGGAAGTTAGTCTTTGGAGCCTAGTGACTCCCAACACTACTGGTGACCCCAACTTAGATTCCTGGTAGGGCACTGCTGAATCTACCAGGATACAAGACAGGGCTGGCATTGCCATGGAAACACTGCCCAGGCAGGGAAGATGCCTTTCTGTCCTCTAGAGCCTCTCCCTGGGGTCTCTGAAGGTCCCAGGGAGGCTGGTCGGCAGATCCACCCCATCTTTACATGTGGTTTGCTCCAGAGACTCTCGTGTCTTGCTCTTGTGAATAAACCTCAGTAGAATAATCTATCCTGTAGGAAACCAGAGCCTACTGTTCCTATTGCACCCTTCTTCTTCCTCGATGAAGATGAGGATGAGGCATGAGGGAGGGGGCCTTGACTCCTGAGTGCTTGCTAGGTGCCTCTCAACATTGGAAATATTGTGAGTAGCTTCTCATTAAACCATATCACAGCCAACAATCTGTTATGAACCAGCAGGAATACAGGTGCTGTCATGTGAGCCTTTCATGTTCCCCAAAGCCATGTGCTGGGGGTTCGGGGGCCAGCCTGGAGTGCCATGGGAGCTGGTGGGGTCTTCAGGAGGTGGGGCCCAGTGGGAGGGGCCAGGTCACTGGGGAAGTGCCCTTGAAAGGCTCTTGGGACCCTGGTCCTTCCTCTTTCTCTTACTGCTCCCCAGTCCCTACGAATGAGCAGGCCTTGTTGCAAAGCACTCCCAGCATGAGGTACTGTCAAAGGAAAGCTTTTTCCTTATTAAATTGATTAATCTTGGTGTTTTTTCAAAGCTACAGAATACTGATGGCAGATTTATCATATAGAAACAGACGTTTTTTGTGGGAGGTGGAGAGGCTTGGGTGGGTGAGAGGCTTGTGGAAGCCAGTGGCAGTTGGGCTCTGAGGTTTATTCCTGAGGAGCTGATTTGCTTGGCGTTTGTAGTTCTAAAAATAAAGTTAGTTTCTTTTGACAAGTGGCTCCTGAATTGTGCCCAGCCAGACTGCGGCATTTGGTGGCTCGCACAGGGAGCTACTGAGGATAAGTAAACTGCTCGCCCCTGAGGGCAGGGCGAGAGGATGGGTAGCCATTCTAAGTTTCCTCTTTTGTTTTGCTTCATTTTTGTTTTAAGTTGCCTGTCCCTGGAGATGAGTGAGACAGAAGAAAAACCCCTCACATCTGAGGAAAAACTATTTGTGTCTGAGGAACAGATAGGGAGAAAGGACGGATACACATTTCAGGAGGATAGAAAGGCTGATATAATGAATTATTGTTCCAACTTTATTTCATTCTGTCTCGGTTTTGTTTGCTGTTATCTTGCTGGATTGTATTATAGTAGAAATACGGGATCAGCAATTAGTAAAAAACAAACTGAAAGACTGTTAAGTAAATTGTTAGAGGAAGGAGGCATCTCAGTAAAATCAAGAACAGTCAGGGCATACGTTGATACAAAAATATAGCCCATGGCTTTTTAAGGAGGAATTGTTAAATATATCACAGTGGGACCATAATGGTGAAGATTTAAAAAGAATAGAAAAGAACAACCCAGGGACTCTGCCAGTTGGCACATTGACATTGTGGGCATTGGTATCTGGTTTGCTTAGTCCAAAGCCTTCAGTTCAGACAAAGAAAGAGGAAGGAGAAGACATATTGATTCAAGTAAAAGAGAAGGTCTCTCAAGTTAGTCAGAAAGAGGAAAAGATTCAAGTAAAAGAGAAGGTCTTTCTAGCTAGTGAGACAGAGGAAGGAAGTTTAGAGCAGAAAAAGCCATCAGGGGAAAAGTTACAACAGGAGACTGCTAATAACACCTTTCTATCAGAGAGCGAAAGTGTCCAACCAACAGCATTACCTCTACAGGAGACTGCTACTAACAGCATTCTATCACCAGAGGGCATAAGTGTCCAATCAACAGCACCACCTCCATATGCTAGGAGGCTCCCAACCCCTGCAGTTGATAGTTGGGATCCTGAGACAGGATCTCAAGTATGCCCTATATTTGAGGTAGGAGGGCAGCGAATTCACCAGGGTTTAAATTTCAAATCAGTGAAGGAGCTAAAAGAGGCTGTAACAACATATGGTCCTCAAGCACCCTTCACTGTAAGCTTGGTCGAATCCATTACCAACTTACATATGACGCCAGCAGATGTGGGCTAATGTTTGTAAAGCTGTGCTAACTGGAGGACAATACCTGTTATAAAAGGTTGCCAATGAGTAATTTTGCAAGGAGATGGCTAGGCAAAATGCAGCAGCTGGTTATCCTCAGAGAAATCTAGATATGTTGTTAGGAAAGGGACCTTATGAGGATCGGCAGCAACAAATTGCATATGATCCTGGTGTATATTTACAAATTGCTGTAGATGCAGTTAAGGCATGGAAGACTTTACAAGGACATGGAGGTTTACAAGGTCAATTATCTAAGATAATACAAGGAGCTATTGAACCTTACACTGAATTTATAGGCTTATTCAAACAGCTACCAGAGTTTTGGGAATACAGAACAAGCAATGCCATTAATAAAACAACTGGCTTATGACCAAGCGAATTGTTGGTGCAGAGATATCATTAGACCATGGAAACAGGAAGATTTAAACACATATATTAAATTATGTAGAGACATTAATGAACAAGAGCAAGTCATGACAGCTGCAGTAAAAGAGGCTTTAGATGCCAGAGACATTAATGAACAAGGGCAAATTGTGGCAGCTGCAGTAAAACAGGCTTTATATGCCAGGGCAAGAACATGCTACAATTGTCAACAAACAGGACATTTTAAAAGGAATTGCCCCATAGGAGGAGAGTTTAACAAAACTAGGTATCAAAGGAGTAGAATACCAGGTATTTGCCCATGATGCCGTAGAGGGAGACATTGGGCTAATGAATGCTGTTCTCAAACCACCATAGAGGGTACTCCATTACATTGAGCTAATGAATGCCATTCTCAAACCACCATAGAGGGTACTCCATTATCAAAAAATGAACAAGATCAAGGTGTTTATCCACAATATCGTGGACAAAGGCATCGGGCTCCATTGCCAAAAAATGGACAGGGAGTCCCAATGCTCTGGGGCCCCAAACCACAAATATACAGAGCACTAGAGTAACCCAGCAACCCCAGCAACCCCATCAGGGTAGTGCCCAGGACATCAGATCCCTCATCAGACAAACCAGAGGGAGTGCAGTGTTGGACATCTGCGCCTCCGCCAGATCAGTACTAACTCTAGAGATGGGAGTTCAAATCATTCCTACAGGGGTGAAAGGACCTCTTCCCAAAGAAACAGTAGGTCTATTATTGGGATGCAGCTCTTCTACTCTAAAAGGACTTTTGAGAAGTTCTGGGGTAATTGATCCCGATTATGAAGGTGAAATAAAAATTATAGCCAGTTCTCCAAAGGGTATATCAGTAATTTCATCAGGAGATAAAATAGCACAGTTACTAATAATACCAAGCCTACATGATAAATTTTCCAGTCATGCTGTAGAAAGAGGTTCCAAGGGATTAGGCTCCACAGGTGTAGATTGGGCTATGCTTTCTTTAAATTTAGATTCTCGCCCCATGCTAAAACTAAATATTCAAGGACATGAATTTAATGGGCTACTGGATACAGGTGCAGACCTTAGCATCATCTCTCATCAAGAATGGCCAAAACATTGGCCATTACAACAAGCCACTCAAACGCTTTGAGGCCTAGGAGTGGCGACTAATCCCAATAGAAGTGCAATGGCATTAGATTGGAAGGATCCTGAAGGATGTGAAGGAACTATACAGCCATATGCGTTGGATCACCTTCCCGTAATTTTATGGGGACGAGATGTCTTAGATCAATTAGGTTTGACATTAACAAATAACATCAATCAAAATGTACCCACTATTATGGATAGACAAGGTGTTAGGAAAGAAAAAAGATTAGAAAAACAAGAAGAAGGTATAGCAGCACCAATACAAATAGATCAAGGAACAGACAGACATGGGTTGGATTTTCACAAAGGGCCACTAGACAATAAAAATTACATGGAAATCAGAAAGACCAGTATGGGTTCCGCAGTGGCCCTTGACTAAAGAAAAGATACAAGTAGCCCATGATCTAGTCAAACAACAATTAGTGGAAGCACATATACAACGTTCTGTATCTCCCCATAATACTTCCATTTTTGTCATCAAAAAGAAATCTGATAAATGGAGATTATTGCAAGATTTAAGAGCCATTAATAATGATATAGTCATTATGGGACCTGCTTAATCGGGGATTCCTCAATTGTCTGCTTTGCCAAAAACTTGGTATGTTTTAGTTATAGATATTAAAGATTGTTTTTTTTTCAATTCCAATTCATCCTGAGGATAGTCCACGTTTTGCATTTACTATCCCTGCACTGAATCATGAAGGTCCTGATCAGAGATATGAATGGAAAGTACTCCCTCAAAGGATGGCTAACAGCCCAACTATGTGTCAAATTTATGTTAACAAAGTAATCCAGCCACTTAGAAATCAAAATCCTGAACTACAAATATTTCATTATATGGATGATGTATTATTAGGACACAAAGCTAAAAACACATTGTTAGAATGTTATGCCACATTTACAAATTTATTAAAAAATTATAATCTAGAGATAGCAATAGATAAAGTACAATTAAATTTTCCAATTAATTATTTAGGAGTTCTATTATCCTCAACCATGGTCCGTCCACCAAAAATTCAAATACGAATAGATCAACTCAAATCACTTAATGACTTTCAAAAGTTATTAGGAGACATAAATTGGATAAGGCCTTATCTAGGTATTCCAACAGGAGAATTGGGACCTTTATTTGATATCCTAAAAGGTCCATCAGATCCAAATTCACCCTGAATGTTAACGCCTGAAGCAAGAGAGGCATTAAAAATCATTGAAACATATGTGGAAAATATGCATTTGGATAGAATTGATATAAGTTTGTCTTTATTATTTATTGTACTACCAACAAAAAATATTCCTACAGGAGTATTTTGGCAAGAAGGTCCATTATTATGGATACATTTATCTTATTCTCCTAACACTATTCTTGCTAGGTATCCTGAGGCTGTAGGACAATTAATACTCAAAGGAATAAAAACAGCAAAGGCAGTATTTGGAATTTCTCCCAATAAAATTATTACTCCATATACTATGAATCAAATTGATGAATTAGCTAATGAGTTAAATACTTGGGCAATAATCATGTGCAAATCTAATGTTTCATTTGATAACCACTTATTATCTAATCCTTTATTGTCTTTTTGCTCATTGCATCCTGTAATTTTTCCAAAAATGACAAGAAAAACACCTATCATGAATGCTCCAAATATATTCACTGATGGGTCAAATAATGGTACAGCAGCAATAGTTACACCTGATCAAACTTTTACATTTTTAGTACCCAAACAATCAGCTCAAAAGGTAGAGCTTAATGCAGTATTACAAGGTTTTGTGATGTTTAAAGATTCTGTATTTAATTTATTTTCTGATAGTCAGTATATAGTTAATGCTATAGTATCCCTTGAAGATGCTGGTAGGATTTCCCCTTCTTCTACTGTTTTCTCTTTGTTTTCCACTATACAAAGTTTAATCTGGGACAGAAAAGATCCATTCTTTATAGGACATATCAGGGCACATACAGGATTGCCTGGAGCCCTTAGTTTGGGCAATGATTTAGCATATAAAACTACACACGACATACATATTTTCTCTACACTAGAAGAAGCTATAAATTTTCATAAAAGGTTCCATGTCAATGCTAATACTTTATAAAAGCATTTTAAAATAACTAAGGAACAAGCTAGACAAATAATAAAACAATGTCAAAATTGTGTGACCTTTTTACCACAAGTTAATCTTGGAGTCAATCCTAGAGGATTGATACCTAACCATATTTGGCAGATGGACGTCACATACTTGCCAGAATTTGGAAAATTAAAATATTTTCATGTTACAGTTGATACTTCTTCTGGACTTTTGATGGGCTCCCTTCATGCCAGAGAAAAAACTAAAGATGTTATAGCTCATTGCTTGCAAAATTTTGCCACTGTGGGCATTCCAAAACAGTTAAAAGCAGATAATGCCCTGGTTATACTTCTACCTCTTTTAAACAATTTTGCTCATCATTTGGCATTACTCATATAACAGGAATCCCATACAATCCACAGGTACAAGGCATAGTTGAAAGAGCTCATCAAACTATTAAAATGTACTTATTAAAGCAAAAAGATGGAATTGGGAAGGGGTATATATTCCCCAAAGATAAACTTAAAATAACCCTTTTTACTCTAAACTTTTTAAATTTGGATTCATCAGGACTTAGTGCTGCAGAAAGGCATATGTGTCCAAAAAATGTACATAAGCCCAAGGTACTTTGGAAAGATATTCTAACAGGACAATGGAAAGGTCCTGACACAGTAATTGTGGTCTGTTTGTGTGTTTCCACAGGAAGAACAGCAGCCAATTTGGATTCCAGAGAGATTAACTAAAATCCTGACCTAGTGATTGTCTGGAGTCGGGGGTCTGTTTGTGTGTTTCCACAGGGAGAACAGCAGCCGATTTGGATTCCAGAGAGATTAACTAATATCCTGACCCAGTGATTGTCTGGAGTTGGGGGTCTGTTTGTGTGTTTCCACAGGGAGAACAGCAGCCGATTTGGATTCCAGAGAGATTAACTAAAGCGATTTCTACAGACCAAAAAGAAGATGATTTGGCTCAAATCCATAACAGCTGATATCCAAAACTCCAATTTGACTATACTTACATCTGCGACAGAACCAGGATGCTTTTATCAATATCTATTTTATTATTTCCCTTTCCCATATCATGAAGTTCTATTTTGTTTTTTGAGCTCATACAGACCTAGGTTAATGTTTTGCTGATCAGTTCTATTTTTTTTTTTGACTATAGAGTTTATAAACATTGCAATGGAGATTTCACCTGTAAAAAGTTATAAGGCCTTTACTATTATGTTATGTGTTGTATGTATTATGTGTGCACACATGTGTTTTGTGTTATATGTTTGAATCTATGTATGTCCATATATCATATATGATGAGCCCTCATGAAAAAATGAATCCAAATATTTTTTTTTATTCACGTAATTTAAATGGTTTAATTTAAATTGGGTAAATAACTGTTAAGAATTGTTTTAATATGTGAACAAAAAAGGAGGTTAACAGATCTGTTTGTTTACTTTCACCTTTCCTTTTCATTGTATTTAATAATTCTCTTCAAGATAATATAAATTGTTAAGAAAATTGTTTTCTTTTAGTGCCTTCTGGAATGTTACATAATTTTTTCAGCTAAAATTTGGGGGCCAACAGAGGCGTGGCAAAGAACCTCATCCCCCCACTGGTACAAAGACCTCTCCACAGGTGTGGCTGTATACTGGATCGGTAGTCAATGACGGGTAAGATCCAATTACAATGGTACCAACCTAAGACAGGAAGCTGACGCCCTGAGGTCAGCTCATCTGAAGATGGGTAAGGACCAAATGTATTGGACAACCTAAGGCAGGCACAGTCCCCAAGCCACATGCTTGTTGTTTAAACAGAGAGGGGGAGATGTTGAGAGCCACAGCCAAAGGAGCCCCAGCAAACTTCCAGCTGCCAGCTAATGATTGGCTCACAGCGGCCCCAGCAACATCTAGCTGATTGGCTCCTCTGCGGTGATGTTCATTGGGCTGTTTCCCTGCCCTTCAGACTGCCAGGTGATGATTGGCTCACGGCAGCCCCAGCAACATCTAGCTGATTGGCTCCTCTGCGGTGATGTTCATTGGGCTGTTTCCCTGCCCTTCAGACTGCCAGCTGATGATTGGCTCACAGCGGCCCCAGCAACATCTAGCTGATTGGCTCCTCCACGGAGCTGCTCATTGGGGGACTTCTTTGGCTCCACCCATGAAACCCAGCCAATCGGCCTCAAGAGCAGGAGGATTGTGGGAGGTGGAGAGGCTTGGGTGGGTGAGAGGCTTGTGGAAGCTGGTGGTGACAGTTGGGCTCTGAGGGTTTTTTCCTGAGGAGCTGTTTTGCTTGCCGTTTGTAGTTCTAAAAATAAAGTTAGTTTCTTTTGACAAGTGGCTCCTGAATTGTACCCAGCCAGACTGTGGCAGTTTTTGTACTTCTCAACACAACCACTCTTCATATTTGTCACAAAATATTTCAGAATCACTTTTTCTGCCCATTGTAGGAAGAAGTAATGTGTTGATGAGATTTTTTCCCTATTTCTCTACATATGTATGAATCTATTGAAGTATCTTCTTTTAATGAAAACACCCCAGATTCAGTGGTGAGTGTCTGTAATCCTAGCTTCTCTGGAGGCTGAGGCAGGAGGATCACGAGTTCCAAGTCAACCTCAGCAACTTAGCAAGGCCCTAAGCAACTTACAAAGATTTTGTCTCAAAATAAATATTAAAGAAGGTATTGGGATGTGGCTTGGTGGTTAAGTACCCGGTTCATTCCTAGTACAGGAAATAAAAAAACAAAACTTATAGAACAGACCCCTCTATGCAGTGTGGTGTTCCACACAGGGGTTTGGGTGGTTCCTGCTCCAAGCAGTGCAGACCACATAGGCACAGCCCCTAAGTCACATTAGGGTCTTGAAGAACAAATATCACGGGTGTTGAATTTCAGGTGCCCAGGTTGAGGAGTGGCACACTGTAAGCACCACAGAGTGTTGATTAGCTCTTTTGTAAAAACCACTTTTTTTTTTCTTACAATGTTAACATTGCTTTTCAGTTTGTTTATTTATTTATTTATTTATTGTTACTGGGGATGGAACCCAGGGCCTCCTGCATGCTGGGCCAGCACCCTACCACTGAGTACATTGCCATCCATTTTAAAAATTTAATTTGAAGAAGGGTCTCACTAAGCTGCCCCAGCTGGCCTCGAATTTATGATCCCTCTGCCTCAGTCTCCAGAGTAAATGGGATAATGGAACTTTTCAAGATTAATTTTAATGATGAATAGTATTTCATTAGTTGCTGAAAGCCTAATTTTTGTAAATAATCTACTACTATAAAATGTTAAATTGCTTCTATTTATGTTCACCAAAAAGAGCACTTTCATAAAGCTCTTCTCAGGTAATCTTTGAACATGTTCTTTCAATTTTTTGAAAATTCACTGTTGGATCAAAGAGTCCAAGGGCTGTGAAGTCTCACGTTATCTTCCCATGAGCTTCTGGAGGGGCAGGCATATGTGTGGATGAGAATGTGATCCTTGATGCTTCCTACAATCACTTTTTTAAAAACTTGATCAAATTGAGAAGCAAAAATGGCATATCTTAAACAAGGCTTCATTTTAATATTACATGAGAAGAATGTAAATGAAATGTATGTCCTAGCCTGAGGATCTGTTCGAGGTGAGCAGCCCAGGGCCTCCTGTGGAGCACTGGAGCTGGCCCAACTCAGGGGCCTGTTCTGCAGAGTACACCTTCTACATGGCATGGCTTGCTTCCTTCCTGGAATAGGGGCACTGTGCACAGAAGGGACTCCTTGAGGCCAGCAGCCAGTTTCCATACCTCCATGGGTCTGTTTCTGGCTCAGCTTCCTCCTCACAGCAGCTTCTTGTTGGACCTCACCCTGCAGGAGGGGTTGGCCCATTCATTATTCATCCTCAGGTTGGAAGGATCCTTGCTCTTTTTGGCCTTTAACTTTTGCATATAACTTTATAACCAGTCTGTCATGCTCCTACAAAAGCAATCCAGGGTTTTATTGAGACTGCAAGGTATTTTTAAAATAGCCTTCATGTAACTATTTGAGTTTTCTTTGTTGAAATAAATTGAATCCTAGAAGTGGGATATTCTATTTCTTCTTGGGTCAGTTTTATAACGTTGGACTTTTCTGGGATGAATTTCTGCATTTCATTTGAATGTTCAAGTTTATTAGCATGAAGTTTCCTACAATACTTTTCTTGTCTTTTTAATGTCTTTCACATGTTTAATTGTTTCCTCTTTTTATTTCTAGATTTATTTTTTGCAACTTTTTATTTCTGATTACTCTGACTACATTTTCTTAACTTGATGGTTTTTCCAAGGATGCTATTTTCTATATTGCCTGTTGCCATACAGTTTGCTTTATATTTAGTTCAATTTTTGCTTCTTCTTGATTACTATTTTCATATTTGTACTCTCTTTTGGTTTAATTTGCTCTTTGGGATGAGTATATAAGTTATAGACTTAAAGCCCTAATTTATTACAAGAAATCTGCATTTAAAGGTAGAGAACTGCTGTGAATATCCATCTGTCCATTTGCCACCATTTTTTCCTTTAGTTCTATAAGGATGTTACTCAAATACACACTGGAAGAGTGATTATATCTTCTCAGAGAGTTGAAGCTTTCCCGAAGCCTACCTTATATCTCTGCTTGTGCTTTGATCTAGACAACTGCTCTGCCAAACATTTTCCTAAACAGACTGACATCTTTTTGGTATTGTTTACATGGTATAATTTTCCCAATCTTTCTCTCTTTCTATTCTGAGTCCTTTATAATGAGAGCTTTGTTTTGATCCAGAGAGACATTTATTTGTGTCTTTTAATTAGAAGACTTCATCTCCTTCCATGTGATGAAACTTCTCACGCATTCGGCTGTCAAATTACTCTGCTTTTTAACTTTTGACTTGCTTGTTTTATCTGTCCTTTTCTGTTTTGTCAAACCATACGATGTTTAGTTACATTTTCTTTATAGAATGGGATATCATAAACCATTTCACTCTTCTTTTAAATGATTAGAGACTGCAATGTGGATATTTAAGTTTAATGCTAAATGTTACTTTTTCAGGAGAAAGCAGAGACTTTAGGACTGTTGAAGTTTATTTATGCACCTTCTGGCTTGTGGGGGCCTTTGTCATGCGGGGTGAATGTGTGTGCGAGTGTGGAGTGTGTGTGTGTATGTGTGTGTGTGTGTGTGTGTGTGTGTGTGCATATATTAGACACCTCAAGTGACTGCTTTCATTTACTCCTTTTTGTGGCCATTAATCACTCTGTGAACTCACATTTTTGTGCTACTTTTATTTCTTCTTTTCTCTTTTCCCCCAGAGACTTGGGATTATTTCATTTTGGTTGGAGAACTACCCTTGATATTTCCTTTTGTTTGGATAGTCTGGTAACTGAAAGGGTAAAGTTTCTAAGCTGGAAAGCTTGAATTAAAATGTAAAAGATTAGGTATTATTAAGTTCCTCTGTTACACCCAGATTCCTGAGATAGTTAAGACAATGCCCTACTGGCCATTCAGCCTCAGGCCCTGTGCAGTTTGTCACAGGGCCCGAACCAATCAGTTTGAATGTGTATCCCGCTTAGGAGTGACCAATCACCCCTGCCCGATCTGTTCCCGCCAATAAACGTGCCAATCACGTCTCAGAGTTGTTGTTCAATTTTCCCGCACCTCATGATGATTTGTTCTGATGTATGCAAAGCCCACCGCCCTCTCCAGAAAATGTACTTAAGCTCTGCTTGACCTCTGCTCTGGGCTCTGGGGCTGCTCTCCCTTCTTGAGTGAGCATGGAGCCCCAGCGCGCTGGAATGGATCCCAATAAATCCTTTTTTGCCAATTGCATGGAGCCAGTCTCTTGTGTGGTCTCTTTCTCCTACGCTCTGCCAGACCCTAACATTTTTAAAAAGGCCATTTTTTATTTGTCCAGAAAGTCTTTATTTCATTATAATCCTCAAAGGATATTTCTTCTGAGTTATTTTTGGTTATTTTGGCTGAGAAGTAATCTGTCAGCACACACCGTTTCCTCTAATTAGAAAGATAATAATGAATCAAAGAGAGAGAGAGAGAGAGAGAGAGAGAGAGAGAGAGAGAGAGAGAGAGAAAACAGTTAGACTTTCATTCTGGGTATGAAAGTGAAGCCAGATTTAAAGTTAGGTAGTCAGTGTAGTTAGGTAAATTGGGTCTAATACCGAGTGAAATCTAAAATGGAGGCCATGCTGGGAATGACTCAGGGAAAACACAGGACAACTCATGGAATGTTAATGAAGTCCCAAAGAGGCCCTAGGCCAAAGTCCACATGGAAGAAGTATTAATGAATAGTCCCCAGCAGATTTGAAGATAGCCCATCCCAAAGAAGTGATAATGAAGTCCTTCCTGCTCAGACTACTTCTTTGGCCCACTGATGTCCCACCCCTCGGGCCTTCCAACCTACATTCCATCACCAAAACTATAAAAAGAGGAAACAACAGCACTTCTATGGATTCCACCTCCTGGGTCCCCTTCTTCCTCAAGGAGAAGTTTTTTCTGCTGTCCTTTAATAAACTTCTAATTTCTACTCTGACCTTGCCTCGGCGTGCCCCTTTGGTGTTATTCTTCAACATTGGGGAAGCAAGAACTCCTCACCATCAACAGTGGTAACAAAAGGGTAAAGTTTCTAAGCTGCAAAGCCTGAATTAAAATGTAAAAGACCTGGCATCCTAAAGTTCCTCTGCTACACCCAGAACCTGAAATTCCTGAGATAGTTAAGACTACTGGACATTTAGCCTAGGGCCCTGTGCAGTTTGTCACGTAAGCATACAGGGCCCGAACCAATCAGTTTGAATGTGTACCCCCCCCCCCCCCCCCCCCCCCCCCCCGCTTAGGGGTGACCAATCACCCCCGCATGACCTGTTCCCACCATTGAATGTGCTAATCATGTATGAGAGTTGTTGTTCAATTTTCCCCGCGCCTCATACTCATTTGTTCTGATGTATTCAAAGCCCCCGCCCTCCCCAAAAAGTGTACTTAAGCACTGCTTAGCCTCTGCTCTGGGCTCTGGGCTGCTCTTGCTTCTTGAGTGAGCCTAGAGCCTCAGCACACTGAATTGGATCCTCAATAAATCCCCTTTTGCATTTACATAAGTCAGTCTCTTGGTGGTCTCTTTCTCTGACTTTTCCATTACAGGTAGTCACCAAGTATCCTAGCTCTGCCACCATTAGCTGCTGTCTCAAGATTTTAACCCATAACATGAGGATACAGGGCTCTTGCAGTGGTTTTGTGAAGACTGTAAATGTTATTATTTTTAGGTCTAATGACAACTACCAAATAATATAAATATTAGTATAAGTGTTAAAAAATGTTTTCTGTCGATTTATTTTGTTCAGAAAATAGAATTTTGTTCACCTCCCCCCTCCCACTTAGGAGTAAATGTGAAAGGGTAGATATTTCAAATATATCAAATCTGATATCTAATTAATTAATTAATCAATTAATTTTGCAGTCTTGGGCCCTGCACATGTTTGGCAAGTTCTTTGCCACAGACCCACACCCCAGTCCTCAAGTTGATGTTTTAAAAATCATTCCATTAAATTCTTTTTCTGAATTTATTTATTAAATTGTTAAAGTCAATTAACTAGTACTTATTTAAGCATTTTGTTAAATTCTCTTCCTGCTAATCCCTTTCTCACCTGTCTTTATCAGTACAGGGTCCTCCTCCCGCCCCCTGGGGAAGAAGAGTGAATGGTGGGTGTGGACTGAGCACAGGCTCCTGTGGGGACAGAAAGGTCACAGGGAAGGGGACTCTCCATCTGATTCCTCCCTGTCAGACACATTTTTTTTCATCAGAAACTCATTAATGCTGCCTGGAATGCTCCCATGCATCCCCCCTGTTTTCCTGGGTTTTTACAAAGAGATAACTTTGTCAAGGCCATAGTTTGCATATTTTTCTGTTAACAATTAATTACTGTCCCAACATCATATATGACCCCAATTCTTCACAATTCTCCTCATCTTATTAGCTGTGGCCCTCAAATGCAGGGTTGCTTACTTTCTTTGCCTAAGAGCTTAATGACAATTAAGTCTTCCCTGCGTGCCATACAAAGGAACTGCTATTCTTAATGCCTGTTTTCAGGTCTCTGAAGCTGAGAAGGAAGTCTAGCCACTAAGAGCACAGGGTCTCTGATTGTTGATTGCTAAGGGATAAGTAGCCTCCTCTTCCTGGGTCTTTGTTAGGAAGCACATACCCAATGTCTTCTGATCTTAAGAGTTCCTATTGGTTTTATTGATCTTCTCAATTTGTCTTTGGATTTCCTTTTAATTAATTTCTTTACTTTTCATCATTTTATTTTTCTATTTGAAGTCATTATTTTCTTCTAAATTTTTTTCTATAGTGCATCTATGATGATTTTTCCTCTACATATATCTTCCACAACCTCCATGTAATTCTGTTTTCATTGTTGCTTCATGAAAATACAACACAAACCGGAAATTTTCAGGTCCTGGAAACTGATTACATTTTTTTCTTTAATTCATGAATTCCAAACATATGGAGCTGCAGATTCTCAATTTAATGTTCTCTGAAAAATAGCACTTTGTTTTCTACTGATTGAGCAGATTTGATCATTAAAATTATGTTGCTTTATGTTTCAAAGGATTGTATATTTTTTATTTAAAGATACTGGCTTCATTTAAGTCCTTTGGTTTAAACTTGTTCAAACATTGCTTATTCTCACTTATTTTCATCTGTTTAGTGTTCAACTTCCAGGTGAGATATTAAGTCTCCCAACACTTACAAATGATTTGCTAGATTAACCTAATAATTTTGACATTTAAATTGTATGTTTAAATTAAGTGCTTAGGTACATGCAATTTCAGATGATCATACATTTCTTGTAGATGGTTCCTTAAATCATTATCTAATATTCTCTGTATGTCCCCCAATTTTCTTTTTTTTTTTTTTTGGCCTAAAGACCACTGTCTCTCATATTGACTAAAATTCCACCAGTAGTTGTTAGGGTTTGATTGCTCATGTGCCCAAGGCTTGAATCCTAGGGCAGGAGTGTTCAGAGGTGGGGCTTAGGGTTGAGAATAGATGGAGTCAATGGGTTAATTCAGAGGGATTCTTAGCTGTTGACATTAGTGGGGAGTGGCCCCAACTCCTAGTTAGAGGAAGGAGGTCACTAAAGGCAGGCCCTGGAAGTTTTTTTCTTGTTTCTAGCAGCTTTTCTCTCTCTCTCTCTTTCCTGGCTGCCCCAAGCTGACAGTGTTTTCTTCACCACACTCTTCTGCCATGATGTTCTGCCTCACCTTGGGCCCAGACCAGTAGAGCCAACCAACCATGGACTGAAACTCCTGAACTATATCTGAACCACCATAACTCTTTTTTCTTTTAAGTTGTTTTTCTCAGGTATTTTGTCACAGTGATCAAAAACTATCTAACACAGTGTTGGTGGTTATGTGTATAATTTTCTCATTTTTTTCACTCCCTTATTTCATTATTATACATTTAAGTGACTCTTGAACTGTGCTTTATTATTTTTTAAAAATTTAAATATTAGGGCATTGTAGCATTATTTCAAGTTAATCTGTATCTAAACACATAAACTGAGAATATATAATGCCAAAATTGCCAGAATTATATATTATTACTTCCTGGAATTTAGGTATCACTTGATTTTTAAAACCCCCACATTTGCTATTAAATTACTGTTTTTACTGTTTCATGGTTTTAAAGCTTGCTTAAATTCATTTCCTATATGCCATCTACATGTGGACTTTAGAAAATTCTGCTTAGGATTTGATGTAAGCTCTCAAATGTGAAGATGCTTTCTGTCATCAATTTCAGATAATGCTTAGATTCACTCTTCAAATATTGCCTCTGTTCACTTTTAAAAATTTCTCCTATGAAAACCCGCTTATTTTCTTCTGCATGTGTCCTAACTTCTGTTGAATATTTTCAGTGCTTTGTCTCTCTGTGTTGTGTTCTGGGCAATTTCTTCAGATCCATGTTCCAATTTATTAATTCTGTCTTCCCCTAAGTGTTTTCTCTTCAAAGGGAAAAAATACATCTTTATTTACATTCTCATAGACACACATCCACTCACAACTGAATTTATAGACACAAGCACACACATATCTGCATACATACAGATGGAAAGAAAGAAGTACATTTAAAATAATCTGGCATTTCAAACAATATTTATAAAAATAGTACTGGCCATGGGTTTATTCCCAGGCCTTGCAGTCAGACTGGCTGAGCCTTCCCATAAATGGAGTAGGATTCATACTATTACTAAATTTTACTAAGGGCCAGTTAGGTGCAAGACACCTAATGTGCATCTGCACAGACTGACTTTCCCCTCAGAACAACTCGGAGAGCAACACCCGGGAGAAAACTGAAACACAGGGAGTGTCACTTGACAGGCTCACGGGGGTGAGGAGGGTGGGGGGGTGGCAGAGTGGCAGTGAGAGCCCCGCCCTTCTGGAGTGTAGAGAAGCGTTCCCCAGTGAATAGGAGAAAGAGGTGCGCTGAGGTACAATGGCGTTCTGCAAATGGGTTTTGGGAAGGGGATGAAGAGGTAAAAAGCTAAGAAGCCTCAGAAAGCCCTTCCTGTGTGGGATCCTCTCTGAGGAAGGACAGAGCACAGCGGCGGGCCTTTGCCAAGGCTGAGGGGCGCAGACATTGATGACCCCCCTGTTAGTTCATTTGAACTTCGGTTCATGCTCTGTTTATCCCAGGGGCACAAGCCAAATGAAAGAGGAGCTTCACAGTTAAGAAAGAAAGAGAGAGGAGAGTAAGACGGGCCAAGGGGGCATTGCTTAGGAGAGCCCGGAAGATGAAAGGGCTGAGGGTTCACTCACGGGGCCTTCTCTCTGCTGGCCAGCCTTACAAAAACCTGTTCCAGCATCTGTAGTGAAGCTTCACCTGCAAACTCAAATATGCATGAGGAAAAGCCAAAGAGCTGCTGAACCTCTTTTCTATCGGAGAGCATCAGCAATGGTCACAGACATTTTTCTTACATAAAGTAGTGAAATAGTGAAAATATCAGGTCATTGTTTAATAGGCGCACGAATGGAAAGTTCTAGAAGGATTTCCAGACACACAGAGTGTTGACAGCCATGTTCTTGGTTCTCAGGCAGATGCTTGGATGATATGAGAAAATTGGAAGAAGGGTGTAAAGAGGTTTTAAAATATGCAGATTGCTCCACGGTTTGGTGACCTCTATGGGACAGTTCATCCTTTCTGTATGAATAAAGGTGCATGGACTTAGTTACCACCAAATCTCAGCTTTAGAAAAGTGCCATCTTCCAGTTTCTGCAGACTCATTTTGGCTGAGAAATCAGATTAAAAGAAGGTATTCACACTTTACAGACATCACCATGAAAAGCAGTGAATTTATTTTAACCTGCGAATGTCGTAATATTGGCTACAAAGTGTTTCTAACTTGATTAAACAGAAGATTATTTCAGAAAGGAGGGAATGATGCTGCTTTTTTTGAAAAGAGAGACACGAGAAGAGATGTATTAAGTGTTTCTAACTTGATTAAACAGAAGATTATTTCAGAAAGGAGGGAATGATGCTGCTTTTTTTGAAAAGAGAGACACGAGAAGAGATGTATTAAGTGAGTTAAACTGAACAGAAAGAAAGTAAATTGGTTGATTCAAAGTGAAGAATGAAGATGAGCTTTTTTTGCTTAAGGATTTTTTTCATTTTCATTTTTCTTGGTCGTTTAACTGACAAAGATGAGAGGTAGTAGAAAGCCAGCTATGCACATCGTTTCAAAGTCAATCGAGAATCCCTCTTGTTTACAAAAGCCTTTGCCCCCTTTAAAAGAGTTATTTCAAGGTACTGGTAATAAGTATATTGTAATTGCAATTATATTTTCTTCATCTGCTCTTTAATGTCTTCATATGTATTTCCCCAACTTCCAAGTGGAAAAAGCAGCAAGTTCATTGATTGACAATTATTATTTGTCATAAGAGAAAAATTTATGATATTTAATCAATTCAACTACTATCAAATATAGGAATGAAATTTTAATACCATTTAGCATAAAAGCTTTTATTATTTTTACCTGATTATAGAGCAATCTGAGGTAATGACCTAATTATATTGATATCTATCTTTAGATTATATGTACATCTAGTTTATATTAATCTACATGTAAGGTACTTTGTATCTAATATCTAGGTAATCTAAGAATTACAGACAAATCTGTACTAATATGTTAATCTGCAACTAATCTATTATATAATCAATAGGTGATAGATACATATCTGTTAATCCTTCTAAGATACTTTATCTTTAATCTACAGATAGATACAATTAAATAACTAATGTGTCCACATAAATTGAAATTAGCACAAGTAGAAAATTCTACCTTTCTATATATTACTTGTTAAAGAAATATTGATTCACTAAGAATATATTTTATGCATAATTTCTCCTAGTTCAAATGGTCTAGATTGCTTTTCACTTTTGAATTTTTCTCTTAAATTTTGGATAGGGTAGATTTGGGGTTGATTAGAAAAAAATAATTGTACAAATATTAACAGGATTCTTACATACTACAGACTTTATTTTAGAATTGTTTATTGCTATGTTTGAAAAAATCCTTAACTGAGTGGCTCAAAAGAACAATGTCCATTTTACCATTTCATTCCACTTGAGAGGGGCTAAAAGGGGCTTGGTCATCTTTGCTCCTCTGGGCCTTAGCCAGATGGTGGGAGGCTAAGGAGTGGCCCATGGGCTCCCTTATGTGCATGCCAGGGAGATGTTAATGTCACCCTCACCTCAGCTGGGTCTTTCCAAGTGGCCCCTGGGCTCCTAGAGAGAGTAGTGGCTGGATTCCAACATGAGGGACCCAGATGACCAAGCAGCAGTTGAATTGCCTTTTCTCTGCTGAAACTGTTGACCCCACAGCCTCACTTCTGATGCATCCCATCCTCAGGACAGTCACGAAAGCTTACTTGGCTCCAGAGGGGCAGGGAATAACAAAACAAATAAACAAAAACATTACAAATTTCGGGAAGAGAATATTGTGACCATCTTTGTAAAACACAATCTTCCATATTGAGTATAGCTGTTATTTTTAGAGTTAATTATTTTCATCACATAAATCATGAAAGCAGCAAAGTGGATGCTGATCCTAGAAGGTAAGGCTTGCCGAGGAAGAGCTGTGGTCTTCACTGTAACCTGGATCCATGTTCTGATTGGGGAGGCCATTGCTCTCACAGCCCAGAAGTTGTGCCCCTCATTCCCTCAAGGACTTTTTTTGCTGACTTAACTAATAATAAACCTCCTGAACTGAGGAAAGTAGCACTTTTGTTGTTGGTGATCTGACAAGAAATGAAGACTTAATAAGCACAGAACTCACTTTCCCAGCTCTGGAAATGGAAGAGGCCCGGTCAGTAGGGGCAGAGGTTCAGAAGCCTGGGATGAGGTCTCATTTCTCTATCCCATGCACCTCTGGGCCCTGAATTCCAAGAATGTGAACATGTGTCCTCACCTTCCAGGATGGCAGGGCTGCAGGAGAGGAGGGATTCTCCCCTCTGACTCCCAGGTCACAGGAGGCATGACCCTTTGTATTCATCATGTATGGTTTAGCTTTCTGTTTTCTAAAGCTTTGACACCTCGGCCTTGCTGGGCCGAAAGGAACTGCTCTTCCCAGGGCTAGATAATTCTTAAAGCAAGCAGAGAATGGAGCTTCCTTTACATCTGAGCTGGCTAACCAGCTCCAGGCCTCCACCATCTGCTCTCGGGGGGGGGGGGCTTACCCTGGGGCATTTTGCTAGTCCTAACCAAAGAGCCCACTGAAGTCATCAAACCAGTTGGCCAACCTGATCCCCCACCTGCCCTCTTGCTTCCCCTATAGCTACCATGAAGCCTCTGGGCCAGCTTGTCCCCTCACTGGCTCTGCATCCAAGGACAAGATCTATGTGGCCCCTGAGGCTGCACATCCTTCCCCTCGAGAACTGAGCATCACAAAGTCTCTGTTCTGTGATGGTGAGACTGCTGCTCTCACGGCACCTGAATAACAATTAAAAAAAAAAACTGTATTCTAAATCACTCTTTAAATAGAAACCTCGAATCAGCAGAAATGGTCAAGTGATTGTCTCTTAACTCAGTATAATAAGAAAAAAAAGAGAGTGAGGTCTGGGTGTATAACTCTGTAATAGTCATCAGGAGACTCGGGGTCTTTGACCTTGTGGGTCAGAATTTCAGGTGGAACATATTATTTTCAATAGCTCTGCTGCCAAAGTTGGTAACCAGTGAGGCATCAGCCAAAAGGACACCTTTTGATGAGGTTCTAACTTTAAGAAATGACCTTGGAGACGAGGATATTAGGAAGAAATCCCAAAGGCAGAAATGACCGTCTATTTCTCCACTGGCCAGAGAGGGGGGCCTAGAGCTTCTATTTAACAGTGCCCACGTTCATGTCTCAAGCAGCTATGGAAGATGTCTCTGGATTTCCAGAAAGAATTATTCACAAATAATTATTCTCAAATAACTTTCACTGGGGAGCATGAAGCATAACAAATTGGGGCAATTTTATGTTTCATTCATGGAGAAAATAAATTAATATATTGTCAGTCACAAGAACAGAATTGAGACACATCTCCCCATGTGATCCATGGGAGATAAATGGGTTCCTAGAAGATAGAATAAATCCACACCAGTCTCTGAATTCCAGGATGAACATGAACACATTTCTTTAGAAATCTCATCTCCCCAATTCCATCAGGAAATGACTTGCTTCACCTGACAGCCAGAAAATTATAGGTTTTAAAATAGCTCTTCTTTTGCAACGATTTACAACCACCATGCGGGACTCGAGTTTGTTTGTTACTTGGCCGAGTGTTAGTTGAGTTAAAAATGTGTTAATCACAAGCATCAATAAAGTAGGAACACATTGAATGCAGAGGAAACCCTAGTTGGTTATTTCCTGGGATAATTTCTAGAAGTAGAATTTCTGAGTTGAACATTTGCACAGCCTTTAAAATGCTGGACTGGTTTGGCCATTTTCATTCATAGAGGGTGCACCCACTGCCACCAAGGTAGCTGTGCACACCTGGGCCTGGTGCCCCACACCTGCACATTCCCAAGCAGGTGCCTCTCTCCACTGAGAATTCCATCCTGGTCACACCTTAGCAAGAGTGTAACCCCACAGGTTTCAAACACAGATGGTGGCCACCAAAGTTTACATGGTCAGGAGCCCCCAGCATAGGCACAGGCTCAAAATCCACCCTCACTGTGGGCCAGGATGCTGGCATTCCTTCCAGAGAGGGAAGGAACCAGTGGCAAGCGGGTTGTGCAGGAGAGCCTGGGAAGGAGAGAGGCTGGAGCAAAGATCTTGCTTTCTCCTGCCCACGATGAGCTCAGCTTAACAGGAAGCCAAGAGCCTGTGATGAGAGGACAATTCACTTCTCAACATGAGAAACCTTCTTTTCAAAGGATCACCTTACAGATAAATAAAACAGACATTTTTGATATCACAAACTTATCAAGAAAAAAAACAAGAAGAAATAAAGCATACAAAGTCCAAGGGGAAGGGGATGCAGAGGAAAAGTCCATCCCGGCTCAGGGGCCCACCACCACCATGATCTTCTCCCTGAAGCACACCATGCATGCACAAGGACACCTGGGTGAGTATCCCCACTGAGAACACATGTGACTCACAACCATTGGACAAATAGAACAGCAGCCCAGTTTTCTCCTGTCTTCCTCCACCTTCCTTCACCCCAACAGAGGCCCTGGATCTATGTTTGCACTTTAGATCAAGGACTATGTAGAGTGAGCATGTGCTTTGGTGTTTCTGGCTTTTCTTCACTTAACATTGTGTCTGTTAATTGTTCATTTTATCCATTATTTTATGAGTAATTTTAGATTTTGCATTCTCGGTATTGGAAAGTCTATTATCATATATTATAGATTTGTATGTGTGTGTGTGTGTGTGTGTGTGTGTGTAATACGGTTTTATTTACTCAACCTTTGGATATTTGGGTTGTTTCTGGCTCTTTCAACTACTGCTGTTTTTAAACATTCTAGTTTGGAAAAGAGTATGCACAGAATTCTGTTGAGTGTATGTAGGGGTGGTGTTGATGGATCAGAGCCCATGCCTGTTTACCTTTGGTCAATAATAAACTTTTTGGCTGGTAATAAACAAATAAACAAATTTATGAAGTGATTACATTGATTTCAATGTTCTGAATTTTACTTTTTAATCATTTGTAACATCTAATCTTACCAACCATTTTCTTGAGTAAGCCTATTGCCTGTTAGATTTTATACATTTGTCTTAGGCCTGTAGCTTTCCTGGGGAGAAAAGAGAGAGAGAGAGAGATAGGGAGGGCGGGGAGAGAAGATAAAGAAGAGGAGGAGGAGGAGGAGGAGGAGGAGAAGAGGGAAAGAGGGAGAAAGAGGAAGAGGAGAGGGAGAGGGAGAGAGACAGAAGGAGAGAAAGAATGAGAAGAAGAGAGGTTAAACCCTCTCTTTAGAGGAGGCTGAAGGTTTTTATGTTCACCTGGAGCCAAGTTGCCTGGGTTCACATCTGGTTCTCTGTTTTGGTAGCTGTGTGACCCTGGACTAGTCTTGAATCTCTGAACCCCAGTTTTCCCCTCTGAGGTTGAGATGCAGCAGCCCCCACCCCAGTGGCTGGCTGTGGTGATGGGGTAGACATGTGGTGTTCTAGGAGCAGTGCCTGTGTCCTGCAGTAGCTGAATGCGTTTGCTTTCACTGCTTCTTTCAAGAGGAGTCTGCAGACAATTCTAATCAGCAAAGGCAATGAGATTATTTTAACGGTAGAAAAATGTGGGGCTGGGTATGTGGCTCAAGCGGTAGCGTGCTTGCCTGGCATGCGTGCGGCTCAGGTTCAATCCCCAGCACCACATACAAACAAAGATGTTGTGTCTGCCGAAAACTAAAAAATAAATGTTAAAAAAAATTCTCTCTCTCTCTCTCTCTCTCTCTCTCTCTCTCTCTCTCTCTCTCTAAAAAAAAGAAAAATATTAAAATAACATACTTAAAATTGTTTTTTACAATGCTCTTTAAAAATATTATTCTACATAGGACAAGAGGAATTGCAATGTTGGAAAGGCCCTGAGACAGGAGTCAAGAACTTCATTACCATGTCCCCCCACCACTGCTGCCCAGGTGACCTGGGGATGCCCCTTCCCTTTTGAGGTCCCTGAGTTTCATGTCATGTGAAAACAGTGGTGAGTCCCTGGAAGTGGTGGTCTGGGATGACACCCACTGGGGTCCTCTTTGGAGGGAGGACACAGCAGTCTTCCTGCACACCATTTTACTTATGTATAGGTACAGTTAGCGCATGACCAAAACCCAACCCCTCTTTTTGCCCTTATCCCCCAGAAGGCAGCCCCTGGCTCCTGGAAATCAACCATGACTGGCTTAAGCTTTCTGGGTCCAGCAGGGGGCTTGCAGTCATAGGAGGAGGTAAGCAGCAGCTTCCAGGGAGTGGAAACTCCAGCTCAGTGCTGGAATGCATGGGGAGAGAACCTCACCTTTGCCTTCCAGCGTTCTGGATGTCACCTGTGGTCAACATGCGTGTGGGGTGACACTGAAGGACAGGTTCAAAGACGAAAGCCAGTGGTCTGAAGAAGATGGACTTGGGGAGAACAGTCTTGCCTTTCAGGGCCTTTATTGATCCAATCTCAAAAGCTCCCTCTCTGGGTTTTCCATGAGAATTGAATAATTGCCCCATGATTTAACACACAGGGCAGGGTCTTTTTTTGTTATCTGCAACCATCCACATCCTAAGTGATGTGATCCAGTACCCACTGGGGTGGAGGGAGCCGAGGCAGGGGCACAGAGCTCTGCTGCACCCCAGGGCTTCTGCACAGACCTTCCCTGTGCTCTTGGCCCTCTCCATTCCCATCTCCACCTGAGCCCTATGCCTGGCTTGGTCCTAATCCTTCACACCTCCACCAAGACCTTCTCTCCTCAGGGCCATGGCACCTGACTCTCAGGCTGAATTGGTGTCTTCCCCTGGCACATTCACTGAAAGGTTCTAGGAGAATTTCTCGCCTCCCCCATGCATGGATCAGAACCCCAGGTACACAGAATTCGACCTGTCAACTGCTCTGTCCTTTGAGGGTGGAGACCACTGGTTGATTTCTATGTCCTGGGTCTTGGGCTTCTTAGCATAGTGCCTGGCAGAGGGAGGGCTTGATCAATATAGACCATGTTAGCCTGAGGCTGTCTACTCACTGCAGGATTCTGTGCAGCTTCCTGCCTCCTCCCTGAATTCCGGGGTCTGGTGATATCCTGGGCAACAGGGGTGTGGGAGAGGAGGGAGGTCACCTTTTCTTCTTATTCTTTATTTTGTGCTAGGGATTAAACCCAGTGGTGCTTAAGCACTACACAGCATCCCCAGCTCTTTTTATTTTTATTTTGAGACAGGGTCTCACCAAAGTGCAAAATCTGACCTTGAACTTTCCATCCTTCCGCCTTAGCCTCCCTCTGCTGGGATGACAGGCACATGCCACCAAGCCAGGCCCTTCTTATTCTTGATGTGTCCATGTGAACTTGGCTGAGATGCCCACCTCCATATTTGTCCTATACCATTTTCATTTTCACATGGGGAACTGGCCCTCCCCTCTGTTCTCTGGGAAGCAGCTCCCACACCTTTTGGCCTTCCTCCTCAGTGACCTACCTCACTAACCAGCATGCGGCTGCTCTTCTCCCAGGATGCTGGTTCCCAGAAAACTCAGTGGGCCAGACTAGGACACAGTGCTCTGCAGGCTGTCTTGGGCTCACTTCCCAGCCCAGTCTCCTCTCTTTTGGGTCAGAACACCTGAGTCCTTCAAACCCACTTGGGATCGACCCAGGAGAGGTAACATTCTCCCTGCCTTAGAGCCCGCTCCTTCTTTGGAGGAAGTCAAAGCAGTTAGACCAAGGTGCATTTTTAAGATTTCCAACGTGACCAAGAGGGTGTGTGATTGTAAGGGGCCTTGTAGTGACTGCCGGAAGGAAGAAAGATGCAAGGAGGAGCAGGTTTGCAGAGCGCAGGCAGCAGGCGGCCTGAGCAGCACCCCCTCTGGCAGCCCTTCATCTATAACATGAATTATGTATGTCTCGGTCTGATTTTGAAGCTCATTTTAAATGTTTACTTAATTTCCTCAATTATGAGGACATAAAGCATCTCCCCCTGAGGTGCCCTAAGACTTAGCTTGGAAGTCCTGGGTGTTTGTTTAGGGGTCTTCATTGGCAGCTAGATGCATCATCTTAAATATTTATGAAAATGTTAACAAATAAATCTCTCTTTGCAATTGGTATTAGATGATAGGGACAGAGTTACAGCATGGATTTTCCTTTGGCATTAACCACCATAAAGAAAAAAAATTAGTTTCTGTTACTTCCTTGGAATAAGAGGAACTATCCAAGAGAAGAGAAGTAATTGCTCTCTGAGCTTCAGACTTTCTTTATGAGGAATCTATTCCTGGTGATGCTTCTAAGCAATCATTACTGCAGCAGTCCTGGGGTCTCCCATCTCACTTCCTCCCTCCTTGTATATTCTAGGGTTCCTAATTTGAGAACAATCTGCTTCTGAGAAATCAATTCCTCTATAAGCCCCCTTTTGCCAGAGTTCACAGATAAAGTACAGGAGAGGTAGGGGAACTTCAGAAAAACAATGTAAACATATTAAGTATAAGTATGTCTTAGATATTTTATGGGCTATACTTAAGTTTAAAAAGTTGCTAAATGCCTCACATTTTGGAGAATCAGCTGAGAGAGTTCATTGGGCTTGCAGGAAGCCTTTGCTGGAGGAAGAAAGGTTATCAAGGGGTTGGAGGAGCACTTAGGATTGGACAGTTGAGAAGTTCCCTCTGTCCTTGCTCACTGCCTAATTAATACATGCGGGAAACAGAAACGAGGGGTGGATCAACTTGCTGTGCGCATCTTTTCTGCTTTTTCCCAGGTTCCCAACCCCAAACCATTCATTTGCTAAAACAGATGACAACCAGATGCAATATTTACTGCCAATGCCGAGAGCTGCTTCAGTATGTAGGATTGTAGCTCTCAGTTCTGCCTAGAAAGCCAGGCAAGGGATGTGTGAAATTCTTGTGACTCCACTTATTTCAGCCTCTGGCTTCAGATGGCACTTCTTCCTCATGGTGGCAGGCCACATGGTTAGACCATACAGCCCTTTTTCCCATTCACGGGGGCTTGGTCACACTGTCTGTATGCATGGTGTCATGGCTGCCTTGCCTAGGCCTGCCGACCACACTGCTTCCTTGGCTATAGACTTGTTAAATAAGCAGCAACCGGAAAATTGTTCCCACCCCACTGGACAGCTGTTCCCCATCATGCCCCTTCCCCTCCAAAGGGAACTTGGACAGTGGGTTCCACCCATGGCTACTCTAGTTGATTCCCTTCTAAGTACATAGATTTAAAAGCTCCATTCAAACTGGCTTAAGGCAAAAGGAAGAGCATTTTGATGTGTTTTCCTGGTTGCTACGGGAAAGTGCATTTTATCTTCTCATAAGTCCTGGCAATTTCAGCTTGACTTACATAACAGTTCTATTCCTGAACACATCCTGACCAGGGAGGAGGATAGAATTGTTGTCTCAGGGCCACCCTTACCATGCGTCTCTTTTCCTGCAGTTTATCAAGATTCTTGTATCCAAAACAAGGCATCTATTAAAGACAGGCAATTTGCTGAGCTTGGACACTTGCAAATGATTCTCTCCAGCCAAGCATAAAGGAAGTCAAAATTTAACTTTGCATTTCGTCAGGGCAGATACTCACTTCCACAAAACCTGGATACAGCCATCTCTGCTCTTCACTTCTCAGCAGTGGCTCTGCCTCTTGCAGAAGGATGGCTAAGTTGGCACTGACAGTTCAGTGATTTTCACCACTTGTAGGGAAAGTAATTATTTAACTGGGGACCTGGGTGGATGTGCAAGCTCCTGTTGCTCCTGCTCCTGAAAACCTACAAAAATACCTGGCATATAAAAATAAAAACCTAGTTTATCTGGTTTCAAACTCTCTGCTGAATAAGACTGGATGCACAGAGCAAAGGGGTAGCAGCTGCCCCCAGGATGCTGTCCAGTCAGAGAGTCGTCAATTACCACCATCTGAACATTGCAACACAACTGTGGAATAGTCCCTAGGAAATGATTCAGCTATTATGCAAAAAGCAAAATACCTATAGGGATTCATGAATAGAAAAAATGCAAAGTGTCAAATCTATAGATAAGATATATAAAAGCTCTTACGATATAAAACCCAGGAAAAAATTGTAAAGCATATTTTGAACAAGATTTTGAAGTAAAAATGCACTCTTATCTGTGTGCTCTAATAAGACGTGCAATCAATCTGTAAAATTGAGCACAGTTAGAATATCTTAATATGCTTTATTGCTTTCAGGACATGTAATAGTTCCCTTATTTTGAATTTGAGTATAAAGGGAGAAGTATATGGTTTTTATCCCAGAATATGCATTCTGCCTGCCTGGCCTGGTAGACGTTGTGCCCTGTTGTTTGAGGAGGACCCAATTTTTCTCTTGCTAATACTGGAGATGTATTTCAACTGCGTCATTACCTGGAGATAGGTAAAAGCACTGACTCAGGTTAAATGAATTGGTCTCTTTTCCTGGATTTGAAATCTGAATCCAGAAATATCATTAGATACCAATGAAGCAAAAGCCATGCAAAATAATTGTGGACAGCAGAAACATCCATCTCATGTGCTGGGAGCGTGCAATCTGGGTGGACAATCTAGGCATGTGCGTGGGACATGGGCAGTGCCAGGAGACACTCAGCCGTGTGCCCCTGTGAATACTTGCACTGTGTGTGTGCACTCAGTACAAGCTCACCTCCCTGAATTTGGGGGTGGAGCTCATGAGAGATGCCATTGTGGAGTGGAAGCCAACTTCTTCCTGTTTTCTTTGTTTGTCTTTTTTCTAATCTTCCCCATAGAGCTCCTCAAATAATCTTCAGATAAAATTAAAGTCTTTCTTCATCTCAGCAGGTGTGGGACAGCCCAGTGGACTCTGGGGCACAGCGAGATTGACTTAATTTCTGCTCTCCCTGGGCTGGGCTCCCACTTGTACCCTTATGATGCTCCTGCCTCCTCCTCTGTCTTACATCTACACCTGAGTTTTCTTCCAAATGCCACATTTGAAATAATTACAAGTTTTGTTTTTTGTTTTTTGTTTTTTTTTTTAAACAGTGGCCCTCATAACTATGGCTATAGGAGATCTCCTGTCTTTCAATGTCAGGACAGGTTATCGATGGACATATTTAGACTAGATATATCTGCAGTGAGCTTTGCCTTGACAACACAGCTAGTACTCTCATAAAAGGTTGGGGGGAATCCAACAGCTCACTCTGTTTAGTTAAACTAGTGAATTGGCAAATCAAGGCTTGTAGTTTGGTGACTCGTTACACACATACGTTGTGCAATGACCATGGGAATCACCTTGCTCAGAACCCCCAGCATCACCATGCTGTGGAGCAGGTCCCCAGGCCTCATTAGTCTCATAACTGAAGATGGTCCCTTTGGCCAACATCTTCACAAACATGCACACACACACACACACACACACGCACACGCACACACATTCACACATACACAGATGTGTGTGTGTGTGTGTGTATTTATATATGATGTTGTCGGAAAGCATCCATGCATTTTATATATAAACACATACACACACACACACACACACACACATAAATCTGTGTGCCTAGATATATATAAATAGTTTTCTCTCCACTCATCTGTTGTTGGTGCTCAGTTCATTTCTGTACCTTGGCTGTTGTGAACAGTGCTACAGGGAACGCAGGAGGGCAGATACCTCTCCAACATACTGATTTCATCTCTTCTGTGGATGTATACAGCAGAGGGACTGCTGGGTTTCATGGTAGCTCTGTTTTTAATTTTCTGAGGAGTCTCCATGCTGTTTTCCATAATGGTGGTGTCAATTTGCATTCCCACCCAGAGTGGGTGAGAGTTGCCTTCCTTTTCCACCATCCCCAGCCTTTACCTTGGGTCTTTTGGATCATTGGCATCCGAACAGGTGTGAGAGAGTGACTCTTGTGCCAAGAGCACCTGGGGGGAAGGAGACTCCCCTCACGAGATGCTTGGTGAACAGAATGGCCACATGCTCAAGAGTGAAAGTGGATCATGTCTTACCTGACAACCAGAAGAGATTAAAGGCTTAAAATAAGATCTGAAAACTAAACTCCTAGAAGAAAGCACTGAGGAAAAGCCTCTCATGCTGGTCTTGGCAATGATTCTTTGGATCAAAAGCAAAGGCAACATGATACCAAGCACACAGGCAACTAAAACAAATATAGATCCAGAGGCCTCAGCACAGCAAAGGCTGCCATCGGCAAGTCCAGGTGGACCGATATGTCAGATTCCCACCCATGCTGTGGTCCTCCGCTGCTACCACCCCCTGGTGACCATGTGCAACGTGGAGATAATTCCTGTTCAACAGGGCTGTCACCTCAGGACTCCTGGTTTCTGAGGCTATTTCTGGGAACTGGTGTTGGGATTCTTGGAATCCTGTGCCCCTTTTGGACATGGCTACAGTCAAGATTGTGCTGTGTCCTGGTGATTCTCTCATTCCTGAGTCGCAGATGCACACAGCCACACTGCAGAGACTTACCTCTGCCTTGAACTGTGTACCTATTGGACACCTGCCCGGGACCTCTGGCTCTGCCCCAGGATACAGGCCTTGGCCGCAGCTCTATCTGGAGCTGAGTGACCAATGTTGCCATGAAGCATCCATGGGCCACGTCTGTGCTCATTTCTTGGGCCAAGTCTCAGGGCTCCGTTTAATTTCAAGTGGTGTCGGAAGTGCAGTTCTACCACACGCCCGGGGAAATCAAGAGTCAGACAGAATGGACCCAAGGACAACCACACAGCTCCACAGGCCCATCCAGGTGCAATGGAGAAGATGAAATGGCCATGGATGAATGACATGGCAGAACACTGCAGCCACCATGGCTGAGTAGGGCGATGACAGTCAGGCTCTGTCTCACTGCTCTCTGAGCTGTGGTTGGTGCCTGCAGCATCATGTCATGTATCCACAAAGGCACTAGCACAGCCTCCGGAGCAGTGGTCCTCAAAGATGCTGCTCCGAGGCTCGGTTCTCACCTCGGTGGCTTCTCAGGGAGAGTACACTCCTTGCCCCACATATGTATATGAGGCTCTCAGCACCCTGCCACAGTGTCATGTGGGCCTGAGAGAAGTCTATCCCTTTATTTCTGTGAAGATTTTGAAAATGAAGAGGCCTATGCGGTGCTCTGATACCTGTTGAAGTTCCTGAGCTCTTCCAGACAGCTCGGTGGGTGCTGTCTCAGCTGGGGCTCCTTCCAGGTGCAGGAGGACTTGTGATCAGCTGAGAAGCCCTTGTGGGTCTCATCAGGGACTCCCGAGACTTCTGCTCCACATGTGGCTCTGCAGCCCCTTCCCACCAGGTGCATCCCCAGGGCCTCCCTACACATCCTGCAGCCTGCTTTCTGCTGATCCTTACCTCCCTGAGCTAGCAGCAAGGACACACCCTTCCATTGAAGCCCCCCATCACTTTCTTTTCTTTTTTCTTCTTTTTGGTGATGTCTGGATGATGATATTATAATTGGAGCTACTCTCATTTTTACTGTCTCGGCCTTTAGAAAACAGTCATATTCACAGTAGGAAAACTGAAAACTCCCTCCTCCTCACCGTGACACACAGATCAACAGCTAGCCCGCAGGGGCACGGATGTGGATAGGCCTCCCTTGCATGGTTGCCTCCTCCTGGGATGAGGAAGCAGGGGAGGCACCAGGTGCTGAGCTACAGATCACCAGGGCCAATGTGTGTGGTCAGGGAAAGAGCAGCAGCACCCAGGGCAGAGGCTGCTCTCCATTTTACTTTGGTTGGGTGCTGGAGCAATGTGGCCTGTGGTCCTAGCTCTCACAGCAGACTGGCAAGTTTTCTGTCACCTTTCCATTCCCACACAGGAAAATGGCACCTTCCATGACCTGGGGAGGGATTTTCTGGGGTGTGACTGCTTAGTGCTACCTGGGATGGTCCTGGGGTCATTGGGATGGTTGGCCAGCCAAGGAGCTCCAGGGTATGTGAGGGCTGCCTGAATCATCTCTTTTCTTTCTTTCTCTTTTCTTTTTTTTTTTTTTTTTTTTTGCTAAGTTGTGGAGGCTGGCCTCAAACTTTGGATGTTCCCATCTCAGTCTCCTGAGTAGCTGGGATGACAGGTGTGTGCTACTGCACCCAGCGGAAAAAGAGATTTTTTTTGTTTGTTGGTTTATTTGAGAAATAAATCTTTTTTTTAGAGAAAGAAATAAAGAAGAGAGAGAGAGAGAGAGAGAGAGAGAGAGAGAGAGAGAGAGAGAGAGAGAGAGAGAGAGAGAGAGAGAATTTTTAATATTTAGTTTTTAGTTTTCGGCAGACACAACATCTTTGTTTGTATGTGTTGCTGAGGATTGAACCCGGGCTGCATGCATGCCAGGTGAGCACACTACTGCTTGAGCCACATCCCCAGCCCTATTTGAGAAATAAATCTTAATTGTGCCAGGCTAGTAATTATCTGAGGTTTGTGGAAGCAGCTGATATGGTGCTCCTTTCTGTCTATCTCCAAGCCCAAATAGCCCACATAGATAGAACACAGCTGTTACTCAGACCTCAGAATCCAAGCACAGTGTCTCTATTCATAAGCCAGAGGATGTTGTGGAGTGAGAGAAATGTAAGTTCCTAAACTCTAAAACAGGGTGTGTACCCTCTAAGTACCGTTTCTCCCAGCGTCAAGGAGAAATGAATCTACCTGGGCTAGATGTGATGAATGGTCCTTCCGCGGGATACACAGGCTTAATAAATCATGAGGGACTTTGACCAGAGGTGGCTCTACTGTGAGTTACATTGCAGCCTCAGGCTGATGCTCCACACATTCTAAATTGAGAGAAATGTGTTATTCTTGCTTATCTGCACCATAGATAATAGAACATATCAGACCAAGAATGGATTCTACAAATTATCTAATCCTAATTCTGTAATTTAATTCACACATTCACTGAGTGGCTTCTGTGTGCCAAAGACTTTGACAACCCTTAAGGGTTTAGAGGTCAAGATGAGCCACCCCTCCCCCATCTTCACGGGTAGATGGATGATAGAATTACCTCTTCATGCTCATATAGACATAGACAGATCACACTGTGTGCCAGGATCAGGTGGCACAAGACCTTGTCCTGTGGAAGATGAAGAGTGAAGAAAACAAAGCCTGTGCCTTTCAACTTGGCACAGGGCCTGGGATTTGAAAGTAAACTGAGTATACAGGGGAAGGGATGTCACAGTCTGGGGAGACACCGGCACACCCCTGTTCACTGATGCACATTCACCTTGTAGCAGGGGACAGATTCAGTGGCCTTCTATCATTGAGGCAATGGACTGCCCGCTCCGAAGGATTTCCTAATGTCTCCAGGGTTCAGCAGCCCAGTTCAGAAAACGGTTCCTGGCTCAGATCCACGGAGGTGACCACTGTCTGATTCAAATTCTCTTTTTAGAGAAAGGAAGGTATGTGGCCTCTGGACAGGAAGAGGGCAGCTTGTGCAGAGCCTCAGGGTTGGTCCCTGATTTGTAAGGGAGGTGAGAATGGGGAGGTGAAGGGCCCTGGCCTGCTGCTAGTGGCCAGCCACATCTAAAGCCACCATTGGAGACAGCAGAGCTAAAGGGACAGGGACAGGGACTCCCCCAAGAGGCTGTCCCCCAGAAGGGAGGAGCAAAGGCTGTGCACAGCAGGGGTCTGCTCCCCATAGGAGAGTCTGGGCTCCACTCACTGCAGGAACAAAGGAGAAACATCTCAGGAAATGAGGCCTCAGTGAAGTAGCCTTATCAGCTGTGTAGAAAAATTCACTCAGATGAAAGCTCCTATTCTGGAGCACACATAGTCCTTAAAGACCCCAAATGAGGAAAAAGAAACAGCAAGTTGATAAGCAAACAACAAATACACAAAAACAGAAACACAAAAATATATTTATTACACCTAGCAATAAATCCTTAAGTGATGAAACTTACGTAAATGAAACTAAAAAACAGAATCAAAGACCAGAAAAGATCTGAATCAATAGCAAAGGGTCTCATGATCCCTGGTACCTAGATCCATGCAGCAAAGGGATAAATCCCACCTAAACTGTTCCATAAAACCACCGCCATGCCAAGAAGGTTCCAAACAGGCAAGAATTCCAAGAGGGATTCAGGTGCATATGAGGAGAGTTTCTCTACTTAATCCTAAAACATGTTACAGGACCTCAGCAATTAGCGGAAGCCACCTGAAGCCAGAGGTGAGACAGAAACCAGTCCATGCAGAGGAGCCCGGTCAGAGGCATACCCAGAATTCATTTGAAATTCACTTGAATTTGAAACATGAAAAATGTGGCATTGTAAATTAATGATAAATCAAACACATACACACTTAAAAATTAAAAAGCCAGTGTAACAACTATTTGGAGCTAATTATTTTAAAAAGGCAAATGTTTACTTTGCACTATGCTCGACTATAAATTCCTATGGAGTAAATAGCAAACTCCACACACCACCACAATAAAATAACTGTAAGGATGCAAATCCACACCCCCATTCTATATATTGCTTCATTCTTATTCATAACCCTCTGTTCCTAGTGAGGAGACCTGACCTAACTCAAGGCACTGTTCCTGCAGTCAGCACAGCACCCAGGGAGGGTAGCATGTGCTCAGGGCTCACAGAGCCCTCAGGCACAGGGCATCTGCACTAGGCCATGGGGGCCAGGGTCTTTCCTCTCTGGTCTCTGTCACCATGTCTCTGTTCTCAGGGACATGACATCTCTGGAGCTTTCTCACAGCCTGGTCACATTCTTCTTGAAAACAGGGAGACAGGCAGAGCTCATTTCATCCTGGTGGGAGGTGAATCTGGGCATCTCAGAGCCACTTTCCTGGGAGGACCACCAGGCCTCTGTCCCCCAGGCCCCTCTGCTGGGCTGTGGAGGAGACACTTGGGCCTCTGAAATCTCCAATTTCTCCCATGCCCTGTTCCCACCCTTGAGTACTCTGGTCATCAGGGGTGAAGTGTTGGGGGATAGGAAACAGAAAACCAGGCTTTCCTTGGGACACTCATGGCAGCTTCTGCCTTTGAGTAGTTTTCCATTCTCAGCACCCTCCCCTTTCTGAGGCAACTCGTGCCTCCAGTGTGACTTAAATGAGAGAAAATCTACATGATGCACTGAAAAGGAATGAGAAGAAACAGATCAAAATGTATAAATTACTATATCATTGTGTAACACAATTTTAATAAACAAACATAGAGGGTGAGTCTTCATCGTATAGCCAGATAGGAGAGACTTTCTACCTTAAATGAAGAGTAATAGGCCATACAGGGACTTACATATGTGACTACATAACATTTTAAACTTGTGCTTCTTAATATGCATGGAAAATAAATAAAAGGACATGAAAGCTGTGAAAATGTTCATAACACAGAAGGCAGGGCATTTGCATCCCTGTGAGTAAAGCACACTCATAGCTCTGCCAATGCAAAAGCTAACAGCTCAATAGAAATGGGCAAGAGCCAAGCACAGGCAAGGCAATACAGAAGAAGACCTGTGAGAGGACACACATTTGAGAAAAATACTCACATTCATTATGAATGATAACAACACTAAACAAAGCTTCTTGGTGGCTGTTGTACTCTTTAGCCTGCAAATGATATTTAGCCTTTCTCCTTTACAGCCAGACTATGCTGAAATGAGCAACTTCAAGGTATGTTTCCAGGGATTATATGGGTTCAAATCTAACTGTGGACATATTATTTGTTCCCCTAATTTCACCCCTTAGTATTTATGGAAGCAAATCATCAGAGGTGTAAAACATGGAACGCTCTCCTTTGTGAGATAGTAGTTTCCAGATAGTAGTTTCCAGTCTCAGAAACCAGTCTCAGAAAGTGCTGATCAGTGATGGGATTATGATGAGAGGGAAAAAGTGGGGTAGTTTTTCATGTGAGAATGGGCTGCAGTAGATGAGCTAAAGATCAGTCCAAGGCTGAAATTGTACTATCGCACTGCTCCACCCTTGGTGAGATTAGTGCAGGAAATGTTTCCTGCCCTTTAATGAATGTGGTGATGCTGCTGCTGCTGCTGTTGATGTAGTGATGATTATGAAGCCTATGATGGTGACAGTGCTGCTGGTATGTAGTGGTGATGATGGTGTTGGTGAAAATAGCGGTGATAGTGTTAACAAAGGCATTGATGACGGTCATTGTGGTGAAGGTCATGATGATGATGATGGTGAGGTGGTGAAGGTCATAGTAACAATGATGGTGATAGTGATAAAAGTCCTGGTGATAGTTATGGTGGTGAAGGTCATGGTGATGATGATGGTGATGGTGGTGAAGGTCATTGTGATGATGATGGTGATGGTGGTGAAGGTCATGGTGATGATTGTAATGATGGTGGTAAGGTCACAGTGAAGATGGTGGTAATGACGGTGAAGGTTATGGTGATGATGGTGATGGTGGTGAACGTCATGGTGATAATTCTGGTGTTCTGCCCATGCAGCATCACTGCAGTGGATTCTGGGAGCTGCGATCCCCCAAGGATCATGGGTATTGTAGCCTGGTTCTATGTTCAACTGTACAGTGACTACTTAGAGCTCAGTGCCCCCAGGAATTCTGAATATTGCACTCAGTTCTACTCAGTCAGCCCTGACCCAGAGGTCTCTGAGAGTTGTGGGCCATTGATTATTCTGAGTAGTGCAGTCCATCCTACCTAAGTGGACTTCACCATCAAAGCTCTGGGATCTGTGTAGCACAAGCCTGCCTAGACACTCCTGAGGAGTCTGTGTCTTGCAATACAAAACTTACCCCAGCACTACTCAAAAGGAAGGTGTGTGGGAACTGCAGGCCCCCAGGGATTCTGGGTAGTACAGTCTTGCCTTCTGACTCCATAGTCCTCACTGTGGAAGCTTCTGAGAGATCCAGGCCACATGAACACGGGGCACCTCCAAGAATTCAAGGTAGTGTAGTTCAGCTTCCTACACAGCAGTCCTCACTATTGCAGATCCTGGAAACTGCAATCCCCCCTGAGGATTTGGATAAGGTAGTCAAGTGTTTTCCCTGCATGCCCCTACTGCAAGGGCCATGAGAACTGAAGGCCACATGCTTGCCTTGGTACTGAAGACCTCAGTGTGGAAGCCTCCTGGAATTGCAGGCAGCACATTCACCAGTGTGTCCCCAGGAATTGTAGGTAGTATAGTCTGACCTGCATAATGCACAGCTCCAACTTGGGAGGCCCCTGGGAGTTGCAGGCTGCATACTCACCTGGTAACACATCCCACCAAGGATTCTGGATACTGTAGTTAAGCTCTCAGTCCAAAAGTCCTCACAACAGAGGATCCTGAGAGCTGCTGGCACCAATAGTTGTGGGTAATATAGTCCTGTGTTTTTCCTACTCACTGCAGAAAATTCTGAAAATAAAATTCCCCCCTTAGGATTGTGGGTAATGCAGTTCAATGGTTTGCCCACCCACCACAGAGAATTCTGGGAGCTGTAGTCCCTGAGGGTTCTGGGTAATAAAATCTAGTGTTGTGCCTGCACAGTCCTGCTGAGGATCACAGGAACTGAAGATTCCATGCTTTCCCTGGTATCCTTGAGATTCTAGGATGTTTGCTCTACCAATACAACAATCAACACAGAAACCTCTGGGACTTACAGGGTTACAGGGTATGTAGGCATCCCCAGAGGTTCTGAGCATTGAAGTCTGGTATTCTGCACTTGCAATTCTCACCCCAGAGGCTCCTTGGCAGAGCAGGCAACCAAAAGTAACTGGTAGCATAGTTTGATTTTTTTGTCAGTACAGCCCTCTCCACAGAGGTCTCTGCAAGTTGCAGGTCCCCAAGAATTATGGGTAGCACAGGCTGTTATTTGACCCATGCTTCCCTCACTGCAGAAGGCTCTGGTAACTACAATGAGGGTTCTGCAGTTACCCAGGATTCTGTATAGTGTAATCCATCATAATTTTTGCCTCTCTCATCCTAGAGGCTCCTGTGAGATTCTTGCTGCCTTTTCATCAGCCCTCACCTGCAGGCCCCAGTGAGACTCCAGGCACTGGGCCCTCCCTGCACCATCTTGAGGGGGCATTTGTGTCCTTAGACACTCAAGCCACACAAAATTCATTGACATACCATGATAATGAGCAGCCAAAGCCACAGTAAGAAATACTGTTGTAAAATAAGTTCTGCTAAAATATTATGTGAGAAAGTAAAGAACATAGCAGAACTTTCTTCTCAGCACACCAGGCAGTGCACAGGAAGCTTCTTCCTCATATTTTCCTCACATGGACCTCAGTCATCCTGAATCCACGATGGAGTCTCCATGGGTAGGTGCCAAGGAGAAGGAAGTTCTGATCCTCACCACAGACATATCCACCAGGCATACCTAGGCCATGGTATCTTTCCAGGTGTGTCCCAAGGATTAAAAAAAAAAAAACTCTGGTCTACACCTTTGATAGAGCCCCTAGGAATCCCTAGATGTGGCATCTCTCAGATGGGTCCCCAGAAGAAGGAAGTTTGAGTAGGGCACAGAACACAGCCTCCAAAAGCAGTTGATCAGAGAAAGTTGTTCTGAGTGCCTCCTGCTGGCCACTGTGGTCAGTGCAGGATGCTGGGTGTTCACTACTTAGAGCTGCACCCCCTTGTGCTAGGCACAGTGAAGCTCTGAAATTCATAGTTTTGACTATTCCAGGACATGATTTTGTAAATCAAAAAGAAATAGAGCCTACCATCCTATGTCTTGATCAGAATGGATGGAGATAGCAAGCAGCAGAGTGCATGGCCCATAGACAAAATTTCATTGATTTCCCATATTTCAGCAATCATGTAGAGGAAACAGTGAAAGTTATAAACTGGAACAAGAAAAATTTTAAAGCATTAATATTTAAAATAGAGATCCCAAATTTGAAGTACTTTCATGTAAGTCTTAAAGTACAACCATACTTTCAGAAATCTTGCAATGTTTTGAAAGAAATAAAAGAAAATATGGAATATAAATAAATGCAGAGATATTCCTTGTTCACTTTTCAATATAATTAAGATGAAATTATCTCAAACCTGATCTGAAGATTCAGTGCATTCCAGAAATTCCCAACAAGCTGTTTTTAAACCTAGACTAGACAGCACTGACTGCAAAAGGACACACTTCAAGAAGCCACACATCTGGATGCCAGAACCTATCAAAATACTCCCTAGACTTGCATTTAAAATGTCAAAGTGTAAAATGCTAGAAGATGTGCATGACCACAAGTTTCATGATGAAGTTTTAAATACAGCCCCACCAAAAAAATCCATGAAAGCTGGGGATGTGGTTCAGTAGTTAAGCACCCCTGGGTTCAATCCCTGCTACCAAACAAACAATAACAACAACAAATCCATGAAAGAAAAACTCAATAATGTAGACTGTATTAAATTACTCTGTAAAAAAATCATATTAAGAAAATGAAAAGACAAGTCAAAGACTGGGGGAAACTTTGGAAAGTATATGTCTAAAACAAACTTGTGTACAAAATATAGTAAGACTCAACAATAAGACAACATAATGGGTAAAGATCTGAAAAGACAACTGACAAGAAAGATATGAGATGGCAAAGAAGCAAACAACTGATTCTTAGCATCACCTGTCATGAGGAAAGCACAAACTAAGACCCAAAGGTGCACTGCACACCTACTAAGCTGCTAAGGTCTTTACTAAGTGTAGTATCAACCATGAGGATGATGAGCAGCCACAGGTACTCTTGTGCATTGCTGGTAGAGCACACAATAGCTCACCACTATAAAAAAAACTGGCTATTTTCCCCAAAGTTAGACATGGTGTCACCACCATGATCCTAAAAATATAGACAATTGCCTCAAAAATGTATATCTAGGTCATAGCATGCAATTACATAAGTAGTTCTATTTACAATGCCCAATACCTTAAGCAATCAGGATGAACTTCAATGGGTGAACAAACAGCATAACTGCTAGGAATCCATGCCATGGAGGCCCTGGTGTCTCTGAGCTTCCCCAGGTCTCTACTCTAGTCTGTACTCTGGACTGCCCTTACCTTTGCACACCTCACAGAGGGAAAAGTGAATTCTGAGTAGAAACACCTGTATATACAGCTGATAAACTCAGGCTCAGTATGCAGTTGCTGCTCATGGAAAGAGATTAAATTTCTGGATGTGGATGGTAAACTCAGAAAAATGCAAGCACAACAACCCAGGCCTGCATCTTTGTCCATAGGAGCTTCCTAGGGAACAACAGACAAACATGGAGGCAACTCCAGGATCCCCACAGAACCACATCTAGGGGAGAACCTGGAGGTGACTGCCCCTGTGACCCACCTCTGATTAGCTTAGAGGACATTATGCTACAGCTTCATACCCTCATCCCAACTTTAATTTCATCTCTTTCCACAGGTTGCAAATGCATCCTGAGCTTGGATTCTGTTGATTGATTAGCTTGTTTAGTGTTGCAGAGAGAGCTGTGCCACTACCTAGTCCTGATGCACAACCTCTGAAATTCACTATTCTAGTTATTCAACATACATTTGCATATTTTAGCTAAAATAGAGCACATCATTCCATGTTTTGATCGAAAAAAAATGGTGCTATGGTTTGAATATTTTCCACCCATATTTTGTGTCCCCAAAGCCCTGGAGCCCAGAAATTCCAGGGCTGAACAAACCACCCCTCATATTCTCTTTCAGCTCCCCTCTTGCCATCCACACTTTGGAACAGACAAAATATCTCTTTTAATCTCAGCAGGGAGAGTCCCTCAGGAATGTACAGAAGATGATACTCCACTTGGTCATGATGTCTCACCTGTGCCCACTGGGCCCAGCTGGCCCTTCAAGGGAGTGAGCACAGAACAAACTGGAAGCCACACCCATAAGAGTGGTGCAAGACAAAGTCAGATGGGTGGAAGGGAAGGGGGCTGGCTGACAGTATACTGAGAGTAGACACCTTTCCCCATAGGGGCTGAGCACAGGGACTAAGGAAAGATCTCCTGCCTCCATCCAGATGACCTCTGGACACTGCACAGTTACCCCTTCCCATGAGGTCCTTTCCTACCTAGTCAAGGGTCAGCTGCAGGCACTTTAGTCCATTTTCCTCAAAATGGACATGATGAAGTCAGATGATGAAGTTCCAGGGTTCTGGAAATTTCAGGACTGAACCCACTGCCTGTCCAGCATAGGAAGCAAAAGGACCTTGAGGTCATCACTCAGTCCCTGTCTCTAATTGACCAGCTCCTCACAGGCTTCACCCTACTAAAACTCTAGACTTTCCCATCTTCAGGAAAGGCCACAGGCTGAGGCTGGGATGAGCCCAGGGTTCTGAATGTTTCCTGAGAGGGCTGAGAGCTGCCACACTCTATAGCAGCCTAAAACACAGTAGTCACTCCCTCTGCCCTGACTCTGGGAGATACTTCCTGGTGGGGTCACAGGGGCCCAGTGCAGCTGTGGAAAGCCGGCAGATAGCTTTCCCCAACTCCACACACCCTGCTGAGCTCAGGGAACCTGGGAGGCCAGGACTAGTGCCCTCCTCTTCCTCCAGGCTTGAGGATTACCTGGGGCATGCCAGGAAATAGGTGAGAAGTGTGATGGCTTCCCAGAGGCTGGACTCTGAGGCTCCTTGTAGGGTGTTGACACAGTCCTGGGTCACCTATGATCTCAGAAAACAGGTTCAACACTCACTCCAGGGCAAGTAGAGATCCTGTCTCCAAATAGTCACATTCTGAGCTACTGAGGTAGGATTTCAACATATTCACTGTGAGCCTGGAGTTAGCCCATCACACAGATTGGGCTCATTCCTCTCCAAACGTTGGGCCACTGTGAGAAGTTACATAATCCAAGCCATGTGAAAATTGCTTAATCTATATCAACATGGTAAGGCCATTTTGAATTATGCCAATACTGTGAGGAGATTTTAATCAATACCAATACAATAAGGCAAATTTAATCTATACCAAACCAGTAAGGCCACTTTAATCAATACAAATCTGGTAAAGCAACTTTAATCTATAATTGAATCTATAATCCTGTGAGGACTTTTTAATCAACACCAGCCTGGGAGGATAATCCCATTGACAGGAGTCCTTTCATCAAGACAAAGTTGGGAGGACATTTCCCCTGTATGTGGTTTAACCACTCTGCTCTAACTTCTCAGGATAATACCAACATATGTCCAATTACTATGTGACAATTAGGAATAAAATTACTTTTATAAGTTAAATAAAAAAAAAACTCACTTCGGATGTTAAGAAAAAGACAAACTTGGGATGAGGTAGTGACTCAGTGGTAGAGTGCTTGCCTAGCATGCATGAGGCACTGGGTTTGATCATCAACACCATATTTAAAAAAATAGCTAAATTAAAAAAATAAATGTATTGTGTCCATCTGCAACTAAAGATCTGGGGAGGAAAAACAGACTTAAGGGGAAACAATCCTCCCCAAGATAGGAAAGAGAATTTCAGATAGCAGCAGTGGACTTGACTGCTGCCACCGTCTGAAAACTGAGTCAGAGTTACCTGACCTCTACACTGTCAGCAGCTACACAGATGGTCCCTAAGCAAAGGAAACAGGACTGGCCACATCCTGGCTAGCTCATAGCTGGTGAGGTTGTGTGCTTAGCCAGGCCTGCCTATGAAACCTCCTCTCCAAGCATTTTTTTTTCTTGGTCCAAAGGGCAGGCTGGGTGGGGCTCCTTTCACAGGGAGTACTCAGGGACCCCATATTCTTATGCATTGGTTGTGCTTTGCAAAGAGTGGGTCTCTCTGATTTGCTGTAGTCCACAATGTGGAATAATTCTCCTCCTCCTCCTCTCCTCCTCCTTTTTTTATCTTCTTTCACTTTCTCTTACTGTTCCTCCTCCTTCTCTTCCATTCCTTCTATCCTATGACTTTTTATCTTTCTTTCCTCCTCTTCCTTGTCTTCTTCCCCTGCCTCCTCCTTTCCCTCCACCTCATTCATTTTCTCTTACAAGTGAAATAAGAGGAAGAATCCATTGTGCTTTATTTCTATGACTGTGGACACCAGACATTACCCTGGGATTGCTTCTGCCAGTTCACCTCTTTTTTGACCTCTGGTTGCTTCCCAAAGGAGCTGTGCCAGGCACACTAATGAAACTGGCATTGAGAAGAGAATTTGCTGTCAGTGCTCAGCGCTGCAGGATAATCAGAGGAATGACATTCTTCCTGGGGTCAAGGCCTTCCAGCGGCTTCTTCAGGTCTTACTCCCAAGCTCTGAGGCTGGTGGGTGTCCCGATGGCCATACTTTCAAGAAACCAAGGTGCCCATCACTGCTCTTGAGAGGCCTCTGGCCTCACACCACTTACTGGCAATGTCCTTAGCATAGAAGGGCCTATTGTTAGTGGTTGAGGATCTGACATGTCCTTGAGACCACAGATCCTGGGCACCCAGCACACCATTCCCCTGCATCTATTCTATCCCCACCTCAGACAGACTGGTCTTGTTTCCACAGAGCAACCTCTACAGTGAGAATGGCTTTGGGTTGGCAACACACAGCACAATATACTGTCCTGTCCTCCTTTCGTCCATGTTTCTCTCAGCTATCTCCATTCCACATCCCTGCCCCACGAGGGCCTGGGTGGCCCTCGGGGACTTCTCTTAGGAAAGCAGGCATCCATTGTGTCCAAATCTCTTCAACTCCCCAGAGTCCTATGAAATAGCCATCAACCACATGAAATTATTTTCATTCTAAATAATTAAAACCAAAAGTCTATTTCTAAGTTCCCCCAGCCACGATTCACAAGCTCAATGGCCACATGGAACAGACACTATCCAGGAAACCAAAGCATGCTGGGCTAACTCTGCCCAAGACCCTGAAAAGACAAACTCTCTAAAAATTGTCATTTCCTCTGACAAAATATTTGACCCTTACCCCGAGATGAGGTTTGTGGCTCTCCATCACTTGCCACTCAGCTCCTGAGGGTGCACAGATTTTGCACATTCTTAAATAAGTGGTTGACAAAACAAAGTATCACAATGACACATTCTCAGAAATTCAGCTTAATGAAAAAATTTACATAGACTGCTGTCTACGAGAATTTAAGCATATTCATAGATTTACTACTACTTTAAAGGGGATTCTTTTAGACATTTGTAAAAAAAATTCTGAAAGGTATTTAAATGTACTTGTGTAACTCTAGAATTTTGAAATTCAAAAAGGCCTTCAGATATGCTTTAAAGATCTAAGGTCAAACAGATCAGATTGGTGGAACTGAATTCTCACTCAGTGGAAATGGAAAGTCAGGAAATTCAGTATTGGAGGTGGAGTGTCATCCTCTTGCACCTGAGCTGTCCAAAGTCAGAGGTACTCAGCATGTACACAAATAATCTCCTCAGGGAGCCTCCTAGGGGCTCAGGCTGTAATGCAAGAGGCTGCTGACAGCCCATATTCTCATATATGATGCAAAATTCTAGGCAGAGTTGGGGAGAAGTCACTTTGAGTAATCTTAGAATGTGGAAGGTGAGATGGAGTTCCATTACACTAACCAGAATGTGACAGGGCAAGAGCTACTCAGAGCTCCCAGATGACACTTTGGGGTATCCATCTTCAGCGAAGTTTCCAAGAGGGGCTTTCCTCAGGATTGATCTGGAAAGCCAGGGAGAGGTGCTGAGGGCAGAAGAAGAGGTGAGGAAAATTCAGGGGCAAAACTGGGGGAGGGATTATGGAGAGTCAGAGACAGGTGGTCAGAATGTTCAAGCTGCCACTGCACTTTGCTCCACATTATATGGGAAGATCTCCCAGTACACAGGCAGGATAGCCACCTACATGTTGGGTAGGTAGCCCTAACACAGGGCTTGCCAGAGTCTGACAACCAGTGTGGTCAGGGCTGGTACCCTCTGAGGCTTCTCTCTGAGCTTGCAGATGGCCTCCCTTCCTATGTCCTTATACTGGTACCTCTGGGAATCTGTGCCCAGTTTTCTCAGCTATAAGGACACTGCTTGCATCTGAATGGAGCCACCAGAAAGCCTCATTAAATTTAATAATCACTAAAAATCCCCTGTCTCCAAATAATGTCATATTATGAGCTACTCGGTTAGGACTTCAAAGTAAGAATTGTGAGGGGCTAGGAATCAACCCTTCACACAGACAGGGCTCATTCCACTTTAAACAAAAGGCTACTGCAAGAAGTTATGTGATCCTATCCCTGTGAAGACAGCTTAATCAATACCAATGTAGAAAGATCATTTTTATATATACAATCCTGTGAGGCCACATTAATCTAAACCAATCCTATAAAGACACATTAATCTTTACAGATCCAATAAGGACATGTTAATCTATTCCAATCTAGTAAGGCCACTTTAATTTGTTTAATCAACACCAGTCCTGTGAGGACAGTTCCATCTACATGAGTCCCTTCGCCAAGGCAAAGAGTGGAGGTCTTTGACCCTGTACATGTTGATTGAACTCTACTGCTCTAACTTCTTAGGATAACACCAACATATGTCCAATTACTATGGGATAATTAGTAATAATAATGCTTTTACAAACTAAATTTTAAAACATTAAGAAAAAGAAAGACATGAGGGGAAAAAAATCCTCCTCAGGATAGGAAAGAAAGTAGCAGTGGCCTTGACTGCTGCTACTCTCTGAAAACTTGGAGTTGAGGGCATGTGCCTGCTAAGCTGCCCAGTGGCTCCTCAGATGGTCCCTAAATGAAGGATCCAGGTCTAGCACTACACCCTGGCTGCTCATGGCTGGTGGAGGGTGCTGTGCATGGCTAGGCCTGGTCATTCTGCTTTGTTTTCCTGGTCCAAAGGGCTGGCTGGATGGGGCTGCTTCCACAGGGATCACTCAGGAACCTCATGTTCTTATTCAAAGGTGGTGCCTCTGAACTGTCAGGTCTCCCTGACTTGCTTTCATCCACAATGTTCTATTTTGTTAAAACATAAATTCTCAAAACAATTCTCTTTACTTAAAAGGAAAAATACAATTTTGGGGAAAAATAAATTTTGAGGGAACTGTGTCCTGGCAAAGCAGCTGGAGTTTCACCATGGTGCTGGAGGTCTGTGTGGACTTTCATTCTTACCTCCTTCTCTACCTCTTTATAGTATTTTGTTTGAGAAGAATGAGGAAGCTGCTTTCACCAGTTTCACACTTGCTTCCTATTGGTGGAAATGTAAATTGATACAATCATAATGGGAAGCAGTATGGAGGTTCCTCAAGAAATTAAAAATAGGCCTTTTATATGACCCAGTATTCCCAATTAAGCTCAAGTCAAAACATCATGCTACCTGCCTTAAATATACACAACTTTTACTTGTGATTTATACATGAATTAAGCTGCAGAACAGGAAGTTGGTAGAGAAGCAATAAAACAATGCATGATTGGAATACTTCCATGCAGAAATTTCTGAACAGCAATAAAGGAGGATAAGGTCCTACTGCTTTTAGACCTTCCGGGTGTCTTGTCCCTCATCCTGAGACTTGGTGGAGAACATTGTTTCTGAAAAAAATCTCTTGTCCCAGGCATTGATGGATGCCTGCACCTTTGGTTCAGCTGGAAGCCAACTTTGAGACTTTGGGAGTCTTAATGAAGATACCAAAGTCAGAAAATAAAATATCCCAGATGGTCTTCTGTTTAAGTATTTTTGGAAATGTAAGGAGATAAAAAACTGAGCTCTGTATAGCCCTGGACTGGATTCTGGGAAATATCACCCAAAGGAGATGCAGTAACCTTACCTAGCAAGGCCAATGTGTTCCATTCTCAAGTCTGACATCTCTTCTGAGATAATGTCCCTTCTTAAGAAACAAATAATATCCTTTTCTTTACTGTCTTTTCAATACTTTGGTCATTAAGTCACACTTACATGGTGGCAGATAGCATTCCAATGGAATAGAAAAGAAGTTTTAGCTTTTTTGCTGCTGTGATTAAAGGACCTGACCAATACAATTATAGAAGAGGAAAAGCTTATTCAGAAGCTCATGGTTTGGGAGGTCTTAGTTCATAGAAGTCTGGCTCCATTTCCCAGGAGGCAAAGTGAAGCTGAACATCATGATGGGAGAGTGCAGCAGAGGGAAATAGCTCACATCATGGTGATCAGAAAGCAAAAAGACTCCATTTTCCAGATATAAATATGACACTAAATCCATGCCCTAATTCCCACCTCCTCTAGACATATCCTACCAGTTCAGTTATCACTCAGTTAATACCTAGCAGGGGATTAAATCATTGATTGAGTAAAGACTCTTACCACCCAGTCACTTCTGAACCTTCTTCCATTGTTCCATATGTGAGCTGGGGGACACCTCACATCCAAACCATAACAAAAGATGAATGACAAGCACCTGGAGATTAGGTGATAAATTATTCTTGGGAATTAAACTATTTCACTTATACGTGATGCTTGAGGCAGCAAACCTCCAAGGAATTTACCTAAATAAAAGAATACAAATGACCATACAGTCAACCTGAGTTGAGTCAGGCACTACAGAGAAGTTTATTCTCATTTAATCTTTATATCAACCTCAAGGTGAAGGGAGCATCCATAAATTCATTTTCCACATGGGAGAAGGGGGCCAAGAGGAAATTAAGAAATGAAAACGTGATCCCACAGAGGTCACCATGAGCAAAGTACATACTAAGGCTAATAAAGAGTCATTTTGATATCTTCTGTCTCCCTTCTTCATTTAGGAAAAGCAAATCTGGAGGTAGCAGATGAGGGCTTCTGAGGCATGAGATAGTTTCTCTCTGCTCTGAATGAAGGGACAATTGTCAAGCTCAGCATAACCTGAACAAGATATCCATCACCTCCCATCTCACTTTCTTTTATAAACCCATGAACCAAAAACCATCTGCAGTCTGTTATGAGAAGAGATGAGATGTGATTCTGTGGGTTTGGACTTCAAGGACTGCTGGCTTATGTTGGACTCAAGAATAAAGTTTGAAACTTGCTAGATTTGGATGCCTATTTGAAAGCCAGAAAAGTACTGATTAAGAAAGGGGTATGGAACACTGAGGTAGAGGTGAGATATTCCGATGTAAACTTGACAAGAATTAGCACATTTCTGGTATTTAAAGGCCCAGAGTGGAAGAGATGATTTGGAAAGTGTTGATTTTTAAAAGTGTATAGGAGAAAAAATAGGAGAGTATTGTGGAGAAGCTAATTGAAGAACAGAATTATTTTCACAGGGGTGAATGAATTATAGGAGTATACTGTATTGCTCAGTGCAGGTAGTAGAATTGCCCAAAGATTTTGATAGGTCATATGATTTGTAACGACCCTAGGCAAATTATGTTAATTGACAGAAATAATCAGGATTGTTTTTCAGCTTTTCTAATGCTTTCTCTTTTTTGTAGATTAAATTATTTATTGGAATTATAACTTTAGAGATTCAGTGCTTTCAATTGACTGGCTCTCAGCCTTTGATGTTCTCAGGATCTCTGCTGTAAAGTTAACCATTTGTAATCCAATTTTTAAGTTCCTTAAGGGTCTCTCCTAGGAGGTCAGGTGGTTGGAAATATGAAGTGTGAGGGCTGCTTGTTTGTCTCTCTGACTCTCACTACATTCTTGGTGGAGGCCATGGTCTCTACTTCTTGCTCTCTTCCTTTAGTACCTGGTATGGACCTGGGTGAATGTTTTTTTTTTATTGTTGGTTGTTCAAAACATTACATAGTTTTTGATATATCATATTTCACACTTTGATTCAAGTGGGTTATGAACACCCATTTTTACCCCATATACAGATTGCAGAATCACATCAGTTTACACTTCCATTGATTTACATATTGACATACTCATGTCTGTTGTATTCTGCTGCCTTTCCTCTCCTCTACTATCCCCCCTCCCCTCCCCTCCCCTCCCCTCCCCTCTTCTCTCTCTACCCCCTATACTGTAATTCATTCCTCTCCCTTGTATTATTTGTCCCTTTCCCCTCACTTCCTCTTGTATGTAATTTTGTATAACCCTGAGGGTCTCCTTCCATTTCCATGCAATTTCTCTTCTCTCTCCCTTTCCCTCCCACCTCTCATCCTTATTTAATGTTGGTCTTCTTCTCGTGCTCTTCTTCCCTAGTCTGTTCTTAGTTACTCTCCTTATATCAAAGAAGACATTTGGCATTTGCTTTTTAGGGCTTGGCTAGCTTCACTTAGCATAATCTGCTCAAATGCCATCCATTTCCCTCCAAATTCTAAGATTTTGTCATTTTTTAATGCAGAGTAATATTCCATTGTGTATAAATGCCACATTTTTTTATCCATTGTCTATTGAAGGGCATCTAGGTTGCTTCCACAGTCTTGCTATTGTGAATTGTGCTGCTATGAACATCGATGTAGCAGTGTCCCTGTAGCATGCTCTTTTTAGGTCTTTAGGGAATAGACCGAGAAGGGGAATAGCTGGGTCAAATGGTGATTCCATTCCCAGGAGGAAGGATAGCATCTTCAACAAATGGTGCTGGGAAAACTGGAAACCTATATGCAACAAAATAAAACTGAATCCATTTCTCTCACCATACACAAAAGTTAACTCAAAATGGATCAAGGACCTTGATATCAAATCAGAGACATGGCATCTGATAGAAGAAAAAGTTGGCTACGACCTACATACTGTGGGGTCAGGCTCCAAATTCCTCAATAGGACACCCATAGCACAAGAGTTAATATCTAGAATCAACAAATGGGACTTACTCAAACTAAAAAGTTTTTTCTCAGCAAAAGAAACAATAAGAGAGGTAAATAGGGAGCCTACATCATGGGAACAAATCTTTACTCCTCACACTTCAGATAGAGCCCTAATATCCAGAGTATATAAATAACTCAAAAAAATAGACAATAAGATAACAAATAACCCAATCAACAAATGGGCCAAGGACCTGAACAGACACTTCTCAGAGGAGGACATACAATCAATCAACAAGTACATGAAAAAATGCTCACCATCTCTAGCAGTCAGAGAAATGCAAATCAAAACCACCCTAAGATACCATCTCACTCCAGTAAGATTGGCAGCCATTATGAAGTCAAACAACAACAAGTGCTGGTGAGGATGTGGGGAGGAAAAGGATACACTTGTACATTGTTGGTGAGACTGCAAATTGGTGCAGCCAGTAGCTTTTTCTGTTTCGATTTTATGGCCCCATTTGATTTTCAGAACATTTTCTAAATGTCAAAATATGCTAACTATTGGAGGATGTTAACATTGAACAATGAGGAATTAAAGGTAGGATTATATATTCTTCCTCTCATAAATCTTTTACTATAGTGAGACAATTGTATCCCTAGACTAATTATGTAGTATATAACCTGAGTTATAAAGAATGTTGGCTAAGAATATACTAGGGTTACAACAATTAATATTCAGTTTCTTAATATGTCCCACTGCAACTCTATTTTTATTGTACGTATTATTTTTTTTCCTGCCTCATTTGAGAAATGGGTTTGGACTGCTTGTGGTTCCATTTGCTAAACCACAAGTATGACATTGAGTCCATTCTCTTTGACATTACCTGGTCCTGTAGACTGGTTTCTTCCCACAAAAATTCATATATTGAAGCCCTAATCCCCAAATTAACTTTATTTGGTGATGAGTTCTATAAGCAAGTAATTAAGGTTAAATGAGGTTATATAAATGGGGGCTTTGATATGGTAGGATTGATAGTTTCTCATTAAGAGATACCATCAAGCCCTCCCTGTATTTGTGGAAGAGAGCCTTTCCAAAAACCCAAAAGAATATTGATCTTGGACTTTTTAGACTTTAGAACTATGAAGAAATAAATTTTCTGTTCCTTGAGCCACCTAGTCAATAATGTTTTATATTATGGTAACTGAAAAAGGCTAAAATATCTGGCAATAAGATGAAGTAGTTCCAGTCTCACCTGCAACTCACTCCAACATGTGTTAGGTATTTTACCTTGAGTCTTACTTTGTAAATGTGGTAATGCAATCATTCAAATATCTATTAGCTCTTATATGTTGTGCATGTGTTATGTGACAGACACATTTCTAGATATGAGAAACACAGAAGTGAAATAAAATCCACATGCAGCATATATTGCAGTGCACATAGAAAACAAATAAGAAAATGCAAACAATAATTTCATTAAAGTCACATGTAGAGGTACCTACAGAAATAAAATTTCAACCCTCGATTTTGATTTTGTTCTTTTAATTTCTCCTAATAAATCTTCCATGCCTGAGGAAAATTTTCCACAAATTGTTGCTCAAATGCTCAGATGTTACCTCCAATAAACATAATGGCCAAAGTCTCCATCCCCAGCATCATACTTCCTCAAATTCTTTTCACTTTCCTATGTTATCAGTCATGATACTATATATACATTATATATATATATATATATATAGTGTGTATGTAGTGTTTTTGAAATTTCATTCAGAAAATAAAAGCATATATTTTTGTCTCCCTTAAGAAGTTGGCACGCTTCCCTATTTTATATAATTATAAACATATATTTAGTCAGCTCTTTGGTAGTCAGAAAGCAAAACAGGCAGAAGTTTTAGAATCACTTCTGGAAAATTCACTCAACCCATGGAGGGTTCTTGTTGTCATTATTTTTATTTGGACTTCATTTTGCTGATTGTGCTTTAACTCCTCTCATTCAGGTTATACATTTATATGTGATAAAAAGAGCTTCACTTAGAATCTTGGAACTAGAAGTGTAACCCCTTCCTGAAACAATAGTATTAAAAATAAATGCTTTTTCAAAATAAAGGAACATAATAGCCATCATGTATATACAGTTGACCTGTTTACATATGAAATTTTCACATTGTCTATTGATGTTGTACATAAGGTAGAAAAGAAACAAGCAACACCATTGTGCTCAAGCTAATGGATGAAGACAGCATCTCTCATGCTTGCAGACAGACAAAGGACAGGAAAATGTTAAGTGCTTTCAAGCAAAGAATAAGAGATGATCTCTCAGGGTAATCAACTAGGCGTCCTAAATTTGTGGGGGGAAAAAGACTGATTATCACATGTCTCACAGGAATATTTCTCTCAAACAAGCCATATTGTGTGGATATGTAGGTACTAGGAAGCAGGGGAGTGGAAGAAACTATAGGAGAGATTGAAAATCTTGCAATAAGAGAAGGGATTTGCTTTCCTGTTCAGAACTCTGCTTCAGAGCTGATATGAAGACATCCATGCCCAAGTTCCACAGAATCCAGCCAAACATCACAGCAACTGTAAGGCTTCCAAAACTTCAGAAAGCCATTGCAATCTTGAGTTTATTAAAATTGACTCAGGGTGGATATAGTGCCCTGGCAACCCCTAAGAGGGTTCTGGTGTGATCACATGATTGTCTTCATTCTATGTAGAGTGACTGAGTTAACCCAAGGCAGGCCTGCCTAGTTAGGTTGTACAGCTTCTTTCCTTGAAAGGGACCCTGGAAGAAGAATGAGCCCTCTATCTCCTGGAATAGGCCATTTCCCTTTTTATAGCACTCTCAGTTACTTTTCCCAGATATCTCTGCTCCCAACTAGAACAGATACCGAATGAGTCAAGAGCAGTCCAAAAGAGTCCACCAGTTAATAACAGCATTTAGAGAAGAAGGATAATATGTATCCCCTTGAATTAAAGATAAAGATGGGAAGAAAACCAGGTTGGTGTTTGGCAGATAATAGATGCATGACAAATGGCTATGGATTACTAATCCAATAACTTCTTTCTTTTGCAAACCAAATGTACTTGCAGCTTGAAAACTGATTTCTGCACTCAAGCATCCATCTGAACTGGAACCAAGAAGGTTCAAGAATGATGACACTTGAGTAAAGGACATACTCCCCCACTTCACATCCATTTATTCTTTGGGCTAATAATTAATCTTGACTTACATACTTCACTACACACATGGACATGGGCTCAAGAGTATCCAATCGCCAAAACTAAAGCACCACATAATACAAAAAATATTTATCATATCAAATTTTTATGAAGAAAAATCGAGATTTTATTCTTTTAGTTATTGAAGAGAGGAGTAATTCTTTAACTCTTGAAACTTCTATGTAATTCTACCAGGATTTGGGAATATAGCTGTGCTAGTTACTTGCAGAAGATGTCCAATTTTCACAACATATGCCTTAAGGGGAATGTATATTAGCCTAAATATTAAGAGCCTTTATGTGGTTTTAGGCCTGACATTTTGTACTTTGCTTTTGCATTCAGTTTAGGTATCATAACCCATTATAAACATTGGGGAGAATGACCAATATAATTAAATTTGTGAAAGAGTTTCCACTATAAGCTTTGATTTGAGGACACTTGAGAATTTTTAAATAATTCCCTTTTGGTTAAAATTTTCTATTTTCAGTTTTTGCCCAAAGGTAATTTCTTTGTTTTTGTTTGCTTTGGAAAAATTTGAGGAAATTTAACAGTTTGAGGGCTTGAATATATTTATTTATGATTAATTTTGATGAATACTTTTATAAATTATATTTTAAATGATGTAAATTTCCTGAATTTAAAATTACAAACTTGGAAAGTGAAATGATATTAGAAAATTTTAAACTATAGTAAATAATTGTAATGAACATTTTTTTATTGGTTGTTCAAAACCTCACAAAGCTCTTGACATATCATATTTCAAACATTAGTTTCAAGTGAGTTATGAACTCCCATTTTTACCCCAAATACAGATTGCAGAATCACATCGGTTACACATCCACATTTTTACATAATGCCATACTAGTAACTGTTGTATTCTGCTACCTTTCCTATCCTCTACTATCCCCTCCCCCACATCTTCTCTTTCTATCCCATCTACTGTAATTCATTTCTCTCCATGTTTTTTTTCCAATTCCCCTCACAACCTCTTATATGTAGTTTTTTTATAACAATGAGGGTCTCTTTCCATTTTCATGCAATTCCCCTTTTCTCTCCCTTTCCCTCCCACCTCATGTCTCTGCTTAATGTTAATCTTTTCTTCCTGCTCTTCCTCCCTGCTCTATTCTTAGTTGCTCTCATTATATCAAAGAAGATATTTGGAATTTGGTTTTTAGGGATTGGCTAGCTTCACTAAGCATAATCTGTTCTAGTGCCATCCATTTCCCTGCGAATTCCATGATTTTGTCATTTTTTAGTGCTGCGTAATACTCCATGGTGTATAAATGCCACATTTTTTTAATCCATTCATCCATTGAAGGGCATCTGGGTTGATTCCACAGTCTAGCTATTGTGAATTGTGCTGCTGTTAACATCGATGTGGCAGTATCCCTCTAGTACGCTCTTTTAAGTCTTCAGGGAATAGTCTGAGAAGGGCAATAGCTGGGTCAAATGGTGGTTCCATTCCCAGCTTTCCCAGGAATCTCCATACTGCTTTCCAAATTGGCCGAACCAATTTGCAGTCCCACCAGCAATGTACAAGAGTACCCTTTTCCCCACATCCTCTCCAGCACTTGTTGTTGTTTGACTTCATAATGGCTGCCAATCTTACTGGAGTGAGATGGTATCTTAGGGTAGTTTTGATTTGCATTTCTCTGACTGCTAGAGATGGTGAGCATTTTTTCATGTACTTGTTGATTGACTGTATGTCCTCCTCTGAGAAGTGTCTGTTCAGGTCCTTGGCCCATTTGTTGATTGGGTTATTTGTTATCTTATTGACTAGTTTTTTGAGTTCTTTGTATACTCTGGATATTAGGGCTCTATCTGAAGTGTGAGGAGTAAAAATTTGTTCCCATGATGTAGGCTCTCTATTTACTTTTCTTATTGTTTCTCTTGCTGTGAAAAAACTTTTTAGTTTAAGTAAGTCCCATTTGTTGATTCTTGCTATTAACTCTTGTGCTATGGGTGTCCTATTAAGGAATTTGGAGCATGACCCCACAATATGTAGATCGGAGCCAACTTTTTCTTCTATCAGACGCAGAGTCTCTGATTTGATATCAAGGTCCTTGATCCATTTTGAGTTAACTTTTGTGCATGGTGAGAGGAGGGGATTCAGTTTCATCTTGTTGCATATGGATTTCCAGTTTTCCCAACATCATTTGTTGAAGATGCTATCCTTCCTCCATTGCATGCTTTTAGCCCCTTTATCAAATATAAGATAGTTGTAACTTTGTGGATTAGTCTCTGTATCCTCTATTCTGTACCATTGGTCCACCCGCCTGTTTGGTACCAGTACCATGCTGTTTTTGTTACTATTGCTCTGTAATATAGTTTGAAATCTGGTATTGCTATACCACCTGATTCACACTTCCTGCTTAGAATTGCTTTTGCTATTCTGGGTCTTTTATTTTTCCACATGAATTTCATAATTGCTTTCTCTATTTCTACAAGCAATGCCATCGGGATTTTGATTGGCATTGCATTAAACCTATAGAGAACTTTTGGTAATATCGCCATTTTGATGATGTTAGTTCTGCCTATCCATGAACAGGGTATATTTTTCCATTTTCTAAAATCTTCTTCTACTTCTCTTTTTAGGGTTCTGTAGTTTTCATTGTATAAATCTTTCACCTCTTTTGTTAGGTTGATTCCCAAGTATTTTATTTTTTTGAGGATATTGTGAAAGAAGTGTTTTTCCTATTTCCATTTCAGAAGTTTTGTCGCTGATATACAGAAATGCCTTTGATTTGTGCGTGTTGATTTTATATCCTGCCACTTTGCTGAATTCATTTATTAGTTCTAGTAGTTTTTTTGTAGACCCTTTTGGGGCTTCTAGGTATAGAATCGTGTCATCTGCAGATAGTGATAATTTAAGCTCTTCTGTTCCAATTTTTATGCCTTTAATTTCTTTCATTTGTCTAATTGCTCTGGCCAGTGTTTCGAGAACTATATTGAATAGAAGTGGTGATAGAGGGCATCCCTGTCTTGTTCCAGATTTTAGAGGAAATGCCTTTATTTTTTCTCCATTCAGAATGATGCTATCCTGGGGCTTAGCATAGATAGCTTTTAAAATGTCAAGGTATGTTCCTGTTATCCCTAGTTTTTCTAATGATTTGAACATAAAGGGATGCTGTACTTTGTCAAATGCTTTTTCTGCATCTACCAAGATGATCCTATGGTTCTTATCTTTAAGTCTATTGATATGGTGAATAACATTTATTGATTTCCGTATATTGAACCATCCTTGCATCCCAGGGATGAATCCTACTTGATCATGGTGCACAATTTTTTGATGTGCCTTTGTATCCAATTTGCCAGAATTTTATTGAGGATTTTTGCATCCAGGTTCATCAGAGATATTGGTCTGTAGTTTTCTTTCTTTGAGGTGTCTTTGTCTGGTTTCGGAATCAATGTGATGTTGGCCTCATAGAATGAATTTGGAAGAGCTCCCTCTTTTTCTATTTCCTGGAATAACTTGAAAAGTATTGGTATTAATTCTTCTTTAAAGGTTTTGTAAAACTCCACTGTATATCCATCTGGTCCTGGGCTTTTCTTGGTTGGTAGTCTTTGATAGCTTCTTCAATTTCATCCATTGATATTCATCTGCTCAAATTGTGTGTGTCCTCCTGACTCAGTCTGAGCAAATCATATGTCTTAAGAAATTTATTGATGTCTTCACTATCTTCTATTTTATTTGAATATAGGTTTTCAAAATAATTTCTAATTGTCTTCTGTATTTCTGTAGCATCTGTTGTGATATTGTCTTTTTCATCCCTTATGTTAGTAATTTGAGTTCTCTCTTTTCTTCTCTTCGTTAGCATGGCTAAAGGTCTGTCAATCTTATTTATTTTTTTTGAAGAACCAACTTTTAGTTTTGTTAATTTTTTCAATAGTTTCTTTTGATTAAATTTCATTGATTTCCACTCTGATTTTAATTATTACTTGCCTTCTGCTACATTTGCTGTTGTTTTGCTCTTCCTTTTCTAGGGCTTTGAGATGAAGTGTGAGCTCATTTATTTGTTGGTTTTTCCTTTTTTTGAGGAATGACCTCCAGGCGATGAATTTCCCTCTTAAAACTGCTTTCATTGTGTCCCATAGATTCCAATAGGTTGTGTCTGTATTTTCATTTATCTCTAAGAATTTTTTGAGTTCCTCTTTTATGTCTTTTGTAACCCCTTGATCATTCAGTAACATATTGTTCATTTTCCATGTGATATTGGATTTTCCCTTCCTTCTTTTATCATTGACGTCCAGTTTCATTCCATTATGATCAGATAAAATGCATGGTATTATCTCCACCCCTTTATATTTACTGAGGGTTACCCTATGGCATAATATATGGTCTATTTTTGAGAATGATCCATGTGCTGCTGAGAAAAAAGTATATCCACTTGATGATGGTTGATATATTCTATATATGTCAGTTAAGTCTAGATTATTGATTGTGGTATTGAGTTCTATAGTTTCTTTATTCAACTTTTGTTTGGAGGATCTGTCCAATAGTGAGAGAGGTGTGTTGAAGTCACCCATAATTATTGTGTTGTGGTCTATTTGATTCTTGAACTTGAGGAGAATTTGTTTTATGAACTTCGCAGCACCATTATTTGGTGCATAAATATTGATAATTGTTATATCTTGTTGTTTAATGGTTCCTTTTAACAGTATATAATGTCCTTCCTTATCCCTTTGGATTAATTTAATCTTGAAGTCGATTTTATTCCATATGAGGATGGCCACACCTGCTTGCTTGCAAGGACCGTGTGCTTGGTATATTTTTTCCGAACCTTTCACCTTCAGCCTGTGTATGTCTTTTCCAGTCAGGTGTGTCTCCTGGAGGCAGTATATTGTTGGATTTGTTTTTTTAATCCATGTTACCAGCCTATGTCACTTTATTGGAGTGTTTAAACCATTAATGTTTAGAGTTACTATTGATATATGGTTTGTACTTCCAGCCATGTTTGATTATTTCTCTCTCTTTTTTTTTAAATTTAGTTTGTTTCTCCATGATTAGCTTTCCCCCCTCCATCTGTCTTTACTGAGGTACTTCCCACTGTTGGCTTTGGTTATTGTTTTTCATTTCTTCCCCGTGAAGTGTTTTGCTCAAGATGCTTTGCAATGCTGGTTTTCTGGTTGCAAATTCTTTTAGTTTTTGTTTATCGTGAAAGATTTTCATTTAATTTTCATACCTGAAGCTTAATTTTGCTGGATACAGAATTCTTGGTTGGTATCCATTGTCTTTCAGTGTTTGAAATACGTTGTTCCAGGATCCTCTCGCTTTCAGCGTCTGTGTTTGAAAATCTGTTGTTAACCTTATTGGTTTACCCCTGAATGTAATCTTTCTCCTTTCTCTTGTAGCTTTTAATATTTTCTCTTTGTTCTGTATATTGGATATCTTCATAACAATGTGTCTTGGCGTTGGTCTACTGTGATTTTGTATGCTCGGTGTCCTGTATGCATCTACAATTTGTATATCTGTTTCCTTTTTTATTTCTGGAAAGTTTTTTGTAATTATTTCATTTAGTAGATTACTCATTCCCCTGGTTTGAAACTCTATCCCTTCCTCTATCTCAATGACTCTTAAATTTGTTTTTTTTTAATATTATCACATATCTCTTGTATGTTTCTCTCGTGATTTTTAACCAGCTTATCTGAGTTGGCTAGACTCTTTTCAAATGATATATTTTGTCTTCATTATCGGATGTTCTGGCTCCTACTTGCTCCACTCTATTAGTGATACTCTCATTTGAGATTTTAATTTGGTTTATAATTTCCTTCATTTCTAAGATTATTGTTTGATTCTTTTTTATAATCTCTATCTCCTGATAAAGATGCTTAACTTCTTCTTTTATGTGTTTATGTAATTAATTTTCAATGTGTTCTTTTGCTGCTTGAATTTGCTGTCTCATGTCCTCTTTAAGGTTCCATTCCATCTGTCTAAAGTGTTCCCTGAGTTCTTTATATGACCATTTTTCTGATGACTCTATGTTGTCCTGAATATTTAGGTTGTTCTGCATTGTTTGTACTCCTTTTCTTCCTTGCTTTTTCATACTGCTCATTTTGCTTCTTGTTCTGTTTGACTGTTGAGTTACTGTTTACTCCTATAAATTTATTTGATGCTTGGGAGAAAAGGTATTAGCAGGGAAGGGAAGAAATAACCAAAGAGAAAGAGAGTAAGCAGGTAGAATTCAAGGAAGGGGGAATAAGAGAATTGAAAAGAAATGGAAAGTCAGAAGAAAAGAAGAAAGAGAAAGAAAAAATAGAAAATTAAAAAAAATTTAAAAAAATAATAGTAATAATAGAGATGAGGATTAAAATTAAAAAATAAAATAAAATAAAATAAAATGAATTTAAAAAATTTTTTTAAACAACAACAAAAAAAAAAAAAAGAAAAAGAAAAATTTAATGAATGCAGTCTTAGAGTCCGATTCACTATTCTTCCATTAGGTGGAGCTTTGCCCACCAGGCTAAGCTTCTCCTCTCAGTAGGCGGGAGCCTGTCACTGTGCAGCAGTTTTTCCTCCCAGACTGGGCAGGTCTGTTCACCAGTAATGCTCACCACAATACTGGCTACATGCCAGGTCTGCTGCTCCTGTGAGCCCTGTTTTCATGGACACCTGGGCACACTCTCCCTGTTTGCCAAAGTTTGTAGAACTTGGGGCTAAGGACCCCCCCAGCAGATTTGCTTGCCCTCTTGTAGTCAAGCCCCCCCCCCCCGAAGCTGGTGCAGGAGACCTCAGTTGTTATCACTGGTGGGAGCCGGGAATTCCGCGTGGTGGGTCCGGTACCACTCCTGATTCCCCTGAGCGGGCAGGGCTGTTCAAAGAGCTGGGTGGGTGGGGCGCGTTTGTCTGTTTGCCATGTGGGCGGGGCCTTTCACAGAGCCCGGTGGGCAGGAGTTGTTTACAGGAGCGGGGCTGGGGGTGGGGGTGGGGGTGGGGGTGGGGTGGGAGGGTCATCATTTGCAGTGCCAAACTGGCGGGGGTGGAGGGGGTGTTGTTTGCAGCGCCAAACTGCCAGAGGCAGTTCACAGACTCAGGCTGGCGGGGGCCCAAGTCAGGACGCAGCCGTTCGTATGTTCGCTGCAGTTTGGCGGCGGCCAGCGGGATTGTGTCCCTGGTCCATGTTGCCGAGATTCACTCGCCTGAGATAAACTGACCCTGCAAACAGACTTGCTAATTCCCGGCAGGTCTCCTTTCAGCAGAATTTTGCTAGAAGTTCCTCAGCAGGTTGCATGTAGGTGTATTTATGGATCTCTCTGATCCTGTTATTGTGGAGGTATTGAAAGTACTGCCTGCTCGCAGGCCGACATGTTCTCTTTATAATGAACATTTGACTTAAGAAGAATGATCATACACACACACACGCATAATTTTATATTAAATATAAAGAATTTAGATCAAATGAATTTCAGCTCACATTGTATCTTGTACCTACAAAATCTGAAGAATGTACCCTCCTGAATTTAATTCAAATTCCATAAGAGAAAATTCAACCTTATTCTGTCAATTTCCCTATCTCATTATATTAGAGTAAGGGAAAAAAATATGTTCCTCTTAAATACTAGTTTGTGATTTTTGTTTAAAAAACAAAAACAAAAACCTGTCCTCCATGCATGCTTCCACCTATGTAAATTTCAGTAGTGGAGATATAAGGGTTTTTTTTGTTTGTTTTTTAATGAATCTAAAGTTTTCAGTTCCTATATACAAAGATCCTGTATTTTGTAATCCCTATCTTACAATAAGGAAAAGCAGATTACAACTAACAAATAAACTCCAATAATTTTTCTTATACACATCAAAAAAAAAAAAATTCCAGGGAAAACTGCCTCCCCCACATCTGAAAAAGCTGGGGATTCTGAGAGTCCCAACAGAGACTTTGTTGCCCAAGATCTGAAGCAGAGGCCACTATAGCCATAAACTGGTGGAAAGATTTCAGTAGCAACTTTGAGAAACTGCTGGAAGCTTAGTGTGAACTATCAGGAGATGATTAACTACTGGGAGCTGCAGCCGGAAGGTTTGGGGTTGTACCTTTATGTTTTCTATGAGGTTCTCATGGTAAATCTCCAAGAAGATCCCTTCATGGCTCTGACAGAAAAATATTTTGAAAAATCCTTGTGAAATTACCCTAGAGTGTTCTCCGTAACAGTCTATTCTTCAGGGACTGGAAGGGCAGGGGGTTGGTTAGAACAGAACAGAAAAGAAAATGGAAAAACTGTCCTTGCCACAAAATCTCGGGTAGAAGAGGAGCACACTCACCATTCATCCCCTTTGGAATTCCTAATTCACTTTAGAGAAGAAAAAATAGTGTGAAGATCAGATTTCATGGATATGGACACTCTCATGACTGGCACTTAGTTTTGAGATTAAGGATTCATTACCATCACAGCAACAGAGCTCTAGTATAGTGGGCCACAACTTAAGTTAACAAATGTTAAATAAATTCCAAGCCTGAGACAGACTAGCAACAATTTTCACACTATCTGCCTTAAGTACTTTAAATCTATTAATAAGTGTTCATCATTCAATGAAAAAATGTATAATAATGATTAAGACAAGAAATAAATAACAGTGTGAAGAGAAGAAGCAAGTAGCAGAACCAGATTCAGATGCATCAAAGGCTCTAGTATAAAAGGAAGACAACAGAAATGCAAAAACAGACAGAGCATGTAGATGTGGACTCAGAAATTATTATGGTTTGGATGTGAGGTGTCTCTCAAAAGCTCATGTGTGAGACAATGCAAGAAGGAAATGATTGGGATATGAGACCCTTAACTCAATCCATGGATTAATTCCATTGATGGGATTAACTGGGTGGTAACTGAAGGCAGGTAGGGAATGGATGGAGGAGGTAGGTCCCTGGGGACATGTCTGTGGGATATTATTTTGTATCTGGCTACCAACAATCTTCTCTGCTTTCATCATGTGAGCTACTTCACTCTGCCACACTCTTCTGCTATGATGTCCTGCCTCACTTCAAGACCTGAGGAATGGAGCCAGCTGCCCCTAGACTGAGTGCTCTGAGACAGTGATCCCCCAAATCCACTAATTGTTCTTGTAAGATCTTTTGGTCATAGCTGCAAAACTGCTCACTAAATCAGATCTCAAAAATTCTCCCTCTCTGTCTCTCTCTTTCTTATATATAAGCAGAAGAACTCCAGCAGCCAGATACAATATCAAAAACTTTTCACCTACATATATCCACCTCAAACTACAGAAAACAAAAGACAAAGAGAAAATCTTGAAAGAAGTTTAATGGAAAAAATACTGCACCTATGGAGAACAATCTTAAGAATTATAAGTACTGGAGTGTAGTTAAGAATTATAGCTCACTAGGGTATAGAACACATGCCTAACATATCTGAGGCCCTGGGTTTGACCCTCAGCATAACTAAAAAAACAGATGAATTATTTCAACTTATTTCTTCTTTCCTCTAAAATTATATGCAAGCAAATGAAGAGTACAGTGAAACATCCAAAGTGTTGCAAGAAAAAAATCCAAATTAGAATTTTATATCTACAATTAAACAAAAACTTCCCACTGTGTATAGTGACTTTCTTCAAAATATTAAATAATGGATTAGGATTTAAAAAACAATACTTTCACATCAAAGAAGCTATATGTACCACTCATATGATGTATGAAAATGACACTTTATATCTGAGATTTTCCTGGTAAACACTCACAAACCTGACTTAATCATGGGAATACAGCAAGAAAATACCAGTTAATTGGCATTTTGAAATAACATTTGTATTATGAACTCTTAATACATAAAAATGTATAGATCTGTACTGTTCAATATAGTTACTTCTGGCCACATATGATTATTGAATGCTTGAAATGTGACTAGTATGAGTTAAGATGGACTATACATGCAAAATAAACCACAGGTACCAAAGAATTAATATAAAAAAAGGGATACAATTAGTCATTAAACACCGATTATGTACTGAAATAATAATTTTTATATTTGAGTCAAATTACATTATTAAAATTAAATTTGTTGATTTTTATTCTTTACTTTAAAATGTTTAATCAGCACATAAAACTATATATATTCAGGTATGCAAAACGATTGTATGTATGTATACACACAGATATGTGTGCACATATCATGTATGTATCATGTATTGATCACCATGGTCAAATTAATTAATATAGCCATTACCACTCATAGTTACTATGATTTCCAGCATTTTATATGTAGTGATTGGAACGTTTCAAATTACATATGGTCTATGTTCCATCACGGACCATATCTATTTTGTAGCTCTATACCTAAATTATAAATCTTAATTTTCTTTTCCATGTTCTTCAGATCTTTATAGAAATCTCATAAAACATCAATCAGTATAAATGTAAAAAATATTTATACCTTAAGCATACCATATTCAAACTGTGGATAACCAAATATAAAGAAAAATAAATTGAAAAAAGTTCTATTTAAAAAAACACCTTAGCTCTTTAGGAGCAAGCATAGAATTTATCAGACTTTGCTAAGAAACCTTACAAATAAAAAAAATGCAGCAAAATATTTAAAGCATTAAAATATAAAAACCATCCACCTAAAAATTCTGTATTCAGTGACATTATCCTTCAAATGTGAAGCAGAGATCAAGACTTTCTCAAACAAAAATTGAGGTATTCTTTTGACAGTATTCCTGCCCTGCAAGAAGTATTAAGAGGAATGCCTCAGAGGAAAAGAAAATAACACAGCTCAGAAAACAGATCTACATAAAGACATGATGAGTATTAGAAAAAGAATAAGTGAAAGAAAAATGCAAAAACAATTTTTTTCTTATTTATAATTAGTCTGACATCATTGTGCTAATACTAATTAGCTGTATTTAATTTGAATCTATACAATTGTACATTTTCCTCTCCAGCCCACATGAAACACCAGCCAAATCAAACCACATTCTGAACCATAAAATACACCTTAACAAACATACAAGTAGAGGGGCTGGGGATGTGGCTCAAGCGGTAACGCGCTGGCCTGGCATGCATGCGGCCTAGGTTTCATCCTCAGCACCACATACAAAACAAAGATGTTGTGTCCACCGATAACTAAAAAATAAATATTAAAAAAATTCTGTCTCTTTCTTCCCTCTCTCACTCTCTCTTTAAAACAAACAAACAAACAAACAAACAAACAAAAAAACCCATACAAGTAGAAATCACAATGCCTAATCTCAGATCACAATGAATAAACTAGAAACTGACAATAGGAAGATAGTGACAAGCCCTGAATACTGGAAGGGTTAAAAAAAAAGACTTCTAAAGTGACATATGAGACAAATAAGAAATCTAAAGAGAAATTTAAAAGCATTTCAAAATAAGTAAAAATCAAACTATAAGTTATAAAAATTTGTGAATATTAAAAAGCAGGAAATTGGTAATGTTGAATGCATATATTAAAGAAGAAATATATGAAATCAATAACCTAAGCTTCTCACTTAGGAAACTAGAAAAAGGAAAGCAGACTAAATCTTAAATAAACAGAAAAAAAAAGAAATAATTAACGAAATAATCAACGAAATTGAGAACAGAATACCAAAAGAGAAAATCAATGAAAAAAAGATGGTCTTTTGAGAAGATAAAATTGGTAAGAATCTAATCAAGGTAGTTAAAAGGGAAGAGAAAGAGAGAGAGAAAGAGAGAGAGAGAGGGAGAGAGAGAGAGAGAGAGAGAGAGAGAGAGAGAGAGAGAGAGAGAGGAAAAGAATCATAAATTACTAATATTGGAAAGGAAAAGGAGGCCATTCCTAAATATTCTCTGAATGTTAGAAGGATAATAAAGTAATATTATGAATAGTTACATAATCAGAAATTTGAAAATCTAGATGATTTGGAATAATTTCTTGAAAGACAAAATCTACCAAAATGCCTACTACAAAAATAAGTATATTTTTGAACGGTACTGTATATATTAAATAAATTGAATGAATACCAACAAAGGATTATTATGTTTTAAAGTTAAAAACAATATATTTCTTAATTTTTCCCATGTCTTATTCCTCTCCCCAATGGATCAGCATCCACTTTTCAGAACATTCTGCCTTTGGTCTTTAGGGATTGACTTATTTCATTTAGCATGCTATTGTCCAACTCCATTCATTTACATACAAATGCCATAATTTTATTCTCTTTTAATGCTGAGTAACTTAAATTGTTGAGGCTGGGGATATTGCTCAGTCTTTGAATGAATGAGGTAGAAATGATACTTCATCACTTCCTATGGGGACACACAATAGAGGCCAAGATCCTGGAAAGTAAGAAACTGCATAGAAATCTACCTTTCTCACAGGTGCCACAGGATAATTTTATCTTTGAAATTATCAAATCTTGGTCAGAATGGCATATCCCATTCATGAGAATCTTATGTGATAATTCAATCAAGTATATAAAAAATTCCTTCATGTTCTCAGAATAATAAACTAAATATGAGGTAAAGGAAAATGCAAAAGACATAGAAAGAAAATGATGAATTGAATAGATGAAACAAGGAGAAAAATATTACAATTATTTCTAGCAAAATTAATTATTACATTAATTATTCAATGACTATTTAAGTTCTAAGCCAAATAAGATATACTTTAACTTGTGAGGAAAAATCCTGATAAAACTAGGTTTAAAATATTTGGATTAAATTTTAATCGTATGATGAAAATCATGTTTATGTGTATAAGCACATGTAAATCAAGACCTGACAGGTTACATTTTTCAGGGGTTCTTTTTGTCTTCCCTGCATATTTTTTCCTGGTTCTTCTTGAACTTAGTACTAGCTACCCTACATTTTCTTACATCAGGATCTGGAAGCCTAACTTTCAGAACCCTCAACCATAGATATACAAGAAAGACAAAAACATCTTTTAGATTTGTCAATAACAAGAACAACTACAAAAAACAAAAACTATAAGAACGTTCAAGACTTGGGGTGGGGGGAGCTTAGGTTGTGGCTCAGCTGTAGAGTGCTCACCTGGCACGTGCTACACCCTGGGTTCCATCTTGAGCACCACATAAAAATAAATAAATTAAATAAAGGTATTTTGTGCAGAGCAGCACACCCCAGCAACTCACCCTCAACGTCTTTTTCTTTTAAAGGTCTTCTCCCACAAACGCGCTAATGGAATCCTCAGGCCAGATGGAGCAAGTATTTGTTGAAGATCAGCATAGAAGACTCGCAGTTCAACACACTGTGTGAGGAAGCCGTCGTCTTCTCTTTCGCTGTCGTCTTCTGGTATGGTCTTCAGTTATCTTCTGTGAAATGTGTCTGGCGAGAGGTCTTATATAGCCCTTGGGTTACTGTGATTGGCTCAAAGTTATGCTAATTAGGGTTTGAAAACTGTAACAGTGCTATTGGTCCAGACTTTGGCCAATCAGGTTTGGAAATGATCTAATGCTATTGGTCAATTCTGTATTCCCACCATTCATTCATGTCTGCCCCACTTTCATTTTCTCAATGGAGGTTGAGTAGTGGGAAGTTGAGGTTGTGGACCCAGCTGCAGTGATGCATGGCATGGACTTCTGCAGCAGGCCTCCCTACTTTCCAAGGCCTGGCTGCTGCAGATGACAGGTCTGACAGGTCAGGGAGCCTTGACACCCTAGGCATTGGCTCCATGCAGCAGCAGGGCCGCTGGAACTCTGACCCACCCAGGCCAACACCCCACCTCTCTTGCTTCTTGGCAGGGATTAGTAGACAGGCTGTGTGACTTTGTAGCCAGGACCATTAGTGCTTAAATACACAAATAAGATAGACTTTAATTGCAGGGGGAAATCCTGATAAAACTGGATTTATAATATTTGGATTAAATTTTAATTATATGATTAGGTGTATAAGCACATGTAAATCAAGACCTGACATGTCAGCAACAACACTGGGAACAAAGTAAGGCACAATATTGGTACTCAATAAATTTGAGCTATTTGGTATGCATGTGTATCTGGAATGTTTTCCCACTAGAGGAGAATGTTACAGTCATTTCTTGCTGTGTAACAAGACAATTTAAATTTTCAAGGTTAAAAACAACAAACTTTATCATTTCTTACATTATTGCTTCTCATAATTCAGTGGGTCCAGAATTCAGGTAAGGCACAGCTAAACAGTTCTGCCCCATGTGGGCAAGGGGGTGGGGGGAAAAAAAGGGGAGAGAATTGAACAACAGCAGAGGAGGTAGAGAGGGATGTTGGGAGGGGAGGGGAGGGGAGGGGGGATAGTAGGGGATAGGAAAGGTAGCAGAATACAACAGTCACTAATATGCCATTATGTAAAAATGTGAGTATGTAACATAAGTGAGTCTGTATTATGTATTTGGGGAGTTCAAAACCCAATTGAGTCGAATGTATGAAAGATGATATGTCTTGAGCTCTGTAATGTTTTGAACAACCAATAAAAAAAAAAGAAGAAAAAAATATCAACTCTCAAAGTGAAAAAAAAAAAAAAGAATTAATACCAATACTTTTCAAGTTATGTCAGGAAATAGAAAAAGAGGGAGCTCTTCCAAATTCATTCTATGAGGCCAACATCACATTGATTCTGAAACCAGACAAAGACACCTCAAAGAAAGAAAACTACAGACCAATATCTCTAATGATCTAGGTAGATGCAAAAAAAAAAATTTTCAAGGCTAAAAACAACAAACTTTATCATTTCTTACATTATTGCTTCTCATAATTCAGTGGGTCCAGAATTCAGGTAAGGCACAGCTAGACAGTTCTGCCCCATGTGGCGGCATAGGTGGGATTCAAGTAAGGCACAGCTAGACAGTTCTGCCCCATGTGGCATTGGTGGGATTCAAGTAAGGCATAGCTAGACAATTCTGTCCCATGCGACATTGGTGGGGTTCACTTATTGCCCTCAGCTGGTGGGACGAGAGTCCAGGAGGCTCCCTAACTTGCCTGACCCCATGGTGTGTTTCCATGTGGTTTCCCCTTCTTCATGGATGTCTCATTGTTCAGTCATGATGTGAGTTTCTTCACAGGATGACCTCGGCTTCCAGAAAGATGGTGGGAAGGGCCAACCCTGTTAAGAATGAGGCCCCAAACTGGCAATTTGTCAATTCTGCTGCATTCTGTTGCCCAGGAAGCCACTTGATCCAATGTGCCAGAAGATGTAGCCCACCACTCCTTGGGTGGAGCAGTGAGTGTGTTAAAGAGGAAGTCATCAACTGTGAGTGTCTTTGAAAGCCACATCCCACAGAGAGGATCAAGAACTTTCCTGACTATCCAAATGCTCCAACCTATCATGCCTTGAGCTCTTGGAACAATCCCTTCTCTCCCCCTGCCTCGCTTGGCCTGACTAACTTGTCCTCACTCTCCCTGGTCCTGATTCAACCACCCCTGCCTCTGGCAAGGCTTCTGTGTTCCCCTAGATTGACTTGGTGCTCAATAGCTACTTCTCAAACATCCTGTCCTCTCTTCCTGAAGTAAGGTTAGCACTCCTGTCAGTAATCATAAGTCTGGTATCTGGCACCTTTAAAACATGGAAGACATGGAGTACAGGGTCATCTGTGAAGGACTTCATTCCCAGATCCCGATTCAGGGGCCAACACCATAGACATAGACCACAGGTGTCATCATCAAGAGTGTTGGCTCTTGTATTCTAGCCTCACCTTGGTCCCTTCCTCCTGGTATGAGCTGGAGGTTGCAGATTCCCCAGGAAGCAACTTCTGGGATGGACGATGTTCAGGACATTTAGTGGGATGGGAGGGAGAAAAAGGATTGGGGCTGGAGGCTGAGGATGTCACTCAATGGCCGAATGCTTTCCATGTGCATGAGGCCCGGGCTTCTGTATCTAACAGCAGGACCCCCCAAAAAAGAGCAAGTATCATAGTGAGAGAGACTGGCCTGTGGTGAACCTGAAGAAAGCCATCAGCCAACCCTGTGAGGACTCTGAAGATGGGCCATCACTCTGACTGTGGCCAGGGTCTGTGTTATTATTACCAGGCTTTACCAGTCTTTGGAGGCCTGCTGTTTTGGAAGAAGATGTAGCCTTGAGCAGCGGGGACACTTCAGTGGAAGCCAGTGCCCGGAGAGGGCTGGAGCTGAAAATATCTCTCTGACACCATGAGTGCAGGGGAATATATCCTTTGTCCTGAAATGGATCTGCACAGCCTGCAAGAGTGACACTGGTCTAATATCTCTGGACTTCCTGTTGTATTTCAGTGATGAAGAGAAAACCAGTGCACCTTCTTCCCCAACTCCCAAGAAGGTCTTAACAAATGAACCTGGAAATGCCACCAAGTTTCTTGGGCTGCTGTGCCAACATTTACAGACAGGAACCATATGGCTTGGGAGGAGGCACTGCTGCTCCATGAAAGGACACCACACCCTACAAACATGAGGGGAAAACACAGTTTTATCTTGATGGGAAGCCCCTCTGCATGGGTTCAGTACCCATTCTGGGTTCTCCAGGCTGACAGATCACAGAGGAAGAACTGAGCCTCCTGCTTTCAGATATATGGATCCTTGCTAATTCTTCTGCTTCTAAGACAATGATATAGCCAAGGTGTTTTGGTGGATATTTGTGTGACAGTGACAATGTTTCCTGATCACCAAGATGCCAGTGGGTATTGGCCATTCCCTGATATGTCTATCCAGGCAAGAAAGAGAATGAGAAGTTTAGATCATGGGGAAGAATCTGGGCAGGAGAGGCTTGTAAAAGGCTATCCATGAGTGATCTGTAATAATGGCAGCTTTCCCAGGCTGAGACCAGTCTGTTAGTTTTTAATGATCATGTGCTATGTACCGGGCTCTGGGCAAAGTCCTTCAAGTACTTTGCCTTGTTGAATCCTCAATACCTTCCTCCCATTTTGCTGACAATAGAGCTGAAGCTCACATGACCTCACCAGTGGCAGTGACTTCAATGGGATTCAACTTTTGGAGATCTGGATCTCCAAAGCCTAGGTTAGCTCTCAGTCACTAGATGCATCATGAAGCCTGGCTAACATCTGTACTTTGAGTAAGTTCTAAAGTGAACTCGGCCCATCTTGTCTTTAACTGGCTGGCCATGTTAAATGACATTAGAATTGTGACACAGATAACAATGCTATAGATGTTTCCCCTTTTTTCTGCACACTCTTTCCTCTGTCTCTTACTCTCTCCCTCTCTTTCTTCTCTGCTCATTGATTGAAGGTCTATGTTATGTGACACACTGCAGATATAGAGAAACTGAAGCCACTTGTCCTCTTGTCTCTCTGTCTTCTGGGAGCTGCAGTCCTAGAAAAACCAGACACAGAGGCAAATGTTTACAAAGCAGTGAGAACTGTGAGAATGCAGAGATTCAAAGAGAGGTCCTCAAAAACATGCAAAGGCAACTTCAATGCCTGGAAATGCTTAAGCAAGGAGCCTCTTGAACTTTGACTTGACCTGGGTAGACAGAGAGCCCACTGGGGAAAAAAAGGAGTGGGGGAGACCTAAGCCAAAGGAAGGCCCAGTACCACAGCAGGTGTGCATTCATATAGAAGCAAAGTAACTGGTAGGCTGAGGGGACCTGGGCTTGGGTGGAAGTCTCATATGTGAGGAGAAGATGGCAGGGCTCCAGCAAAAGCTCTTCTGGTTATGACAGTTCTGGGATGCCTTGCTCAGGTGACCAGACTTAGGACTGGGGATCCATGACAGATATTTAAGTGAGAAGGGATCAGATGGGTTTCATGGCTTGGGAAGATCAGTAAACAGGTGTGTGTAAGCTGAACAGAGGACAGAAACAAGCTGGGGAGAAACTGGAGGCAAGGGAAAGAAGCCAAAGATGGCCCAGGCAGAGGGGAATCTTCTGTTCCCCATGGACCTGGCCTCTGAAAATCAGTGTGTGCCAATGGGTTCAGCAGGGCCTGCTTTGCCCTCTGCAAGCACTTGCCTGTGTGAATAAGATGGGGCTAGGCAGCCCTGGAAGAAGCCATCCTAGGATGGGCTTTCAGGCTGCCCAGTCCATAGAGACGTTTCAAAGTTCTTTGAACACTCTCAGAGACCACCACGTCTTCCAAGCTGACCTTTCCTGGGTTCTCTGTGTATTTAACTTTATTTCCATCAAAGACTTTCAGTAGGGTCAACAAACAGGTTGGGCCAAGATGGAGGCCACCCTGTTATTTTATTGAGCAGCCCCATAGCTGGTTTGTCCCCAGCAGAGAAGAAAGTGTCTGGCAATAGTTTCTCTCTTCCATCCTAACATAAAAGAATGTGGTTGGAGTTTTTCTGCTCTCAATTTTTCCAGCCACCCTCACAATCCAAGCCTTAGTCTATATTAATACTATTACTCGGGATGACATTTTCTCCTACTGTCATTCTGTCTTTTTTGTCTTTCTCCTTCATTCCCTAATTTGCCTAATGTTCATAATTCAAGCCTGTATATCAAGTCATCCACAAAACTATCACATTACTAAGTTCCTTTCTCTCTATCAACCCCACCTCTCTCTCTCACAGAAATTAGAGGGAGGTGACTGCAAACCTGCAAAGGCAGGAAATAGAATTATGAAATGTGTTACTTGGGACATCAAGACAGCTTTTATTCCAGGCATTTCCACCCCTAAGCCACTTTGAAGCTAACCCTTGTGACACTGATTCTCATTTGATGGTGCTGTTAATGGTGAGTAGTGCTTACACATGGTATACATATGTCATGCCTAAGCCTTAAGACTGGTGGGTCCAGATGATTGGTGGGTCCAAGAGGAGGACAAAGACAGCCAAGAGGGTCCAGGTAGTAAAGAGCAGAGATGGCAATGAGAATAGGCATTAGGGGGAAAGCATACTGGGGAAGTGAGGTGTGGGCTACAGAGATTTCACCAAAATGCATTGTTTTAAACTTTCCTCTTTGCATGAAGTTCAGGGTCTGCAAGTTCATTGGCAAAATACATTACTTTATTTTTCTCCTTCTTTTGTGTTCTCCTCATGCTCTTCCCAGCCAGACACGGACCTGCTGCCTGCTCCACTTCTCAGGAGTCTAAGCCAACACCTTGCAAAGTGGTTGAAATGAAAGTTTGTGCACATTTAAGTGGGTGAGGGTTTCCCGTGGAGCAATGGAATTTACAGTTAGGCATAGGATCAAAGCCTTTCTCTCTGCCTCCTGGTAGGGCTTAACATTTTTTCATAAACCTACAGTCATGGCAAAATGACAACAAGACTCAGCCAATATGGTGCCAACTTGACGCTCTGTGGAGAAGACTGAACTCTTCCCTCCATTTGCTGCTTAGCACTGGGATATGGCTCTCTCTTTAGAATGACTTTGACAGTCACAAAATGCACCTTACAGTATCTGAATTCTGGAAGGCTGAAAGTAGGAGACAGCTAAGCATCAGCATGGTGACCAGGACAGGAGAAGAGCTGACAGTGTATCTGTTGGAAACCTTCCTCAGGATTGTGATTTGTTACTTATGTTCAACTTCACTTAATAGAAGATCCAAGTGGGCAGGAACTATTTTTGCTTCATTCACTGTTGTGTCTCCAGAGCTCCTGGCCCCAGTGCTGGCTCTTGGCAGATGATCGAAAACTATGTGTTAAATGAATGCATCAATAAACATGTGCCCGATTGATGCTCCCAGCAAGATCAGGTATTATTGTTCCAATTTTCCTAGTCACAATATTAAATATTTTAAATAATGCTGATCCTCTCTCTCTCTTCTCTTTTGCTGACAATGATAGATGAGGGTGGTTACATTTATCATTCCATAAGCTACAAGGTATTGAAACAGGATCACAAAAGAATAGAAGACTAAACAAGTCCCAGGAAGTATATGCATTTGTGGCTAATTGCATTCATTGACAAGATATGGATTATTTCCCTTCAGGGAGAAGGTGGCTGTCACTGTTGGAAGAGGAAATTGTGGTTATTTGGGAAGAACACATTGAAAAGTATAAATATGTATATTTATACAAATAAATGGCAAAAGGGTGGGCTGCATTGGTTAAGCATTGTGTTTGACTGCCTGTCATTTACTATGAAATTAAAGTGCGTATCCTCCCAAAATTTATATTTTGGAATCATAACACTTGATGCAATGATATTAGGAAGCAATGGCTTTGGAATGAAATTAGGTCATGACAGTTATAAGACCCCAGATAGCTTTCTTGCCCACTTTATCTGAGATGAGAACATAGTGAGAAGGAGGTCATCTACATGCCAGGAGAGAACTTTCATCAGAACTTAACCATGCTGAAAATTTGATTTGGGATTTCCCAGCTTCCAGAACCATGAGAAATAAGTTTTATTGTTTAATCAACCCTATCCATGGTATTTTCTTACAGCATTTGTTGTTTCTTCATAGCTACATTCTATCTTAGGTTTCCTATAAACAGAACCAGAGATGGGAAGTTATGTACTGAGGATATGTTCTCAAACAGTGAGTGAAGAAAGCAAGATAAGAGATGTTATGCTTTCTATATGAAGTGTACCCCTAAAGCTCTTGTTCATGCAGAAATGTTCAGAGATAAAATATTTGGATTATGACAGCTATAACTGAATTAGTACATCCAAGTTTGAATGGAGTGACTGGGTAGTAGCTATATGCAGGTGGGCATGGCTGAAGGAGGTGGGTCCTTGGGGCATGTTCTGGAAGGGTTCTTCTTCCAGTGGGTCCCTTTCTCTCTCCATCTCTCTCTTCTCCTCTCTCTCACCATCTCTCCTCCACCCTCTGTTGACCTCCCCATGAGCTGAGCACCTTTCCTCTGATGAGCCATTTTGCCATGATGTGCTGCCTCACCTTGAGCCCAGATCAATGGAGTCAGGCATCTATGGACTGAGTCCTCAGATACCACCAGCCTAAGTAAACTTTTCCTCCTCTACAATTTTACTTGTTGAGTATTTTTTAACACAGTGACACCAAAGCTGACTAAAACAGAAAGAGAGAAACAGAAAAGGTGTGTTTTCAAGAGCAGTGTCACCTCACCTGTTTTTTGGGGAGCTCTGGAGTATGATCTGCACCACAGGGCCATTTCCTCTTTGAGAAAAAGGAGAGAGATCTTTTGACTAATACTTAAGATGTGGCTGCATGTCATGCCAGGGAGTGGGAGATAAAGAAGGACATGTCTCCCAAATACCTCCTGGGGAGACAGTGTACATCACTATGAACAGTTCTCTGGGGAAGATGACAGGTGGGGACATGAACAGTAGCTCCCCCAACAGACAGTTCAAAGGCTCTCCAGGGGTCTGGGTGGGACAATATATTTGTTACATTTTGCTGGGTAATAGCTCATTCCCAAACTCAGCTTCTTAAAGCAATAGTACATATTTATTTTGTCTCACAATATTTGTGGGTAGATTTACTGGGAGGGGCTCAGCAGTGGTTCTAACTCAGAGCCTTTCATGAGGCTGCAGCTTTGGTGCCAATGGGGCTGCAGTCTCATGTGGAAGCTTGGCTGGGGCTGGGGCATGTATTTCCACAGTGATGACTCTCACACGGCTGGTAGGTCCTTGCTGGAGGAGGCCCCAGTTTATTCTGCCATGGGCTTCTCCACATCTGGCTGGAACATCTTGTAAGAGTACAGTTACTCCTTCAAGAGTGGGTAACAAAAGAGATCAAAGAAGAAGAACAGTGCCTTCAGAAGCCACATACCCTTTACTGTGCCATCTCCCATTGGTTGTGCAAAAGAGCTCTGGCTCAGTGTTAGAGTGACATATGTTAATAGCCTAAATACCTGGAGGTAAAAATCATGACTTATGGGTATCCTCAAGGAGTGTGGTTACCACACCCAAATTTGATTTCAAGTTCTTACCTTATGCATGGGTGACCAGGTAATTTCAGTTGTCTTCCTTTCTCTACAGGAATTAAGAAATATAAATAAGCAGGAAATAATCATATGCCCTCAGTCCAGCCAGTCAGATACCCTCTCACAAGATTCCACATCCTGATGAGTTAACAATGCAAAAAAAATAAGAGTTCCAAGCTATGGGCCACAGAAAACAGAAGCTGAGCAGAAACTCCTCCCACTGTAGCTAAGGCTCTAGCTCCACCACCTCCTATGGCTTCTGTGATTCATTTTCACTTTCTAAACCTAGTTTGCAAAACCTCCTTCCAATTCTGGGACATATAGGCTATGCATTGAATAAATTAAATTTTGCTTAAACCAGTTGGATATGGGTTATCTTTCTTAACAGTCAAACCCCCTAACAGAGAAGCTGCTTTTTTCATGTTTTCTGGAATGAATATGTGTTTCTTTTATACTTGGGTGGGGGCAGGATGTGGAGAAAAGACCTTTGAAAATACTAAAAGACTCAGACTAAATTAAAACTCTTCCTAAACACATCTTTCTTCTTGCCTAAATAATACATTTCTCACCTCATTCAGATGTAGATACACACAAGTCCACCACCTTAGGAAGAAGACAGAGGGTGTGAGTCCTGTGCAGTTTGGGCAGTGTGTCAAATTGCATCCAGTAAGTTAATGGTCACTGATACTGTGCTTCTTTGAACACTAATAGACATTGCCATACGAATGGCTAGAGATGGCACAAGATCCCTGAGACAGGAAAACAGTCTCTTGCCCAGTTGTCTACCTTTAGGATTCATGTTGTTCATAAGTCCAAAGCCAGAAGATCAACTGAAGGAAGCTGTAAAGTCTGTGGCCCACTGAGATCTGGGTGTTAGAAAATTAAGTACAGTGGTTTCATATATAAGAAAATATAATATAAGAAAATCCATCTCTGTGCTCTGGGACTGAGGAGAAAGGAGAAAGAGCTGGAACAACCCAGCCTGCCTTTCTATAGGCAGCAATACAAGCTCCAGAGTCAGTGTGAGATGGGAAGATGAATTTGGTCCTCACTCAGTCAAAACTAATTCCAGAAAGGCCTGATGTGTGACCATCCACCACATCAAACTTTATTCTGGTGTCTAATATATTTGTTTTGCATGCAATGTGCGTGTGAAACACATCCAGCCAATTTTTCTGGTTCTCAAATACAGAAAATGGGCAAATAAAACTGTATCTGCTGGGATTACTGAGAGAAGAGTTGCTGCTCTTTAAGAAGTCTCCTGAGGGAGACTCAGGGAGGCCTGTCCTCTACGCAGATTATGCTGTCTCTCTACAGGCTCACCCATGTGCAAGCAGAAAAGTAACCTGTATTTTTCTTATTTGTTGATTTTCCATAAACTTCTGTTGTGACTTCAGTTCATCAAATAAAGTGAGATTGAGTATTGGAGGTTCCCTGTTAACTGGAAGTAGTGATTTCTCTCTCTCTCTCTCTCTCTCTCTCTCTCTCTCTCTCTCTCTCTCTCTCTCTCTCTCTCTCTCTCTCCCCTTCCAATGCCCCCAAGGAGATGATTTTAATAAAGGAAGACATTCCTGCCTGCTGGGATGATACACTGTGGAAGTTGAGCAGCTATAAGTAGGGGGGGGGAGAGAGAGAGAGAGAGAGAGAGAGAGAGAGAGAGAGAGAGAGGAAAGAGAGGGAAATTTCAATAGTGAGAGGAAGAAATAGAAAACTGAACACCATCAATTGAACACCATCATTCAAACATATGAAAATCTTCCAGATAGTTCAGTGATAAGCAGGAAATTGCTAATAAAGAAAGAAAGAACACCAACCATCACAGAGGAGAATATTGCAGTTAGAATGTTTTTTTTATTATTTTTGATAGTTGGTGATAGTTGGGCAGGTAAGCTAATAACAATAGAATTTACTTTAAAGATCAACACTACAGACACTGCTGTTTATTATTGATAGCAATGTGGCTCCAGTAAGGGGAATATTAAGTCTCATAAAAGCCATTGCAGCAGTCCATTTAGGCCCTGTCTGAGCTGCACACACTTGGGTTTCCCACTGTTGGTTCTCATCTCTGGCAGGAGTTTTCTTTGGATTATACCAGGACATCTGCTCCTTTAAAATCTGTGAGAACCATTTCAGCTGCCGGTTTCAGTTCTATGGCTGATGGAACTGTGCGTGACCTTTCTCAGAATTCTTTTAGCATAAAGTGATTAACTAACTCATCTGGATCCTGAATATATTTGTGTGACATAGGTGGGAAGCCAAGTGTGATAGATGGGACATTCATCCCTCTTGAAATTAGTGAGAGATAAAAGAAATGATACGTTAAGGCACTTGGCTCAGTTCCAGGTGAATCCTGAAAAAATTGCCAGCTATAGAGGGAAATGGTGAAGGTAGCAGATGGTGCTGGATTTTGCACTCAAAATGTCAGGGTTAAAATTCCCAAGACTTGTGTTCCAATAGTTTCATAGTTCCAATATATACCCACAAGACACTTAATTACACAGGGAAAAAATAATCACCTTGCAGTGGAGGAGCATGCAGGCACCACCTGAATGGTAGGGTCAAAGCTCCCTGAGCAATCACAGTGCTGACCATGCCTCCTGATAATGCACTGAATGGGACGCATGACTGTAATTCCAGCAGCATGGGAGGTAGAGGCAGAAAAATCACAAGTTCAAAGCCAGCCTCAGCAACTGAGGAAGGCCCTGAGCAACCCAATGAGACCCTGTCAATAAGTAAAATATAGAAAGGACTGGGGATATGGGTCAATAGTTAAGTGCCTCTGGGTTCAATGCTCAGTATCAAAAATTTAAAACAACAATGTGCATAGCAGAAATCCTGTGTGAGGAATCTACATTGATAAACATTCTACCAAATAACCAGCCTGTGCTCTTCAAAGCTGTCACAACACCCAACAAATGTGAGTCAGAGGACTCTTCCAGATGAGCAGACACTCAAAAGTCATGACAATCGAATACATGGTGCAATTCGCCATTCCTCTTCTCATTCCTTTTACTTTTTCTCTCTTTTTTATTTTGTTTTTCTCTTCCTTGTAATTATTTTAGTGTAAATTATAGTATTGAAACTAGGTGTCAAATGGTGAAATATGAAAAAAGTCAAGAGATGAGATCATGCTAATGTCTCATTAAACAGTGATATTCATGTTGTGCAAGAGACTATTCTTATTTTAGGGATTAAAATGTAATTCAGAGGTAAAGGTGCATAGGACTTAGCTTATTCTCAAAATGGCTTAAGGGAAAAAAATCAGAAAACATAAAGCAAATGGGCAAAAACACAAACATTTGGGGAAGATGTATAGGATATACATGGTTTTGTTGAACTTTTGCACAAAGTATAAAAATTATAGCAAAATGAAAAATAATGCTCAGCCCTATTGACTCAGACCTGAGGATGACTTGGCTTCTGTAAACCTCGGTTTACCTATTTCAAAATGGAGACTTGGTAACAGCATATAGGACATTCTGCCTCTGGAGATGAACAAACCAGTAAAGCATTAACTCCTTCTGGAGTTAGGAGATGGGTTGCAGAGTTAAGAATAGGGAGGGGTCTAGGGTACTAACTATCCATGTTTTCTAATAATAAAAACCATGATGTGACCTTGGCCAATTCCCTCCAAGAAGATGTGTTAAATTGGATCTATCAGAGAATTTTTTTTGAAATCATTCCTCCCTTTCAAGGTTGTTGTGGGGATTAAGTGGGATCATCTCCAAAGGGGACTTAGTGCAATGCCTGGCACATAGTAGGGGTTTCAGTCACCATGGTATATCTCACAGCCCTGACTGCCCTTTTCATTCATTGATGAGTATCATGCATGTTTGACCCATGATTCCTGGAGGGAAGGAAAATTACACTGTCCCTCAGCACTGTACAGACTTGCCTGCTGGTCAAGTGGAAGTTCTTTCTAGAAAGTCACATGGGCTCAGTGAATGCTATTCTGGCCAGAGTGCCAACCCAAGAGTGCCACCTACCAGCCTTATCAACTTTGAGCTTGGTGGCTATTTTTGTTTAATTGTACTTGTTCAGTTTGTTTCTCTCAGTCACTATCCTGCAAATAAAATATTACCCTCATTTCTGTCACCATAACTTAGTGATGCTTGTTTTTTTTTTAAATTTTCCCTATTCAGAATCATATTTGCATAGTCTTTTTTGTCTTTTGCTCAATCTTTGAATTCAGTTTTGGGAATAGCCTTAGTGAATTTACTTTCCTGCTTTGCTTAGTATTTCATTGTAGTGAATTTAACATGTTCCATTGTAGGTGTACATTTGGGATGTTTCTATTCTTGCTATTACTCATAGCTCCACTATAGATACTCTTGTGCACATGTCTGCTCTGCACGCATGTATGTGTTTTTGTTGGGGATACACCCGGGAGTAGAATGTTCAAGATCATTAGATACTATTAATCAGTTTTCCAAAATAGTAGTACCTACCAGTGTTTACATCCACAATCAGCTTAAAAATTCATGTTGCCAAACGTCATTTTCAGCACTCAGTGCAATTAATCTGGTTAGTTCTATGTGGTGAATGTTCAAAATGTCATTTGAACAGCTTTTCCTTGATAGGTCCTTGTCTTCAATTTCTCTACTTCTTCCTCTAGGAGGTGTGTCAGTTTCTTTCAATTCTCCCAGCCACATGTACTGGGATTGGGAGGTACTTGGGAAATCACAGCCTCACTTGCTGAGATCATCTCTCTGAGTCCCTATTCTCTCTTATCCTAGCCCTTGATTCTTCACTGGTTGTAAATTGGGTTGAGCCTTAAACACCCACAGTCTTGTACTTTGATCCAGCGTGGCTCTGTCTTCTCAGGAGGCAACAGGGCCAGGCTATTCAAAAAACTGCAATCTTAGGTGGCTTCCAAGGAACTGCTATATTAGAGATTACTTTAAACTACCCAAGGAAAGACAACTTCAAACTGAAAGATCATGAAAGTGCTATGCATCACAACTCTGTAGGCCACCAGGGCAATTTGGCAAGACCCTGTCTTAAAATACAAAAGGCTGAGGTTGAGGCTCTAGTATAACCTTCTGGGTTTGATCCTAAGTACCACAAACAAGAGGAAAACAACAAACTGAAGGCTAGTTTTTTGAAAATATTGCATTTGACATTGTCAAGATGAACAGAAAAGAATATGAGAGTCAAGTAGAATTCATTCTTATGAAACTTTAAAAAAACCTCAGAAGCTACTGTGTGCCAGTAATTAAAAACCTGAAAAAGTTAACTTTTCTAAAAAAAAGAAATGATGTTTAACTAATGTGATGAGTACCAGGAAAATTATTAATCTTGATCAATTTAGACAATATAGTTGAAATTTTACATCCTTTCTAGTGAAAGGAAGAAAAATTCACTTAATATATAATTAAGTTTATAATCTTATAAGAAAATATGTTTCCCAAGCCTTCCTGTAGGTATCCTTATGGTAAAAAAAAAAATGTGTTTTTTTTTTCTTTCTCATTAAATCAGGAACAGACCAAGTGGGAGCCCCTCTTCCTAACTGCTTAGTGTCCTGCCGAAGGTCATGTGCAATGTTGGGCACATTGTAAGTCAGGTGGTTTCTGTGAACTTCCAAGATTGTTTGCCCAGAGTTAAAATGGGGACAATAGTACTTATTAGTGGGTCTCTAAAAGAATAAATTGGGTCAAGTAAAGTATTTAGCAAGTGCCCTACATATAAAGGTCATCCTGTAAATGGTGACTGTCCTAATCCTGGTATCCTTCTGTCAATACTTTCAAACTATCCTGGTTAACTTTACACTAACTTTCTAGAAATTGAGTCATTGGCACAAAGGATTTTGCACACTTAAACATTGGTTGCACAATGCTAAATAGCCAATCCTATAGCTTTTTTCTTTCACCCTCTCATAGTTATGGGATGGAATGTGATTCTACACTGTCTGCTTTCTTAGACTCCAATAGTCACTTAATAGACACTAGTTTGTCAGTGTTCCACCTTGAGATGGTTTTCAGTTCTCTTATCATTACTCGGTCTTAAAGATATTGATGTCTGTTTACTTTCCAGGTGGTTTGTATACTGTCCACCTGTGGGAAAAACAGGTGTGATGAAATAAAAAAAAATATGTGTTCAATGCCTGACTCGAATCCAGTGTGTGTTAGTACATCTCATGGACAGAACCTGGTCATTTCTGACTGTTGCCACAAAGGTTGCCTAGCAGATGATTTGCAAGATGAGAGGAGATTTCTTGAAGGTGAAGACAGGTATGTAGGAATTTCATTAACTTCTCTTTTATTTCTGCATAGTGAAGTTTAAAAGTCTACTTTTTAATCTAATAATTAAGTTTTGTTCATATTTCTGTTCTGAATTTTTTTTCTGAAAAAAATTGGAAAAACAACTTTTATTATTATTGATTGTTTCAATGATATTAAAAATCAGTTGAATTCAATAGCAGGATTTGTGGCAAGCATGGATGAGGGATTAACCAAGTAAATAAGCCTTGGCAGACATTTAGTTGTCAGCTGCCTGTGTACCAAACAGAAGAGGTGGACCTGACTCATATTTGTTGGGGGTTCATTCAAGTAGTTCTTAGCCATGAACTGTCCCAAATTTCTGGCAAAGTTATACTCTATTCTTCAAAAATATTTTGCAGGAATGATTGGGTCCATGTTTGTTTTTGTTATTGCTGTGCTTTTTTTTTGTTTTCTAACAGAGTGAAAAAGTAGCAGCTGACAACTCCTGCTTTTGTGTAGTTCTTTATGTGAGACAGTTGTTACCACAGGGCTCTCAGGACATCATAAAATAGAAATTCAGATGTCAGGCAATCCAAAATCTCTTCTAGAGGCTTGTGGTTCTCTTCCAGGCTCTTCTGGGTGTCTCAGAAGCCATTTCCTTAAGGAAGAGGTCCCACGCTTTGCTGTCTGTCAGCTACAGACCAATCTCAGCTCTTAGATGTTGTCCACGTTCCTTTACACAAACCTCTACCATTTTCCAACCATCCAGGGCACATCAAGTACTTGTTTTTCTAGAGGCCTGTAGGTATAGAATTTTGGCTTCTTTAGGCCTTTCTATGCAATCTACCCATAAATGAAGATGTGCCTCTATTTTCACACCTTTTCTTTTCTCCTGGAATTACTTTTCCTCATCCTTAGAGTGGAAACCACACCACACCTTAAAATCAGTTTGTAGTCCTTAAGTATTTGATAAATGGCCCCATTGATGTTTGTGGCCCAATTGAGGATAATTCCAGAGTGTTCTTCAAGGAAAATCTAACTTCCATTTCCACAGAAGGAATAATTTTCCCTATTCTCTATTTGAAAACAGTAAAATTATTTGGTACAGCTTTTTTTCTATGAAATTAGAAAACAATGTTGTAATAATAGGACAACAATGTCACCATGCACTGAATGGACATTCTGAAGTGTTTTCTAGGTTCATCAGTGAACACATAGAACCAAATGCTGAATAAGGTATCTCATGAAGGTTAACTTCTGATAAAGAGGCAGACAAATAAGTATAGCACATAATGTCAATGGCCCAGTGTGCTAACTCTGAAGTAAACATTCAGGGGATAAAAACTTGAGACATTTTAAAATTTTTTTTGGACATGTTGAAGTTGTCATAATAGCTGTCACTCTTGCAAAGCAAGATGCTCCCTCATATGATTATCATGAATGAGCCCTTGCTTAAGGTACTGACCCCAAAGGAAGAATCTCTGGGAACAGCATTTTCAGTTGGTTCCATTCCCCAGGAGGCAAAACTACAGTAGTCATGCATGTTGACAACATCAGTAATTTGTAGTAATTTTAACAGTTCTTATTTGTGTGTATTCAAAAACCCTTCTAAGATGCTTAAGATATCAGAAGAGACTGATACCTTGATCAAAGTACATATGTGAAAGGATTGACCCTTAGTTGGATTCTTTGGCTACTGCTGTGTATATGTATGTATGTATAAACACACATGTACACATGTACATATTTTTTTGTCATGGATTAATTCAGAATCCAAATGATTCTGAAATTTTAAGATTCCACCTAATTTATTTTTTTCTGCAAATAGGTGGTACTCTGAATGTATCTTCCAGGAACTGGGAGAGGAGATTGTGGATAGATTGAAGAGCTGTTTGCAAGGTCAAACTTGGGGTAGGTGTACCAACTGTACATCCGTAGTCCTCCACCAGTGGAGACAATGCCCACAGAGACAATTTGTTCGTGACTGAAAAAACTTTTTTGTTGACCCACTGGGATGGTGGTATGCTGGCATGTAGTCCAGTGGGTAGAGAACAGAAATGATCCAAAATACCCCCTACACAACACAATGATACAATCACACACACCACTAAGAGTTGTCTGTCTCAAATTTCAATGGTATTGTCATTGAGAACCCTTAGACTAAAATAAATAAATAAATGAAAGAGACCTCTGGACTAGTCTGAATTTGGAGTCTGTGAGTGAAACTGTCTTGAAAGCTACAGAAAGGTGCACCCTGATATTGTAAAAAATAGCAGAGGGCAGTTTGTCCCAAGTTGAGGTTTATTTACATGTTTCCAGGTTCCCTTCAAGTGCCTTGAGTTCCTGGTTTAGAAGCGTATCACATGCACTACAATCTATTGTGGTCTATTAGGATAGAGTGGGAGGTGGTCCGGTTCAAGCTATGCTTGACCATGATTGCACACACAGGTGAATATATAAATTTAGATGATGTAAACTGTACTGTTTAGATGATGTAAGCTGTGCTGTGAAAAATCTGTTCCCAGGGAGAAGAAAGAGGCCTAAGTGACATGTGAAGAGAAAGAAGGAATTTTTTAGGCTTCTGTGGCTGGGTGGGCAGATAACAGCCTCAACCCTTTGATTTTGTGGTTTACACTGAGTCATGGTACAGATTGGAGTGTCATGGCAATATTTTTTCCCTTTTTCTTTCATGGAGTGCTGTGTGGAGCTCTTTTAAGCCTTAGTGATTCACAGATGTCCATGAACACGCTGTCAGTGTTTTGCAGATATCACTCCTTTGATCCCAGAGTTTTTAAGTCTCTGGGAAGGGGTTCCCTCCCAACTGTCTCCTCAGCCTCATCTGTTTGTAGGGCTTGCTTCCCAGGAGAGACAGCAGGACTCTTCCTGATGTTGAGAGGAAAGGTCCATTCTCATAGGATATGGGTGGCTCTGAAGAGACTCCTCCTCTTACTCCCCTACTTTGGTACATGAAATCAAGACTATAAACTGTGCTGTATGGATGGGTGTCCAATGTCTTCAAGCTTTTAAACAGGTGCTAAATGTGTGATGTTCTAGCACTCTGAAACCTTCTGAGATGAGATTGAGTAAACATCCTAATTTTTAAAATATCAAGCTAACTTTCATTATGGTGAAGAAATGAACAAATTTCAGGTGTCTTTTTTGTTGTTGTTGTTGTTGTTGTTGTTGAAAATAATAATGGACTTGGAAATCCATCTCCAGGAACTGTTATACACATGGTGTTAACCAGGGATCAGTGGTGAGACAGTTTTATTTTGACATCTGCATCTATAACATTCTCAGTTCACCTTGGCAAAATCACTTAATCTCAGAAACTTCACCTTAGAAACATTTTCTGAACCTTGATGACTAATTTGGTCTATCTGTTTTTCACTCTTGGCCAGGCAGGGACTCTTCATTAGGATTTAGAAATTATGATTGGTTAACTTTCTTTATCAAGTATTTGTGTCTGTAATAAATAAAGGTTAATTTTATTGTGGCCCTAAAATGCCTTTAAGTATGAATATGAAAGTAGCAAGTTATGTGTTTGATAGCTTGGAGCCATCACAAAATGAATATGAAATATGCCCTATCAAAATGCTTATTTATGTAATAGCCTGAAGAGGTTTTTTGTTTTTAAAAACATGTTGCTGCTTTTAAAGGGAACAATATTTAAAAAACCACTTTCTCTTATGACACTTATCCTGTAAGAACCTGGAAAAATGATGCATTATAACAACAGGATGAGACATCCAAAATTCTTAGAAAATGAAATGGTTGCAAAAACTCCATATTAAAATATGCTTAGGGCTGGAGATGTGGCTCAAGTGGTAGTGCACTCGCCTAGCATGCATGAGGTACTGGGTTCGATTCTCAGTACCCTGTAGAAATAAAATATTGTGTCCATCTAGAAAACTAAAAATAAATATTAAAAAATAAATAAAATATGCTTACAGTGAAAGATTATTTTTGTAGTTGAAGATTTGCAGCATGCCTATATTTTATTTTCATATTTATAAGTGGTGCTAAGGATCAAACCCAGTGCCTCACACATGCTAAGCATGTGATCTGCCACCGAGCTACAGTCCTAGACCTGGGGAAGACTATTAAAGGAATAAAAGTCATTAGAAAAGAAAATAAGAAATGCTGAATTAAAACATCAATTTAAATTTGGATAATTAATAATGATAAACTTTACAAAAATTAAGAAAAACTGGAGGAAGTACCAAAAATCAGTTTACACAGAAAGAAAATGGTTAAATAGAAAATACATTAAAATATCTGTAATGCAATGGTGAGCCATAAAGATATAGAACATAAGAAAAAAAGCATTAAGGAAATTGTAAGTCAAAATAAGACTTCTTGTATATCAAATAAAAGTTTCTATATAAAAAATGTGGGAAGGAATAATAATCAAAGACAGTCTATGAGGTTTGGATGAATACTCATATTTGAAAATGAAATGAAAATACTCATGTTTGAAAAGAGTCTCATTCCTGTGGTTGTGAGTGTGTTTAAAAAAGCAAACAAGGTAGATCTCTGATAGTATAATAACATTTACACAGTAAAGGGCTATAAAGTTAAACATTTTAAGGTTCCCAGTTATTGGGGAAAAAAAGATTCTGGTTAAGTTTACTCTGAGATGTTTCATTTGCATAATTGAGTTGTGTGAAATCACAATGGGAAATAAAATATGATATATATCAAAAAAAGGAAAGAAATGAAGTAGCATTGAGGAAGGGCAGAAACATGGATCAATATAGTCAAATGCAGGAAAGAACTATTTTAAAAAGCACAAGTAGAATAACCAACACATTACATAAGACTCTACATGTAAAAATAAAATTCAGTATTTACAACAAATGAAAATAGATTGATCTTACTAGTGTTGTCATTTACTGAGTTTGAGTGTATTCCACCAATTCTTAGGGAGAAACAAGAAGCCTCATCTTTGAAATTTGCATCTAATTTCCTATTGCCATGCAAATATGCCAATTCTATTTCTTTCCCTAAGCATCAGTACCTACATTTCAAGTCTCAATCTCAGGACACTTATTTTCTGCCTGCACTTAATTGTCCTTTATGGATTTGCTTTATCAAATCATTGTTAGTTAGACAGTCTTCTAAATCTGTCTATAAATCACATTTCTGTAAATCAGCAAATGAAAAATTTTCATCTGATATTAGGATTACTGTATTTCTTCTCTGAAATAAGCTGACACCCCCATGTTCTGTAATTCCACTTATGATTTTTACATTGTGAATCAGTCTTCAAAATCTGGTACTTTACTTCTGCTCATTATTGATGTTTTCTATGACACCATTTGCTTGGACCTGGATACAGGACAGCGTTTAACTTACAAACTTTACCACAAGAACTACAATTTGCCGGTGAGTATTTTGTTACTGATTTGCCTTCAGATCTCTAAAATGTGTTGTTCAAAACTGAGCAAATTTCAACCTCTGAATTGATTCCTATGACAGTGTAAACTTAGAGAATGTTAATGTAAGTTTGAGATGTAAAGTATAAAATTTTTTTTTCTATACTAAAGGGCATCATCATCTGAGTTCCTGCTCCTTGCCACTATACCCATAAACTGGCTTACCTTGTGGGCCAGAATAGTCACCAAAAACCAAATAAATCACAGTTCAATTCTACTACCTTTGAGCTGCAAAGGAAGAAAGACCTGATGTGATGTTGAAAACCACACTTTGAACTTTGTTTTTTTGTTTTAATTTTTTTACTTTGGGATATCTGAAATAGATTCTTAGCAAAGTTGTAATTATTGCACATGGGAGAATGTTGACTAGCAACAGACATAAAAAATCAAAGAAAAAAAACAATATATACCCAAAGGAAATTCAGAAATATGACTCTGATATATGGGATTGCTTATTATACCACATATTCCACAGGAGGCAATTGAGTGAGAAGTTGGATGAATGTTGACAAATATATAGGTCTGTGTTGAGAAGATGGGGTCCAAATCAGCAGTGCTTTCTACTTGAAATATTACCACTGACTTGACCCAAGACTAACTTTGCAGCCTGCAAAGAACTGCAAAGAACAAAGTATTGTCTTGCAATTTCCTTTTCAAATCAACATTTTCAACAAAGCTTATGTAACTAAATGTTTCCAATGGTGCATTCCAAGTAGTGCCACTGATAATTGAAAAGAATCAGACATTTATCATCTACAGATTGTATCTTCAACAAATGTATATTTAGAGAGGTAATAAACAGAACCTGGCAGATTGGAGACATGGAAATATTTTCCCACTTTTTCTGCAAAGGATGAAATTATTTCATGTCTCTTAGCCTTTTTATTAGGTTGATGTTCCAAGTGTGATACCATGTTAACTGCCCCATCATCAGCAGAAGTTTTGAGTTCATGGTTTATGTGAAGCTACATGCTTTTTCTGGAACCACACAGGTTGCTCTTTCCACTTCAGAGGATTCTTTGAATACACTCAGGAAACAACATATAAGAACTTTGTTTTCTTTTACTCCTCTAAAGATAGTGGGATTTGGGCAGGGAGCAGACATTAGTTTCAAATATAACTATACTAGGAAATAATTTGCTTTGATTATATGGTAATTGATTTAGGTTTGCAATTTGTGCCTATCTCATGAAAAATGACAAAGCATTTAAGAAAAAGTTTGTAACATAGTTAACATCCTACTGAGAAACAAAGCCAACAGTGATGAATATAATAGAGGAGAAAGGCCCATAATTATACAAGAGCTAAGGCAATTAGAATTAGAAATTGGTTTATGTTAAGTGTCTAGAAATCTAAATGATTAATTTGGGAGGAAACAGTGGAACATTTTTATAAAAAACTTTCTGCATGTTCCCCATAAATGAAATAGATAACAAATATCATTCTTAATGCTATCAAACTTAAAAAGTCATTGAATTGAGTGTCTTAAAATATGTTCTACTGATTTAATTGATGTTTTTCTAAGATAAAAAATGGAAATATTACCGAAACTAGGGCACTGTCTTATTCCAATATCCTATTAGTCTTCGGTAAAGGAAGTTGGGTATGACTATTATACAATGATAGGACTGGAGTGGGGATGTAACTCTCCCTAGACCCTCTTGCTGAGCTGCTCAGGGAACTCCCTGTAATGATGAATATCGTTCCTCAGATAGTAACATACTATAAACTCCCAGCAGTGAACTCAGAGCATCCTTCCTCAGCTAGCGACTCCCACTGTGAACAGAAATCTTTCCACTGCTGAATTTCAGTATTTTCAACACTGAAGACAAACAGTGATGGATTTTGGATTCAAGAAAAATAGTTATGACTAGTAAATATCTAATTACCATTGCTTTATTTTTTATTGATTTGATCATACTGGAAATATTTTAATTTTCACAAAGCAGAATGCAAAAAGATATCTTAAACAAACGCTGGTGTTTCAGGCTTGATGAGGACTTTTTGTCTATCTCAGGAAGAACTTTGAAAGAAGTAAAAATCTTCCAATGTGATGAATTGGTAAGACAGATTTTCATGTCATTCAGGGCTAAGCTAGGACCACAAGTCAGGTTCCCCTATCCCCCAAGCTGGTACCAGAAGATCTTCCATCCTGGGTAGAGCTGGGTGGCAGTTGGGGCTTCAAGATTCAGACTGTGATCACTTCATCACTTCTCCCTGTGCCTCCCCAGGGCTCCATGTCATATTTAAGCAGCCCATGCTCCCTACTTGTAACTGAGGGCCACCGAAATTGACAGCAGCCTTCACTCTAAGCCATTAAGAAATGATGAGGCACAGTTAATAGGCCATAATTTGATATTTCTGTATTCTATTCCCAAGGGTTCCCTCCTAAGTTATTACCTAGGAAGAAACATGAAATTGCCCATAAGACTGTGTATTTCATAGAAACAAAAGAATGAGCTCATTTTTCCCTGTACCTCCCTGTAATTTAAGGCAGTGTGTCTTCCTAGCTAGAAATGAGGTTGCTACTCATAGATTAGAGATGTTGCCTTCACTGGCTTGTACCATTGGGATGTGGACATGTGTACAGGGATGGCTGCAGAATTTGTGTGTCCTGGTGCAAAATAAACATGTGGGACCTCTTGTTAAAAATCTAAGGAATTTCAAATCTTCAGCAGATGATCATTATCCAAAGGTGGGGAATTTCTGAGGAGATTGCTGGGTGGCTGCAGAGATGGCATGTCCAGAGCCAGATCTTCACAGGCAGGATGCTCTGAGGATCAGAAGGTCAAGGCCTCCAAGCAGACTCTTGCCTTTGCCTGGCCTCTGCAAACAATGGAGATTGTAAGAAGATAAGGAGAAAGTTTGGGGTGGCTTCTCTTGGAGAAGGGGGGGGTGGCCAAGCACAGATTCCTCCCTAGTGGTTCTCCTGGTCCTGATGTGCCTGGAGTTGGGTACTAGAGGGCCCAAAGATCAGAGAATAGATAATAACAGGAGGATATTGGAAGGAAGAAAGGATCTAATATGCAAGAGCATGCTGAAATTGAAGAAGGGGTAGACACAAGACAGGGGTTCTGGGCAGGGAATTATCCCCATTGTGTTTTCATTGAATCAACTATATATGTATTTGTGTGTGTGCGTTTATTTGATATACACACACACATACACATACACACGCACACATGCATGCACACATTATTTTCTTATTTTTAATGAAGTATAATGCATCAAATTCAGATAAATTAATTTAGATAAATCATTTTTTTCATCTAACATACTCCTCCCATTTCTCTACCTTGGTAATTTTTAATCACTGTCTTCCTCATTGATCAAGGCAGAAACAGGGAGTCATCTCTGACACCTCTCTAATATCCTATCACTTCTACTGTCAGTGTCTCTCTTTAGCCAAAACAGGTACTTTCCATGGATGCCACCATTATTCCTGGCCATGACTGACAATACACTTTTGAATTCTTGCCTTTTGAACCATGCAGACAGAAGTTTGAGTCTTCCTTTTGCACATATTAGCTGGGTGACTTCACTGAACCTCAGTTTCCTTTTCAATAAAGCGAGAATAACACTACTTATCTTTAAGTGTTATTACAGAACTTGAAATGAGAGTAGGGCTTTACCATCATCCTTGCTTTTGTATCCTCAGGCCATAGTTTAAATGTAACTTTTTTTAAACTTTTAATAAAAAAGCATTTAATATTACCACTTGATTTTGTGTTGAAAATATAGTTGTAAGCTATTAGTATATTAGGACTTCATTTTCCATATCTCCCTTTATTTTTCCAGATCATTTCTGCCAGAATTGGAAATGTTGGCCTTGTCCAACTCATTGTGTTAAATCCCTAAACAAATTTTCAGGTATGAGAATGACCTGGCTGTATGCCAGACTGGAGTCTGACATCATCGGCCTGTACAAGGTACTGGATGAGCTAATCCTGGCCAGAGGTGACCTGGAGATGCAGATTGAGAACCTGACTGAAGGGCTGGCCTATCTGAAGAAGAACCACAAGGAGGTCAGAAGTTGTTTCTTTCCTCCAAGACCCCAAAATTACAGTTTCAAGTTTACAAATCTGGAGTTAAAATATTCCTGTTAAAGTGGTCACTTGTTTTAGATGTGCCTGTGTGAACATTGCTGCTGGTGCTGTTGATAATGGTTCTGACTAAGGTTTAACAAATTAGAGGAACTTTCTGATTTTATCATTTTCATTCTTAGGCAATGAATTAGGTAATGAGAATTCTAATTATCTTGATTTAGTGATTTTGAAAATAATATATGTATGGTATTTCAAAAGTTAGAAAATAAACAAGTCTATCAATAATACAAAATGCTATCTATGCCACACATGGAACTCTGATTGGCCATGGTGTATATTAGGGGCTGGTGTAGAGAATGGACACTGGTAGTAAATTCCTAAAGGACTCCACTCAATTTTCAATGACTCTGCAAACCCTGCAGGCCTAGGCACTGTTTTCAGCCCTCAGTTTGACAACTATAGTTGAAATCCTTCCAGCAACATGCTTACCAGGCCTCCCCTTCCTGTACAGTTAGTGGACTCTCTAGAAAAAGGGCCAACTAACCCTTCTGGCCCATAGGTGCAGCATGTAGGGTCATAGTCACTAAAAGGACCAGTGAAAATATCTTAAGTTTTTTTTTATTGTATTCAAATATATTGCCTTTTTTGTTCTAATTAGTTACATATGAGAGTAGAGTGGATTTTGGCACTTCATGTATCATAGAGCATAACTTCTCATTCTTCTGACTGTATATGACATAAAATTACAGTGTTTGTGTTTTCATATTTACACATGAGGTAATAATGTGTGATTTATTCTCCTAACCCACCTACTTCTATACCCCCTCCTCCTTTCATTCCCCTATATCTAATTTAAAGTGTCTCTACGCTTCCCTAGACACCTTCCCTTACTGTGAATTTGAATCTACATATCAGAGAAAACTTTTGGCCTTTGGTTCTTTGGAATTGGTTTATTTTACTTAGTATAGTATTCTCCAGCTGTACCATTTACCAGCAAATTCCATCATTTAATTCTTTATGGCTCAGTAATATTCCATAACATATATATATATATATATATATATACCACATTTTCTTTATCCATTCATCTGTTAAAAGGCACCTAGTTTGGTTTCATAGTTTAGATATTGCGAATTGAACAGCTGTAAACTTTGATGTTGCTGTGTTACTTTGGATATAAACTGAGAAGTGAGATAACTGGGTCAAAAGGTGGTTCCATTCCATTTTTTTTCTGAAGAATATTCATAGTGCTTTCCATATGGTTACACCAATTTCCAGGCTCACACATGCCCTGTATGAGTGTACCTTTTTCCCCACATCCTCAACAAAATTTATTGTTGCTGATATCCTTCATAGTTGCCAGTCTGACTGTCATGAGATAAAATCTTAGAGGAATTTTGATTTGCATTTCTCTAATCTCTAGAGATGTTGAACATTTTTTCATATATTTGCTGACTATATTTATTCTTATCTGACATGTCTGTTCATTTCCTTTGCCCATATACTGACTGGATTATTTGGTTCTTAGGTGTAAAGATTTTTGAGTTCTTTATATATCCTGGAGATTATGCATATGCTAACTATTTTGTCACATTCTGTAGACTCTCTCTTCATCTTCATGATTGTTTCCTTTGCTATTAAGAAACATTTTAGTTTAATTCCATCCCATTTATTTATTATTGATTTTACTTCTCATGCTTTAGGAATTTTGTTAAAGAAGTCAGCTCCTAAGCCAAAGTGATGAAGAATTGAGCCTACTTTTTCTTCTACTAAGCATAGGTTCTCTCTTCTAGTGTGTAACTTCTTGGCTCACTTTGAATTGAGTTTCTCACAGGGTGAGAAACATGTTTAATTTCATTTTGCTACATATAGATTTCCATTTTCTCAGCACCATTTGTTGAAGATGCTATCTTTTCTCCAATATATGTTTTTGGCAACTTAGTCTAGTATGAGATAACTGAATTTATGTGGGTTTGTCTTTGTGCCATCTATTCTGTACCATTAATCTATATGTCTGTATTGATGCCAATACCATGTTGTTTTTATTACTTGTAGTATAATTTAAGGTTTATTGATTTTCTATAAACATCATTTTTTTTAAACCAGGGATTAAACTCAGGGGCACTCAACCACTGAGCCACATCTTCTGCCCTATTTTGTATTTTTATTTAGAGATAGGATCTCACTCTTTTTGACAATCAGGTGTTCAACTCCTTCATGTCAAGGGGTAGAGTTTTTACTTAGTTGTTCTTCTCCAGAACTGTCATATTGGCCATCATATTAAGTAGGGGGCTTCATTTACAAGTAAATACTATGTTACTATGAGTATTGGGGTCAATGACCAGAAAGAACTTAACTTTTTTCTCCTGTAATGCTAAGAAAATGTCTCTTCTGAAATTTATTGAGACACTTGTGAGCATAAATTCTAGCTTCACAAGGACCTCAAATGACCCTGACAAGAGTTAGTAATAGCCCATTAATCTTTCTTGGTGTATTTCTTAATTGACTCTCTTTGTTCTGATTATTTGTGTACCTGTTGTTTTTCTACATTATCTGTCTACCCACTTGCCTTAAAAGTAATTTAAAGAAAGCCTTAAGAGTAACATAAAGAAAACCCATGACATTGGCTGTTATTTGTTTGCATTTCAGTGCTCACTGCTAACTGCGATCTAACATCTCTCACCCACTGAAAGAACTGACAATGGCCTTCTTTGGTTTGGCAGGTAGAAGTCAGAGGAGGGTCCCTTTGCCTTGGAGCTGGCAGGCTGCATGGCAGATGAACAAAACCCCCCTTCCTTCCACAAAGAAAATGAAGGAAGAGCAGGTAGAGGGTGGGGGTCAGTCACAGAGCTACCTTTGTTAGCATGTTCCTCCTCACACTGTTCAGCAACCAGGCTTCCCAAAACTTGGTGAAGTTCTTCACTGATCTTCAACAGCCCCATGGGCATATTGGACACAAGTCCTCACAGAGAAGAAATTAAAGCAGAGCACAGCTGTCCAAGTGGCCCAAACATAAGCGCTAAAAGGGTTGGAATTCAGGTCCCACCACCCTTGCTCAGGGCTCATATCTATTGGGTGGCAAAGAGCCAGGCACACATGGGCACTGGCCTGGGCAGGCACCAAGATGCGGTTTCACCAGACTGAGGTTCTGATGGACTTGGTGTCTGGTGCAAAACTTTAATTCAACTGCTAGCTCTAAAAACAGGAAAGCATATTTCTAATCAATAAAATTTTCCCTTTGTGACAATGTTGTGGTACAAAATTCTGATGTCTTTTTCAGATTTAAAAATGTAATAATAAAATATAATATATTAGGAGCATAATATTTAAAGCAACACAAAATGCAAGCATGGCTTTAGATTTCTCACAAAACATTTTCCCCCAGATTAAATTTTTATTCAAATATATCATTTATATATTTTTATGGGGTATATTATGCCAACTCAATAGATGTATACAAGTTTTATCATGCAACTTTGATATTACATCCAGGAAGTCCCTATAATGAAACCTGAAATTAGTTTCATTGTGATGAATTACTTTCCCTAGAATTCATACTGTGACAGAGTCTGAGAGACTGTCTCTTCAGGCCCTTCAAGAATTAGGACATTCTACCATTTCAAGCAGGCATTGATGCAGGAAAGATGAGTCTGGACACCTGAGGAATTTGGAGGAAGCAGATTTATTCAATCTGCAGCAACCCAGAGGGGCTAACACCAAACAAGCTCTGGACCCCAGGTCTGGAAATTCTCTAAGATTTCAGTGGGTGGTTACACAGCACAATGTTTAATATAACTTAATTTTGTTCCACATTCATAGGTTGGACAGAGGTTTCACATTTTTTTTACACAGAAAACAGAAATTTTCGCACATCAAAAAACTTGATTGGATATCTCTAATGAACCTAGATGTAAAAATCCTCAATAAAATTCTGGCGAATTGGATTCAAAAACATATCAAAAAAATTGTGCACCATGATCAATTAGGATTCATCCCTAGGATGCAAGGCTGGTTCAATATACGGAAATCAATAGATGTTATTCACCACATCAATAGACTTAAAAATAAGAAGCATATGATCATCTCCATAGATGCGGAAAAAGCATTTGACAAAGTACAGCATCCCTTCATGTTCAAAACTCTAGAAAAACGAGGAATAACGGGAACATACCTCAACATTGTAAAAGCAATCTATGCTAAGCCTCAGGCTAGCATCATTCTGAATGGAGGAAAATTGAAGGCATTCCCTCTAAAATCTGGAACAAGACAGGGATGCCCTCTCTCACCACTTTTGTTCAACATAGTTCTCGAAACACTGGCCAGAGCAATTAGACAGACAAAAGAAATTAAAGGCATAAAAATAGAAAAAGAAGAACTTAAATTATCACTATTTGCAGGTGACATGATTCTATACCTAGCAGACCCAAAAGGGTCTACAAAGAAACTATTAGAGCTAATAAATGAATTTAGCAAAGTGGCAGAATATAAAATCAACATGCATAAATCAAAGGCATTCCTGTATATCAGCGACAAATTCTCTGAAATGGAAATGAGGAAAAACACTCCATTCACAATATCCTCAAAATAAATAAATAAATAAAATACTTGGGAATCACCCTAACAAAAGAGGTGAAAGACTTATACAATGAAAACTACAGAACCCTAAAGAGAGAGATAGAAGAAGATCTTAGAAGATGGAAAAATATATCCTGTTCATGGATAGGCAGAACTAATATCATCAAAATGGCAATATTACCAAAAGTTCTTTATAGGTTTAATGCAATGCCAATCAAAATCCCAACAGCATTTCTTGTAGAAATAGAGAAAGCAATCATGAAATTCATATGGAAGAATAAAAGACCCAGAATAGCAAAAACAATGCTAAGCAGGAAGTGTGAATCATGTGGTATACCGATACCAGACTTCAAACTATACTACAGAGCAATAGTAACAAAAAAAAGCATGGTACTGGTACCAAAACAGGCAGGTGGACCAATGGTACAGAATAGAGGACACAGAAACCAATCCACCTCATTGCTATACAAAATTACATATGAGAGGTTGTGAGGGGAATGGGAAAATAAACAAGGAGAGTAATGAATTACAGTAGATGGGGTAGAGAGAGAAGAAGGGAGGGGAGGGGAGGGGGGATAGTAGGGGATAGGAAAGGTAGCAGAATACAACAATTACTAATTGGGCATTATGTAAAATTGTGGATGTATAACCGACGTGATTCTGCAATCTGCATTTGGGGTAAAATTGGGAGTTCATAACCCACTTTAATCTAATGTATGAAATATGATATGTCAAGAGCTTTGTAATGTTGTGAACAACCAATAAAAAATTAAAAAAAAAGAAACCAATCCACAAAACTACAACTATCTTATATTTGATAAAGGAGCTAAAAGCATGCAATGGAGGAAGGATAGCATCTTCAACAAATGGTGCTGGGAAAACTGGAAATCCATATGCATGAAAATGAAACTGAATCCCTTTCTCTCGCCATGCACAAAAGTTAACTCAAAATGGATCAAGGAGCTTGATATCACGGCCTCTGATAGAAGAAAAAGTTGGCTATGATCTACATACTGTGGGGTCAGGCTCCAAATTCCTCAATAGGACACCCATAGCACAAGAGTTAATAATTAGAATCAACAAATAGAACTTACTCAAATTAAAAAGTTTTTTCTCAGCAAAAGAAACAATAACAGAGGTAAATAGGGAGCCTACATCCTGGGAACAAATCTTTACTCCTCACACTTCAGATAGAGCCCTAATATCCAGAGTATACAAAGAACTCATAAAATTAGACAGTAAGATAACAAATAACCCAATCAACAAATGGGCCAAGGACCTGAACAGATACTTCTCAGAGGAGGACATACAATCAATCAACAAGTACATGAAAAAATGCTCAACTTCGCTAGCAGTCAGAGAAATGCAAATCAAAACAACACTAAGATACCATCTCACTCCAGTAAGATTGGCAGCCATTAGGAAGTCAAACAACAAGTGCTGGCGAGGATGTGGGGAAAAGGGTACACTTGTTCACTGTTGGTGGGACTGCAAATTGGTGCAGCCAATTTGGAAAGCAGTATGGAGATTCCTTGGAAAGCTGGGAATGGAACCACCATTTGACCCAGCTATTCTCCTTCTCTGTCTATTTCCTAAAGACCTAAAAAGAGCATGCTACAGGGACACTGCTACATCGATGTTCATAGCACTACAATTCACAATAGCAAGACTGTGGAACTAACCAAGATGCCCTTCAATAGATGAATGGATAAAAAAAGTGGCATTTATACACAATGGAGTATTACTCTGCATTAAAAAAATGACAAAATCATAGAATTTGCAGGGAAATGGATGGCATTAGAGCACATTATGCTAAGTGAAGCCAGCCAATCCCTAAAAAACAAATGCCAAATGTCTTCTTTGATATAAAAAGAGTAACTAAGAACAGAGTAGGGACAAAGAGCATGAGAAGAAGATTAACATTAAACAGGGATGAGAGGTGGGAGGGAAAGGGAGAGAGAAGGGAAATTGCATGGAAATGAAAGGAGACCCTCAGGGTTATACAAAATTACATATCAGAGGAAGTGAGAGGAAAGGGAAAAAATACAAGGGGGAGAAATGAACTACAGTAGAGGGGGTAGAGAGAGAAGAGGGAAGGGGAGAGGAGGGGAGGGGGAATAGTAGAGGATAGAAAAGGTAGCAGAATACAACAGACACTAGTATGGCAATATGTACATCAATGGAAGTGTAACCAATGTGATTCTGCAATCTGTATACGGGGTAAAAATGGGAGTTCATAACCCACTTGAATCAAAGTGTGAAGTACAATATATCAAGAACTATGTAATGTTTTGAACAGCCAACAATAAAAATTTTAAAAAATAAAATAAAATAGAAAATCTCAGAGGGGAGGGGAAGGATAGCTGTGCTGGGGGTTCTGGCACTGGGTAATGCTCAGGAGCTCACATGTGTGAGATGCCTTTGAAAAGTTTAGAACTAGGGAAGTGAGGATACATTCTAGGAGATGTGGAGGGCTGTGGCCTAATAGTTTCTTCACCTCCTGCCTCTATTGTTTTGGACTCTGAATTTATATTGCTGCCAGGAAAGGTGGTTCTCTTTCAGAGGATGGGATGGCAGCTTGGAGCACCATATGTACCATATATATATACCAAGTGGAAGATAATGTTCAATATCCACTGACTTGCTTATGGGCAGCTAAGCTTCCTCCTCTTCTTGAAGGTTCAGTAGCCACTGGTGGCTCCATATCTTTCTGTGTGGTCAATGCTGGTGTAGGACCAACCTCTGATTTTGAGGGCTATTTCTCCTCCTTCACAGGGAATGTGATGATATGCTCCCCCAAATGTAAGCAAGTAAATTGGGCCACAGCTGCTGGAGGCAATTATATCACTTGATATGGTGCTAGAGCTGCAGGAGAAAACACCCAACATGACTGACTTTCCTTGGGCCTTTCCCAATTCACACTAGAACCCTGCCTCTGAGAATAGTCCCGGCCCTCCTCCACAATTGGCCATCTTCCCAGACTAGGTTCCACCAGCTGAAGGATGTCAGAGTTGTGTGTCTTGGGAACATATGGCAGATCCCAGGGGCACCAGCTGAGATTCCTCTGCACACACTTTCAGTCATCCATCCCAGACCCCATCATCAGAGAGCTCAGACTTACAGGATCTGTGTTCTTCAGCTGGGGAAAAACATGGAAGTTCCCCTCTGATTCAGGCATAATGATCAACAGGAAGGTCCTGAGAAGCTTCAGGTTGTCCAAGTCTTGGGAACCTCAAAAATATTCTGGATAGAAGTTCACCTGCATTTTGAAGATGGAGCAGAGGGTGCTGTGGAATGTGAAGGGAAACAGGGAGTCATGATGGACAGGGCCTCTCTTTTAACTGGAATCTCCCAAGGTCCCTGCATCATGGGTTCCCAAAGAGTAGCCAGGCAAGTTCATGCACCGGATCAAAAGGGCAACCTGTGAGGCACATGTGTGGGTAAGGGGCTCCCCACACTTGCTGTCCAGTCTCTGTACAGGTAAGTAGTGGCAACCTGGGTTTGGATTGGCTGTGTTGAAAAGGGATCCACACAGGGCTTGGCTCTGAGGCCCCAACCACTACTCTGTTCCTTTGGTGCCCAGAATCCAATGCAGAACAATATGTTCTTTCTACAGGGTAAACCCCAGAGTTGAGTCCTCTGCAGGAAATCACACAGGGTGGGAATTGGGATTTGCCCAGCCATCATTTATAAGAGCTCCCCATGAAACAGGAGCCCTCCTGACTGGCCCAAGGAACACTTCCTTGTTTCCTTGAAGCTACTCCTCACAAACATCTGGCTGCAGGTTTCTATACCTAGAGATGGTGAGGAGGATGACACCTCTAACATCCTGTGCCCCTCATCTGCCAAGATGGCTGGTGGGCTTGACTAACTTCCTGACAATACTGGAACTCCAGGAGGACTAGAAGGTTTGTCTGCATTGATTCCTAAATAATAGGCCAAATGATGGCCCATGGTGGTGCTACACATACATTTAAGTGATGACTGAGCCAAACCACCTACTGCCTAGCTATTCAGGGCCAGGACCCTAGTCGTTTCTCCCCAGGTGTCCCTATTCTGGCTACATGCAGGTTGGAATGCTCCCAGATGCAATCCAAAGACTCCTTCCTAAATGTGGAAATTGTTTTTCCTGAAGCCTCAGAGTAGTGAGGCCTGAGGCAGAGAAGTTTCTCACAGGGTGGGGATATGCCCACAGGGTAAGGCCAGAGCTATAGGCTGCCTATAGTTACACATAACCAGACCTGAGGCAGACACTCTTGGGGCTCATCCTACTCGGTTTTCTAAACATCCAGGCAGGATGCTCCTCTGAAAACACTACTTTCCCCAGAGCTGACTGAGTTTCCAGAATTCCCAGCACCAAGCAGGAGATGGCCATGTGCCAGGGCTTGGAAGCAATACACATCTTTTACACAGCAGCTCCAGCACCTTCTGAAGAATGTCCAAATTTTGGGAGGAATGCAGTACCTTTCAAGAATTGAAGACAGTAGCTGCTGCATAGGAAGTGTGCATACATTTGTTTTAGTAGCACCACCTACCACTGTGTTTCTGGCCCATGCTCATGGATATGGTTTCTTCAACTCTTCATGGTAACTCAATGTGATGGGTATATCCCCCCTCTAGAGATGAGGAAAATGAGTCATGGTCAGATGAAATGACTTGCCACAGAATACTCAGCTACAAGTGCCAGGGTGGGAATTCAAATCCAGGCTGCCCCACACCAAGTCTGGAAGAGAGTACCATTATTCACTCATTCAATAAACCCCTATGGGTGCCTCCTGGAAGTGAGTGCTTCCTGTGTAAGCCCAATGATTCATAGCACCCATGCAATGTAGGTGTCACTTTTAGCATTCCCAAGCTTCCAATGAGGCTGCTGACCTAGGAAGGCAAGGCCCATCAGGCCTGTGAGGAGACTGCACTTTGCATCAGTGAAGCTCCACATGGATTCAGGTTGCTCTGTCCTGATGGCCAACGCACCTGCTTCCTCAGATCACAGCCAGTAAACATCATGGTCATGGCCAAAGGTGGGTTCATGTCATTCTACAACTGTCCATTCCCACAGAATGTGCATCAGCAAGAGGAAAGATTAAGTTTAGCTCCAGACTCTAGGTGACAATAATGTGGGTTTCTGAACTGGAACAAATGTGCCTCTCTGGTGGGTAGTGATGGTGACAGAGGCAGAGGCTGGGCAGGGATGGGAGCATTTGGGAAATATCTGTTCTTCCCCTCAATTTTGAGCTTAAAAATTCTCTAAAAAGTTGTCAAGTAAAAAACAAGAGGAGGAAGAAGTGTGCTTTGTCACTCTGCACTGGGGGAGGCTGAGGGCAGGCAGCCAGAGCTTGGGGCAAACAGACCCAGCACCTGCCTCTCTCCAAGCTCAGCACAGCATGGTCTTCAAGGGGCTTTGGGGTCTTTATAGAGAAGCTGTCTGATGGTGACAGCTCAGAATCCCTGCCTGACACCTCCTCAGAAGGCCTTGACGGGAGACTCATAGTTAGGGTGGCCCACCTCTCCTCCTCTGTCCCTGGGCTGTCCCTACTTATCTCCATTCCACCCCTGCTCCCTCAGAGGCTGCCAGCTGCTTGCTGCCTGAGTACCTTTGAGCTGCCCTTCACACTTCTTGGCCCAGCAGCTCCTGTCCATCAATAAGCTCTCAGCACTCATGACACTTCCTCTGAGAAGCCCATTCTGACTGCCACCTAGGAACACCCTGACCCTCTGTCTCCTCTGTTTCCTCAACCATTTCTGAATTCATCCTATTTCTTCATCAGTTTACTTGTCCTTGCTCGGTCTCTCCTTCTAGACTGTGGGCTCCAAGAGGGTAGGGGCCTTCCTTGTGCTCACTGTTGTCTCCACAGCTCCCCCAGGATTGCAAAGGAGGGATTGGAAGCTGTGGAAAAATCATAGGGTGAGGATATAATGAGAAGTGGGTCAGCTGCAACCTGAGGGAGGGCCCTCACCATACCCTGCCATCCTGGCCCCCTGATCTTGGCCTGCCAGCCTTCAGATCTGTGAGAAATCAGTTGCTGATGTTTCAAAGCCACACAGTTGATGGTGGTAGTTATAACTGCCTCCACTGATTAAGACCTGGGCAATCTGAGCCAGGCTTGGGTCCTACACTCTGGACACTTGGAGGTACCCAGGAAAGATGAGGATGCTCTCTCCATGCAGCCAGTTGGTGTCTGTTTGTACAATATCAGGGATTGCTCACATGATCCAGTGGACACCTGGCAAATAGTAAGCCTGCAGGCAGCACTTAAGACCAAAGACAGGCACAGGGGCAAAATCAGCCACCTCTACTGCAAGGGGCTGTGTTCTAAATGCAGCTGCTTTCACCCCTTCAGTGGGGACATCTGTGGCTTGCCTGCTTGGCTTTCATCTCCTTGTCTCATCATTTACCCTTGAATATTTTTGGTGACTCTTTCTTTCTCTCACACAATGATTCAGCCCCTCCAGGTTTGACCACTGAGATCAATCCATCCCACCATGATGGGCAGAAAGAAGCAGTGACCCAGGCTGGCCCATGACTTTCACTATCATCATTAAAACACTGTCTTTTCCTCCAATGCCAAACCAGAAGATTGTGTCTCTAAAGCTGCTTGGCAACATGCCACCACCCCCAGAGACAGGGTGGGCAAAGAAGGCAGTGTCAGGAGATGGAGAGAGGCAGTGTCCTGATGATGACACTGCAACCTCTGGATAAAGCTGTGCCTGAATCTGTTGTGTTCAGCCCACAATTCCCAAACATGTGAACCAAAGCAATCCACTTGTCAGCCTTTCTTTCTCCTGTAAACTTATGCTTGTTTACTTATTGATCTAGCTAACATTGTTAGGGTTTATCCAATTTGAAAGGTGGACCGCTTTGCTGCTTCATAGCTGTCTGGCCTTGGCTCAAGTCCTTAAACCCTCAGAGCTTCAACTTCCTTGCTAAGAAAGAGGAGTTGCTACTTTCACCTACACAAGAGGAAGTCAGCCTTGTGGATTATATGAGTCAAGGCAAAGCACTTAGGATTGATGTTTGATGAACTGAGGATTCTATAATTCTAGTCTACTAATTAAGCATAATTGACTGAAGAATAACTACAGGGAATGCTTTCAAAGACACAAGTATCACTGACTCCTAGGGCCTCAGCTATCTGATTTTTCAATGTGGCCTCGGTATGGCAGCAACTGTTGCATTCCATAGAACATCCACAATCTGAGCTCCTAAAATATCAGGAACAGAAAAAGCATAAAAATACGTATCTTCCATCTTCTCATATCACTAAAAGAAAAACACAGGTACCCATCTGAATTTACAACTCTGAAACCCCTCACCCAAGGGCTCAGGACAACTCCATGGCAGGATCAGGAGGCTCCCCCCAAAGAGCTTGTCCCTTTGGACATCAAGAAATACCCCTTGCATTCAACATATAGCACAGCTCTGGGGCCTGCAGCACCCCTACCAAGGGATTATCCAGGTGATCAAGCTCATGCTCTGAGAGCATTGGCAAAGTCATCTGTAAGCAGAGGGCAGAAACTGACCCCCTTCAGCTGAGTCCATCTTGCTCTTACTGGAGTGAGCGAAGCAGTCCTTCCTGCATGCAGATGGCACCACTAGAACAGGTCAGCAACACTGCTGCACAAGGGAAAAGAGACTGTCATTCCAGAGGTTCAGCTGCTACTAAATGGGCAGGACCACAATTTGAACCCAGGACTGTCTGATTCCAAACTCTGGCCCTTTGCCAACTCCAACTCACACTCCCAGCATAGGTCACAACCACCTGTGGGCTGTTGGTTGCAGCTGCAGAGCAAGGTAAACCATGGTTTGCAGCCAGATCCCTGGGTGAACCACTCACTAGCTCTGTGACCTTAGGCAAGATACCTGCCATGTCCTTGTCCCAGTTTTCTAATGCACCAGTGAAGGTGTGTTGTTCACTTCACAGAGCATGGGGGTGGTTAAATGAGATTGTCTATTGAACAGCTAGGTATCATATGGTAATTTTTTGTTTTGTTGGTTTGTTTTTATGCCTTTATTTACTCAGGATGTCTTTAACTGAATCCTGGGCTTCCTGGAGGGGAGCAAGCCTTATCAGCTGCTGTTTTATTATATCTTAAGTACAGCCTTGGCAAATTCCAGGGAGGACCGGTCACAGAGCATGGTGCCAGCTGGTGGCTAGAACCTAGGGCTCACCAGAGGTGATGGTCAGCTCTAGAACCTCCTGTGCTTAGAAAGCAGGAACAGGGGGATGTGAGCAGGGACTTTTTAGGAATCACATGGTTGTTAGGGACAGAGGCCTGGGAACAAGGCTCAGGCCATGTCCTGTTGCATCAGGTGCCTGAAGCCTTAGCAATTTTGCAGATCCCTGGGGGTGACAAAAGTGCCCTTTCCTACTTGTTAACCCATGACAAAATCCTCGCCCAAGCTACTACAGCACCTCATGAGGCTTCTGCAGGGAGACCCAACAGGATGGCACAGGAGACACAAGCAAACAAGAAAGCCAGGCCCCTCTTGCCACTCTCACTATTGATAACCAGGAAGATCGAGGCTACCAGACACCCAACACTATCCAAAGCTCCCAGGAGCTGTGCTGCCAGAGTCCTGAAACAGCCTCAAAACACATCATATGGGTGGGACTGCATTATTCATGAGAAGTTCTGCTCCCATGAGCCTACACACAGGCTCAACTGAGTAAATCCTACAGGACTCAAGGGACCCAGACATCTCCTTCTTGGATGTTCTGTGCCCATTCCATGAACAAGGATTCTGCCAGCCCTACTCTGAATGCTGAAAAGTGGAGGCTGAGCCTGGGGTTCCCAGCCCAGAGGCAAAATTCTGCAAAGAATAGGCTGAAGTTTCCTCTTTGGCCTGACACCCTAGTGACCGTGCTTCCTTCCTACTGGTCCCTGATACTTCCATGTTCCTCCTCTGGTCCAAACTCCCCCAGGGCTCCCATCTTACCCAGGGTAAGGGCCAAACACCTCAGCAGCCACAAGACTCTGCAAGGTGGACCCTGTTCTTTCTCTGACGGCATCATCACTCTCCTTCACTCTGCTCTGGTTTCATTGCCACCTTGCTACTCTGTCTTCCCAGCTCAAGATCTTGTAGGTGTTGATAATTCTGCCAGGAACACCCTTCCTGAACAAGTGTATGTCCTCCCTTCCTTCAACGCTCTGCTCAAACATTATCCCCTCAGCGAGGCCAAGCTGACCACCACCTCTGGTGAGCCCTTTCCCTGTCTTTCTGACCTTTATTTCTGCCATGGAACTTATTATTTATCTACCTGTCCTCAGACTGTTTTGTACTCTCAATGAAAACATGTGAGTAAGTGCTCAATTTGCATCTGCACAGGGAGGGGAGCCTCAGAGGTGCTCAATTCGTCTACCACATGATGCCACCCCTAACACACACACACACACACACACACACACACACACACACACACACACATACCAGGCTGTCCCAAAATGTCTACACCATGCAAGATCTCGAGCTGACAGCTCACAAGATGCAAACATGGCTGCAAAGCGATGCCAGGCTGAGCAATGGTGGGGGGTGACAAGAGAAGGGCAAATCTCACACACACATACACACACACACAAAAAAAATCATAGCCTTATTTGTTCATATATACTCATGCATTACACTAAACAAACTCACAGAAACAGTTCACACCGATTCACATGCAATGTCTGGAAATGCACTTCGACATCTGCAGACAGATGCACATACATTCTCTTACTCACACACTGCAGCCCAAACTCCACACATATGCACACCACACACACACACACACACACACACACACACAGCCATGTGTGTACCCATGCACACCCAGTCCAGACCTGCAGATGCCATCCTCAGCCCCGCCACTCTAAATGTTTCCTACCTCTACAGGGACCTCAGAGGTGACTAGCTATAAATCCAGAGGCTGGACTAATCTCCACCATGGCCCAAGGGACAGTAAATTGGCAGCAGGGCAGCAGAAGTCTGTTTGTCCTTCTCCTGTGTAAGGTGGTTAAGATGATGGGACGCTGCCTGCCAATGGAGCAGTCCACAGACCTGAGACCCCCAAGAAGTGGCCTCTGTCTCCTGGTGGTGGTGGCTCTGGGTACTGCGAATGTGTGCGTGCAGGAGTGAGTTTTTTTGTCCCCAAACTGAACCACTCCTTTGCTGAACGCTGGGCCCTCTTTGGCAGGCCCACTCAACATGGTCCTCCCCAAACAGGCCTACCTGTCCCCAGGACCTTGTCTCTCCTTTAAGGACCCTCACTGAGACCCACACAACTGTTCCTGCACAACAGGGGGCCCCAACCAGACACCTCACGGTATGCCCCCAACCTGGAGGATCTTCACACTGCATCCACCCCTGCACACAGCTTAAAGACACCACAGGTACCGCATACCTCCAGCCCCAGAACCCTAAACACATGGGTCACCCCTCTAGCCCTCCAGAGGTAGATGCTCACCCTGGATGAGCCTGCCTACAGTGTGGCACTCCTGTCACCAGGAAGCACCCCTCCAGGAACCATTGGCCCCCACCCAAGTTGGCTGTGCCTTCCCAGATGTGCGGCCTGCACCTACCTTCTTCCTCAAGGTCAGCAGCAGCTTCAATACTCTACAGCAGCTTCTGCCTTATGCCAGGTCTTCATCTCTAGGGGACAAGCCAGTGGGCATGGGTGACCACATGGTAGGAGCATCCAGGGCTGTCCACTCCCCAGCCCACCTTGACCTTCCTTACCTGAGGGAGCAGCAGCCATGGCTCTCACAGGGTCCTCTGAACAGAAAGGGATGGGGGACCCTTGGGAATATGTGCCTGGTAAGGGCAGTGTGTTTGGTGTGCTACAACTCAGGTGGGCATGGGTAGAGCCAGGGACTGCCAAGTTCTGAACTCAGAGCCAGGTGCTAGCCACTACAGTTGGACCATTCACTAGGAGGGCACCATCACCTAAGATCAGCTTGGAAAGTGTTGGGAAATTTTCCTGGAGACCAAAGCCTTCCTCAGGATCTGAGGATCTCCTCACCTGATCCACGCTGCCCTCACCTGGACTCATACCAGCATCACAGAGCAATGGTGCAGTAGCTTAACCACAAGAGGCCTCTGCTTCCTGTGGTGTCACTTCAGCGCCCTCTACTGAGGAAGCCGACAGAGTGCACTGTGTAAATGGGAAATGGTGTAAACACCAGGCTATGATGGAGGAGCAAACACTGAAGGAAGGAAGGAAATAAAATCGGAGCCAACATTAATGAACTTGACAACAAACATAACAACACTAAGGACCAATGAAATAGTTGTTTCTTTAAAAAGGTAAACAAGATTGAAAAGCCCCCATGCTAAAATAACCAAGAAAAAAGCAGAGAAAAGCCAAGTTTATAAAATTAGAGATTAAAAAGGTGAAATCACTATAGATATCACAGAAATCCAGCGGATCATTAGAGACTATTTTGAAAACTTGCACTCCAATACATTGGAAAACCTAGAAGAAATGAATACATTTCTAGATAAATAGGATCTCCCAAAACTGAATCCAGAGCAAAAGAAAACCCAAACATACCAATGACTTGTAATGAGATGGAAGGCTTTTCATTACTGTCTCTAACAAAGAAAAACTCAGGGCTGGATGGACTCCCAGCTGAGGTCTACCAAAAATCTTTGAAGAAGAAGTGATGCCAAAACTCCTCAAATTACTCCATGAAATACAAAGGGATGGAACACATTCCACATTTATAAAGCCAGCATTGCACACATACCCAAACCAGATAAGGACACATCAAGGAACAAAACCTACACATCAACATCCCCAAAGAACTTAGATGCACAAATATTGGATGTACGTTTTCTCTGATATGCAAAAAATAAAGAACAAAAAGGAAAAGGAATGTGGAAAAGATGAGTAGAGAAAAGGGACCAAGCGGTAGGGGTAGGGGAACTGAGCCATATGGCATCAGTAAAAATATGGGGAAAATGATAAAGATTTCCAGGAAGTCTTGATACTAACCCCATCAACTGAGACAACCAGTCATTAAGGGAATGGAACAGCTCTCAAAAACTGAGAGGTATCTCATTTCACATAAAACCACTGTTTGCTTGTTTTGGGGGGTGGGGAGAGAGGGGACTTGTCAATTAGCCTACTCTTTAATGTAGAAAAAATGCCACAAGATATTTGTTTGATGACAACGGAAGAAGCCCTAAAAGAAACTCCAACACAAGTCTTCACAGGTGTCAGCTTTCTGAGGCAGGCAACATGGCTCTCAGTAAATTAAGTGTCCTGGTAGAAATGTGAAGTGACCCAAATCAAGCTAAAGGAGAGCTGGAATCCTAGAGGTGATGGCCCAACCAAGAGCTGCTCCTGGATACTACATTCCCCCACCCCCACTTTGGGTAGTAGTTATGACCGTTTAATTTTTTCTCATGAAATTTATAAAATAGGTGCAGAATAACCATCTTAGTGTATTCTACTGTGATTAAGTTTTGTGTTCACACAGAAAACACTCTACTACCATCCCAATTCCAGAAAGTGGGAAGATGTACTCAGGGGGCACTCTTCCTCTGTCAAAGCAGAATGACACCAATGCCTCAAGAATATGTTACACCCTTGAATTAATTTTTCCCTGGGTTCAAAAAAAAGTGAGTTTTCTTTTCTTGTTCTTCCTGGCCCAGGTGTTCTGATGCCAGGCCTGCACTCTCTTTTAAGATGTTTGTGATGGTGATTGGCCCAAGACTCACAAACTGCAGAAAGGATCAAAAAGAAGAGGCCACCTCAGAAAGGGAAAAGTGTGGGCAGTGGGGCCCCTAGTGGATGTGACAGATGATTCAGACCCTTCAAGACCAGGGAAGTGGGTGACAGGTGGCAGCTAGTACAGCAAGTGTGAGTCTTCCCTTTACACTTACAGTGGGGGCAAGAGATCAGGGGCCAGCATCCCTTCAACTCAAGAAATATTTTGAATAGGCCAGAAAAGGGGATGCTTTATTTTGCAAGAATGCATCTATAGGCCAAGGCACACGGTCTCCTTTGGGGTGATGGTTGCATTCCACATCTTTAGGGAGCCCAATCTACTCGGTGGAGAGTCCCACAAAAGTCATGTAGGGCACCAATACATGAGGTGGATCTCTCACCCATTCAGCTTCTCCTGCCAGTAGCCATCTGGCTCCATTACCTACTCCATTGCCTTTGTCTGGAGTGGTGTCGAATCCTTCTCTTTCTAGAAGAGACATATTTTCTCTTCTCAGCCTTGATTTTTAACATCTCAGAACTCTCCTGGTTAGAAGGGGGAAGGAGGCATTTTCGGTTGAGCATGGCAGCATTCCCTCCTGATCTGAGCCAGTTAGGAGACTGCTGCCAGGTACTTTGAATGGCTGCCTGAATTTTCCAAGTTAGTCAGTGTCCAGCAGAGGGAGCTCTCTGAAGTCCCAGCCATCGACCTGATGATGGAGATCAGAAACTGAGAGCCCAATCTGTAACCAAGTGGAAAGGAATCTGACCTGGATTGAGGGAGGGATAGAGAAGGTCAAGAGGAACAGTAATTGAACACATGAAAGCTTGGTATGTTCCATCTGGGGCTTGTCTCCTGAACAGACATGTGAGATTTGTAGAGGGGTTGTCAGCTAACCAGGGACTGTGGATTCCCAGGATGAGCAGGACAATCATCTGGTGGTGTCTTCCTCTTCAGATGTGGTGAAGGAGGGTTAGAAATGTGTGAGTGTGTGGTAAGGAGAAATTCATGAGGGCCTGTCCACTTATCCATGAGTTGCACTTCTGATCTCTGGCTTTTCTATGTCTTAAGTAGGATTGAGTCTCCTGCCTAGAATGTATGAAAAGGGTCCTGAGGAGAGGGTGTTTTCCTAGAAAAAAGAAATTCCTGCATGGAGGTCAGAATTCGTTTCGGCAGCTGTAAAGAATATTGAGTGCTGTCTTCATATTTTCAAAATGGAGAATGCATTCTTCTTAGTGAGGTCTGAATGATCTCATAAGGGTTCAACTGCAGCCCCATTCTGGGGACATACAGGATGTGGAGCTGGGCAGTAGGTAATATCATTTCCCCTATCAATCTATTTTCCTGACATAATCAGTCTTCAGTGATTTTGTGACACACACCATGGAATTGACTGTGTTCTTTGCCTTGTTCATCCACTGAAGGAATTTCACAGACACAAATAGTGAAAGTGTGAGGCCAAAGTGTCAGATTATACAAAAACAATATAAAGAAAGCAGAACTCCTGCATGGGTGGGGTCCCAAGGGAGGGTTGCCAATGAGTGGCAATTGTCTCAGGTTTTATAAGGATCTAAGGGTTAAGAAAATAAGCCTCCAGCCCACTCTTGGTAAGGCATTCAGGGACAATGTGCACTTCATGTGCCATTTCTTCCCCTCATGTTAAGATCACTGTGTTGAAGTTTATCCCCTTTTTAACAGATGTCTCACCCTTTGTTTGAAGCTCGGCCTTGCATCTGTGGTCTTTGTATTCTGTTCCACTGTCGTCTTTCTATTAGGAGAAACTTGACTTTGGTGAGTGCAAGTCTCCTATCTGCCTACCCAGCTCTTTCCCTACCTACATTTTAAGGTGTGAGTCATATTTTGTGTGTTCCATGTTGATTGAGACTTCAGGCATCACACGGTCTCCAAAGAACTCCTCAAGATTTGCTCAACTGGTGAATTACTTTGGAGACAAAGGTGAGAACATAATTACATTAAATGAGTCACCTATACTCTCCCTGGGGAAGCTGTCTCCCAATAGTCACCCTCAAGGTACTTCTGAGCCCCTTTCCATTCAATTTTCTACCAGTCTTGGACATTTAGGTGAAGTTCATTGCCAATATTCAAAACAATATGGCCCTCAAATTGGGCCTACTATTTTTGGCAGCTCTTTCATTTTCAGTCGCTTTTGGACACAGAATTGGCATCTGAGTCACATCTTTTTTCTGTCATAAGCATTCCAATTCCTCAGAAGAGCTGTCTGGATAATTCCATACACATATCTGTTCCAAAATGAGATTTTAAGGGACAAAACCAATGTCCTTCAGTGCTCAAGAAAACCTCTTCTAGTGGTAGGCACTTCCCTACCAACTGCAGGAGGAAGTAGAGGGGCATGACCCACAGATCCTTCTGTCTACATCACACCACAGGAACACCAGAGGCTCCCCACTCTCTTGACAAACAGAGAACTCCATTCCTTCACACTCAATGCCCAGGGTCAGTCCTCACTAGTCACAGCTAGAGGTGCAACAAGGAATAGAGACGATGGAGTGCATCTGGAGTGAAACTCAACACCACACACCAAACCATCCTTAGCTGACTGCACCAGGATAAGCCAGATGATAAGAATGGATCCAAAACAAATGTGAGACACAACTGGGCATGGCAGGGCCTGCCTTTAATCCCAGAAGATGGGAGGCTGAGGTAGGAGGATTGAAATTTCAAATCCAGCCTCTGTAACATAGTGACGCCCTATTCAAATGAGTGATAGCTTCTCTCGAAATGAAAATGAAAAAAAGTGGCTGGCTCAGTGCTTAAGCTCCTCTGTGTTCCATCTTAGATTAAAAATATATAAATAAATAAATAGCAGAGACACATCCATCTCATCGGCAGGGCAAATTTAGCACAAATACAAGAAATTTCACAAAACAAAAAGACCTGACACCTCCTACATTCTATAACTTTCTTGGCACTGATGCCAAATATTTGAACTTGCCAGACAAACTATGCAAAACATTAATCTTTTAAAAATATCAATGGAGTCTGAGAGAATTCAGCTGAAAGACTGAAGGGGTTTAAGGCAGAACATGAATCCAGAGAGCGAATGTTTGAAAAAGAACCAGACTTAAACAATGAGTCACAATGGCCGCCAGAAGGAACTTTGATTTGAAACCCTCACTGAATTGGACAATTTTTGTTGCTGGACAGGAAAGTGGGCAAAAACATTCAGGCTTTTTGAGATATGATCCTGTCCTTCCCTCTACTCTCTGCTCTGTCCTCCTCTCTGTTCTATCTGTTCTCCTGATCCAGTCTTCCTTGCTAGGAAAATCCCAAACTCCTTCCCATTGTTCTTCAACCTCTCTTTCCACATCCTCAGAACGACCCGAGCTGCTCTAAGCCCTACCTTACCTGTCTTCCCCCTCCCAATACACACCAATCTGCTCCTGCCACCCCTCTTACCCCTCCACCCCTCCTCCTGCCACCACAGCTCCTCCTCCCTCACTCCATACAACTCCCTCTTCTCCTGCAGCCAAGGCTCCTCTGCCCACCTCTTCTACTGATACAACCTTTCCTCTCCCCCTTCATCCCTCTCAACCCCCTCCTTCCTCCTCTCCTGAAGCCATGATTACCTCCACCCACTCACCCCTCTTTTCTCATGTCAGTACCCACACCCACTCCCACCAGACCCTCTTACCAGATAACCCAAAGTTCCTTTGTCCCTTCAGGGAAGTGGCTCATGCTGAAGGGATTGTCCAAGTACATGTCCCATTCTCATTTCAAGATCTTTCCCAGATTGCAGAGCACCTTGGGTCCTTCTCTGCTGACATTTCTACTTATATTTAAAAATTCCAATACCTCTCCCAGACTTATGATCTTATCTGGCATGACATCTCTGTTGTTCTGTCCTCCATCCTTACCCCCATGAGTGAGCCTGCACCTAGCAGACTCAGTCAACCTATGATATCAGAAAAAAACTTAAATAAGCTGAGGAGGGCCCTCAGAACCCTATCCAATTTGTGGTGAAAATGGCCTTTAAAGGTTATAATGTCCAGGAGGAGTCTGCTGAACTAGCTAGGTAGGCTCAATTACAGAAAAAGGTAACACTTCAAACCCAGGCCTTACCAGAGCCCTGAGGCCTACAGCTCAAGCAAGAGCTCCATGGAGGTTTCATCATTCCTCTACACCAAGTACTTGCTTCAAATGTGGATGCAAAGGTCACTGAAATCACCAATGCCCAAAGCCACACCCTCCTTCCAGGCCATGCCCTATCTGTAAGCACACAGAACCTTTGAAGAGTGACTTCCCCATGGTTGGCCCTTCCTTGTTGCCTCTACATTGGAGTATGACCAGCTAGGTGGTATCTTCTCTTAAACTATTGGGGTTCACAGAAGACTGAAGAAGCCAAGACTTAAGGACCTCCATTACACTCACGGAGCCCAGGATAACAGTTCAGGTGGTGGTTAAGTCCACAACCATCCTTGTGGACACAGGGGCTACCTATTCGGTCTTGCCTGCCCACTCTGGGCCTGTGTTTTTTTCCAAGGACTCAGTTATGGAGATTGAAGGCAAACCCTCCTCCCCAAACTGAACTGCTCAGCTGACCTGTGCCCTGAAGGGACACCCATTCACAAACTCTTCTCTAGTCATTCCATCCTGTCCGATTCCTCTCCTAGGCAGAGATGTTCTCAAATTACTAAGAGCCATGGTCCAAAATACATCCAGAGAATACTCCCACCCATATCCTTCTGCCTCTAATCTTTACCTCTCTTATAACCAGACAGTATCTACTGTGCCATCATCCCCTGATCTAGTCGATATCCAGGACTGGGACATCTTCAAGCCGGTCATAGCCTCCCACCACAAGCCAGTACATATTTAGCTGAAACTGCAAACGAAACTTCCTTTATGTCCACATTTTCCCATCTCCAAAACCTTTAGGGAGCAATTTAAACCCATTATAGACTGCTTACTTGCCCAGGGACCCTGCTTTCCTACTGACTCCTCCTGCAACACTCCCCTATTGCCAGGATGCAAACCCTCAGGAACCTATCACTTAGTCCAGAATCTTTGCCTAATGAATGAGACAGTTCTTCCCATCCACCTGGTGGTTCCCAACCCTGACACTCTTCTTTCTCATGTCCCCCCTTTGAGCACTCACTTTATTGTCCTGGATCTTAAAGATGCCTTCTTTATAGTGTCCCTCCATCCTGACTCTTATTAGCTCTTTGCCTTCACATGGGAAGGTATCATCAGCTGACATGGACAGTCCTACCCCAAGGCTTCAGGGACAGTCCCTATCTCTTTGGGCAAGGCTTGGCATGGGATCTAACTGCTTGTGACTTAGGGGGCAGCACACTCTTACAATATGTGAATGAACTTCTATGCGGTTCATCATTCAAGGCTTGTGAACTCAAACTGCTCAGCTCCTCAATTTCCTGGGGTCCCTGGACTATTGGGCCTCTCCAGCCAAAGCCCAGCTTACTACCTCTTCAGTTAATTATTTAGGAACACTTCTCACTTCAACCTCTAAAAGCCTCACATCAGACAGAATTCAAGCTCTCCATGACCTACAACCACTCAAAACAGTGGAATACATCCTCTCTTTCCTGGGTCTGGCAGACTTTTTCAGGCATTGGATTCCCCACTTTGCACTTCTTACCAACCCCTTATACAAGGCCACTAAGGAGACCCCTCATTGGACCCTCACCTCCCCTAAGCTAGTAGCTAATTCATTTTAAAAGCTCAGGAATGCTCTTACATATTCTTACACTCTCTCTCTCTCTCTTCCTAACCCTAAACACCCTTTTCACCTCATTATGGATGAAAGACAGGGTATCACCACTGGCCTGCTCGCTCAGCCAACTGCACCCTCCTATAAGCCAATGGGATACCTCTTCAAGCAGCTTCACTCTATGGTTCATGATGACTACGAGAAATGTTATAAAATTTTATGTTCTCCTGAGAAGTCAACTTAAATATATCTCTAAAAGACAACAAAGAGAGCCTAACTTATTTAAAGTTTAAAAATGTCTTGCCTCTTTCCCTTAAGAGGGAATTAAAGGCTCTCTTACCTTGTCTGTTTCATGTTTCATATATAATGATAAATTACGTTCACTAGTTAATATTAATTTTAAAATTCTGTATAATTTTTTATAAAATAATATTCAAGTAAAAAATTAAGATTAGTTTCAAAATCAAAACATCTTGCCTAAGATTGAACAAGTGGCCACCATACCTAAGTTAAAATTCTTTCATATCATTCCAAGTTAAGACAATTATTCAGGTTTATTTAAAATTAAATTCAGAAGATAGGCTTTGGTTATGAAGATTACTCTATTCCTAAAGTAAACAAAAACACTATATATAAATAAGTAAATGTTTTAAATTATAAAAATTATATTCCTTAATTTATAACTATTATAAAATTAAATCTTTTACTCTTATTAGTTTTATATTGTATTATCCTTACAAGTTTTAAAACTATTATCTCGTAAAGCCTTATGCAAGTACAAATTTTAATGTAACAACTGAAGGCAATTTATAATAATAAGGTGATTACTTATAAGACAAACAAGTTGTAATTCTGTATTTTAGTATCCATACTGGCCCCAGTTTATACTTTTATTGCTTAGCCCAGTAGTAGAGACAAAGGAAAACCATAAGACTCATAAAAACAAACAAAAGAACAAAAATCTAGGCCTCCTTTTGCTGTGGTGCCCTCTTTAGTTCGACAGCGTGGACTTTAACAATCCTCCCTTGCATCACTGGTCCCTATTGCTAATTTTCCTGGCCAAATAAAAATATGTATTGTCACTTCTTGCTGTTTAAATACTTGTTCAGTGCTGGGCCATTCTCTAAAGCTAATGGTGGTCCAGTTTATATCAACTTTTTTCTACGATTTTAAAAATAAAAAGGGGGAAACAAAATCCCATATAACCCCACTAAATCTCACAATTATTTTGAAAAATTTCAAGATTGTGATATTAAAAGTCTCACTCCTGATGAGTGACACATGGAGCTTCACTGGCGTGGATGCCCTGGCCAAATTGAGTGCCCTCACAGGTCTTCAAGGGCTACAGCATGCCAGACTCACCATCCTATGATGGAGGTGATAGGATGCCCAGTGGCCCCATGGAGTGGAGGCAGGGCCAGCTGAGGCGCAGCTGAGGGCAGTGGAGGACTGTTGGGATCTAGGCAGTCTCAGTTCTTAAAGAAGTTAGCATCATCCTATCCTGGGTAGGGGGGCTGAAGGTGTTAAAGCCCAAGTGTGTTCTTAGCGCTTTCTCGCGCTTCTTGTTTCTCCACGTGGGCTGATGACCATGGCTCCAAAAGCAGAGATCAGATCTGGGAGCCAGTCTGGGCTCCCAGGGCTCATAGATGGATTATGGGTGGACATCAAAGTAGAGGTTGATTTTGAGGATGTGGTGCTGGTTCCCTCAGGAGAGCTTAAGCCTTTCTGTGTGGGCAGGCTTTGGGAAATGGCAGTAACTGTGGCGACACCAGAGTTTGCTTTCCCTGGGGTGTGCCTTGCTTTCTGTCCCGTGGTGCTCTGGCTAGGGGCACTGGAGGTGTTCTGTTCTAACTGTGCCCCATGTTGCTCCCAGTTGCTTGGGGTATCTCCTCTTTTGGAGGAGATACACAAGGCCTCAAAAGCTATAATGAGTTCTGGGAGCATGTCATGGCTCCGAGATCCTCTCGATGTCACTGGGACCAAAGGGTAACTAGAGGTATCCTTACTGGCTGTACTGCTTGTCCTGCAAGGTGAGCTTAGGTGTTTCTGGGTGGGCAGGCTTTGAGGGATGGCATTCAGGGTAAGAACATGAGTGTTTCCTTGCCCCTTTGTTCCCTTTTCTGTGTGTTTCCCCAGTGCCACGGTGGTACTGTGGCTAGGGGCACTGGAGGTGTTCTGTATCAACTGTGCCCCATGTTGCTGCCTGTTGCTTGGGGTACCTCCTCTTTGGGAGGAGATACACAAGTCCCCAAAAGCTGTAATGAGTTCAGGGAGCAAGTCTTGGCTCCCTGATCCTCTTGATGTCATTGAGACCAAAGAGAAACTAGAGATACCCTTTGTAGTGCCTGTCTCCTGAGGTGAGTTTTGGTGTTTCTGGGTGAGCAGGCTTTGAGGGATGGCACTTAGGGTAGAAATTCTACTGTTTTCTTGCCCCCTTTTAACCTCTTTTGTGTTTTTCCTGGGTGCCATGGTGGTACTCTGGCTAGGGGCACTGGAGGTTTTCCGTTCCAACCTTGCCCCATGTTGCTGCCTGTTGCTTGGGGATTCTCCTCTTTGGGAGGAGCTACACCAGGCCCCAAAGGCTGACATCATTTCAGGGAGCAAGTCTGGGCTCTCTGATCTCCTTGATGTCACAGGGGCCATAGGGAGACTAGAGATGCCCTTTTCAGTGGTAGTACTTGTCCCCTGAGGTGAGCTTAGGGGTTTCTGGGTGGGCAGGCTTTGAGGGATGGCACTCAGGGTAGGAACTCCACTCTTTCCTTGCTCTTTTTTACCCTCTTTTGTGTGCTTTCTTGGTGCCATGGTGGTGCTCTGGAGAGGGGCACTGGAGAGGTTCTGTTCAAAACTTGCCCCATGTTGCTGCCTGTTGCTTGGGGATTCTCCTCTTTGGGAGGAGATACACCAGGCCCCCAAGGCTGACATGAGGTCAGAAAGCAAGTCTGGGCTCTCTGATCTCCTTGATGTCCCAGGGACTGAAGGCAAACTATAGATACCCTTTTCAGTGGTAGTGCTTGTCCCCTGAGGTAAGCTTTGGTTTTTCTGGGTGGGCAGGCTTTGAGGAATGGCACTCGGGGTAGGAACTCCACTCTTTCCTTGCCCTTTTTTACCCTTTTTTGTGTGTGTTCTGGGTGCCATGGTGGTGCTCTGGCTAGGGGCACTGGAGGTGTTCTCTTCCAACATTGCTCCTTGTTGCTGCCTGTTGCTTGGGGTTTCTCCTCTTTGGGAGGAGCTACACCAGTCCCCAAAGGCTGACATGAGGTCAGGAAGCAAGTCTGGGCTCTCTGATCCCCTTGATGTCCCAGGGACTGAAGGGCAACTAGAGATACCCTTTGTAGTACTTGTCCTTTGAGGTGAGCTTTGGTGTTTCTGGATGGGCAGGCTTTGAGGAATGGCACTCAGGGTAGGAACTCCACTCTTTCCTTGCCCTTTTTTTACCCTCTTTTGTGTGTTTTATGGGTGCCATGGTGGTGCTCTGGCTAGGGCCACTGGAGGTGTCATTTCCTAAACTTGCCCCACGGTGCTCTCTAGTTTTGGGGGTTTCTCTACTTTCTGAGCTTGGTATTTGCTTGTGTGATGTCCGACCCAAGGACAAGTCTCTCCTCCCATCTGCCTTTGAGGTCACTGAAAGTGTCTGGGCGCTGCCACGAGGACCCACAGTGGAGTTTCTATGTTGGGCAGACCCAAGGGCTGAGTAGTTTAGGCTGCCCACGGTTGTTGGGCCCACAGTCAAGGGTGGCATTGGAGCTGCCCCTGGACCTGGAGCTCCTACGTGTTCATGCTGATGACAGCTGACAAAGCTAGGGGCTCCAGGCTTCATCCCACCAGGAACCCCAGAACTGGGTGGGACGGTGGCTCCAGGGGTGAGAGGCTGCTTCCCCTGTGGAATGTGTCCTCGCACCCTTGGAGCTGGAGAGCTGGAGCTTGCTGCAGGTGAGGGCCTGTGAGTACAGTAGGGCTTTGGGCCCTGGTGAGAGCATGGGAAGCTCCTACCCAAGGTGGAGGGAGGCCCCAGATGTGGGGGCTGTGAAGGCAGAGTGGTGTTCACGGGTGTGACCCCAAAGGGGGCCACTGGCTGTGCAGCCAAGCCTGCCAATGTGCTGAGAGAGGGCCTGGGAGGAAGGGCCAAAGCAGCAATTGGCAGGCTGGGGGAGAGCGGTCCTGCAACATTGGTGATGGGAGGATGGCTCTAGGAAGAGACAGCAGAGCTGACCCACACTGGGGTGTGGGCCACCATGGTTGTGCTGCTGGGGGGATGGGGAAAGGTCTGGATGAGGCTCACTGATGCCAGAGGCCTGGCCCCTCCCAGTGGAGAGGGGACCCCCCCATGGGCTTGTGGGGCCATGGCACAGCTGTTCCCAATGGCCTGGGTCTCACCCATCAGAAGACCTTTGATGCGCTGCAGAGCTTTCTTCTTCTCCCTGTCTAGGTCCTCAGCAGTCATTGCACAGGCCAGTAACAGAGGTGGTGGCAGCTTCAGAGGTTCCCCTCGGCGGCATTGCAGGAGAGGAAACTTGCATTTCCGTGGCCTACTGGTGTCTCCCGTGGGTGAGGACTTCTTCTTGGGAAATGGGTGTCCCGCCCTGCCTTCTGCCACCTTCTCACCCTGGGCCTTCTTTGGGGGAATCCCTGGGGATAAAGAACATCCCAGGGGCGGCTCCCCATTGGATGGGTCTGGAGCCCTCCTCTTCAGGGCTCAGAGACCTTGCGTGGAGCTGTAGGAGCTGCTGATGGGGTTTCTTTGGGGGCAGGAGCTCATGCAGATGGCCCGGGAGCTCTCAGCTCTGTCTTGGGAGCTCTGGGTGCAGAGGTTACTCCACAGAGGCCCAGGCCTGGGCACAAAGGCAGCCACACAGCTATGGGTCCCCAGGGGCCTAAAAGCAGATGCTCTTCCAGTGACCTGAGGGCGCCCCCTCTGATGCTCTCTGTCTACAGGATGCTCTGCTTTCTCAGCCACCACTTGGCCACTGTCTCCAGGGGCTGTGATCACAGTCCTCCCTGGGCAGGGTTCTTGGGCTGCTGTAAGCTGGCAAGGAGCCACTTCCTGCCCCTGCACCCTACAAGGCGGCTGACTGAGTCTGTGGCCTGGGATGCAGGAATTCATGAAAGCTGCAGTTGACAGCAGCGTCCTCCTCAGGAGACCTGGCATGCGGAGGGAGGAGGCAATATCCAAGTCTCCCAGAAAAGATCGCAGTTGCAGGATGGCGGCAAGATGATCTGCGAGTGGTGCCACTGTAAGGGTCCGGTGAAACGTCGGAGTAAGAGACCACAAGAGACTGTCTTATGCAAAAGCAGGAGGGTGGGTTTATTTGGAGACCAGCATGCTAGGGCTCTCTCTATAGCAAAGAGAGATAGAGCCCTGAGAACAGTTTGAGCAGAGCTTATATACTTTCCTTGGAGAGGGCAGCGAGAGAAGTTACATTTTGTAGTTTGGCAGTTGGGGACAGCTCATTCTGGGAACAAGATTAGCAGACAGTCCACAGTTAGGGACAGCACATTCTGAGAACAAGATTAGCAAACAGTCCTTAAAATTTCAACAGTGTTTTGTTAAGCATATAGAGAAACGGAGTGACAAGTACCTTTTTTATTAACCTTTCACCACCAGCCCAGGAAGCCTTTAGTGGCCAACCAGTATAGGGATGTCGGCTCGGGCCATGACTGGGCTTCTGGTGGGACCCTTCTGGCAGGTCTCTGCCCCTCAGCGCCGGAGGCAGGGGTGAGGGACAACACTTGCTATGAGAAGTCTCCATGGCAGTCTTAGCGAAGGCGCTAGTGGGTAATTCCAGGGTGGATCGCAGAAGGCCTTCTTCCGCTGCTCATGGAGCTTCAGGCGAAATGGCTGTCAGACCTGTTGCCAGGGCACAGCTAAGGAAGGAATGAGTGGAGAACACGCGAGCACGTGAGGAAAACCGTTAATACTGGACAAGAGGCAGGCTTGCGCCAGGAACGGACGCGTGCGTGCAAATTCCGCGTGCATGTGCAAAGTCTGCATGCACGTGCAAAGTCCAGGTGCTTGCACCAGATGCGGAAGAAATAGGCAAGGGAACTGCGTGCCTGGTGCGTGCGTGGGTCCTGGGGCGACTGTTGAGTGCTGACACTGGGATGTGATTCAGATCCCGCTGGTCCACCTCCTGACCCAGTGAGGTTTCCGGATCATCTCGGAAGGGTTGTAGGTGCTGGGTTTGAGGGGTGGCAGCTATGGCAAGGCCAGGGATCTCTCCCCTCAGACTGGTGCAACGACCCTGGCCTCCCCAGAGGCAGCCAGGATGGCAGCACAGATGGGCTGAACTCCAATGGACGGGGGGCAGTCAGAGGGCTGAGCAGGCTCTTGCTGCGGGTTGAGGGTAGCTCTTGGGGCGTGGAGCACGTGCAGACTAGGATGATGAGCAGGTGTTTGGCTGGCAGTACCTGCACCTCCGGTACAGGGACAGGTGGGTGCCTCTTCAGGAGTGCTCTTCTCTGAAAAGGCAGGAAGTGGCATGGCCCCAATAGAAGCGCCCCCCATACCTCCAAGCTTGGAGCAGGGGGTAGCCTCCCTGGGCCTCTGAAGGGGAAAGCAATGTCATTAGATAGGCAGTGCACCAGCAGGGGAGCAAGTGGTGGTGGCATCTCCAGGATCTCGCTTGCTGGGGCTGGGCAAGGACACCTTGTCTTCCCTTAAAGGTGTGAGCTAGTGTTTGTATCTAGCCTTGCTCTGGTGAGGGTGGGCGGGACTTAGTTTGACAACCAGGAGCTCTTGCAATGGCAGGAATCCCTTAGCCCATGCCCCGCCCCTGAGCTGTCATGGCCTGCGCGTCTTCCTGCACTTGCTCTGGGAACAGTGGAGGGAACAGCTGCTGAGAATGCATTTAAGGCATCTCCCAGAGTCTGGCTGAGGGGTTCAGCAGGGCAGGCTGGGAGGGAATGCTACCCTCTGTGCACAGTCCTTTCTCTTTGTGTGGAAACCAGAAAAACCCAGCTGTCTGCTCACAAAATCGAGTTTTATTCATATTTGGGTTGCTTTCTTTGAATTTTGGTTATCAAGATGCTCCCATTTTTAAATTTATTTTTTTAGTTGTCAACAGGCCTTTATTCATTTCTGTGCAGTGCTGAGAATTGAACCCAGCCCCTCCCACGTGCTAGGCAAGTACTCTGCAACTGAGCCACAACCCCATCTCTCCAATTTTTTTGTCTGTCTTCATTGCTTAGCTGTTCTGGGGACAATACTAGGCCTCCTACTGTTCCTACAGTGTAAGATATGTTACCTTTCACCAGTCCAATCCAATACAGACACCTACAGACCCAGAGATCCACTCAGCATTCACTCTTTGGAGGTTCCAGTTGTCATGGGTCTTGGCTTTTCCTGGATGGAAGGGCATCCTGCCAGGGTTAGCTGTGAGGTTTCAAGCTCAAGCTTCCCATAACCCACTAAGCAGCCCTGCATGCTCCTCCATGCTCAGCTATTAAGAACTGTCCCCCCTCCTCACTGGTGGAGTTCTGGGCTTGCTTCTGAACTGGGCAAAATATCAGTGAGTGGGGACCTGGAGGAATGAGGTTGGAGGGAGCCTCACCTGGGACTGTTGTCCCAAGTGGGTGCTCCTTGGGCCCCTTGCATTGCCCATGGCCTTTTCTGGGTCCACTGGACCTTCAGTAATCAGTGAGGGCCGCTGGGTGAGGTTGTGGCAGTGCTCATCTCTCCTGGTGGGATAATTCCTGGCATGGTATCCTTCTGAACCCAGTTCGAGATGCTGCCCAGTAGGCTGCATTGGGAATCAGGGTCCTGGAAGTAATGGAATCACCTGATGGGCCAGTGCAGCACAGACTTGCAGTGGGTGACAAAGTTGGAGTTGGGTTGCCAAGAACATGGTCCTGGGGCTCAGTCTATAGGTCCTTCCTCATGCCACACAGCTGAATTGGCACTTATCTTGAACTTTCCTCTGGAGTGGCCAGAACCAGAAGCTCCTCCACTTCCTGAGTGTCATGAAATCATAGTGCTTTTGAGAAAATGGCTGGAAGATGGGTTTATGTCCCCACCATAGGCCTCCCCACAGGCTTACAGGCTGGGAAATTCTCAGTTTCCTCTTTCTGTCACCAATTCCTGCTGCATAGGGAGGAAAAATGGACACCCTCCTAGATTTTGCCTACCTCTGGAGTCAGGGAACTGAGTTCGTTGATGGACAGGGTGACCAAATGTGGGCCACACCTGAGTGGTCCTGGAGTCTGAGGTTGGCCAAACTCTTTATTTTCTACTAACAAAGGTAAACACAGTCTTTATTGCTTATTTTATTTCTTATTAAATCAGCAATTCATTCTTGGGGTAGAACAGATAGAAATTACAGATTGCTAGGATTCCTTGGAATGTGGCCTTGGGTTTGAGTCTATGGATAGTGTTGTGTACAAGTGTTGTTCAGTCATTTAAAAGGAATACCTATTGTGGTGGTCACAAACATACACCTGTAAGATGAACTTGCAAATATACTAAGCCACATGAAGACCTCACTGTGGTTTGTCAAGATCATCCTGATTCACAAGGACCCATCTTTCCCTCGCCTTAGAGGGAACAGAACCCAAGTCCTGGAAATTGTTTTTAAGACTCCAAATTTGTTTTGTGGAGGATAAAAGAAAAACACCAATGTTGGAGAGGACTATTATGAGTTTTATTTAAAAATTGATTTCTAAATGTGGAATCAGAATAAAGTAATACATGTATAATATAAGCATATATCATTGTTTCTAAATTATCATGTTAAATTTCATAAATATCTATTAGATCTCCTAAAAAGTTGATATCATCAGGAAAAAACTCCATTTTTATCCTCTTCCTGGGAAATATTTTCTATTCCCACACTGAAATTTTTTCTTAAACTTGGTTTCAGCTTTTATTTTGACACCTGTGTTTTTATATTCATTTTTTTAAATTGAGGATTACTTGCATATATCATCTAATCACCTGTTTTTAATTCAGTGTAATCATACACACACACACACACACGCACACACACGCACACACACATTGATCAGGAGTTATTACCATTCTTTTTCTTTATGAGGCAGAAGAAGTACAGAGAAGATACAGAATATGCCCAAGTCTCCACAGTGCATTCCCTACTGAATGTTTGTGTCTCCTCCAAATTTATGTTGAAGCCCTAATGCCAATGTGATGGCATGAGAAGTTGGGCCATTGGGAGGTAATCAGATTTCGATAGGCCAGGAGGGGCATGTCTCCCAAGATGAGATTAGTGTTCACAAAATTTGAAAAAGAGACCAGGGCTTACTTGCTCTCCACCAAGTGAGAATACAGTGAGAAGCAGCCAGCTATGAGCAAAAAGAGGGCTCTTTCCCAGAATTCAATCTATCAGTACCTTGACCATGAACTTCCCACTCTCCCAAATTGGGAGAAATAAATGTTTCTTAAGCTTAGAGTATTTTGTTTTAGCAGGTAGAACTGACTAGGACAGTCAGTGAAAGGACTTTGTGAATATTCAGTGAAATAATGTATGCAAAGTGGTCTATGAATATAAGCTATTGCATTATCACCTTCATCATCATTACCATTTTTCCTAGCCAAATGGCATAGGAGCTATTTTTCACACCTAATTCAATTCCAAAGAAGCCATTGATATTTCTCCAGCAGAAAGAGGTTATGACTGCTCCAGATGAGTTACTACCTAGATTTTCAGGTTGTTTGTGGCCATTATATGAATATACATAAACCTTTGGCTGTTCTGTAAATGAGTTTTCTGGCCCATCATGAGATTTATACCCCTGTGCCATCAATACCATCCCCTTTTAGGGTGTCCAATTATGACCAGTCATTTACATCTTGAGCCATTCTGAAATCCATGTGGATTTTCTCTTCCTCAGAGGTCTATAAAAACATGAATGACAGGTGATGTCACTGAACAACAAAGATGGGAGAGGACAGCTTGAAGAGCCTGGAGAGGAGCCAGGCAATCAGAGAAAAAACAACACTAAGAGTGGAGGAGGCCAACCTCTGTTCAGAGGGCTCTGGGAAAAGCCAGCCTGATTTCCTTCTGGGACCTGCTCAGGATGACTTGTGGCTAAGATTTTGGTAAGATAAGGTCAACAATGAACTGTGTAGAAGTAGGATGCATTGGGGGTGCTGATGGAACTATATTTCTATTTCTGCTTTACAAAATATCTCTGAATAATTAGGTGGAATTCCCTGAGATTCCATTTTCTCATCCAGCAAATGGGCCTAGTAAATGAACCTTCTCCACAATGATAAGGTGAAGATGTCATGAGGTTATATTTGCAAAGCAGTTACAAACTATGGAACCAAACTAGGTGCTGTTCAAGAGATGAATTAATAAAGATAATGGAATACATATACATAATGGAATATTACTCATCCTTGAAGAATGAAATTATGGCATTTATCAGTAAGTGGATGAAGCTAGAGAATATTATGCTAAGCGAAATAAGCCAATCACAAAGATCAAAATGCCTAATGTTTTTCTCTGATATGTGGAGGCTAATGCACAATAAGGAAGTGGAGCTAGGAAAAAAAAGAGATACTTTGGATTAGACAAAGGGGAGTGAAAGGGGAGAGGGGTATGAAGGGAAAAAGAAAAACAGAATTAATTGCAAATTATTACTCTCTGTGCATATATTGTAAATGTGACATTGCAATAAATTACTGAGTTGATTTTAAAGCAGGAGATGAAAACTTTATTCACCAGATGGTAGTCCAGATCCACCATCCAAGGGATAGGTAGGCTGCAAGTCTATACCCTTCAACCCTCACCCGGGGTGTGAGTACACCTTTTGTAGTCCAAAACCACATTAAAAGATAAGTGGCTGTTTGTATAATTTAAAACTATAAACAAATGTCATGAGATCTAAAATCATAAGCAGAATGGAAAACACATTTTTAGTGACAACACAAAATAATTTTAAATTCTTTTTATTTATCAATTTAGGAAAACACTTTTAGTGTTTAAGTATGTTACCCTATAAAATTTAGGAGTCAAGAATACTTGATGTTATATTTAGCAGTTAACATTTTAACTTTGTAAGCCAATTAGTTGTCTCTAACAAACTTATTTAAAATTAATTCTATATGTGCTAAATAAAATTTACTTATTTTTAAAATCAAAGATATCAGAGAAGTGTACTGAACAGTATCATATTTTTTTTCAGTTGAGGAAAAATCCTAGAAACAATGGATATTAGACATTTTATAGACATTCACATTTTTTCAACAACTGTTTGATGACCTAGAAACAAAACTGCATTGGTAACTTTAAAGACAATGTTACTTCTTGTTGTTGTTGTTTGTTCACCCAGCATGGACAAAAATGTCATGTACATGGTAAAGAATGGTTACTAATATCTAGATAATCAATCTTTGACAGAACACACTGTCCAAGAAAAATGGAAACCAAAAAGAAAACACTTTTACATTGTATAAGAATTGCCATTTTGTGTTGCCAAACATGCTATGCTAAGCAACTGTTGATGGGTAGAGGTGGAGATTTCCCTGGGAGAAGCATTTCTTACATGATGTGGAGTCTCAGGGCAAAATGGAGTCTGATTGGTTATTATCCATATAGCCTGGCCCATTACAATATAATTACATGACCAGAATAACTCTATATCATGTGCAACCAGAAGAATGAAAATTTGTACTCCATTTAAGTATGATGTGTCAAAATGCATTCCACTTTCACATATAACTAATTAGAACAAATAAAAGTAAATATTCTTGGGCACACTAAAAACAAACAAAAAAAATAACAACTAAAGATATTTTCACAGGATACTTAAGTGACTATGGACTCTATATGCTGTGTCTATGGGCCAGAAGGATTAGTTAACCCTCCTTCTAGAGAATCCACTGTCTGTTCAGGAAGGGGAGGCTTGGTATGCAAGTTGCTAGAGAGATTTCATCTACAGCTGTTAAGCCAAGGGCTGCAAGAAGTGTCTAATCCTGCAGAATTGGTAGAATCACTGAAAATTGAATAAAAACTTACTGCCAGTGTCTATTCTCTACACCAGTCACTGGTATACACTGTGGTCCATCAGAGTATATATATGTTTTCAAAATCACTAAATCAAGAGAGTTAAAATTCTTATTACCTAACTTATTACCTATAATTAAAATGACAAAATCAGAATGTGTCTCTGATTAATTAAACCTTAGTAAGAACCATTATAAACAGCAGTAGCAGCAATGTACATGCACAGGCACATCCAAAACAAATGGTCACTTAAACAGGTCGTGTTTTAACTCCAGATTTGCAAACCTGATGTTTTAATTTTGAGGTCTGGGAGGAAAAAAATCAAATTTTGGCCTCCTCATGATTGATTCTACTTCAGACAGGCCAACTCTTTCATCAGGTTCTCAGTCAGCATCTCCAGTTCAGCTCTGGCTAGGGTCAGCTCATCCGGCACCTTTTGCAGGACATTGATGTCAGCCAGGTCATTCTTCTATCTAAAATGTAGTTTAGGATTGCAATACACTGATTTGGACAAGGCCACTGTCATCTTCAGGGCTATCTGATGCACAAATCTATGTGACTCTTTTAAAATAGCAGCACTGTAGTGTGTGATATGTGTTCTTGCTTTTGTAACTCCCTTCCTTTTATCCATGCCTTCCTTTTTTCAGTATCATGATTAATTTTTCAGTTGGAAGGAAGGAAAGAGAAAAATCATAAGATGATGCTTTTTCACCAGCAATAAATCCCACTAGTACTGTGCATCCCAGGAAGGGATTCCACTTTGGCTAGCTGTTGTGGCCTTAAAAAACAGCAGCCCCTATATTTGTGCACTTTCTAATGCTGTCCTAAAAGCAACTGAAAATTAAATAATAGTTATTCTTTTGCTGAAATTTTTTCATGATTTATTCATTTTAAAACATTGGTACTTCTTCATTATATTTTGCCAAGATTTTATAGGTTAAAGGCCATCATCCTTGCAACTTTCTGTGTGAAAATTTTGTAATCCAAAAAGTTTGTATTCCTTATGTCAGGAAGTATGAGATAATGGAGGAGGAGATGAAAATATAAAAACAAGTGGATGGATAAAATTTCAGTTGTATGTGCATCAGGAAAACAATTTTTGCACTTATCAGATACATTATTAGTTCATTGAATGCATTGAAAATTAAATTTTAGGGCTTTGGTACAGTTATGTTGAATTGTAAGTCATTAAAACTATAGTGATCCATAGACTTAAGAGTAAGCAACTTATTTTAATAATGTATATTGTGAATTGTGTTTGAGTCTAAATACTTTTTGGAGTGATCATCCTATTTCCATTTGTCCAAACACCAAATATAAGGAGAATGTAAACTTCAGAAGATTCAAAATATGTACTATCAATGGAGGCAGGAAAACAGGGAATAAGAGGACATGGTAGGAAAGGTAAATTATCACCTGTCTATTCCACTCACTTCATTCTGAATCCCATGCAGCCTATTTTGCATTACCAATCTGCAAGATGAGCTAGGCATTGCCAATCCTGGCAGAAATGATCTGGCAAAATAAAGGAAGTCATAGATAACAAAATTCTAATATGCAAATAGTTTACAAATGTATTTTTGATACAAAATTTGAGTGGTAATGTTAAATGCTGTTTCATTAAGAATTACAAAAAAAGAAAAAGTAAAAAAAAAAAAGAAGTGGTGTTAAAACTATAAGCCAATGATGCAAAGTAAGGGATTATGGTAAAGCCCTACTTTCACTGTGGGTTCTGAAAACAACCCTTTAAGTTAAGTAGTATTATTCTCATTTTATAGAAGAAACTGAGATTCAGAGAATTCACCCAGTTAACATTTGGCAGAAGGAGAGTTCAAAGTCCTGGCTGCATGATTCAAATGGCAGTAACTGAAGAGGCTGTGTACAATCCTAAGTAAGACTTTATTATACTTTAGCTTTTTTCAATTAGTCCTTCCCTGCATGCTACTCTATTGAGCAATGTTTCTACCCTTCCTTAATGTTGCTTCATTTCTTCCCTTCTATTAATATGTTTTATTTCCTATTGTGGTTTCACACAACTGAATTATGGAAATAAAATGTTAAGTCTAAATTTATCCAGCACCTCTTTTTTCCCCAGTAACTGAACAACCTTAAAATGTTTTAATCCTCCAAACTTTTACTGTGTAAATGTTATTACAGTATTATAGATCTATCTTTTTTAGTTTTCTTTGAACACACACATATCAATTTTAAAATAGGACTTTACCTTGTTTTAACATACCCTAGCAGTTACTCATTACTTATGAAATCAAGGCTTTCAGTGTATGCCCTATGTATTCATGTAAGCATGTTTGTGTTTCAGACACCCTTGATGATAGCTTCGCTGGGAATCAAATTCTAGTTTGATTACTTTGGCACAGTTTATGGATATAATATAACTGTATTCTGGTTTCTACTACTGGTATTGAATAATAAATAATACATTTATGATTGGTTTTTATAAGCATATTATTCTTCCAATTGTTGTAAATTTTCTTGTTCCTAGTATTCTTTTTTTAAATGTCTTTTAAAAAATGTTTTTAGACATTGATGGACCTTTATTTTATTCATTTTATTTATATGTGGTGCTGAGGATCGAACCAAGTGCCTCACACATGCTAGGCAAGCGTTCTACCACTGAGCAACAACCCCAGCCCCCTAGTATTCTTAAATCTATAATATGCCTAAGTGAAGACTTATTTTTATTGATCTTGCTTAAATTATGATTTTCAAACATCTCAGAGTCTGTTTTTGATTATTATTCCCAACCACATTTTTTCTAAGGAAAATTCTATTTGATATACAGCAAGATCTTATTTTGTCCTATAATTTGCTGAACATTTACTTTCTTTACTTCCATATCTTTATGGCTCTCAACTAAACCATGGATATTTTCATGTATTTTCTAGTTAAACATGTCCTTTGGGTGTAAACTGCTCTTTGGTGCTTCCTCCAATTTTCCTTTATTTTTGTGAAGTTTACCATTGTTAAATATCAAAATCTAAATTGACCCTTTAATTCAACTTTCTTAGTTTCTTTTCTTATGATTTTTATTCCATTAATAATTTTCCCCTTTAAGCATACTTTACTATGGAATGTTTACACCATTTCACTCTGTAAAATATTTGAATGTCTGATCCTGATGTCATTTGCCTGCTGATTCTCACTCATGGTGGATTATTTCCTTACATTAAAAAATTATAAGTAACTGCTCTGATATATTCATGGATAGTAGAGCTGACAGTGTAAGAATAACTTTATATTTTGTGGCTTATCCAATGTTCATATTACTTTATAGTGCATCATTTGTCCATGCTCTTAAGGATAAGTGGCATAAGAGAAACTTTTTTTATATTGTCCCTTTTAAAGACAGTAAAACATTTTTAAAAACAGAAAACCTCTTCAGGCTATTCAATAATTAAACATTTTGATAGGGCATAATTCATATTTGATTTGTGTTGACTCCAACCTGGCAACAAACACATAACTTGCTACTTTCATATTCACACTTGAAGGGGCTTTAGGGGCACACTAAAATTAACCTTGATTTTGTCACAGACACAAATACTTATTAAGAAACTTAATCACAATTTCTAAATCCAAATGAAGAGTTCCTGATCAAGGGTGAGAAGCATATACATCAAATTAGTTGTCAATAATCAGAAAATCCTTCTAAGTTGAAGTTATTGGAATTAAGTGATTTTGCCAAGGTGAACTGAGAATGTTATAGATTCAGATGCAAAACTAAAACCATCATACTATTGCTTCCTGGTTATCACCATGTCAATAACAGTTCCTGGAGATGGATATCTGTGGGCTCTCTCTCACCCAGTGAGGAGGTCCATGGTACAGGGTAGAGGAGTGTGTGGCTGTACAGTCACTAATCAAGACCTTTAGAGACCAAGTAGGAAGCGGATCTGATTTTATTGCACAGTTACCATGTATATAAACTTAGGCAATAGCTAAGCAGACTATAGGCAGCCACCAATACAATTTCTGTCCAACTGTCCTGGCAGCGACCAATCAAGGAGGGGCCATGGACCAAGTGCTGGTACTACAACATGTGGCCTCATGCCTAGGGCTGTGACTATGGGGTGAATGGTATGCTATTCACACGCCTAGCACAGGGGAGTGCTTTGCCTCTCAGACACCCTTAAGGTATGCCATGTATGCAGTACTCCATGTACTTCTCCTCACAGATTTCCATGTTAATGATTGTTTTAAACAACAACAACAAAAAAGCTGGTGTGTATCTGTATTTTCACCACAATGAAAGTTAGCTTGATAATTTAAAAATTAGGATGTTTACTCAATCATCTTAGAATCATTCAGGGTGCTAGAACATCAAACACTTAGAATCTATTTAAAACCCTGTGGCCAGTAGCCACACACCCATACAGCACAGTTTACAGTCTTAGTTGCATTTACATAAGTAGGGCAATAAAAAGGGAGGAGTCTCTTCTGAGGCACCCATATCCTAGGTGAAGGGACCCTTCCTCTCAACATCAAGACCACTCCTGCTATACCTGCTGGGCAGCAGGCTCCACAAACACATGAGGTCAAGGAGACAGCTGGGATGGAGCCAGAGACTTTAAAAACTCCAGGATCAAAGAAGTGATACCTGCAAATCATGGACATTGTACTCTTAAATATCTGTGAATCTCTAAGGCTGAGGAGCACTCCACACAGCACTCTATGAAATAAAATAGGAAAAACTAGATACAAGTCAACTGGTTTGGATTTCTTAATTGTAGCAATAATTGATCTTTCCAAGGACCTTCAAATAAAGATTACTTATAAGGAGCACATCTCTTTGTTAACTGATATTCCTACATATTCTTAATGCATCAGCCCTAACTTTAGAGACAGATAGATAGATAGATAGATAGATAGATAGATAGATAGATAGATAGATAGATAGTTACAGATATAGATGTATAGATATAGTTATAGATATAGATATAGATAGATAGATAATAGATATAGATATATGTATATGAATTATATATTTTATATTATACATATATTATAGACAAACACGCATATATATATGCACATCTCAACAACTAATATAGATGCAGAAAATAAGTATAATTGCTATTAACATTTTTTCAAGAGAGAAAATTTTTAATCAATTAATAATTGATTTAAGCTTCCTATATTGTTTATTCAATAACTAAATACTAGGTTCCATCCCTAGTATCACAATCTTATATAAATACAATGTATATGTGCATACACAAATCCATACATAATTTCTGTTGGATGGATATACCCATTTGTTTATCTGTATATTAGTTGATAAACAGAAGTTTAATTGCTTTTAAAGCAAAGGAAAAACACAGGGGACTCTGCACATCAGGGGGAACAGAGGATTTTTAATGATGTGATTTCAGGTGTGCCTGGATCTTCTTAACTTGTTAATCTGGGATATAATCATTTTTTAAGTCTTCTGCTGCCATCTCCAATCTCTAAATTTCTTCACTCCCATGTGGGTGTGAGAATAGATAACTGGATGGGGACAAAAAGTAATCCTGTTTCCCCCCAGATTGGGGATGGAAAGAGGGGGAGAAAAAAAATGTCAATTTTAAAATAAGACTATAGAATGCAAAACAGCCAGAAGCAGAGGAAGGGTGTCCACTCCTCAGCTTTCTTGCCTCAGACCCACTCCTGGGTGACAGGTACATTGCAGCATCGTGAAGCCAGGCACTTTATTCCTCTGGGAATTCTACAGGACCTGGTACCTCTCTGAATAATGAAGAGGCTCTTTAAGTAAACATTATAATTCAGAATTTTATATATATATATAATCAGAAAGCAATGCTTTGGGAAACTAAAGAAAGAAGATGTAGGAGCTGCCACACAGAAGAGCTAAAGGATTGCAAATGAAATCCAACTCAGATCACTACCCAATCTTTCTCAGAGAGCTGAGAATGTGGCAGTGGATGCTTGACTATAGCTCAACACAAGGACTAGGCTGGGTAAAATAAAACAATTGATTATTTATGGATTTTTATATTGGAAACTTAAAATTGCCACTGTACTTACATAGTTGCTTTTCCCATAGTCGTGACTCACTATTTCAACACAGCTCCTAGTATAAAGAAACATCCAGTCATTTAGTGACATCACTCTAAGTAAGGATGTAATTGTTGATCCTCTTAAACAATCTGCTAGTGGATCAGCCACAAACTGAAAAAGAATCACAAGACATAAATTACTGCTTTTTCAACATCAACATTATCCAAGGGCATTTACATTGTATATTGGTGCTATTTTCTACTGATATCTCATAATTCTAGTCTTAACAATGAGTGGATTGGAACTTGGATTCTATCCTGGGTGATATGAAGTTTTCGTTGAGAGTCCATTAGACTGAGATGATTCCAGGGCTTCAGCTTCCTCCACAGGTACATGGAGAATTAATGTAAAAATGTTACACGAAAACTAGGAAACAGTTTAAGTTTTTAGTAAAATGAAACTAGGAAATTTACCAATTTACACAAACTGCTAACCAACATCTATGTAGGGTCTTTTGACTCTAGTCAAATATTTTTTTTTCATTCTACTTCTACATCAGCCTATGGAAGCTCACTGCCCACACTGCTGCCATGAAACCCTGAACCTCTTCTGGTTCTCAGTGCTGCCTGATTCATTAACCTTCTTTGCTCTGATACTGTTAAAACTTTAGTCTTTCCTTTTAACATAGGATCCTCTGCATCATTTTGATTCTATGTATTTGATCCTTAGGGATACAATTGGGAGATCAGTCTTCCAACTGCCATGAGCAAATGTCTACAATGTTAGATAAAGAGATGACATAGCTCCCTATAGCAAAGTGCTCTTCATACATTCTGATTCAGTGTTTGCCTGTTGTCTCACAGAAAAAAAAAACAGAGATACTGAAAAGAGCAACAGTCATAGCTATAAACATGACTGCATGGGTTCCTTTGTGCATTACTCTTTATTTGACCCCACAATGACATGAATATCATCAAAATCCATCTTACTGATTTGTAATGTTGGAAGAGTCTTACTTCTTTCAAAGTTCCTCCTAAGAAAATCTAGGTCAAACCTAAAACATTAGTATTTTAAGTTCTCTTTGTGCATTCTGGGATCTGAAAATTAACATTCCTTTTGTGATCAATCCAGGGAAAATAATCAATGACAATTAGATATTTGCAAATCAGGACTATTTTCCTTGAATAAATTACTGCGTGTCCTCAGTATTGAAATGCTGAAATTCACTAGTGGATGTGTTTCTGTTCATGATGGCAGTAGCTAGCTGAGGAAGGATGCTCTGTGTTCCCTGCTGGGAGTTTACAGTATGTTACTGAGGAAGGATGTTCTCCCTCATTACAGGGATTTAAGCTAGCAGCTCAGCAAGAGCGTCTGGGAAGAATTACCTTTCCCTATCATTGTATAATATGCACCTAGTCCATAATAGGAAAAAAATCATGATCTTTATTGTTGAAATTTAAGAAATTGGAAAATATCATGACGTGAATGCCATTATCCAGCCTTCCCTCTGCAGAACACCTGCCCATCTGGAAACACCCATGAATCACTGACATAAGCCCCCTGAGATCAGCTTCCTAAGAGGTAGGGATTTGGATACAGAATCCCTCTTTCTTCTCACTGAACCACTTTTTAAATACAATCACTTTCTTTGCCTCAACTACTTAGTTGTCAGTTGACTGGTCAGTTGTGGGGCAAGCAGCTGGACCTTAACCCTGGTAACAATATAGAACTCTGAAATAATCTTGTCCCTGGATTCACATTTGTTCAGGCAAAAGCATCTCTCGTTCATTATTCCTGCATCTCCTAACATTACAGAATCAGAAAACCTGGAATTGCTCACGCTCCTCCCCAAAAGAAAACCATTTTCTCAGCCAGGTGCAGTGACACATGCCTGTAATCCCAGCAGCTAGAGAGGCTGAGGCAGGAGGATCCCATGTTCAAAGCAAGCCTCAGCAATGGCAAAGGGCTTAGCAACTCAGTGGTACTCTTGTCTCTAAGTAAAATCCAAAGTCGAGCTGGGAATGTGGCTCAGTGGTTGATTGCCCCAGATTTCAACCCTGGTACAAAAACAACAACAACAAAAAGTTCTAAACATTAGCCATGGGCATTTTTTAATAGAAGAATCTAAGATGCTAAGGGATATACACAGAGCTCAACCTCTGTGCACACACCAAGCAGGCACAAGCACAGTCAGAAAACTAGTACTTACTAGAGTCTTGACTTGACAAACTCCTTCAGTACTGTCATGCTTCTCATGGGACTGTCTCATATCTTTAGACAGGACCTCATCATTCTACACTCTTTACACATTGCATCTATTAGACCATTTTGTAAAAAGTTAAAAATATGGCTACACAAGCAAGAATAAATTTATATTAGAGAAAACTATGGTAGTGGGAGTGGTGGAGCCCCACCCAACCAACTTAGGTGTTACAATTCTGGGTCATAGACTTCTGCAAAAACACTATTTCCAAATCATGATTAAATAGTGACTTATACTTTTTGATATTAATATTCAGAGACTAAACTGGGAAGGGGCTCTATCACTGAGCTACATCCTTGCCCCTCCCCTTTTTTTAGGCAGGGCTTCACTAATGTGCCTGCACTGGCCTCAAATTCATCATCAAATTTGCCTTGGCCTGTGTAGCTGTGATTATAGATGCACACCATGACAACAGCTAAATCTAACTTTTAAAGACAGAGTTGTCTTCTACAGAGACGACATCAGTCACCATAACCTGTCAGGTATCACAGCTCAGCAAGATATACATGTGAACCAGGAATAAGCCTATGGCACTTTTTCCATCTGCCTTTGCTGACCAAGAGACCATCATTGTGGTTCCTGTTGGCATACATGGCCCACATGTTATACATCCCACAAAGAATTACACTAAAGTGACTATTCTCTTTTCTACCCTTGTATGCAGTGATGGCTGAGAGGCACTTAAGAGTATACAGGGCTCACTGACCTTGCTTTGACAATTCCTAAAGCACTCTGAAAACTTTTAAGAACACTTGCACTAATGGGGAAGGGCAAACCCTGACCCCTTTTTAAAATTTCAATTACAGATCTACACCCAACATTTCTTCTCGGTCTTTCCCCCTAAGCTCATAGTTCCTCTTTCCAGGAGGAAAAGACATTTTTAAAACAAGATGTCACAAACACCTTCCTACACTTATGCTGCAATTCTCCAATGGCAAACTGCCTTTCCTCCCAACAAAAAATAGTGATTCTGCTAGAGCGTTCCACATCACTCATCAACAAGGACCTTGAAAATGATAATCTGTCACAAGGATTCTGGCACCAGGTGTTTCTTAAGCACCTGGGAAATTCAAGAGTCCTCACACCTCAAAGAAGACAACTTCAGATCTGGCATTTGTGATTATTCTTCTTAAGCTAGCCTCCTAGTTTCAATTCTTAAGATACTGATGCAGGTATACATGTCTTTTCCTTAAAGAGGTTTGTAATTATTTGCTGAGAGCCACAACCAAGTCAAGATGATGCCTTGCACTTTGCCAGAGGGAGTGGTTTGAGAAGTAATGCCAGCGAGCTATTAAGATGATGTTAATTGAGTTAAGCTGTGTATAATTATTAAGATGAAGTAATGCCAGCGAGCCGTTAAGATGATAGAGATTCCTTGTTGGCTAATTGCTGTACCTAGATGAAGTTAATTGAGTTAAGATGTGTATAATTGTTAAGATGATGAGGATTGCTGTAACTGGATGATGCTAAATTGAAACAGGCTGTGTATTCAGTTAGGTATAAATACCTCTGCCATCCTACAATAAAGGGACTCTCGCCGTATCAACCTTCACAAGTTTCTTGTCAACCCCTGGTTATTTTGCCCAGCCAGACTGCAACAATTATTTAGAAAAACCCCTGGGATTCACCTGTGTCCCTGTCCTAGAACTTTCTCATGGTATGGAGTTCACTGATTCTGCAGTTTGTAACTCCATCAGAGCCTTTCATATCTCCAGCCCATTCAAGCCAGCTTCTTCCAGGCTCCCCAATCCCAGAAGATGATGCCATCATCCACCCAAATCCTCTCCTTTTTCTGGCACCCAAAACATCCACACTATCAACAAGGCCTGCCCATTCCTCTCCAAGCCAGGACAACACCATTTACAGGAGTACCTTTAACAACCACCTCATTGGGTACCTTACCTCCATTTTTATGTAGACACGGCCCACACTTTGTACATATTGATAAAATAGTATTGAAAAAGAGATCTCTTGAGCTGGGGATGTGACTCAGTGGTAGAGTGCTTGCTTAGCATGCTCAAGGACCCAGGTTCAATCCCAGGGCCACAATAAGATTAAGAAAAACAAAACAATAACACCTCTACCCCCCAAAAAAAACAGAATCACTTGATTAATCTACATAACACTACATGACCTTGGGAAAGTCCAATTTGTCCCACAGAACAAAGATCTACACAAGGGGCTCCCTACCTGACCCTCCAATAAGGGTGCAGCCCTTGCCTGCTCCTACATCCCTGCCCTGTATTCACCTTACTTCTCTAGAGAACACTTCAGTTGTTTGAGATAGGGTCACAACAGGCCCATCTTAAAAAGTGTGTCTTTGTGCCTCTGTCATCCCCTTCATTCTCCTCTCCCTGATTTGCATACAGCTCACTCCTGACATGTATATTTCAGCTTCTCACGAGTTTTCCATGACCACACAATCTAAAGGGCCATGAGAGAGTCCCCATAACATGAAATACTATCAGAATGGATCCATCTTATCTGCCTGCTGTGAGAACCCAAGTTCCACAATCAGGAGACTCAACTGTCCTAGCATGCACAGCCAAGATGCAACTGAGGCCCTAACTCCTTTTGGAGAAATTACAGAAGAACTGAAGGTGGCCCACATGCCAGGGTAACGTTGTCACTGGACCATTCCCTTAAATGCCCATTAGAGTGCAGTGTATTTCCAATGGCTCCACATGGCTATATTTTGGATTCTTATAAACGAATAGAACTCTTTTCCATATCATTCATCTGCAACTTATTTCTAGTTGCTCCAAGTGTCTGGCTCCAAGTGTTTGATCATTCTTTCATTTGTCAAAACTAGAAAGTCAACCATGTCAACTGGCGCATCATGGTTTACTGAGCTAAGTTTACTTATTTCTTTGTGCACACTCAAATTTGAGATTGGGGAACCCATGAATTGTAAGGCTTAGCACATAATTGGCATCACATCAAATGTAATTGATCATTTTTACTCTTTTTGCACCATATACTACAGAGCTAAGACTTCTAGACATGTACATTTTTCTATCTGAAGATTGACCATATTTTATTTTTATCCAATAGTACATGTACATGTTGAAAACTATTCTAGCCACTTCTAATGCTAACAGAGGGGCCCTGCTAGAACTGTCTAATGATGCCATATTGCCCCCTACACAGGCACTTGAACACATGGATAATGAATGAAGCTGTCCTAGTCCCCAAAGGAGACTATGTTAATACTGTATATCTATATTTATGCTTCCTAAATAAGACTTCAGAGAATTTGATTCTACTGAGGTTAAAAATTCTAATATTCAAATATATTTTATAAATAAAATTTCCTACCTGCTGATAGAGGCCCACAATTCTTTTTTGGCTGCCATCCGTTTTTTCAAATGTATCTCTGGGAGTCTGATCCCAATTGACACCATCCACTCTATAGGTTCTGTTCTTGTATCTGTGGTATAATCCCAACATAAGAGTATATTTTTGATTTAGCCATTGCATACAAAAGTATTCTTAATCCTCCAAGTAATTGGAGGATATATTAATACTCAATTTACATACTGTACAACTCACCCATTTAAGTGGATTAGCCAATGGCTTTCAGTGTATCTGCAGAGTTGTACAATCAACAATCTTAGTATAGTTCTACCTCCCCTGAAAGAGCATCAGAACCACAAGCAACCACTCATTTCTACCCCAGCCTCCTAACCCTAAGTCAGCTAGAAATCAACTTCCTACCTCCTAAGAGTTGCCTTCTCAAGTATCATGTGAATTGAATTACACATGTAATCTTTCCTGACTTTCACTTAGCTTTATGTTTTCAAGGCTAATTTGGGCTGGAGCAAGTGTTGGTAACTGATTTCTTTCTATTACCAAATAATGTCCTATTGTAACCAGAAGCAATTCCCCATGTGTATAATCCCAGAGACTAGAAAGACTGAGTTAGGAGGATGACAAGGTCCAGGCCATCCTGAGCAACTTAGCAAGACCCCGTCACAAAGAAAGAGGGGGTTGGGACTTTAGCTCAGTAGAGGAGCACTGCCTACCATGGGTGAGGCCCTGGGTTTTGTATCTAATATCAAAATCTTATATACATACAATGCATATGTATACACACAAATACATACATATTTTCTGTTGGATGGTTGTATCACATTTGTTTATCTGTATACCACTTGATGGACCTTAGGGTTATTTATACTTTTGGTAATTATGAAGAATGTTATGGACAATCTAGTACCAATTTTGGCAGACAAAACTTTTCATTACTTGGGGTGGGGCTGTGGCTCAATGGTAGACTGCTTGCATAGCATGCGTAAAGCTCTGTATTTGATTCTCAGCACATCACATGAATAAATAAAATAAAGGTCTCTCAAGTAATAAAAATATTTTTAAAACATTTTTAAAGTTTTCAGTTCTTTTAGATATATAACTAGGAGTGGAATTCTGGGTCATGTGGTGTGCTATCTCTGGTCTGACATTTCCTCAAATTATATTTTTCAAAGAAACTACATTATTTTACATTTCTACTGCAATGTAGGAAGGTGGGTTCTACATTTCCCAATTACTTACCAAGTTGTTAATATCTGGTTTTATTTTAGCTATCCTCATGGATGTGGAGTAGTACCTTATTTTGAGTCTCACTGGATGATAATGTTGAACATTTTTTTTATGTGCTCACTGGCCCAGAATATCTGCTTTAGAGGAAGGTCTCTAGAGAAAGGTCTACTCAGATGATGTGTCCTTTATTTAAACATTGGCTATCTTTGTGTTGGGTTCTGTTCTTTATTTATTCTGAATACATTTTCTTTTAAGACATGTTACTTGCACATATTTTGTCCTTGTCTGTCAGTTATCTTTCCGAATTTTTGACAAGATACTTTGAACAAAAGTTGTTAACTTGAAGTTCAATCTACTTCATATTGTCCTTTATCACTGTGCTCTTGCTGTCCTATCCGAGAAGAGTTTGCCTAATAAAGTCAAAATTTACTCCTATACATTTAAAGAAAATCCCCCTTTAGCTCTTATGTACATATAGGTCTATTTTGAGTTAGTTCTGGAATTAAATTTGGGTTAAACTCTGTGCACTGTGTCAGGAGTCAGGTGGATATCCAGTCACCCCAGCATATAACTGACAAGACTTTTCCCCCTTGTTTAATTATCTTGACATTCCTGTCAAACTAATAACTACAAAGACGAGGGCCAACATCTGGACTAAGCTCTTTTACACTGGCCCGCAGGTCAATCTTCGTGCCAGTATCACCCTGTCTCAACTATTGTCACTTTTTAACAAATTCACAGTTGGGAAAAGTGAGTTCTCCAACTTTGTTCTTTGAAGATTGCTTTGGTAAAGTAATTGGTTATTCAAATCCACTGTCTTATCAAGTTAATACTTCTTGTGTAAGAGAAAAATTAAGATAAAATATTCCAATAAAAAGTAGCCAATGCATTATACTTAAGTGCTGATTTTTAAAAATAGCCTGTCATTCACCCAAAAAATAAAAAGAGAAAAGAAATGCAAAAAATTACATGCTGCTCTGGGCAAGCAGACCCAATGAATGGGCATCAGGGACTGAGGGACAGTAGAGCCTAGAGACCCTCTACCAGGCTGTGTAATCAGATGAGATGAGCAGCAAATAGTTCTTATGATGTAGAGTTCATGCTATTTCTAGTCCTAAACTTTAATCTTCAGTGATTTGCATCTTTTGTTTGGGCAGAAGCAGTAATCAAATTGATGATTGTGTAAAAATTTTAAAAAACTTAGACTTACTTTGTTAAAATAATTAACCCAACAAATTCTTTGACTACTTTCTCTTGGGTATTTCTTGCAGTTTTTTTCAAATATCTTCATTACAAAATCATAAGTAGTTTCCATTCAGATTACTTCATGGCTCAGGTTGGCACAGAGAGTAAGGCTGTTTTCATATGGAAGAATGCAAGGAATATCGACAGACAAGATTTCCAACCAGCAAGCAGAAGAAACTGCAGGATGGGATGAAGGTCAAGCTCTGCACATTAAGCAAAACGTTTCAGGGACTGAGCTCTGTGTCTAAAATAGATACAAGTCAACTGGTTTTGTTTTCTTAATTTTAGCAATAATTTTACATAAATATATATGTAGATATATGTACATATGTACACATATAGAGAGAGAGATACATATATACATATAAATATATGTAGACATATACATATGTATATGTATTATATATTTTATATTACACATATATTATATGCAAACATACATAGGCACACCTCAACTAATAATATAGATGTATAAAATAAGTAAAACTGCTATTAAAATTTTTTCAGAGAGAAAACTATTTCTCAATTTTTAGTTGATTTAGGCTTTCTACAGTGTTTTTTTTAATAACTGAATACTGGGGTCCGTCCCTAATATCAAAATCTTATGTAAATATAATGTATATGTATACACACAAATCCACACATATTTTCTGTTAGATGGATATATCCCATTTGTTTATCAATATACCAGTTGATAGACAGAAGTTTAATTGCTTTGCAAGCAAAGGAAAAACACAGGGGACTCTTATACCAGAGGCTGTGATTCTGCACATCAGGGGGAACAGAGGGTTTTTAATGATGTGATTTCAGGTGTGTCTGGTCCTACTTCACTTGATAATCTGAGATATAATCATTTTTTAAATCTTCTGGTGCCATCCCCAACTCTGAATTTCTTCACTCCTGTGGTGGATGTGTGCTCAAGGACAGATATCTGGACAAAAAGTAATCCTGTTCCCCCCCAGATTAGGTACAGGTGAAAGGTTAATAAAATAGGTACTTGTCACTCTGTTTCTCTATATGCTTAACAAAACACTGTTGAAATCTTAAGAACTGTTTGCTAATCTTGTTCTCAGAATGTGCTGTCCCCAACTATGGACTGTCTGCTAATCTTGTTCCCAGAATGAGCTGTCCCCAACTGCCAAACTACAAAATGTAACTTCTCTCCCTGCCCTCTCCAGGGAAAGTATATAAGCTCTGCTCAAGCTGTTCTCAGGGCTCTATCTCTCTTTGCTATAGAGAGCTCAGGCCCCAGCATGCTGGTCTCCAAATAAAGCCACCCTTCTGCTATTGCATAAGACAGTCTCTTGTGGTCTCTTACTCTGACGTTTCGCCGGACCCTTACATTTGGTGCACTGGCCGGGAACTGCGCATCGCCGGACAGGGAGACCTCAACAAGACTCCTTTAGAGGGGTAAGTAAGGCGCCTTATCTTCTTCTTCTTCTCCTCCTCCTTCTTCTCCTTCTTGTTTTTCCTTTGCGATCGCTCAGAGTCTGGTTTGGGGCTGGAGAGCGTAAGCTCTCAGAGCCTTCTGGTTTTAGAGCCTTCTGGTTTTGGGCTGGAGAGCATAAGCTCTCAGAGCCTTCTGGTTTTTCTGGTTTTCTGGTTTTGGGTTGACAGAGTGTGGTTGTCAGCGGAGAGCGTAAGCTCCCCCTGGCGGTGGTGGATAGACGTGTCCCTGAAGCCACAGACCACATCTCCTCAAGAGACGCTTTGGGAGACTCTCGGGGGGACGGAGGTGCCCCCATCTGGGAGGGACAAGGTGCCCTCATCTGTATTCTGCTGCCAACCCGTCTGGTCTTGCCGGCAACTATTCTTTCTCTCAGGTTGAATTCACTGTCTGTTTTTAATCTTTGCCTCTGAACTTGTGTTACACGTTTACTGTTTACTGTGTGTCCGTGTTTGTGTCACGTTTGTATTGTCCCTGTCTTTGTTCAAGTAACTTTCATTATAGGACAGAGTCATTCACTGGACTGAAGTCCGCTTAAGGGCTCAGAATCTTTCTTTTTCAGTAAAACACCGAACCTGGCACACTCTCTGTGCCTCAGAATGGCCCACCTTTGGAATTGGATGGCCTCCAGAAGGATCTTTCTACTCCCCACTAATTTGAAAAGGCAGAGATATTGTCTTTGTCTTTCAGCTGGGACCACATAGCCATCCAGATCAACAGCCGTATAACTTAACTTGGCAGGACCTTTGTGAATCTCCTCCTCCTTGGGTGAAAGCTTTTCTTGTCCCTGTTCCTGCTCCTACCCCTCCCCCTATGATTCTATCTCTCAAACCTCCTCCTCCACCCTTTGTTCTCCCTGAGTCTCAAGATTTGACTCTGCTGGATTCTCCTCCCTTTCCTTATCCCCTGCCTCTGTTCCCCAACCCCCAGAACCCTCCAGATGACTTCCCCGAGGTACACATAGTCCCTCCTCCCCTGGAGGAAGCTGGCCTGGCTAAAGGAACTTGCCAGCAGCGAATGATTAAAAACCCTGAAGCCTCATGATACTTCCCCTCCGTCCTTATGGGCCAATGATAGAAGATGGCCATGGTGGAGAAATGCAAGCCTACCAGTATTGGCCTTTCTCCTCTTCAGACCTATATAACTGGAAAAATATCAATCCCCCTTTTTCCGAGGACCCCACCCAGCTCACAGGTCTGATTGAGTCATTGATGTTTTCACACCAGCCTACTTGGGATGACGGCCAACAACTCTTAGGCACTCTCTTCATGACAGAGGAACAAAAAAGAATCCTCCTGGAAGCAAGAAAAAAATATCCTCGGACCAGATGGGCAACCGACACAACTTCCCCTTGAACCGACCCAACTGGGACCTCAACACCTTTGAAGGTAGGGAGCATCTGTCCACTTATTGCCGGGCTCTAATAGCGGGTCTCCAAGCAGCCGCTAGATGGCCAACTAATTTGGCCAAGGTAAGAGAGATTATTCAAGGGCCTAATAAATCACCTTCTATGTTTCTGGAGAGAATTATGGAGGCATATAGGAGATATACTCCTTTTGATCCTCAGGCAGAGGATCAAAAGGCATCTGTCACGATGGCCTTTATTGGGCAAGCTTCCCTGGATATTAAAAGAAAGTTACAATGCTTAGATGGATTACAAGATTTGACTTTGAGAGATTTAGTCAGAGAAGCCGAGAAGGTATACTATAAGAGAGAAACTGAGGAAGAGAAGGAACAAAGGAGGGAGAAAGAAAGGGAGCAAAGGGAGGATGAAAGAAGCAAAAGACAAACTGAGGCATTGACTAAGGTCCTGGTCACAACAACAAATAGGCCAGAAGTTAGGAGACAGGGAGACAGAAAGGGATACCTGGGCCCACGCCAAAAGCTACATCTGGCCTCAGATCAATGTGCCTACTGTAGAAAAAAAAGGACACTAGGTCAAAGAGTGCCCTAGAAAGAAACAGCCACGCCAACCAGCCATTCTAACTTTGAAGGATGACTAGGAAAGTCAGGGCTCGGATCCCCTCCCCGAGCTCAAGGTAACTTTTGAAGTGGAGGGGACCCCAGTAAACTTTGAAGTGGATACAGGGGCAATATACTCAGCCCTTAAGGCCCCATTGGGCCCTCTATCAACTAAAAGGTCTCTAGTTCAAGGGGCTAATGGCAGTAAATATCGGGCTTGGACAACTAAGAGGACCATGGACCTGGGAAAAGGAAAAATCCATCACTCCTTCCTAGTGATCCCAGAATGCCCAGCCCCATTGATGGGCAGAGATCTGCTCACCAAACTCCGGGCCAGAATAACTTTTAACCCTGAAGGCCCCCAAATGGAATTTCTAAATCCTTCAGTAAAAACTCCTATAGTCATGGCTTTAACTATGTCAGTAGAAGATGAACATCAACTCTTCACACCCCCCAAGACTGATCAAACAGGCAAGCTACCCCAGAAATGGATAACAGATTACCCAGATGCCTGGGCAGAAACTGCTGGGTTAGGCCTAGCTGTAAAACAACCTCCAATAATGGTGGAATTAAAAACCTCAGCCTCCCCAATTAATATTAACAATATCCTCTGAGCAAAGAAGCTAATGATGGGATAAGGCCCCATATTCAGAAATATCTGGCCTTACGGGTCCTAAGGCCCTGTCAATCGGCCTGCAACACTCCCCTGCTACCAGTAAAAAAGCCAGGAACCGGGGACTATCGCCCCGTTCAAGACCTAAGAGAGATCAACAACAGAGTGCAGGACATTCACCCCACAGTACCTAATCCGTACAATCTGCTTAGCACCCTGAACCCTGAACGAAAATGGTATACTGTCCTGGACTTAAAAGATGCTTTCTTTTGCTTGTCTCTGCATAAAGATAGTCAATTGCTGTTTGCTTTCAAATGGGTAAACCCAGAAACTGGAACGTCTGATCAACTAACTTGGACCAGACTCCCACAGGGGTTCAAAAACTCCCCCACTCTTTTTGATGAAGCCCTCCACAGAGATCTCAATAACTTCAGAACCATGCACCCTGAAGTCACCCTACTCCAATATGTGGATGACCTGCTACTCGCAGCAGACACCAAGGAAAACTGTGAGTCTGAGACCCAAGCACTATTATCCGAGCTGCTGCCAAAAAGGCCCAAATTTGCCAGCAAGAAGGAATCTTCCTGGGCTATTCCCTTAGGGGCAGTAAACAATGGCTCACTGAGCCCAGAAAACAAACCGTTGTGCAGTACCACCCCCATCTAACAAGAGGGCAAATGAAGAGGCTAAATTGGCAGCCCTAAACAGAGTAACCATGTTAACACTTTCCATATGGGGGAAATATGAGTCAGGAGATTTAACTACATCAGAGCACCCCGACAACTTAACATCTGAGGACACTGACACTGAACTCCTTGACAACACTGAACCCAACTTGCAATTTCAGAAAGCCCTACACTACGTTAAGAATGTACATCAACTCACTCACCTTGGTTCAAAGAAACTGCAGGCATTCCTAAAAGATCAAGAACAGAGTTTTCCACTAACCAGCTCACAGCAAAAAAAAGAATTAGCTGAACGAGTAACAAAAGCCTGTCGGGTTAATGCTTACCCCTCCAAGCTTCCTATAGGAAGGCATCTTCGAGGAACCAAACCAGGATAATTCTGGGAAGTGGACTTTACTGAAATTAAGCCAGCAAGGTATGGACTTAAATATCTCCTAATCTTTGCAGATACATTTTCAGGATGGATTGAAGCCTTCCCCGCAAAAAAAGAAACAGCACAAATGGTGGTCAAGAAGATCCTGAAAGATATTTTTCCAAGATACTGCCTGCCTAAGGTAATAGGGTCCGATAATGGACCGGCGTTCATGACCCAGGTAAGTCAGGGGTTAACCAGGACCCTGGGGATTAATTGGAAGTTACATTGCACTTATAGACCCCAGAGCTCAGGACAGGTAGGAAAAATGAATAGAACCATTAAAGCGACGTTGACAAAATTAAGCTTAGAGACCGGCATAAAAGATTGGACTATGCTCCTGCCTTATGCACTGTTTCGTGCAAGAAATACTCCCTCTGTTTCTTTGTGTAACCTCACCCCCTATGAAATTCTCTATGATGCCCCTCCTCCGATCAGGGACCTGACCCCAACTCTAAGACCTAACGATTCCTTTCACACCCCCTTGCTTGACAGACTTAAAGCTTTTTAAAAAACTCAGTGATACCTGTGGAAACAGCTGGCCACTGCCTACCAACCTGGGAACGAAGGAACTCCACACCGATATCAAGTGGGAAACTTCATCTATGTAAGACGACATCAGGTGTCATCCCTAGAACCCCGCTGGAAAAGACCATACCAGGTGCTACTTATAACACCTACAGAGGTAAAGGTAAACGGAATCACTTCCTGGATCCATGCCTCTCATCTCAAGCCTGTGCCCTGTCCAGATTCTGGTTGGAAATTGGAAAAGACTGGTAACCCTCTCAAATTGCGTATTCGCCATGTGGATAAGGCTATAGACTCTCCCCTTGACCACCAGTGGTTCTAACCCTCATCAGCCCGTACAACAGTGATGGCTAATCACAAACCTTGTCAGCTGGCTATAGATCTTTCCTATTGGGTATCCCTGATAAAAAATCCCACTAAAATTCCATTAAATCCCTTCCGTACCATAGATAATAGAAACAAACATTATGGATGTAGGGACACGAGAGCCAGATGCAGGTTGGTTAACCTAGATTACTATGTTTGCTCGGCGGACTATCAAAGCCACAAACAGTCACGGCTGTGTGGGGGAAAATCCGACATCTTCTGTAAGTCATAAGGATGTAAACATTCAGGGGCTACCTAATGGAACCCAAACCTCTGCCAGTTCTCAGACCATTGCCCCCGTGCTGAAGTAACAGGTACTGAGGTATCTCTCCACCCATTCACTCCTCTCTTCTCCTGTCAGTGCCCACACCGGGTCCCACCAGGACTATCCAAGATGTAATAAAGATGGCCTTTAAAGTTGCTTTATCATTACTAAAAACAGGTTACTAAAAATTTAAAGTCCCTCACAGGCTTTTTGGGATACTCACTCCAGTCTTCCCCTCTGCTCTACCTGTTCTACTACTCAAGTTTTTGTTGCTAGGAAAATCCCAAGCCCCTTTCCCATTATTCTTTTATATCTCTCCTTCCTCATTCTCAGATCCACAGAGCTGCTCTCAGCACCACCTTCCTTGTCCTCCCCCTCTATACCAGGCCCACAGGAAAGTCTTAACTGACCTTCTCCAGAAGTCTTCACTATGGCTGACTTTAGGACTTTCAGCAAAAGAGTCCCTATAAAAGAGTTCAGTATAGATAAACTTCCTCTTTTCATGTTGCTCTGTTCTACTTGGCCACTGGCTGGAAAAATCAGCACTCCTAAGCTAGACACCCCCTTACTAGTTTTTCACAATATATGTAAACAAGGCCTCTGGCCTTGAGCTGGGGCTTCACAGAGATGGCTACATTTCTAAGATAAAAAGTTATCAATTGGGCTCCATGGTAACAGCTGGCAAGGAAAAAAAGAAAGAAAAAGTTCTCCCCCTCCCAGGTGTCCTTGAAAAGTTAACTTGCCCAGAACAGAGAAAAAATAATAATAACAGAAACAAAAACTGCTTTTTGTGAACTTCTGCAGACTGTGAACTTCTGAGCCCCTTCCCTTATATGTTGAGTACAAAATTCTAAAACTACCTAAACTTGGGGTTCAGGGGATTAATTGATTACAACAGAAACAGTGCCCTCTGAATCCAGTTGCAACCGAATAGAACTGTTTCCCTGTCTTCAGTGCTATCTTAGGTGCCTTGCCTTGCCCGTCCCTACAACAGTATAATTCTATATACTTAAACATTATTTATGTTTTCATAAAATGGTCAACAAATGTAATTAATTGTATAATAGTACAGATGTTTCCCAGAGTGCTCTATCATGATGCAGATTCATTTGAAGATCAAATAGAGGAACATACAACCCGGTTTCGCCGAGAACCTGTATCCCTCACTTTAGCCATCTTATTAGGAATGGGAATTGCTGCAGGGGTGGGCACAAGGACTACTGCCCTGGTCCGTGGGACACAACAAATGACCCAATTAGAAACAGCAATGGACCAAAACTTAAAGATATCAGAAACCTCCATCACAGCTTTGCAGGAATCTTTAACCTCTCTCTCTGAAGTTGTTTTACAGAACAGGCGAGGGTTGAACCTCCTCTTCATGAGAGAAGAGGGCCTTTGTGCTGCATTAAGGGAAAAATGTTGTTTTTATGCCGACCATACTAGAGTTATAAAAAATTCTATGAGTAAATTAAAAAGATGCCTTAAAGAGCATCAATGAGAGAGAGACCCAAAAAGGGTGATATAAATCTTGGTTCACACAGTCCCCCTGGTTAACTACGCTTTTATCAGCCCTGGCCGGTCCTTTAATAATTCTTATATTGTTGCTAACTCTAGGACCCTGTTTGCTCAACCATGTAGTTTCCTTTCTCCAATCCCAAATTGGACAAATCAAACTTATGGTAATCAGACAACAATATACCCCACTAGCAGACACGGAATATGACACCCCCCAATGCTCACTTTTATGATTAAAAGTAGCCAGAAGAAGAAGTGGGAAATGAAAGGTTAATAAAATAGGTACTTGTCACTCCGTTTCTCTATATGCTTAACAAAACACTGTTGAAATCTTAAGAACTGTTTGCTAATCTTGTTCCCAGAATGTGCTGTCCCCAACTATGGACTGTCTGCTAATCTTGTTCCCAGAATGAGCTGTCCCCAACTGCCAAACTACAAAATGTAACTTCTCTCCCTGTCCTCTCCAGGGAAAGTATATAAGCTCTGCTCAAGCTGTTCTCAGGGCTCTATCTCTCTTTGCTATAGAGAGCTCGGGCCCCAGCATGCTGGTCTCCAAATAAAGCCACCCTTCTGCTATTGCATAAGACAGTCTCTTGTGGTCTCTTACTCCGACGTTTCATCGGACCCTTACACAGGGAGACGAAGATAAAATTTAAAAAATGATGATTTTAAAATAAGCCTCAGTGGCAGAGCATCATACTCGGGTTTTTCATGTTAAGTTTTTAATTTAATTTATACTTAACTGAACTTTATTTGTCCATGGTGGGTGGGTAGTATTGTTTAAAAGGGCATCAATTTTATACCAGTTCATATAGAGCAACTTTCTAAAAATCATACATTAAATCCATAGAACATTATATTTTCCACTATATACAAACTTATAGTTGTTGAAATCACTTTTATTCCTGCCACTGGAACCCATTTGCTTCAAATTTATCTGCTTCAGAGTTCTAGAAATTTGGAAATCAACTGAAAGGACTCTTTGTCTCAGAGTTGGGGAGTTGACCACCAGGGAGGATAAGGAGGTGTGGAAAACAGTATATGATGAATGGGGAGGGAGAAGAAGCTGGAAATAGAAGCAGGATCACATATCGGGGAGCTCCAATGGGACATGATGATGCCCCAAAAAAACTTGAATAAACAAAAGAGAGATGGTAGGAGCAAAAGCAGGGCTCTTCTGAGCCCTTTTGTACCATTACAACTAGGTAAGACACTTCTTGAGGGTAGGGATGCCCAATGCTCACTGTCCTCCCTGCCCCATTCCCCACTGGAAAATAACTCCCTAACAACTGAAAACACAAGTAGAAGCTGTTGAGGGTGTAAGAGCCCTTTCCTGGGGGCTGCTCTGAGTATTCACCACACAAAGTTGGGAACAGACAATTCTATGGAAAACAACATGCTCATGAGATGTCACATGATGGAGTCCCATATTCCATCAACTGCCAACCACTCTACAAGCACCAGCCCAAGAATTCCAGGTGCTCAGAACCTGGTGATCTCATCTTTAGAGAACAATGGGACTGGGGCCTTCTAGGGACTCCCATTGGTGGACAGAGTAGTGGGTGAGTTCACTTTTTGCAGAGCCATAGACCTGGTAACCAGAGTGAAACTTATGGATTCGCAAAAGGAGGACATGGGCCTTCCAGGCAGTAAGTACACACAGAACTTTGAGTGTGGGGGACAAAATTTCAGGGAAGACCCTTTGCATGGATGGGGTAGTAGATGCCTGAAGGAAGTGCTATTTAGTTAAGAGACAGACTTCTCTAGGAAACTAAGGACTCCTCAAAGGCAGAGACCATGTTCTGCCCAAGCAGAAAAGATACAATTGAGGTCCTTGTTCTTAGTGAGGCTTCTTGGTCTGAATGAATGCATGGGTCCCAGACTGGGGGTCAGAAGGCCTGTCATGAGTCTGGGCAGGTCTGGCCCCTCTAAACCTACTGTTCCTTATATGTAAAAGGCTAATGGGGTCGCTTACATGCCTTTCAAATATAGTTTGACTGAATCAGGAAATTATTAGGCATGTCTTTGACAAGGGTGGGAGGGAATGAGAGAATGAATGAGCCAAATCCAGGAGAGGAATGAGAAACAGTTCAGGTCCCAAGCTAGAGCGGTAAGTCAGAGTGCCACTTTTCTTTTCTTTTTTTTTTTTTTTGTTTGTTTGTTTGTTTACTGCCTCAGCATGGGTCCCGTGGTACTTTGGATTGTTGGGGATCTGCACCATGATAACTGGTGGTGGCATCCTCTTACTCCATTGGTGGAAGAATGTGCAGAGGAGACAGCATGCCCAGCAGTGGGTGGAGGTGATGAAAGCTGCCACCTTCAAATATAGCCCACTGCTGTACTGGGTCAACAAACGACGAAGATATGGCATGACTGCTGCCATCAGAATAGACCCTCCCCGGGCTGTTGACAATACTGACATTCAACTCCAAATTTCGGATCTTCCTTCAGAGCCGAACCCCCGTGAAGACAGGCGTCATGCCTTCAGAGACAGCAGCCCTGAGGCAGAAGCCACTGTTACCCTCCAACCTGCTCTGGTGGTCCCACAGCAGCCCTCACCTAAGGGGTTGCCAGAGCGCCAGACCCCATCGCCCTTCCCCAGTGACTTTCCAGAGATCCCCTCTGCCCCTCCCCTCCACACCCTGAACTTTCCTCCCATGCTGTCCCACTCTGCCTCCTACCCCTTTCTCACGGCTCCTAAAAGGAAGGTCCACTTCTATTCCCTTCCCACACTGGCCAGAGGGGTGAACTGACCAATGTGTAGACTTTTACTTCAGTATCGAAGCCTCCTGTCACTGAACATGAGAGATTCAGGGGCCAGGTATTATAAAAAGGAGTCAAAGTCAAGACTGTGTTCCTGATACACAGGTCATAACCCATATAGATGTTACACAGTAAAGTTTTCTGAAAAGTCAGAGTCATTTGTGTCTCATTTGACAGTAGGAAAGCAATGTCCTTCCCCAGTGTGATGATGGCACAAGTCTCACCAATACAATGAGAACTGGAGGCTGGCTCTGAAGAGAAACATTGAGCCAATACTTGTGGATGAGCTCATTTCCCTCCATCAAGCATTCAATGTGTTCAAGACCCTGGGCTAGGACCCTTCTGCAGGATGGGAAGTAAAATTGCCACAAGAGTAACAATTGCCAATGGCACACAGCTACAGAAGTCCACAGTGGCTATGCCACTGGCCACGCAAGTCATCATGAGGTCAGTGAACCTCACCACACTATGTGCTGACTGGGTGATGTCTATGATATATCAATTCTTAGCTGATTGTTTCTCTACATTATTTCTAACAGAACAACACTGCAAAATGGTTATTATGGTTTTTCTTTCTCTTATGAGGAGACAGGTTCCAAGGGAATATGCCATTTCTTTTTGTTGTTATTTTTGCTGATCCTCTTCTCCCATGTACATCTGCCTGGCATTACAATTCCTGGTCTTTCCACCCCATGATATCCCTTCCCTAATCATGTCTTCTTAAAACATCCTTGGTGAAAGAATGCTTCACTGTGTATGGAGTGTCATCAGCTTGGTGTACAGATTTGCTTACTGAAAGGGCTGGTGGTAACCACCTAATATTATATGGAGTAACACATCCAAAGCACTATCTTAAGATATCCATAGCTGCACAAAAGTTGAGTCCCCTGTCATTCTTCTACATGGGAATATAAATAATTTTTCTACTTTCTGAATAAGGTCCAAAAAGGAGACACAAAGATAATTATCAGATATTTGGCCCCAGTTTAGAGATAAGAAAGCCTGAAAGCCTGATTCTGTCACACAAATTTTTCCCATTTACTTTGAAAATGAGCAAAACCACTTACCATATTTCATCTAAACTTTAAATGTACACGTCCCTGAGAGAAGTGTCTGTTTTTGCTTATTTTGTGGTGTGTGGTGTGTGTTTGTGATTCTCAGAAGTTAGTAAACATGTAGCCAATTTTTTCTTTTTTACCCCCTCTGTGTGGGCTGAAGGGCTTAGATCCAGCAACTGCAAAGAAAGCCTGATTTCTATCCACATGACCTCTAGCAATATATTTTAAGCCATTTTCATGTTTTAAAGTTAAGTGGAACCATTTCTTCCTTGTATAAGCATGATCTTATATTGTATCTCAAAATACAAAACAGGACTACGCAGATCTTCTCTGGAAGAACAAGAACAGAGGTTCACTTCTCCATCACCTTGCCCCCTGGTCACCTTGCCCCCTTCAACTCTGCAGAGACCTAAAGCCCCTGACATATAGTCTTCACTGCTTCACACCCAAGACTCTAATTCTGAAGGTAGATTCTAGGACATTAATTTGTGCCAATGATCAGTTAGCCCCTGCTTTCAAAGGAGGACAGAAGCCATAAACATAAATCAAAGAAGATTTGCTTTCTCTTAAAAATCAAGGGAGTGGGGGGAGGCTTTGTAACACACAGTGACAAAAAAAAACAAAATGATTTATTCAGATAAATTGAAATGGCTGTCACTGATATGAAATGAAGCTCAAACTGAGTTTTTAAAAAAAATTGGAATTCACCCTGTAAAATGAACCAAAATGGCTTATGTGTGACAAAAATAGCTGCACTAGAACAAAAGTAGATTTGCATTATTTCATATAAGAATACAAGTTAGGTTAGGTTCATGTAACAAAAAATACATGTTCTGTAAAATCTCAGAATACCCAAATGTGTTCTGGTTTGGATATGATAGAAACAAAATCTAGTTGGTGATGGTAAGCAAGCCAATGAGATGCACAGCAAACAAAAAGCTGTCAATAAAAACTACTTGACAGGACACTGATCCCATGGGAGTCAAAATTCTCCACTGTGACCAGCAGCACTAGCACAGGGGGGTGGAGGGGTTATGTGCAGCAATGCAAAGAAAGGAAACTGCTATAGAATGCAAAACAGCCAGCAGCAGAGGAAGGGTGTCCACTCCTCAGCTTTGTTGCCACAGACCCACTCCTGGGTGCCAGGTACATTGCAGCATCGTGAAGTCAGGCACTTTATTCCTATGGGAATTCTACAGGACCTGGTACCTCTCTGAATAATGAAGAGGCTCTTTAAGTAAACATTATAATTCCAGATTTATATATATATATATATATATATATATATATATATATATATATATATATATATATATTATAATCAGAAAGCAATGCTTTGGGAAACTAAAGAAAGAAGAAGTAGGAGCTGCCACACAGAAGAGCTAAAAAATTGCAAATGAAATCCAAACTCAGATCACTACCCAATCTTTCTCAGAGAGCTGAGAATGTGGCAGTTGATGCTTGACTATAGCTCAACACAAGGACTAGGCTGGGTAAAATAAAACAATTGATTATTTATGGATTTTTAAATTGGAAACTTAAAATTGCCACTGTACTTACATAGTTGTTTTCCCATAGTCGTGACTCACTATTTCAACACAGCTCCTAGTATAAAGAAACATCCAGTCATTTAGTGATATCACTCTAAGTAAGGATGTAATTGTTGATCCTCTTAAACAATCTGCTAGTGGATCAGCCTCAAACTGAAAAAGAATCACAAGACATAAATTACTGCTTTTTCAACATCAACATTATCCAAGGGCATTTACATTGTATATTGGTGCTATTTTCTACTGAAATCTCATAATTCTAGTCTTATCAATGAGTGGATTGGAACTTGGATTCTATCCTAGTTTTTGTTGAGAGTCCATTAGACTGAGATGATTCCAGGGCTTCAGCTTCCTCCACAGGTACATGGAGAATTAATGTAAAAATGTTACACGAAAACTAGGAAACAGTTTAAGTTTTTAGTAAAATGAAACTAGGAAATTTACCAATTTACACAAACTGCTAACCAACATCTATGTAGGGTCTTTTGACTCTAGTCAAATATTTTTTTTTCATTCTACTTCTACATCAGCCTATGGAAGCTCACTGCCCACACTGCTGCCATGAAACCCTGAACCTCTTCTGGTTCTCAGTGCTGCCTGATTCATTATTCCTTCTTTGCTCTGATACTGTTAAAACTTTAGTCTTTCCTTTTAACATAGGTTCCTCTGCATCATTTTGATTCTATGTATTTGATCCTTAGGGATACAATTGGGAGATCAGTCTTCCAACTGCCATGAGCAAATGTCTACAATGTTAGATAAATAGATGACATAGCTCCCTATAGCAAAGTGCTCTTCATACATTCTGATTCAGTGTTTGTCTGTTGTCTCACAGAAAAAAAACAGGCATACTGAAAAGAGCAACAGTCATAGCTATAAACATGACTGCATGGGTTCCTTTGTGCATTACTCTTTATTTGACCCCACAATGACATGAATATCGTCAAAATCCATCTTACTGATTTGTAATGTTGGAAGAGTCTTATTTCTTTCAAAGTTCCTCCTAAGAAAATCTAGGTCAAACCTAAAACATTAGTATTTTAAGTTCTCTTTGTGCATTCTGGGATCTGAAAATTAACATTCCTTTTGTGATCAATCCAAGGAAAATAATCAATGACAATTAGATATTTGCAAATCAGGACTACTTTCCTTGAATAAATTACTGCCTGTCCTCAGTGTTGAAATACTGAAATTCACTAGTGGATGTGTTTCTGTTCATGATGGCAGTAGCTAGCTGAGGAAGGATGCTCTGTGTTCCCTGCTGGGAGTTTACAGTATGTTACTGAGGAAGGATGTTCTCCCTTATTACAGGGATTTAAGCTAGCAGCTCAGCAAGAGCGTCTGGGAAGAATTACCTTTCCCTATCATTGTATAATATGCACCTAGTCCATAATAGGAAAAAAATCATGATCTTTATTGTTGAAATTTAAGAAATTGGAAAATATCATGACGTGAATGCCATTATCCAGCCTTCCCTCTGCAGAACACCTGCCCATCTGGAAACACCCATGAATCACTAACATAAGCCCCCTGAGATCAGCTTCCTAAGAGGTAGGGATTTGGATACAGAATCCCTCTTTCTTCTCACTGAACCACTTTTTAAATACAATCACTTTCTTTGCCTCAACTACTTAGTTGTCAGTTGACTGGTCAGTTGTGGGGCAAGCAGCTGGACCTTAACCCTGGTAACAATATAGAACTCTGAAATAATCTTGTCCCTGGATTCACATTTGTTCAGGCAAAAGCATCTCTGGTTCATTATTCCTGCATCTCCAAACATTACAGAATCAGAAAACCTGGAATTGCTCACGCTCCTCCCCAAAAGAAAACCATTTTCTCAGCCAGGTGCAGTGGCACATGCCTGTAATCCCAGCAGCTAGAGAGGCTGAGGCAGGAGGATCCCATGTTCAAAGCAAGCCTCAGCAATGGCAAAGGGCTTAGCAACTCAGTGGTACTCTTGTCTCTAAGTAAAATCCAAAGTCGAGCTGGGAATGTGGCTCAGTGGTTGATTGCCCCAGATTTCAACCCTGGTACAAAAACAACAACAACAAAAAGTTCTAAACATTAGCCATGGGCATTTTTTAATAGAAGAATCTAAGATGCTAAGGGATATACACAGAGCTCAACCTCTGTGCACACACCAAGCAGGCACAAGCACAGTCAGAAAACTAGTACTTACTAGAGTCTTGATTTGACAAACTCCTTCAGTACTGTCATGCTTCTCATGGGACTGTCTCATATCTTTAGACAGGACCTCATCATTCTACACTCTTTACACATTGCATCTATTAGACCATTTTGTAAAAAGTTAAAAATATTGCTACACAAGCAAAAATAAATTTATATTAGAGAAAACTATGGTAGTGGGAGTGGTGGAGCCCCACCCAACCAACTTAGGTGTTGCAATTCTGGGTCATAGACTTCTGCAAAAACACTATTTCCAAATCATGATTAAATAGTGACTTATACTTTTTGATATTGATATTCAGAGACTAAACTGGGAAGGGGCTCTATCACTGAGCTACATCCTTGCCCCTCCCCTTTTTTTAGGCAGGGCTTCACTAATGTGCCTGCACTGGCCTCAAATTCATCATCAAATTTTCCTTGGTCTGTGTAGCTGTGATTATAGTTGCACACCATGACAACAGCTAAATCTAACTTTTAAAGACAGAGTTGTCTTCTACAGAGATGACATCAGTCACCATAACCTGTCAGGTATCACAGCTCAGCAAGATATACATGTGAACCAGGAATAAGCCTATGGCACTTTTTCCATCTGCCTTTGCTGACCAAGAGACCATCATTGTGGTTTCTTTTGGCATACATGGCCCACATGGTGTATATCACACAAAGAATTACACTAAAGTGACTATTCTCTTTTCTACCCTTGTATGCAGTGATGGCTGAGAGACACTTAAGAGTATACAGGGCTCACTGACCTTGCTTTGACAATTCCTAAAGCACTCTGAAAACTTTTAAGAACACTTGCACTAATGGGGAAGGGCAAACCCTGACCCCTTTTTAAAATTTCAATTACAGATCTACACCCAACATTTCTTCTCGGTCTTTCCCCCTAAGCTCATAGTTCCTCTTTCCAGGAGGAAAAGACATTTTTAAAACAAGATGTCACAAACACCTTCCTACACTTATGCTGCAATTCTCCAATGGCAAACTGCCTTTCCTCCCAACAAAAAATAGTGATTCTGCTAGAGCGTTCCACATCACTCATCAACAAGGACCTTGCAAATGATAATCTGTCACAAGGATTCTGGCACCAGGTGTTTCTTAAGCACCTGGGAAGTTCAAGAGTCCTCACACCTCAAAGAAGACAACTTCAGATCTGGCATTTGTGATTATTCTTCTTAAGCTAGCCTCCTAGTTTCAATTCTTAAGATACTGATGCAGGTATACATGTCTTTTCCTTAAAGAGGTTTGTAATTATTTGCTGAGAGCCACAACCAAGTCAAGATGATGCCTTGCACTTTGCCAGAGGGAGTGGTTTGAGAAGTAATGCCAGTGAGCTATTAAGATGATGTTAATTGAGTTAAGCTGTGTATAATTATTAAGATGAAGTAACGCCAGCGAGCCATTAAGATGATAGAGATTCCTTGTGGGCTAATTGCTGTACCTAGATGAAGTTAATTGAGTTAAGATGTGTATAATTGTTAAGATGATGAGGATTGCTGTAACTGGATGATGCTAAATTGAAACAGGCTGTGTATTCAGTTAGGTATAAATACCTCTGCCATCCTACAATAAAGGGACTCTCGCCATATCAACCTTCACAAGTTTCTTGTCAACCCCTGGTTATTTTGCCCAGCCAGACTGCAACAATTATTTAGAAAAACCCCTGGGATTTACCTGTGTCCCTGTCCTAGAACTTTCTCATGGTATGGAGTTCACTGATTCTGCAGTTTGTAACTCCATCAGAGCCTTTCATATCTCCAGCCCATTCAAGCCAGCTTCTTCCAGGCTCCCCAATCCCAGAAGATGATGCCATCATCCACCCATATCCTCTCCTTTTTCTGGCAGCCAAAACATCCACACTATCCACAAGTCCTGCCCATTCCTCTCCAAGCCAGGACAACACCATTTACATGAGTACCATTAACAACCACCTCATTGGGTACCTTACCTCCATTTTTATGTAGACACTGCCCACACTTTGTACATATTGATAAAATAGTATTTAAAAACAGATCTCTTGAGCTGGGGATGTGCCTCAGTGGTAGAGTGCTTGCTTAGCATGCTCAAGGACCCAGGTTCAATCCCAGGGCCACAATAAGATTTAGAAAAACAAAACAATAACACCTCTACCCCCCAAAAAAACAGAATCACTTGATTAATCTACATAACACTACATGACCTTGGGAAAGTCCAATTTGTCCCACAGAACAAAGATCTACACAAGGGGCTTCCTACCTGACCCTCCAATAAGGGTGCAGCCCTTGCCTGCTCCTACATCCCTGCCCTGTATTCACCTTACTTCTCTAGAGAACACTTCAGCTGTTTGAGATAGGGTCACAACAGGCCCATCTTAAAAAGTGTGTCTTTGTGCCTCTGTCATCCCCTTCATTCTCCTCTCCCTGATTTGCATACAGCTCACTCCTGACATGTATATTTCAGCTTCTCACAAGTTTTCCATGACCACACAATCTAAAGGGCCATGAGAGAGTCCAAATAACATAAAATATTATCAGAATGGATCCATCTTATCTGCCTGCTGTGAGAACCCAAGTTCCACAATCAGGAGACTCAACTATCCTAGCATGCACAGCCAAGATGCAACTGAGGCCCTAACTCCTTTTGGAGAAATTACAGAAGCACTGAAGGTGGCCCACATGCCAGGGTAACGTTGTCACTGGGCCATTCCCTTAAATGCCCATTAGAGTGCAGTGTATTTCCAATGGCTCCACATGGCTATATTTTGGATTCTTATAAACGAATAGAACTCTTTTCCATATCATTCATCTGCAACTTATTTCTAGTTGCTCCAAGTGTCTGGCTCCAAGTGTCTGATCATTCTTTCATTTGTCAAAACTAGAAAGTCAACCATGTCAACTGGCGCTTCATGGTGTACTGAGTTAAGTTTACTTATTTCTTTGTGCACACTCAAATTTGAGATTGGGGAACCCATGAATTGTAAGGCTTAGCACATAATTGACATCACATCAAATGTAATTGATCATTTTTACTCTTTTTGCACCATGTACTACAGAGCTAAGACTTCTAGACATGTACATTTTTCTATCTGAAGATTGACCATATTTTATTTTTATCCAATAGTACATGTACATGTTGAAAACTATTCTAGCCACTTCTAATGCTAACAGAGGGGCCCTGCTAGAACTGTCTAATGATGCCATATTGCCCCCTACACAGGCACTTGAACACATGGATAATGAATGAAGCTGTCCTAGTCCCCAAAGGAGACTATGTTAATACTGTATATCTATATTTATGCTTCCTAAATAAGACTTCAGAGAATTTGATTCTACTAAGGTTAAAAATTCTAATATTCAAATATATTTTATAAATAAAATTTCCTACCTGCTGATAGAGGCCCACAATTCTTTTTTGGCTGCCATCCGTTTTTTCAAATGTATCTCTGGGAGTCTGATCCCAATTGACACCATCCACTCTATAGGTTCTGTTCTTGTATCTGTGGTATAATCCCAACATAAGAGTATATTTTTGACTTAGCCATTGCATACAAAAGTATTCTTAATCCTCCAAGTAATTGGAGGATATATTAATACTCAATTTACATACTGTACAACTCACCCATTTAAGTGGATTAGCCAATGGCTTTCAGTGTATCTGCAGAGTTGTACAATCAACAATCTTAGTATAGTTCTACCTCCCCTGAAAGAGCATCAGAACCACAAGCAACCACTCATTTCTACCCCAGCCTCCTAACCCTAAGTCAGCTAGAAATCAACTTCCTACCTCCTAAGAGTTGCCTTCTCAAGTATCATGTGAATTGAATTACACATGTAATCTTTCCTGACTTTCACTTAGCTTTATGTTTTCAAGGTTAATTTGGGCTGGAGCAAGTGTTGGTAACTGATTTCTTTCTATTACCAAATAATGTCCTATTGTAACCAGAAGCAATTCCCCATGTGTATAATCCCAGAGACTAGAAAGACTGAGTTAGGAGGATGACAAGGTCCAGGCCATCCTGAGCAACTTAGCAAGACCCCGTCACAAAGAAAGAGGGGGTTGGGACTTTAGCTCAGTAGAGGAGCACTGCCTACCATGGGTGAGGCCCTGGGTTTTGTATCTAATATCAAAATCTTATATACATACAATGCATATGTATACACACAAATACATACATATTTTCTGTTGGATGGTTGTATCACATTTGTTTATCTGTATACCACTTGATGGACCTTAGGGTTATTTATACTTTTGGTAATTATGAAGAATGTTATGGACAATCTAGTACCAATTTTGGCAGACAAAACTTTTCATTACTTGGGGTGGGGCTGTGGCTCAGTGGTAGACTGCTTGCATAGCATGCGTAAGGCTCTGTATTTGATTCTCAGCACATCACATGAATAAATAAAATAAAGGTCTCTCAAGTAATAAAAATATTTTTAAAACATTTTTAAAGTTTTCAGTTCTTTTAGATATATAACTAGGAGTGGAATTCTGGGTCATGTGGTGTGCTATCTCTAGTCTGACATTTCCTCAAATTATATTTTTCAAAGAAACTACATTATTTTACATTTCTACTGCAATGTAGGAAGGTGGGTTCTACATTTCCCAATTACTTACCAAGTTGTTAATATCTGGTTTTATTTTAGCTATCCTCATGGATGTGGAGTAGTACCTTATTTTGAGTCTCACTGGATGATAATGTTGAACATTTTTTTTATGTGCTCACTGGCCCAGAATATCTGCTTTAGAGGAAGGTCTCTAGAGAAAGGTCTACTCAGATGATGTGTCCTTTATTTAAACATTGGCTATCTTTGTGTTGGGTTCTGTTCTTTATTTATTCTGAATACATTTTCTTTTAAGACATGTTACTTGCACATATTTTGTCCTTGTCTGTCAGTTATCTTTCCGAATTTTTGACAAGATACTTTGAACAAAAGTTGTTAACTTGAAGTTCAATCTACTTCATATTGTCCTTTATCACTGTGCTCTTGCTGTCCTATCCGAGAAGAGTTTGCCTAATAAAGTCAAAATTTACTCCTATACATTTAAAGAAAATCCCCCTTTAGCTCTTATGTACATATAGGTCTATTTTGAGTTAGTTCTGGAATTAAATTTGGGTAAACTCTGTGCACTGTGTCAGGAGTCAGGTGGATATCCAGTCACCCCAGCATATAACTGAGAAGACTTTTCCCCCTTGTTTAATTATCTTGACATTCCTGTCAAACTAATAACTACAAAGACGAGGGCCAACATCTGGACTAAGCTCTTTTACACTGGCCCGCAGGTCAATCTTCGTGCCAGTATCACCCTGTCTCAACTATTGTCACTTTTTAACAAATTCACAGTTGGGAAAAGTGAGTTCTCCAACTTTGTTCTTTGAAGATTGCTTTGGTAAAGTAATTGGTTATTCAAATCCACTGTCTTATCAAGTTAATACTTCTTGTGTAAGAGAAAAATTAAGATAAAATATTCCAATAAAAAGTAGCCAATGCATTATACTTAAGTGCTGATTTTTAAAATAGCCAAAAAATAAAGAGAGAAAAGAAATGCAGAAAAAACATGCTGCTCTGGGCAAACAGACCCAATGAATGGGCATCAGGGACTGAGGGACAGTAGAGCCTAGAGACCCTCTACCAGCTGTGTAACCAGATGAGCAGCAAATAGTTCTTATGAGGTAGAGTTCATACTATTTCTAGTTCTAAACTTCAACCTTCAGTGATTCAACAAATATAGGAACATCTTTTGTATGGGCAGAAGCAGTAATCAAATTGATGATTGTGTAATATTTTTTAAAAACTTAGACTTACTTTGTAAAAACAATTAACCCAACGAATTCTTTGACTACCTTCTCTTTGGTATTTCTTGCAGTTTTTTTTTCAAATATCTTCATTACAAAATCATAAGTAGTTTCCATTCAGAGTACTTCATGGCTCAGGTTGGCACAGAGAGTAAGGCTGTTTTCATATGGAAGAATGCAAGGAATATAACCAGACAAGATTTCCAACCAGCAAGCAGAAAAAAACTGCAGGACAGGATGAAGGTCAAGCTCTGCACATTAAGCAAAGTGTTTCAAGGACTGAGCTCTGGGTCTAAAATAGATACAAGTCAACTGGTTTTGATTTCTTAATTTTAGCAATAATTTCACATATATATGTAGATATATATATATATACATATGTGCACATATATAGATACATATATACATATAAATATATGTAGACATATATATGTATTATATATTTTATATTATACATATATTATACACAAACATATATATGCACATTTCAAGAAATCATATAGATGTAGAAAATAAGTAAAATTGCTATTAAAAGTTTTTTCAGAGAGAAAATAATTTTCAAATTTTAGTTGATTTAGGCTTCGTACATTGTTTATTCAATAACTGAATACTGGGGTCCATCCCTAATATCAAAATCTTATATAAATATAATGTGTATATATACACACAAATCCACACATATTTTCTGTTGAATGGATATACCCATTTGTTTATTTATATATAAGTTGATGGACAGAAGTTTAATTACTTTGCAAGCAAAGGAAAAATGCAAGGGACTCTTGTCCCAGAGGCTGTGATTCTGCACAACAGGGGGAACAAAGTGTTTTGAAAGATGGGATTTCAGGTGTGCCCGGTCCTATTTCACTTCTTAATCTGGGATATAATCATTTTTTAACTCTTCTGCTGCCATCTCCAACTCTGAATTTCTTTATCCTGTGGTGGGTGTGTGCTCAAGGACAGATAATAACTGAATGGGGTCAAAAAGTAACCCTGTTCCAGGTTAGGGATGGGGAGAAGGGGATGGAAAATATGTTGATTTTAAAATAAGCCTCAGTGAGGACATACAATCAATCAACAAGTACATGAAAAAATGCTCACCATCGCTAGCGGTCAGAGAAATGCAAATCAAAACTACCCTAAGATATCATCTCACTCCAGTAAGATTGGCAGCCAGCATGAAGTCCAACAACAACAAGTGCTGGAGAGGATGCGAGGAAAAGGGTACACTTGTTCATTGTTGGTAGGACTGCAAAATGGTGCAGCCAATTTGGAAAGCAGTATGGAGATTTCTTGGAAAGTTGGGAATGGAACCACCATTTGACCCAGCTATTCCCCTTCTCGGTCTATTCACTAAACACTTAAAAAGAGCATGCTACAGGGACACTGCTGCATCGATGTTCATAGCAGCACAATTCACGATAGCAAGATTGTGGAACCAACCTAGATGCCCTTCAATAGATGAATGGATAAAAAAAATGTGGCATTTATACACAATGGAGTATTACTCTGCATTCAGAAACGACAACATCATAGAATTTGGAGGGAAATGGATGGCATTAGAGCAGATTATGCTAAGGGAAGCTATCCAATCCTTAAAAAAATAAATGCCAAATGACTTCTTTGATATAAAGGGAGTAACTAAGGACAGAGTAGGGACGAAGAGCAGGAGAAGAAGATTAACATTAAATAGGGATGAGAGGGGGGAGGGAAAGGGAGAGAGAAGGGAGTCTGCAGGGAAAGGGAAGGTGATCCTCAGGGTTTTATAAAATTACATACAAGAGGAAGTAAGGGGTAAGGAAGAAGTACACAAGTGGAATAAATGTTTTACAGTAGAGGTGGTCGAGAGAGAAGAGGGGAGGGGAGGGGAGGGGTGGGGGGATAGTAGATGATAGGTTAGAGAGCAGAATTCATCAGACACTAGAATGGCAATGTGTAAATCAATGGAAATGTAACTGATGTAACCGATGTGATTCAGCAATCTGTATACGGGGTAATAATGGAAGTTCATAACCATTCTGAATCAAATTGTGAAACATGATATATTAAGAAAGATGTAATGTTTTGAAAGACCAACAATAAAAAAAATAAAAAAATAAAAAATAAGCCTAGGTGGCAGAGCATCAGGTTAATATTTTCAGTTTAATTTATACTTAACTGAACTTTAGTTGTTCATGGTAGATGAGTGGTATTATTTTAAAGGGCATCACTTTTATACCAGTTCAAATAGAGCAACTTTCTAAAAATAATATGTTAAATCTGTAGTACACTATATTTTCCACTTTATACAAATTTATAGTTGTTGAAATCAAATTGATTCCTGTCCCTGGGACCAATTTGTTTCAAATTAATCTGCTTCAGAGTTCTAGAAATTGGGGAATCAACTGAAAGAACTATTTGTTTCAGAGTTCGGGAGCTGACCACCTGGGAGGATAAGGAGGTGTTCAGTGGTGGAAATGTGGTAAGCGACACTCCTGAGTGAGGGAGCAAAAAGTCCAGAGGGGAATAAGCAGGGTCTGTGGGAATCTGGCATGTCCAGGGCAGAAAGGTATATGATGGGTGGGAAGGGAGATGGAGCTGGAAAGAGAAGCAGGATCACATCACATACAGGGGAGATCCCACAGGACCTGATGATGCCCAAAAAACACTTGTTGAAGAAACAAAACAGAGATGGTAGGAGCCAAAGGAGGAGGTTTGGACCACATGGTTCTTCTAAGCCATTTTGTTCCCTGACAACTAGGTAAGACACTTCTCAAGGGTAGGGATGTCCAATGCACACTGTCCTCCCTGCTTCACTTCCCACTGGAAAATGGCTCCCTAACAACTGAAAACACAAGTAGAAGCTTCTGAGGGTGTAAGAACCCTTTCCTGAGAGCTGCCTGTGAGTTCACCACACAAAGTTGGGAACAGACAATTCTATGGTGGACCAGTCGTTCATGGAAAACAACATGCTCATGAGATGTCATAAGATGGAGTCCCTTATTCCATCAACTGCCAACTACTCTACAAGCACCAGCCCAAGAATTCCAGATGCTCAGAACCCGGTGATCTCATCTTTAGAGAACAATGGGACTGGGGCCTTCTAGGGACTCCCATTGGTTGGGAGAGTAGTGAGTCAGTTCACTCTTTGCAGACCTATAGGCCTGGTAACCAGAGTGAACCTTATGGATTCGCAAAAGGAGGACCTGGGCCTCCCTGGCCGTAAGTACACCCAGTCCTTTTGAGTGTGAGCGACAAACTTTCAGGGAAGACCCTTTGCATGGATGGGGTGGTGGCTGCCTGAATGGAGTGCTATTTAGTTAAGAGACAGACTTCTCTATGAAACTAAGAACTCCTCGGAGGCAGAGACCATGTTCTGCCCAAGAAGAAAAGATACCATTGAGGTCCTTGCCCTTAGTGAGGCTTCTTGGTCTGAATGACTGCATGGGTCCCAGACTGGGGGCCAAAAGGCCTGACTTGAGTCTGGCCAGTTCTGGCCCCTCTACACCTAGTGTTCCTTATATGTAAAAGGCTAATGGGGTCGCTTACATGCCTTTCAAATATACTTTGACTGAATCAGGAAATTATTAGGCATGTCTTTGAGAAGGGTGGGAGGAAATGAGAGAATGAATGAGCCAAATCCAGGAGAGGAATTAGAAACAGTTCAGGTCTTAAGCTAGAGCTGTCAGTCAGCTTGCCTCTTTTCTTTTTTTGTTTTTTTTCTTTTTTCTTTCTTTTTTTTTTTTTTTTACTGCCTCAGCGTGGGTCCCATGGTACTTCGGATTGTTGGGGCTCTGCACCGTGATAACTAGTGGCTGCATCCTCTTACTCCACTGGAGGAAGAACCTGAGGAGGAGACAGCGTGCACAGCAGTGGGTGGAGGTGATGAAAGCTGCCACCTTTAGTTATAGCCCACTGCTGTACTGGGTCAACAAACGACGCAGATATGGCATGACTGCTGCCATCAGAATAGACCCTCCCCGGGCTGTTGACAATACTGACATTCAACTCCAAATTCCGGATCTTCCTTCAGAGCCCCACCCCCGGGAAGACAGGCGTCATGCCTTAAGAGGCAGAAGCCCCAAGGAGGAAGCCTCTGTTCCCCTTCAGCCTGCTCTGGTGGTCCCACAGCAGCCCTCTCCTAAGGAGATGCCAGAGTGCCAGACCCCATCGCCATGCAGAAGCCCCAAGGAGGAAGCCCCTGTTACCCTCCAACCTGCTCTGGTGGTCCCACAGCAGCCCTCACCTAAGGGGATGACAGAGCACCAGACCCCATCATCCTTTCTGATTGTCTTTCCAGAGATCCCCTCTGCCCCTCCCCTCCACACCCTGAACTTTCCTCCCATGCTGTCCCACTCTGCCTCCTACCCCTTTCTCACGGCTCCTAAAAGGAAGGTCCACTTCTATTCCCTTCCCACACTGGCCAGAGGGGTGAACTGACCAATGTGTAGACTTTTACTTCAGTATCGAAGCCTCCTGTCACTGAACGTGAGAGATTCAGGGGCCAGGTATTATAAAAAGGAGTCAAAGTCAAGACTGTGTTCCTGATACACAGGTCATAACCCATATAGATGTTACACAGTAAAGTTTTCTGAAAAGTCAGAGTCATTTGTGTCTCATTTGACAGTAGGAAAGCAATGTCCTTCCCCAGTGTGATGATGGCACAAGTCTCACCAATACAATGAGAACTGGAGGCTGGCTCTGAAGAGAAACATTGAGCCAATACTTGTGGATGAGCTCATTTCCCTCCATCAAGCATTCAATGTGTTCAAGACCCTGGGCTAGGTCCCCAAAGGCACTGTTCTTCTGCAGGATGGGAAGTAAAATTGCCACAAGAGTAACAATTGCCAATGGCACACAGCTACAGAAGTCCACAGTGGCTATGCCACTGGCCACACAAGTCATCATGAGGTCAGTGAACCTCACCACACTATGTGCTGACTGGGTGATGTCTATGATATATCAATTCTTAGCTGATTGTTTCTCTACATTATTTCTAACAGAACAACACTGCAAAATGGTTATTATGGTTTTTTTTTCTTATGAGGAGACAGGTTCCAAGGGAATATGCCATTTCTTTTTGTTGTTATTTTTGCTGATCCTCTTCTCCCATGTACGTCTGCCTGGCATTACAATTCCTGGTCTTTCCACCCCATGATATCCCTTCCCTAATCATGTCTTCTTAAAACATCCTTGGTGAAAGAATGCTTCACTGTGTATGGAGTGTCATCAGCTTGGTGTACAGATTTGCTTACTGAAAGGGCTGGTGGTAACCACCTAATATCATATGGAGTAACACATCCAAAGCACTATCTTAAGATATCCACAGCTGCACAAAAGTTGAGTCCCCTGTCATTCTTCTACATGGGAATATAAATAATTTTTATACTTTCTGAATAAGGTCCAAAAAGGAGACACAAAGATAATTATCAGATATTTGGCCCCAGTTTAGAGATAAGAAAGCCTGAAAGCCTGATTCTGTCACACAAATTTTTCCCATTTACTTTGAAAATGAGCAAAACCACTTACCATATTTCATCTAAACTTTAAATGTACACGTCCCTGAGAGAAGTGTCTGTTTTTACCTATTTTGTGGTGTGTGGTGTGTGTTTGTGATTCTCAGAAGTTAGTAAACATGTAGCCAATTTTTTTCCTTTTTACCCCCTGTGTGTGGGCTGAAGGGCTTAGATCCAGCAACTGCAAAGAAAGCCTGATTTCTATCCACATGACCTCTAGCAATATATTTTAAGCCATTTTCATGTTTTAAAGTTAAGTGGAACCATTTCTTCCTTGTATAAGCATGATCTTATATTGTATCTCAAAATACAAAACAGGACTACGCAGATCTTCTCTGGAAGAACAAGAACAGAGGTTCACTTCTCCATCACCTTGCCCCCTGGTCACCTTGCCCCCTTCAACTCTGCAGAGACCTAAAGCCCCTGACATATAATCTTCACAGCTTCACACCCAAGACTCTAATTCTGAAGGTAGATTCTAGGACATTAATTTGTGCCAATGATCAGTTAGCCCCTGCTTTCAAAGGAGGACAGAAGCCATAAACATAAATCAAAGAAGATTTGCTTTCTCTTAAAAATCAAGGGAGTGGGGGGCAGCTTTGTAACACACAGTGACAAAAAAACAAAATGTTTTATTCAGATAAATTGAAATGGCTATCACTGATATGAAATGAAGCTCAAACTGAGTTTTTAAAAAAAATTGGAATTCACCCTGTAAAAAGAACCAAAATGGCTTATGTGTGACAAAAATAGCTGCACTAGAACAAAAGTAGATTTGCATTATTTCATATAAGAATACAAGTTAGGTTAGGTTCATGTAACAAAAAATACATGTTCTGTAAAATCTCAGAATACCCAAATGTGTTCTGGTTTGGATATGATAGAAACAAAATCTAGTTGGTGATGGTAAGCAAGCCAATGAGATGCACAGCAAACAAAAAGCTGTCAATAAAAACTACTTGACAGGACACTGATCCCATGGGAGTCAATATTCTCCACTGTGACCAGCAGCACTAGCACAGGGGGGTGGAGGGGTTATGTGCAGCAATGCAAAGAACGAAAACTGCTATAGAATGCAAAACAGCCAGCAGCAGAGGAAGGGTGTCCACTCCTCAGCTTTGTTGCCTCAGACACACTCCTGGGTGCCAGGTACATTGCAACATCGTGAAGCCAGGCACTTTATTCCTCTGGGAAATCTACAGGACCTGGTACCACTCTGAATAATGAAGAGGCTCTTTAAGTAAACATTATAATTCCAGATATATATATATATATATATATATATATATATATATATATATATATATAATCAGAAAGCAATGATTTGGGAAACTAAAGAAAGAAGAAGTAGGAGCTACCACACAGAAGAGCTAAAGGATTGCAAATGAAATCCAAACTCAGATCACTACCCAATCTTTCTCAGAGAGCTGAGAATGTGGCAGTGGATGCTTGACTATAGCTCAACACAAGGACTAGGCTGGGTAAAATTTAACAATTGATTATTTATGGATTTTTATATTGGAAACTTAAAATTGCCACTGTACTTACATAGTTGCTTTTCCCATAGTCGTGACTCACTATTTCAACACAGCTCCTAGTATAAAGAAACATCCAGTCATTTAGTGACATCACTCTAAGTAAGGATGTAATTGTTGATCCTCTTAAACAATCTGCTAGTGGATCAGCCTCAAACTGAAAAAGGATCACAAGACATAAATTACTGCTTTTTCAACATCAACATTATCCAAGGGCATTTACATTGTATATTGGTGCTATTTTCTACTGAAATCTCATAATTCTAGTCTTATCAATGAGTGGATTGGAACTTGGATTCTATCCTGGGTGATATGAAGTTTTCGTTGAGAGTCCATTAGACTGAGATGATTCCAGGGCTTCAGCTTCCTCCACAGGTACATGGAGAATTAATGTAAAAATGTTACACCAAAACTAGGAAACAGTTTAAGTTTTTAGTAAAATGAAACTAGGAAATTTACCAATTTACACAAACTGCTAACCAACATCTATGTAGGGTCTTTTGACTCTAGTCAAATATTTTTTTTTCATTCTACTTCTACATCAGCCTATGGAAGCTCACTGCCCACACTGCTGCCATGAAACCCTGAACCTCTTCTGGTTCTCAGTGCTGCCTGATTCATTAATCCTTCTTTGCTCTGATACTGTTAAATCTTTAGTCTTTCCTTTTAACATAGGTTCCTCTGCATCATTTTGATTCTATGTATTTGATCCTTAGGAATACAATTGGGAGATCAGTCTTCCAACTGCCATGAGCAAATGTCTACAATGTTAGATAAAGAGATGACATAGCTCCCTATAGCAAAGTGCTCTTCATACATTCTGATTCAGTGTTTGCCTGTTGTCTCACAGAAAAAAAAAAAACAGAGATACTGAAAAGAGCAACAGTCATAGCTATAAACATGACTGCATGGGTTCCTTTGTGCATTACTCTTTATTTGACCCCACAATGACATGAATATCTTCAAAATCCATCTTACTGATTTGTAATGTTGGAAGAGTCTTACTTCTTTCAAAGTTCCTCCTAAGAAAATCTAGGTCAAACCTAAAACATTAGTATTTTAAGTTCTCTTTGTGCATTCTGGGATCTGAAAATTAACATTCCTTTTGTGATCAATCCAAGGAAAATAATCAATGACAATTAGATATTTGCAAATCAGGACTACTTTCCTTGAATAAATTACTGCCTGTCCTCAGTGTTGAAATACTGAAATTCACTAGTGGATGTGTTTCTGTTCATGATGGCAGTAGCTAGCTGAGGAAGGATGCTCTGTGTTCCCTGCTGGGAGTTTACAGTATGTTACTGAGGAAGGATGTTCTCCCTCATTACAGGGATTTAAGCTAGCAGCTCAGCAAGAGCGTCTGGGAAGAATTACCTTTCCCTATCATTGTATAATATGCACCTAGTCCATAATAGGAAAAAAATCATGATCTTTATTGTTGAAATTTAAGAAATTGGAAAATATCATGACGTGAATGCCATTATCCAGCCTTCCCTCTGCAGAACACCTGCCCATCTGGAAACACCCATGAATCACTGACATAAGCCCCCTGAGATCAGCTTCCTAAGAGGTAGGGATTTGGATACAGAATCCCTCTTTCTTCTCACTGAACCACTTTTTAAATACAATCACTTTCTTTGCCTCAACTACTTAGTTGTCAGTTGACTGGTCAGTTGTGGGGCAAGCAGCTGGACCTTAACCCTGGTAACAATATAGAACTCTGAAATAATCTTGTCCCTGGATTCACATTTGTTCAGGCAAAAGCATCTCTCGTTCATTATTCCTGCATCTCCTAACATTACAGAATCAGAAAACCTGGAATTGCTCACGCTCCTCCCCAAAAGAAAACCATTTTCTCAGCCAGGTGCAGTGACACATGCCTGTAATCCCAGCAGCTAGAGAGGCTGAGGCAGGAGGATCCCATGTTCAAAGCAAGCCTCAGCAATGGCAAAGGGCTTAGCAACTCAGTGGTACTCTTGTCTCTAAGTAAAATCCAAAGTCGAGCTGGGAATGTGGCTCAGTGGTTGATTGCCCCAGATTTCAACCCTGGTACAAAAACAACAACAACAAAAAGTTCTAAACATTAGCCATGGGCATTTTTTAATAGAAGAATCTAAGATGCTAAGGGATATACACAGAGCTCAACCTCTGTGCACACACCAAGCAGGCACAAGCACAGTCAGAAAACTAGTACTTACTAGAGTCTTGACTTGACAAACTCCTTCAGTACTGTCATGCTTCTCATGGGACTGTCTCATATCTTTAGACAGGACCTCATCATTCTACACTCTTTACACATTGCATCTATTAGACCATTTTGTAAAAAGTTAAAAATATGGCTACACAAGCAAGAATAAATTTATATTAGAGAAAACTATGGTAGTGGGAGTGGTGGAGCCCCACCCAACCAACTTAGGTGTTACAATTCTGGGTCATAGACTTCTGCAAAAACACTATTTCCAAATCATGATTAAATAGTGACTTATACTTTTTGATATTAATATTCAGAGACTAAACTGGGAAGGGGCTCTATCACTGAGCTACATCCTTGCCCCTCCCCTTTTTTTAGGCAGGGCTTCACTAATGTGCCTGCACTGGCCTCAAATTCATCATCAAATTTGCCTTGGCCTGTGTAGCTGTGATTATAGATGCACACCATGACAACAGCTAAATCTAACTTTTAAAGACAGAGTTGTCTTCTACAGAGACGACATCAGTCACCATAACCTGTCAGGTATCACAGCTCAGCAAGATATACATGTGAACCAGGAATAAGCCTATGGCACTTTTTCCATCTGCCTTTGCTGACCAAGAGACCATCATTGTGGTTCCTGTTGGCATACATGGCCCACATGTTATACATCCCACAAAGAATTACACTAAAGTGACTATTCTCTTTTCTACCCTTGTATGCAGTGATGGCTGAGAGGCACTTAAGAGTATACAGGGCTCACTGACCTTGCTTTGACAATTCCTAAAGCACTCTGAAAACTTTTAAGAACACTTGCACTAATGGGGAAGGGCAAACCCTGACCCCTTTTTAAAATTTCAATTACAGATCTACACCCAACATTTCTTCTCGGTCTTTCCCCCTAAGCTCATAGTTCCTCTTTCCAGGAGGAAAAGACATTTTTTAAACAAGATGTCACAAACACCTTCCTACACTTATGCTGCAATTCTCCAATGGCAAACTGCCTTTCCTCCCAACAAAAAATAGTGATTCTGCTAGAGCGTTCCACATCACTCATCAACAAGGACCTTGCAAATGATAATCTGTCACAAGGATTCTGGCACCAGGTGTTTCTTAAGCACCTGGGAAGTTCAAGAGTCCTCACACCTCAAAGAAGACAACTTCAGATCTGGCATTTGTGATTATTCTTCTTAAGCTAGCCTCCTAGTTTCAATTCTTAAGATACTGATGCAGGTATACATGTCTTTTCCTTAAAGAGGTTTGTAATTATTTGCTGAGAGCCACAACCAAGTCAAGATGATGCCTTGCACTTTGCCAGAGGGAGTGGTTTGAGAAGTAATGCCAGCGAGCTATTAAGATGATGTTAATTGAGTTAAGCTGTGTATAATTATTAAGATGAAGTAATGCCAGCGAGCCGTTAAGATGATAGAGATTCCTTGTTGGCTAATTGCTGTACCTAGATGAAGTTAATTGAGTTAAGATGTGTATAATTGTTAAGATGATGAGGATTGCTGTAACTGGATGATGCTAAATTGAAACAGGCTGTGTATTCAGTTAGGTATAAATACCTCTGCCATCCTACAATAAAGCGACTCTCGCCGTATCAACCTTCACAAGTTTCTTGTCAACCCCTGGTTATTTTGCCCAGCCAGACTGCAACAATTATTTAGAAAAACCCCTGGGATTCACCTGTGTCCCTGTCCTAGAACTTTCTCATGGTATGGAGTTCACTGATTCTGCAGTTTGTAACTCCATCAGAGCCTTTCATATCTCCAGCCCATTCAAGCCAGCTTCTTCCAGGCTCCCCAATCCCAGAAGATGATGCCATCATCCACCCAAATCCTCTCCTTTTTCTGGCACCCAAAACATCCACACTATCAACAAGGCCTGCCCATTCCTCTCCAAGCCAGGACAACACCATTTACATGAGTACCTTTAACAACCACCTCATTGGGTACCTTACCTCCATTTTTATGTAGACACGGCCCACACTTTGTACATATTGATAAAATAGTATTGAAAAAGAGATCTCTTGAGCTGGGGATGTGACTCAGTGGTAGAGTGCTTGCTTAGCATGCTCAAGGACCCAGGTTCAATCCCAGGGCCACAATAAGATTAAGAAAAACAAAACAATAACACCTCTACCCCCCAAAAAAAACAGAATCACTTGATTAATCTACATAACACTACATGACCTTGGGAAAGTCCAATTTGTCCCACAGAACAAAGATCTACACAAGGGGCTCCCTACCTGACCCTCCAATAAGGGTGCAGCCCTTGCCTGCTCCTACATCCCTGCCCTGTATTCACCTTACTTCTCTAGAGAACACTTCAGTTGTTTGAGATAGGGTCACAACAGGCCCATCTTAAAAAGTGTGTCTTTGTGCCTCTGTCATCCCCTTCATTCTCCTCTCCCTGATTTGCATACAGCTCACTCCTGACATGTATATTTCAGCTTCTCACGAGTTTTCCATGACCACACAATCTAAAGGGCCATGAGAGAGTCCCCATAACATGAAATACTATCAGAATGGATCCATCTTATCTGCCTGCTGTGAGAACCCAAGTTCCACAATCAGGAGACTCAACTGTCCTAGCATGCACAGCCAAGATGCAACTGAGGCCCTAACTCCTTTTGGAGAAATTACAGAAGAACTGAAGGTGGCCCACATGCCAGGGTAACGTTGTCACTGGACCATTCCCTTAAATGCCCATTAGAGTGCAGTGTATTTCCAATGGCTCCACATGGCTATATTTTGGATTCTTATAAACGAATAGAACTCTTTTCCATATCATTCATCTGCAACTTATTTCTAGTTGCTCCAAGTGTCTGGCTCCAAGTGTTTGATCATTCTTTCATTTGTCAAAACTAGAAAGTCAACCATGTCAACTGGCGCATCATGGTTTACTGAGCTAAGTTTACTTATTTCTTTGTGCACACTCAAATTTGAGATTGGGGAACCCATGAATTGTAAGGCTTAGCACATAATTGGCATCACATCAAATGTAATTGATCATTTTTACTCTTTTTGCACCATATACTACAGAGCTAAGACTTCTAGACATGTACATTTTTCTATCTGAAGATTGACCATATTTTATTTTTATCCAATAGTACATGTACATGTTGAAAACTATTCTAGCCACTTCTAATGCTAACAGAGGGGCCCTGCTAGAACTGTCTAATGATGCCATATTGCCCCCTACACAGGCACTTGAACACATGGATAATGAATGAAGCTGTCCTAGTCCCCAAAGGAGACTATGTTAATACTGTATATCTATATTTATGCTTCCTAAATAAGACTTCAGAGAATTTGATTCTACTGAGGTTAAAAATTCTAATATTCAAATATATTTTATAAATAAAATTTCCTACCTGCTGATAGAGGCCCACAATTCTTTTTTGGCTGCCATCCGTTTTTTCAAATGTATCTCTGGGAGTCTGATCCCAATTGACACCATCCACTCTATAGGTTCTGTTCTTGTATCTGTGGTATAATCCCAACATAAGAGTATATTTTTGACTTAGCCATTGCATACAAAAGTATTCTTAATCCTCCAAGTAATTGGAGGATATATTAATACTCAATTTACATACTGTACAACTCACCCATTTAAGTGGATTAGCCAATGGCTTTCAGTGTATCTGCAGAGTTGTACAATCAACAATCTTAGTATAGTTCTACCTCCCCTGAAAGAGCATCAGAACCACAAGCAACCACTCATTTCTACCCCAGCCTCCTAACCCTAAGTCAGCTAGAAATCAACTTCCTACCTCCTAAGAGTTGCCTTCTCAAGTATCATGTGAATTGAATTACACATGTAATCTTTCCTGACTTTCACTTAGCTTTATGTTTTCAAGGTTAATTTGGGCTGGAGCAAGTGTTGGTAACTGATTTCTTTCTATTACCAAATAATGTCCTATTGTAACCAGAAGCAATTCCCCATGTGTATAATCCCAGAGACTAGAAAGACTGAGTTAGGAGGATGACAAGGTCCAGGCCATCCTGAGCAACTTAGCAAGACCCCGTCACAAAGAAAGAGGGGGTTGGGACTTTAGCTCAGTAGAGGAGCACTGCCTACCATGGGTGAGGCCCTGGGTTTTGTATCTAATATCAAAATCTTATATACATACAATGCATATGTATACACACAAATACATACATATTTTCTGTTGGATGGTTGTATCACATTTGTTTATCTGTATACCACTTGATGGACCTTAGGGTTATTTATACTTTTGGTAATTATGAAGAATGTTATGGACAATCTAGTACCAATTTTGGCAGACAAAACTTTTCATTACTTGGGGTGGGGCTGTGGCTCAATGGTAGACTGCTTGCATAGCATGCGTAAGGCTCTGTATTTGATTCTCAGCACATCACATGAATAAATAAAATAAAGGTCTCTCAAGTAATAAAAATATTTTTAAAACATTTTTAAAGTTTTCAGTTCTTTTAGATATATAACTAGGAGTGGAATTCTGGGTCATGTGGTGTGCTATCTCTGGTCTGACATTTCCTCAAATTATATTTTTCAAAGAAACTACATTATTTTACATTTCTACTGCAATGTAGGAAGGTGGGTTCTACATTTCCCAATTACTTACCAAGTTGTTAATATCTGGTTTTATTTTAGCTATCCTCATGGATGTGGAGTAGTACCTTATTTTGAGTCTCACTGGATGATAATGTTGAACATTTTTTTTATGTGCTCACTGGCCCAGAATATCTGCTTTAGAGGAAGGTCTCTAGAGAAAGGTCTACTCAGATGATGTGTCCTTTATTTAAACATTGGCTATCTTTGTGTTGGGTTCTGTTCTTTATTTATTCTGAATACATTTTCTTTTAAGACATGTTACTTGCACATATTTTGTCCTTGTCTGTCAGTTATCTTTCCGAATTTTTGACAAGATACTTTGAACAAAAGTTGTTAACTTGAAGTTCAATCTACTTCATATTGTCCTTTATCACTGTGCTCTTGCTGTCCTATCCGAGAAGAGTTTGCCTAATAAAGTCAAAATTTACTCCTATACATTTAAAGAAAATCCCCCTTTAGCTCTTATGTACATATAGGTCTATTTTGAGTTAGTTCTGGAATTAAATTTGGGTTAAACTCTGTGCACTGTGTCAGGAGTCAGGTGGATATCCAGTCACCCCAGCATATAACTGACAAGACTTTTCCCCCTTGTTTAATTATCTTGACATTCCTGTCAAACTAATAACTACAAAGACGAGGGCCAACATCTGGACTAAGCTCTTTTACACTGGCCCGCAGGTGTAAAAGTATCACCCTGTCTTCGTGCCAGTATCACCCTGTCTCAACTATTGTCACTTTTTAACAAATTCACAGTTGGGAAAAGTGAGTTCTCCAACTTTGTTCTTTGAAGATTGCTTTGGTAAAGTAATTGGTTATTCAAATCCACTGTCTTATCAAGTTAATACTTCTTGTGTAAGAGAAAAATTAAGATAAAATATTCCAATAAAAAGTAGCCAATGCATTATACTTAAGTGCTGATTTTTAAAATAGCCAAAAAATAAAGAGAGAAAAGAAATGCAGAAAAAACATGCTGCTCTGGGCAAACAGACCCAATGAATGGGCATCAGGGACTGAGGGACAGTAGAGCCTAGAGACCCTCTACCAGCTGTGTAACCAGATGAGCAGCAAATAGTTCTTATGAGGTAGAGTTCATACTATTTCTAGTTCTAAACTTCAACCTTCAGTGATTCAACAAATATAGGAACATCTTTTGTATGGGCAGAAGCAGTAATCAAATTGATGATTGTGTAATATTTTTTAAAAACTTAGACTTACTTTGTAAAAACAATTAACCCAATGAATTCTTTGACTACCTTCTCTTTGGTATTTCTTGCAGTTTTTTTTTCAAATATCTTCATTACAAAATCATAAGTAGTTTCCATTCAGAGTACTTCATGGCTCAGGTTGGCACAGAGAGTAAGGCTGTTTTCATATGGAAGAATGCAAGGAATATAACCAGACAAGATTTCCAACCAGCAAGCAGAAAAACACTGCAGGACAGGATGAAGGTCAAGCTCTGCACATTAAGCAAAGTGTTTCAAGGACTGAGCTCTGGGTCTAAAATAGATACATGTCAACTGGTTTTGATTTCTTAATTTTAGCAATAATTTCACATATATATTTAGATATATATATATATACATATGTGCACATATAGATACATATATACATATAAATATATGTAGACATATATATGTATTATATATTTTATATTATACATATATTATACACAAACATATATATGCACATTTCAAGAAATCATATAGATGTAGAAAATAAGTAAAATTGCTATTAAAAGTTTTTTCAGAGAGAAAATAATTTTCAAATTTTAGTTGATTTAGGCTTCGTACATTGTTTATTCAATAACTGAATACTGGGGTCCATCCCTAATATCAAAATCTTATATAAATATAATGTGTTTATATACACACAAATCCACACATATTTTCTGTTGAATGGATATACCCATTTGTTTATTTATATATAAGTTGATGGACAGAAGTTTAATTACTTTGCAAGCAAAGGAAAAATGCAAGGGACTCTTGTCCCAGAGGCTGTGATTCTGCACAACAGGGGGAACAAAGTGTTTTGAAAGATGGGATTTCAGGTGTGCCCGGTCCTATTTCACTTCTTAATCTGGGATATAATCATTTTTTAACTCTTCTGCTGCCATCTCCAACTATGAATTTCTTCATCCTGTGGTGGGTGTGTGCTCAAGGACAGATAATAACTGAATGGGGTCAAAAAGTAATCCTGTTCCAGGTTAGGGATGGGGAGAAGGGGATGTAAAATATGTTGATTTTAAAATAAGCCTCAGTGGCAGAGCATCAGGTTAATATTATCAGTTTAATTTATACTTAACTGAACTTTAGTTGCTCATGGTAGATGAGTGGTATTATTTTAAAGGGCATCACTTTTATACCAGTTCAAATAGAGCAATTTTCTAAAAATAATATGTTAAATCTGTAGAACACTATATTTTCCACTTTATACAAATTTATAGTTGTTGAAATCAAATTGATTCCTGTCCCTGGGACCAATTTGTTTCAAATTAACCTGCTTCAGAGTTCTAGAAATTGGGGAATCAACTGAAAGAACTATTTGTTTCAGAGTTGGGGAGCTGACCACCTGGGAGGATAAGGAGGTGTTCAGTGGTGGAAATGTGGTATGCGAGTGAGGGAGCAAAGAGTCCAGAGGGGAATAAGCAGGGTCTGTGGGAATCTGGCATGTCCAGGGCAGAAAGGTATATGATGGGTGGGAAGGGAGATGGAGCTGGAAAGAGAAGCAGGATCACATCACATACAGGGGAGATCCCACAGGACCTGATGATGCCCAAAAAACACTTGTTGAAGAAACAAAACAGAGATGGTAGGAGCCAAAGGAGGAGGTTTGGACCACATGGTTCTTCTAAGCCATTTTGTTCCCTGACAACTAGGTAAGACACTTCTCGAGGGTAGGGATGTCCAATGCACACTGTCCTCCCTGCTTCACTCCCCACTGGAAAATGGCTCCCTAACAACTGAAAACACAAGTAGAAGTTTCTGAGGGTGTAAGGACCCTTTCCTGAGAGCTGCCTGTGAGTTCACCACACAAAGTTGGGAACAGACAATTCTATGGTGGACCAGTCCTTCATGGAAAACAACATGCTCATGAGATGTCATAAGATGGAGTCCCTTATTCCATCAACTGCCAACTACTCTACAAGCACCAGCCCAAGAATTCCAGATGCTCAGAACCCAGTGACCTCATCTTTAGAGAACAATGGGACTGGGGCCTTCTAGGGACTCCCATTGGTGGGGAGAGTAGTGAGTCAGTTCACTCTTTGCAGACCTATAGGCCTGATAACCAGAGTGAACCTTATGGATTCGCAAAAGGAGGACCTGGGCCTCCCTGGCCGTAAGTACACCCAGTCCTTTTGAGTGTGAGCGACAAACTTTCAGGGAAGACCCTTTGCATGGATGGGGTGGTGGCTGCCTGAATGGAGTGCTATTTAGTTAAGAGACAGACTCCTCTAGGAAACTAAGGACTCCTCGAAGGCAGAGACCATGTTCTGCCCAAGCAGAAAAGATACAATTGAGGTCCTTGCCCTTAGTGAAGCTTCTTGGTCTGAATGACTGCATGGGTGCTGGACTGGACCAGAAGGCCTGACTGGAGTCTGGGCAGGTCTGGCCCTTCTTCACCTAATGTTCCTTATCTGAAAAAGGCTAATGGGGTCTCTTATGTGTCCTATAGCTTTGACTGAATATACCTTTGACTGAATCAGGAAATTATTAGGCATGTCTTTGAGAAGGGTGGGAAGGAATGAGAGGATGAATGAGCCAAATCCAAGAGAGGAATAAGACACAGTTCAGGTCCCAAACTAGAGCTGTCAGTCAGCTTGCCTGTTTTCTTTTCTTTTTTTTTTTTTTTTTTTTTACTGCCTCAGCATGGGTCCCATGGTACTTCGGATTGTTGGGGCTCTGCACCGTGATAACTAGTGGCTGCATCCTCTTACTCCACTGGAGGAAGAACCTGAGGAGGAGACAGCGTGCACAGCAGTGGGTGGAGGTGATGAAAGCTGCCACCTTTAGTTATAGCCCACTGCTGTACTGGGTCAACAAACGACGCAGATATGGCATGACTGCTGCCATCAGAATAGACCCTCCCCGGGCTGTTGACAATACTGACATTCAACTCCAAATTCCGGATCTTCCTTCAGAGCCCCACCCCCGGGAAGACAGGCGTCATGCCTTAAGAGGCAGAAGCCCCAAGGAGGAAGCCCCTGTTACCCTCCAACCTGCTCTGGTGGTCCCACAGCAGCCCTCACCTAAGGGGATGACAGAGCACCAGACCCCATCATCCTTTCTGATTGTCTTTCCAGAGATCCCCTCTGCCCCTCCCCTCCACACCCTGAACTTTCCTCCCATGTTGTCCAACTCTGCCTCCTACCCCTTTCTCACGGCTCCTAAAAGGAAGGTCCACTTCTATTCCCTTCCCACACTGGCCAGAGGGGTGAACTGACCAATGTGTAGACTTTTACTTCAGTATCGAAGCCTCCTGTCACTGAACGTGAGAGATTCAGGGGCCAGGTATTATAAAAAGGAGTCAAAGTCAAGACTGTGTTCCTGATACACAGGTCATAACCCATATAGATGTTACACAGTAAAGTTTTCTGAAAAGTCAGAGTCATTTGTGTCTCATTTGACAGTAGGAAAGCAATGTCCTTCCCCAGTGTGATGATGGCACAAGTCTCACCAATACAATGAGAACTGGAGGCTGGCTCTGAAGAGAAACATTGAGCCAATACTTGTGGATGAGCTCATTTCCCTCCATCAAGCATTCAATGTGTTCAAGACCCTGGGCTAGGTCCCCAAAGGCACTGTTCTTCTGCAGGATGGGAAGTAAAATTGCCACAAGAGTAACAATTGCCAATGGCACACAGCTACAGAAGTCCACAGTGGCTATGCCACTGGCCACACAAGTCATCATGAGGTCAGTGAACCTCACCACACTATGTGCTGACTGGGTGATGTCTATGATATATCAATTCTTAGCTGATTGTTTCTCTACATTATTTCTAACAGAACAACACTGCAAAATGGTTATTATGGTTTTTTTTTCTTATGAGGAGACAGGTTCCAAGGGAATATGCCATTTCTTTTTGTTGTTATTTTTGCTGATCCTCTTCTCCCATGTACGTCTGCCTGGCATTACAATTCCTGGTCTTTCCACCCCATGATATCCCTTCCCTAATCATGTCTTCTTAAAACATCCTTGGTGAAAGAATGCTTCACTGTGTATGGAGTGTCATCAGCTTGGTGTACAGATTTGCTTACTGAAAGGGCTGGTGGTAACCACCTAATATTATATGGAGTAACACATCCAAAGCACTATCTTAAGATATCCACAGCTGCACAAAAGTTGAGTCCCCTGTCATTCTTCTACATGGGAATATAAATAATTTTTATACTTTCTGAATAAGGTCCAAAAAGGAGACACAAAGATAATTATCAGATATTTGGCCCCAGTTTAGAGATAAGAAAGCCTGAAAGCCTGATTCTGTCACACAAATTTTTCCCATTTACTTTGAAAATGAGCAAAACCACTTACCATATTTCATCTAAACTTTAAATGTACACGTCCCTGAGAGAAGTGTCTGTTTTTACCTATTTTGTGGTGTGTGGTGTGTGTTTGTGATTCTCAGAAGTTAGTAAACATGTAGCCAATTTTTTTCCTTTTTACCCCCTGTGTGTGGGCTGAAGGGCTTAGATCCAGCAACTGCAAAGAAAGCCTGATTTCTATCCACATGACCTCTAGCAATATATTTTAAGCCATTTTCATGTTTTAAAGTTAAGTGGAACCATTTCTTCCTTGTATAAGCATGATCTTATATTGTATCTCAAAATACAAAACAGGACTACGCAGATCTTCTCTGGAAGAACAAGAACAGAGGTTCACTTCTCCATCACCTTGCCCCCTGGTCACCTTGCCCCCTTCAACTCTGCAGAGACCTAAAGCCCCTGACATATAATCTTCACAGCTTCACACCCAAGACTCTAATTCTGAAGGTAGATTCTAGGACATTAATTTGTGCCAATGATCAGTTAGCCCCTGCTTTCAAAGGAGGACAGAAGCCATAAACATAAATCAAAGAAGATTTGCTTTCTCTTAAAAATCAAGGGAGTGGGGGGCAGCTTTGTAACACACAGTGACAAAAAAACAAAATGTTTTATTCAGATAAATTGAAATGGCTATCACTGATATGAAATGAAGCTCAAACTGAGTTTTTAAAAAAAATTGGAATTCACCCTGTAAAAAGAACCAAAATGGCTTATGTGTGACAAAAATAGCTGCACTAGAACAAAAGTAGATTTGCATTATTTCATATAAGAATACAAGTTAGGTTAGGTTCATGTAACAAAAAATACATGTTCTGTAAAATCTCAGAATACCCAAATGTGTTCTGGTTTGGATATGATAGAAACAAAATCTAGTTGGTGATGGTAAGCAAGCCAATGAGATGCACAGCAAACAAAAAGCTGTCAATAAAAACTACTTGACAGGACACTGATCCCATGGGAGTCAAAATTCTCCACTGTGACCAGCAGCACTAGCACAGGGGGGTGGAGGGGTTATGTGCAGCAATGCAAAGAAAGGAAACTGCTATAGAATGCAAAACAGCCAGCAGCAGAGGAAGGGTGTCCACTCCTCAGCTTTGTTGCCTCAGACACACTCCTGGGTGCCAGGTACATTGCAACATCGTGAAGCCAGGCACTTTATTCCTCTGGGAATTCTACAGGACCTGGTACCACTCTGAATAATGAAGAGGCTCTTTAAGTAAACATTATAATTCCAGATATATATATATATATATATATATATATATATATATATATATATATATATATATATAATCAGAAAGCAATGCTTTGGGAAACTAAAGAAAGAAGAAGTAGGAGCTGCCACACAGAAGAGCTAAAGGATTGCAAATGAAATCCAAACTCAGATCACTACCCAATCTTTCTCAGAGAGCTGAGAATGTGGCAGTGGATGCTTGACTATAGCTCAACACAAGGACTAGGCTGGGTAAAATATAACAATTGATTATTTATGGATTTTTATATTGGAAACTTAAAATTGCCACTGTACTTACATAGTTGCTTTTCCCATAGTCGTGACTCACTATTTCAACACAGCTCCTAGTATAAAGAAACATCCAGTCATTTAGTGACATCACTCTAAGTAAGGATGTAATTGTTGATCCTCTTAAACAATCTGCTAGTGGATCAGCCTCAAACTGAAAAAGAATCACAAGACATAAATTACTGCTTTTTCAACATCAACATTATCCAAGGGCATTTACATTGTATATTGGTGCTATTTTCTACTGAAATCTCATAATTCTAGTCTTAACAAGGAGTGGATTGGAACTTGGATTCTATCCTGGGTGATATGAAGTTTTCGTTGAGAGTCCATTAGACTGAGATGATTCCAGGGCTTCAGCTTCCTCCACAGGTACATGGAGAATTAATGTAAAAATGTTACACCAAAACTAGGAAACAGTTTAAGTTTTTAGTAAAATGAAACTAGGAAATTTACCAATTTACACAAACTGCTAACCAACATCTATGTAGGGTCTTTTGACTCTAGTCAAATATTTTTTTTTCATTCTACTTCTACATCAGCCTATGGAAGCTCACTGCCCACACTGCTGCCATGAAACCCTGAACCTCTTCTGGTTCTCAGTGCTGCCTGATTCATTAATCCTTCTTTGCTCTGATACTGTTAAATCTTTAGTCTTTCCTTTTAACATAGGTTCCTCTGCATCATTTTGATTCTATGTATTTGATCCTTAGGAATACAATTGGGAGATCAGTCTTCCAACTGCCATGAGCAAATGTCTACAATGTTAGATAAAGAGATGACATAGCTCCCTATAGCAAAGTGCTCTTCATACATTCTGATTCAGTGTTTGCCTGTTGTCTCACAGAAAAAAAAAAAAAACAGAGATACTGAAAAGAGCAACAGTCATAGCTATAAACATGACTGCATGGGTTCCTTTGTGCATTACTCTTTATTTGACCCCACAATGACATGAATATCTTCAAAATCCATCTTACTGATTTGTAATGTTGGAAGAGTCTTACTTCTTTCAAAGTTCCTCCTAAGAAAATCTAGGTCAAACCTAAAACATTAGTATTTTAAGTTCTCTTTGTGCATTCTGGGATCTGAAAATTAACATTCCTTTTGTGATCAATCCAAGGAAAATAATCAATGACAATTAGATATTTGCAAATCAGGACTACTTTCCTTGAATAAATTACTGCCTGTCCTCAGTGTTGAAATACTGAAATTCACTAGTGGATGTGTTTCTGTTCATGATGGCAGTAGCTAGCTGAGGAAGGATGCTCTGTGTTCCCTGCTGGGAGTTTACAGTATGTTACTGAGGAAGGATGTTCTCCCTCATTACAGGGATTTAAGCTAGCAGCTCAGCAAGAGCGTCTGGGAAGAATTACCTTTCCCTATCATTGTATAATATGCACCTAGTCCATAATAGGAAAAAAATCATGATCTTTATTGTTGAAATTAAGAAATTGGAAAATATCATGACGTGAATGCCATTATCCAGCCTTCCCTCTGCAGAACACCTGCCCATCTGGAAACACCCATGAATCACTGACATAAGCCCCCTGAGATCAGCTTCCTAAGAGGTAGGGATTTGGATACAGAATCCCTCTTTCTTCTCACTGAACCACTTTTTAAATACAATCACTTTCTTTGCCTCAACTACTTAGTTGTCAGTTGACTGGTCAGTTGTGGGGCAAGCAGCTGGACCTTAACCCTGGTAACAATATAGAACTCTGAAATAATCTTGTCCCTGGATTCACATTTGTTCAGGCAAAAGCATCTCTCGTTCATTATTCCTGCATCTCCTAACATTACAGAATCAGAAAACCTGGAATTGCTCACGCTCCTCCCCAAAAGAAAACCATTTTCTCAGCCAGGTGCAGTGACACATGCCTGTAATCCCAGCAGCTAGAGAGGCTGAGGCAGGAGGATCCCATGTTCAAAGCAAGCCTCAGCAATGGCAAAGGGCTTAGCAACTCAGTGGTACTCTTGTCTCTAAGTAAAATCCAAAGTCGAGCTGGGAATGTGGCTCAGTGGTTGATTGCCCCAGATTTCAACCCTGGTACAAAAACAACAACAACAAAAAGTTCTAAACATTAGCCATGGGCATTTTTTAATAGAAGAATCTAAGATGCTAAGGGATATACACAGAGCTCAACCTCTGTGCACACACCAAGCAGGCACAAGCACAGTCAGAAAACTAGTACTTACTAGAGTCTTGACTTGACAAACTCCTTCAGTACTGTCATGCTTCTCATGGGACTGTCTCATATCTTTAGACAGGACCTCATCATTCTACACTCTTTACACATTGCATCTATTAGACCATTTTGTAAAAAGTTAAAAATATGGCTACACAAGCAAGAATAAATTTATATTAGAGAAAACTATGGTAGTGGGAGTGGTGGAGCCCCACCCAACCAACTTAGGTGTTACAATTCTGGGTCATAGACTTCTGCAAAAACACTATTTCCAAATCATGATTAAATAGTGACTTATACTTTTTGATATTAATATTCAGAGACTAAACTGGGAAGGGGCTCTATCACTGAGCTACATCCTTGCCCCTCCCCTTTTTTTAGGCAGGGCTTCACTAATGTGCCTGCACTGGCCTCAAATTCATCATCAAATTTGCCTTGGCCTGTGTAGCTGTGATTATAGATGCACACCATGACAACAGCTAAATCTAACTTTTAAAGACAGAGTTGTCTTCTACAGAGACGACATCAGTCACCATAACCTGTCAGGTATCACAGCTCAGCAAGATATACATGTGAACCAGGAATAAGCCTATGGCACTTTTTCCATCTGCCTTTGCTGACCAAGAGACCATCATTGTGGTTCCTGTTGGCATACATGGCCCACATGTTATACATCCCACAAAGAATTACACTAAAGTGACTATTCTCTTTTCTACCCTTGTATGCAGTGATGGCTGAGAGGCACTTAAGAGTATACAGGGCTCACTGACCTTGCTTTGACAATTCCTAAAGCACTCTGAAAACTTTTAAGAACACTTGCACTAATGGGGAAGGGCAAACCCTGACCCCTTTTTAAAATTTCAATTACAGATCTACACCCAACATTTCTTCTCGGTCTTTCCCCCTAAGCTCATAGTTCCTCTTTCCAGGAGGAAAAGACATTTTTTAAACAAGATGTCACAAACACCTTCCTACACTTATGCTGCAATTCTCCAATGGCAAACTGCCTTTCCTCCCAACAAAAAATAGTGATTCTGCTAGAGCGTTCCACATCACTCATCAACAAGGACCTTGCAAATGATAATCTGTCACAAGGATTCTGGCACCAGGTGTTTCTTAAGCACCTGGGAAGTTCAAGAGTCCTCACACCTCAAAGAAGACAACTTCAGATCTGGCATTTGTGATTATTCTTCTTAAGCTAGCCTCCTAGTTTCAATTCTTAAGATACTGATGCAGGTATACATGTCTTTTCCTTAAAGAGGTTTGTAATTATTTGCTGAGAGCCACAACCAAGTCAAGATGATGCCTTGCACTTTGCCAGAGGGAGTGGTTTGAGAAGTAATGCCAGCGAGCTATTAAGATGATGTTAATTGAGTTAAGCTGTGTATAATTATTAAGATGAAGTAATGCCAGCGAGCCGTTAAGATGATAGAGATTCCTTGTTGGCTAATTGCTGTACCTAGATGAAGTTAATTGAGTTAAGATGTGTATAATTGTTAAGATGATGAGGATTGCTGTAACTGGATGATGCTAAATTGAAACAGGCTGTGTATTCAGTTAGGTATAAATACCTCTGCCATCCTACAATAAAGCGACTCTCGCCGTATCAACCTTCACAAGTTTCTTGTCAACCCCTGGTTATTTTGCCCAGCCAGACTGCAACAATTATTTAGAAAAACCCCTGGGATTCACCTGTGTCCCTGTCCTAGAACTTTCTCATGGTATGGAGTTCACTGATTCTGCAGTTTGTAACTCCATCAGAGCCTTTCATATCTCCAGCCCATTCAAGCCAGCTTCTTCCAGGCTCCCCAATCCCAGAAGATGATGCCATCATCCACCCAAATCCTCTCCTTTTTCTGGCACCCAAAACATCCACACTATCAACAAGGCCTGCCCATTCCTCTCCAAGCCAGGACAACACCATTTACATGAGTACCTTTAACAACCACCTCATTGGGTACCTTACCTCCATTTTTATGTAGACACGGCCCACACTTTGTACATATTGATAAAATAGTATTGAAAAAGAGATCTCTTGAGCTGGGGATGTGACTCAGTGGTAGAGTGCTTGCTTAGCATGCTCAAGGACCCAGGTTCAATCCCAGGGCCACAATAAGATTAAGAAAAACAAAACAATAACACCTCTACCCCCCCAAAAAAACAGAATCACTTGATTAATCTACATAACACTACATGACCTTGGGAAAGTCCAATTTGTCCCACAGAACAAAGATCTACACAAGGGGCTCCCTACCTGACCCTCCAATAAGGGTGCAGCCCTTGCCTGCTCCTACATCCCTGCCCTGTATTCACCTTACTTCTCTAGAGAACACTTCAGTTGTTTGAGATAGGGTCACAACAGGCCCATCTTAAAAAGTGTGTCTTTGTGCCTCTGTCATCCCCTTCATTCTCCTCTCCCTGATTTGCATACAGCTCACTCCTGACATGTATATTTCAGCTTCTCACGAGTTTTCCATGACCACACAATCTAAAGGGCCATGAGAGAGTCCCCATAACATGAAATACTATCAGAATGGATCCATCTTATCTGCCTGCTGTGAGAACCCAAGTTCCACAATCAGGAGACTCAACTGTCCTAGCATGCACAGCCAAGATGCAACTGAGGCCCTAACTCCTTTTGGAGAAATTACAGAAGAACTGAAGGTGGCCCACATGCCAGGGTAACGTTGTCACTGGACCATTCCCTTAAATGCCCATTAGAGTGCAGTGTATTTCCAATGGCTCCACATGGCTATATTTTGGATTCTTATAAACGAATAGAACTCTTTTCCATATCATTCATCTGCAACTTATTTCTAGTTGCTCCAAGTGTCTGGCTCCAAGTGTTTGATCATTCTTTCATTTGTCAAAACTAGAAAGTCAACCATGTCAACTGGCGCATCATGGTTTACTGAGCTAAGTTTACTTATTTCTTTGTGCACACTCAAATTTGAGATTGGGGAACCCATGAATTGTAAGGCTTAGCACATAATTGGCATCACATCAAATGTAATTGATCATTTTTACTCTTTTTGCACCATATACTACAGAGCTAAGACTTCTAGACATGTACATTTTTCTATCTGAAGATTGACCATATTTTATTTTTATCCAATAGTACATGTACATGTTGAAAACTATTCTAGCCACTTCTAATGCTAACAGAGGGGCCCTGCTAGAACTGTCTAATGATGCCATATTGCCCCCTACACAGGCACTTGAACACATGGATAATGAATGAAGCTGTCCTAGTCCCCAAAGGAGACTATGTTAATACTGTATATCTATATTTATGCTTCCTAAATAAGACTTCAGAGAATTTGATTCTACTGAGGTTAAAAATTCTAATATTCAAATATATTTTATAAATAAAATTTCCTACCTGCTGATAGAGGCCCACAATTCTTTTTTGGCTGCCATCCGTTTTTTCAAATGTATCTCTGGGAGTCTGATCCCAATTGACACCATCCACTCTATAGGTTCTGTTCTTGTATCTGTGGTATAATCCCAACATAAGAGTATATTTTTGACTTAGCCATTGCATACAAAAGTATTCTTAATCCTCCAAGTAATTGGAGGATATATTAATACTCAATTTACATACTGTACAACTCACCCATTTAAGTGGATTAGCCAATGGCTTTCAGTGTATCTGCAGAGTTGTACAATCAACAATCTTAGTATAGTTCTACCTCCCCTGAAAGAGCATCAGAACCACAAGCAACCACTCATTTCTACCCCAGCCTCCTAACCCTAAGTCAGCTAGAAATCAACTTCCTACCTCCTAAGAGTTGCCTTCTCAAGTATCATGTGAATTGAATTACACATGTAATCTTTCCTGACTTTCACTTAGCTTTATGTTTTCAAGGTTAATTTGGGCTGGAGCAAGTGTTGGTAACTGATTTCTTTCTATTACCAAATAATGTCCTATTGTAACCAGAAGCAATTCCCCATGTGTATAATCCCAGAGACTAGAAAGACTGAGTTAGGAGGATGACAAGGTCCAGGCCATCCTGAGCAACTTAGCAAGACCCCGTCACAAAGAAAGAGGGGGTTGGGACTTTAGCTCAGTAGAGGAGCACTGCCTACCATGGGTGAGGCCCTGGGTTTTGTATCTAATATCAAAATCTTATATACATACAATGCATATGTATACACACAAATACAAACATATTTTCTGTTGGATGGTTGTATCACATTTGTTTATCTGTATACCACTTGATGGACCTTAGGGTTATTTATACTTTTGGTAATTATGAAGAATGTTATGGACAATCTAGTACCAATTTTGGCAGACAAAACTTTTCATTACTTGGGGTGGGGCTGTGGCTCAATGGTAGACTGCTTGCATAGCATGCGTAAGGCTCTGTATTTGATTCTCAGCACATCACATGAATAAATAAAATAAAGGTCTCTCAAGTAATAAAAATATTTTTAAAACATTTTTAAAGTTTTCAGTTCTTTTAGATATATAACTAGGAGTGGAATTCTGGGTCATGTGGTGTGCTATCTCTGGTCTGACATTTCCTCAAATTATATTTTTCAAAGAAACTACATTATTTTACATTTCTACTGCAATGTAGGAAGGTGGGTTCTACATTTCCCAATTACTTACCAAGTTGTTAATATCTGGTTTTATTTTAGCTATCCTCATGGATGTGGAGTAGTACCTTATTTTGAGTCTCACTGGATGATAATGTTGAACATTTTTTTTATGTGCTCACTGGCCCAGAATATCTGCTTTAGAGGAAGGTCTCTAGAGAAAGGTCTACTCAGATGATGTGTCCTTTATTTAAACATTGGCTATCTTTGTGTTGGGTTCTGTTCTTTATTTATTCTGAATACATTTTCTTTTAAGACATGTTACTTGCACATATTTTGTCCTTGTCTGTCAGTTATCTTTCCGAATTTTTGACAAGATACTTTGAACAAAAGTTGTTAACTTGAAGTTCAATCTACTTCATATTGTCCTTTATCACTGTGCTCTTGCTGTCCTATCCGAGAAGAGTTTGCCTAATAAAGTCAAAATTTACTCCTATACATTTAAAGAAAATCCCCCTTTAGCTCTTATGTACATATAGGTCTATTTTGAGTTAGTTCTGGAATTAAATTTGGGTTAAACTCTGTGCACTGTGTCAGGAGTCAGGTGGATATCCAGTCACCCCAGCATATAACTGACAAGACTTTTCCCCCTTGTTTAATTATCTTGACATTCCTGTCAAACTAATAACTACAAAGACGAGGGCCAACATCTGGACTAAGCTCTTTTACACTGGCCCGCAGGTCAATCTTCGTGCCAGTATCACCCTGTCTCAACTATTGTCACTTTTTAACAAATTCACAGTTGGGAAAAGTGAGTTCTCCAACTTTGTTCTTTGAAGATTGCTTTGGTAAAGTAATTGGTTATTCAAATCCACTGTCTTATCAAGTTAATACTTCTTGTGTAAGAGAAAAATTAAGATAAAATATTCCAATAAAAAGTAGCCAATGCATTATACTTAAGTGCTGATTTTTAAAATAGCCAAAAAATAAAGAGAGAAAAGAAATGCAGAAAAAACATGCTGCTCTGGGCAAACAGACCCAATGAATGGGCATCAGGGACTGAGGGACAGTAGAGCCTAGAGACCCTCTACCAGCTGTGTAACCAGATGAGCAGCAAATAGTTCTTATGAGGTAGAGTTCATACTATTTCTAGTTCTAAACTTCAACCTTCAGTGATTCAACAAATATAGGAACATCTTTTGTATGGGCAGAAGCAGTAATCAAATTGATGATTGTGTAATATTTTTTAAAAACTTAGACTTACTTTGTAAAAACAATTAACCCAATGAATTCTTTGACTACCTTCTCTTTGGTATTTCTTGCAGTTTTTTTTTCAAATATCTTCATTACAAAATCATAAGTAGTTTCCATTCAGAGTACTTCATGGCTCAGGTTGGCACAGAGAGTAAGGCTGTTTTCATATGGAAGAATGCAAGGAATATAACCAGACAAGATTTCCAACCAGCAAGCAGAAAAACACTGCAGGACAGGATGAAGGTCAAGCTCTGCACATTAAGCAAAGTGTTTCAAGGACTGAGCTCTGGGTCTAAAATAGATACATGTCAACTGGTTTTGATTTCTTAATTTTAGCAATAATTTCACATATATATTTAGATATATATATATATACATATGTGCACATATAGATACATATATACATATAAATATATGTAGACATATATATGTATTATATATTTTATATTATACATATATTATACACAAACATATATATGCACATTTCAAGAAATCATATAGATGTAGAAAATAAGTAAAATTGCTATTAAAAGTTTTTTCAGAGAGAAAATAATTTTCAAATTTTAGTTGATTTAGGCTTCGTACATTGTTTATTCAATAACTGAATACTGGGGTCCATCCCTAATATCAAAATCTTATATAAATATAATGTGTTTATATACACACAAATCCACACATATTTTCTGTTGAATGGATATACCCATTTGTTTATTTATATATAAGTTGATGGACAGAAGTTTAATTACTTTGCAAGCAAAGGAAAAATGCAAGGGACTCTTGTCCCAGAGGCTGTGATTCTGCACAACAGGGGGAACAAAGTGTTTTGAAAGATGGGATTTCAGGTGTGCCCGGTCCTATTTCACTTCTTAATCTGGGATATAATCATTTTTTAACTCTTCTGCTGCCATCTCCAACTATGAATTTCTTCATCCTGTGGTGGGTGTGTGCTCAAGGACAGATAATAACTGAATGGGGTCAAAAAGTAATCCTGTTCCAGGTTAGGGATGGGGAGAAGGGGATGTAAAATATGTTGATTTTAAAATAAGCCTCAGTGGCAGAGCATCAGGTTAATATTATCAGTTTAATTTATACTTAACTGAACTTTAGTTGCTCATGGTAGATGAGTGGTATTATTTTAAAGGGCATCACTTTTATACCAGTTCAAATAGAGCAATTTTCTAAAAATAATATGTTAAATCTGTAGAACACTATATTTTCCACTTTATACAAATTTATAGTTGTTGAAATCAAATTGATTCCTGTCCCTGGGACCAATTTGTTTCAAATTAACCTGCTTCAGAGTTCTAGAAATTGGGGAATCAACTGAAAGAACTATTTGTTTCAGAGTTGGGGAGCTGACCACCTGGGAGGATAAGGAGGTGTTCAGTGGTGGAAATGTGGTATGCGAGTGAGGGAGCAAAGAGTCCAGAGGGGAATAAGCAGGGTCTGTGGGAATCTGGCATGTCCAGGGCAGAAAGGTATATGATGGGTGGGAAGGGAGATGGAGCTGGAAAGAGAAGCAGGATCACATCACATACAGGGGAGATCCCACAGGACCTGATGATGCCCAAAAAACACTTGTTGAAGAAACAAAACAGAGATGGTAGGAGCCAAAGGAGGAGGTTTGGACCACATGGTTCTTCTAAGCCATTTTGTTCCCTGACAACTAGGTAAGACACTTCTCGAGGGTAGGGATGTCCAATGCACACTGTCCTCCCTGCTTCACTCCCCACTGGAAAATGGCTCCCTAACAACTGAAAACACAAGTAGAAGTTTCTGAGGGTGTAAGGACCCTTTCCTGAGAGCTGCCTGTGAGTTCACCACACAAAGTTGGGAACAGACAATTCTATGGTGGACCAGTCCTTCATGGAAAACAACATGCTCATGAGATGTCATAAGATGGAGTCCCTTATTCCATCAACTGCCAACTACTCTACAAGCACCAGCCCAAGAATTCCAGATGCTCAGAACCCAGTGACCTCATCTTTAGAGAACAATGGGACTGGGGCCTTCTAGGGACTCCCATTGGTGGGGAGAGTAGTGAGTCAGTTCACTCTTTGCAGACCTATAGGCCTGATAACCAGAGTGAACCTTATGGATTCGCAAAAGGAGGACCTGGGCCTCCCTGGCCGTAAGTACACCCAGTCCTTTTGAGTGTGAGCGACAAACTTTCAGGGAAGACCCTTTGCATGGATGGGGTGGTGGCTGCCTGAATGGAGTGCTATTTAGTTAAGAGACAGACTCCTCTAGGAAACTAAGGACTCCTCGAAGGCAGAGACCATGTTCTGCCCAAGCAGAAAAGATACAATTGAGGTCCTTGCCCTTAGTGAAGCTTCTTGGTCTGAATGACTGCATGGGTGCTGGACTGGACCAGAAGGCCTGACTGGAGTCTGGGCAGGTCTGGCCCTTCTTCACCTAATGTTCCTTATCTGAAAAAGGCTAATGGGGTCTCTTATGTGTCCTATAGCTTTGACTGAATATACCTTTGACTGAATCAGGAAATTATTAGGCATGTCTTTGAGAAGGGTGGGAAGGAATGAGAGGATGAATGAGCCAAATCCAAGAGAGGAATAAGACACAGTTCAGGTCCCAAACTAGAGCTGTCAGTCAGCTTGCCTGTTTTCTTTTCTTTTTTTTTTTTTTTTTTTTTACTGCCTCAGCATGGGTCCCATGGTACTTCGGATTGTTGGGGCTCTGCACCGTGATAACTAGTGGCTGCATCCTCTTACTCCACTGGAGGAAGAACCTGAGGAGGAGACAGCGTGCACAGCAGTGGGTGGAGGTGATGAAAGCTGCCACCTTTAGTTATAGCCCACTGCTGTACTGGGTCAACAAACGACGCAGATATGGCATGACTGCTGCCATCAGAATAGACCCTCCCCGGGCTGTTGACAATACTGACATTCAACTCCAAATTCCGGATCTTCCTTCAGAGCCCCACCCCCGGGAAGACAGGCGTCATGCCTTAAGAGGCAGAAGCCCCAAGGAGGAAGCCCCTGTTACCCTCCAACCTGCTCTGGTGGTCCCACAGCAGCCCTCACCTAAGGGGATGACAGAGCACCAGACCCCATCATCCTTTCTGATTGTCTTTCCAGAGATCCCCTCTGCCCCTCCCCTCCACACCCTGAACTTTCCTCCCATGCTGTCCCACTCTGCCTCCTACCCCTTTCTCACGGCTCCTAAAAGGAAGGTCCACTTCTATTCCCTTCCCACACTGGCCAGAGGGGTGAACTGACCAATGTGTAGACTTTTACTTCAGTATCGAAGCCTCCTGTCACTGAACGTGAGAGATTCAGGGGCCAGGTATTATAAAAAGGAGTCAAAGTCAAGACTGTGTTCCTGATACACAGGTCATAACCCATATAGATGTTACACAGTAAAGTTTTCTGAAAAGTCAGAGTCATTTGTGTCTCATTTGACAGTAGGAAAGCAATGTCCTTCCCCAGTGTGATGATGGCACAAGTCTCACCAATACAATGAGAACTGGAGGCTGGCTCTGAAGAGAAACATTGAGCCAATACTTGTGGATGAGCTCATTTCCCTCCATCAAGCATTCAATGTGTTCAAGACCCTGGGCTAGGTCCCCAAAGGCACTGTTCTTCTGCAGGATGGGAAGTAAAATTGCCACAAGAGTAACAATTGCCAATGGCACACAGCTACAGAAGTCCACAGTGGCTATGCCACTGGCCACACAAGTCATCATGAGGTCAGTGAACCTCACCACACTATGTGCTGACTGGGTGATGTCTATGATATATCAATTCTTAGCTGATTGTTTCTCTACATTATTTCTAACAGAACAACACTGCAAAATGGTTATTATGGTTTTTTTTTCTTATGAGGAGACAGGTTCCAAGGGAATATGCCATTTCTTTTTGTTGTTATTTTTGCTGATCCTCTTCTCCCATGTACGTCTGCCTGGCATTACAATTCCTGGTCTTTCCACCCCATGATATCCCTTCCCTAATCATGTCTTCTTAAAACATCCTTGGTGAAAGAATGCTTCACTGTGTATGGAGTGTCATCAGCTTGGTGTACAGATTTGCTTACTGAAAGGGCTGGTGGTAACCACCTAATATTATATGGAGTAACACATCCAAAGCACTATCTTAAGATATCCACAGCTGCACAAAAGTTGAGTCCCCTGTCATTCTTCTACATGGGAATATAAATAATTTTTATACTTTCTGAATAAGGTCCAAAAAGGAGACACAAAGATAATTATCAGATCTTTGGCCCCAGTTTAGAGATAAGAAAGCCTGAAAGCCTGATTCTGTCACACAAATTTTTCCCATTTACTTTGAAAATGAGCAAAACCACTTACCATATTTCATCTAAACTTTAAATGTACACGTCCCTGAGAGAAGTGTCTGTTTTTACCTATTTTGTGGTGTGTGGTGTGTGTTTGTGATTCTCAGAAGTTAGTAAACATGTAGCCAATTTTTTTCCTTTTTACCCCCTGTGTGTGGGCTGAAGGGCTTAGATCCAGCAACTGCAAAGAAAGCCTGATTTCTATCCACATGACCTCTAGCAATATATTTTAAGCCATTTTCATGTTTTAAAGTTAAGTGGAACCATTTCTTCCTTGTATAAGCATGATCTTATATTGTATCTCAAAATACAAAACAGGACTACGCAGATCTTCTCTGGAAGAACAAGAACAGAGGTTCACTTCTCCATCACCTTGCCCCCTGGTCACCTTGCCCCCTTCAACTCTGCAGAGACCTAAAGCCCCTGACATATAATCTTCACAGCTTCACACCCAAGACTCTAATTCTGAAGGTAGATTCTAGGACATTAATTTGTGCCAATGATCAGTTAGCCCCTGCTTTCAAAGGAGGACAGAAGCCATAAACATAAATCAAAGAAGATTTGCTTTCTCTTAAAAATCAAGGGAGTGGGGGGCAGCTTTGTAACACACAGTGACAAAAAAACAAAATGTTTTATTCAGATAAATTGAAATGGCTATCACTGATATGAAATGAAGCTCAAACTGAGTTTTTAAAAAAAATTGGAATTCACCCTGTAAAAAGAACCAAAATGGCTTATGTGTGACAAAAATAGCTGCACTAGAACAAAAGTAGATTTGCATTATTTCATATAAGAATACAAGTTAGGTTAGGTTCATGTAACAAAAAATACATGTTCTGTAAAATCTCAGAATACCCAAATGTGTTCTGGTTTGGATATGATAGAAACAAAATCTAGTTGGTGATGGTAAGCAAGCCAATGAGATGCACAGCAAACAAAAAGCTGTCAATAAAAACTACTTGACAGGACACTGATCCCATGGGAGTCAATATTCTCCACTGTGACCAGCAGCACTAGCACAGGGGGGTGGAGGGGTTATGTGCAGCAATGCAAAGAACGAAAACTGCTATAGAATGCAAAACAGCCAGCAGCAGAGGAAGGGTGTCCACTCCTCAGCTTTGTTGCCTCAGACACACTCCTGGGTGCCAGGTACATTGCAACATCGTGAAGCCAGGCACTTTATTCCTCTGGGAATTCTACAGGACCTGGTACCACTCTGAATAATGAAGAGGCTCTTTAAGTAAACATTATAATTCCAGATATATATATATATATATATATATATATATATATATATATATATATATATATATATATATATAATCAGAAAGCAATGCTTTGGGAAACTAAAGAAAGAAGAAGTAGGAGCTGCCACACAGAAGAGCTAAAGGATTGCAAATGAAATCCAAACTCAGATCACTACCCAATCTTTCTCAGAGAGCTGAGAATGTGGCAGTGGATGCTTGACTATAGCTCAACACAAGGACTAGGCTGGGTAAAATATAACAATTGATTATTTATGGATTTTTATATTGGAAACTTAAAATTGCCACTGTACTTACATAGTTGCTTTTCCCATAGTCGTGACTCACTATTTCAACACAGCTCCTAGTATAAAGAAACATCCAGTCATTTAGTGACATCACTCTAAGTAAGGATGTAATTGTTGATCCTCTTAAACAATCTGCTAGTGGATCAGCCTCAAACTGAAAAAGAATCACAAGACATAAATTACTGCTTTTTCAACATCAACATTATCCAAGGGCATTTACATTGTATATTGGTGCTATTTTCTACTGAAATCTCATAATTCTAGTCTTAACAAGGAGTGGATTGGAACTTGGATTCTATCCTGGGTGATATGAAGTTTTCGTTGAGAGTCCATTAGACTGAGATGATTCCAGGGCTTCAGCTTCCTCCACAGGTACATGGAGAATTAATGTAAAAATGTTACACCAAAACTAGGAAACAGTTTAAGTTTTTAGTAAAATGAAACTAGGAAATTTACCAATTTACACAAACTGCTAACCAACATCTATGTAGGGTCTTTTGACTCTAGTCAAATATTTTTTTTTCATTCTACTTCTACATCAGCCTATGGAAGCTCACTGCCCACACTGCTGCCATGAAACCCTGAACCTCTTCTGGTTCTCAGTGCTGCCTGATTCATTAATCCTTCTTTGCTCTGATACTGTTAAATCTTTAGTCTTTCCTTTTAACATAGGTTCCTCTGCATCATTTTGATTCTATGTATTTGATCCTTAGGAATACAATTGGGAGATCAGTCTTCCAACTGCCATGAGCAAATGTCTACAATGTTAGATAAAGAGATGACATAGCTCCCTATAGCAAAGTGCTCTTCATACATTCTGATTCAGTGTTTGCCTGTTGTCTCACAGAAAAAAAAAAAAAAACAGAGATACTGAAAAGAGCAACAGTCATAGCTATAAACATGACTGCATGGGTTCCTTTGTGCATTACTCTTTATTTGACCCCACAATGACATGAATATCTTCAAAATCCATCTTACTGATTTGTAATGTTGGAAGAGTCTTACTTCTTTCAAAGTTCCTCCTAAGAAAATCTAGGTCAAACCTAAAACATTAGTATTTTAAGTTCTCTTTGTGCATTCTGGGATCTGAAAATTAACATTCCTTTTGTGATCAATCCAAGGAAAATAATCAATGACAATTAGATATTTGCAAATCAGGACTACTTTCCTTGAATAAATTACTGCCTGTCCTCAGTGTTGAAATACTGAAATTCACTAGTGGATGTGTTTCTGTTCATGATGGCAGTAGCTAGCTGAGGAAGGATGCTCTGTGTTCCCTGCTGGGAGTTTACAGTATGTTACTGAGGAAGGATGTTCTCCCTCATTACAGGGATTTAAGCTAGCAGCTCAGCAAGAGCGTCTGGGAAGAATTACCTTTCCCTATCATTGTATAATATGCACCTAGTCCATAATAGGAAAAAAATCATGATCTTTATTGTTGAAATTAAGAAATTGGAAAATATCATGACGTGAATGCCATTATCCAGCCTTCCCTCTGCAGAACACCTGCACATCTGGAAACACCCATGAATCACTGACATAAGCCCCCTGAGATCAGCTTCCTAAGAGGTAGGGATTTGGATACAGAATCCCTCTTTCTTCTCACTGAACCACTTTTTAAATACAATCACTTTCTTTGCCTCAACTACTTAGTTGTCAGTTGACTGGTCAGTTGTGGGGCAAGCAGCTGGACCTTAACCCTGGTAACAATATAGAACTCTGAAATAATCTTGTCCCTGGATTCACATTTGTTCAGGCAAAAGCATCTCTCGTTCATTATTCCTGCATCTCCTAACATTACAGAATCAGAAAACCTGGAATTGCTCACGCTCCTCCCCAAAAGAAAACCATTTTCTCAGCCAGGTGCAGTGACACATGCCTGTAATCCCAGCAGCTAGAGAGGCTGAGGCAGGAGGATCCCATGTTCAAAGCAAGCCTCAGCAATGGCAAAGGGCTTAGCAACTCAGTGGTACTCTTGTCTCTAAGTAAAATCCAAAGTCGAGCTGGGAATGTGGCTCAGTGGTTGATTGCCCCAGATTTCAACCCTGGTACAAAAACAACAACAACAAAAAGTTCTAAACATTAGCCATGGGCATTTTTTAATAGAAGAATCTAAGATGCTAAGGGATATACACAGAGCTCAACCTCTGTGCACACACCAAGCAGGCACAAGCACAGTCAGAAAACTAGTACTTACTAGAGTCTTGACTTGACAAACTCCTTCAGTACTGTCATGCTTCTCATGGGACTGTCTCATATCTTTAGACAGGACCTCATCATTCTACACTCTTTACACATTGCATCTATTAGACCATTTTGTAAAAAGTTAAAAATATGGCTACACAAGCAAGAATAAATTTATATTAGAGAAAACTATGGTAGTGGGAGTGGTGGAGCCCCACCCAACCAACTTAGGTGTTACAATTCTGGGTCATAGACTTCTGCAAAAACACTATTTCCAAATCATGATTAAATAGTGACTTATACTTTTTGATATTAATATTCAGAGACTAAACTGGGAAGGGGCTCTATCACTGAGCTACATCCTTGCCCCTCCCCTTTTTTTAGGCAGGGCTTCACTAATGTGCCTGCACTGGCCTCAAATTCATCATCAAATTTGCCTTGGCCTGTGTAGCTGTGATTATAGATGCACACCATGAAAACAGCTAAATCTAACTTTTAAAGACAGAGTTGTCTTCTACAGAGACGACATCAGTCACCATAACCTGTCAGGTATCACAGCTCAGCAAGATATACATGTGAACCAGGAATAAGCCTATGGCACTTTTTCCATCTGCCTTTGCTGACCAAGAGACCATCATTGTGGTTCCTGTTGGCATACATGGCCCACATGTTATACATCCCACAAAGAATTACACTAAAGTGACTATTCTCTTTTCTACCCTTGTATGCAGTGATGGCTGAGAGGCACTTAAGAGTATACAGGGCTCACTGACCTTGCTTTGACAATTCCTAAAGCACTCTGAAAACTTTTAAGAACACTTGCACTAATGGGGAAGGGCAAACCCTGACCCCTTTTTAAAATTTCAATTACAGATCTACACCCAACATTTCTTCTCGGTCTTTCCCCCTAAGCTCATAGTTCCTCTTTCCAGGAGGAAAAGACATTTTTTAAACAAGATGTCACAAACACCTTCCTACACTTATGCTGCAATTCTCCAATGGCAAACTGCCTTTCCTCCCAACAAAAAATAGTGATTCTGCTAGAGCGTTCCACATCACTCATCAACAAGGACCTTGCAAATGATAATCTGTCACAAGGATTCTGGCACCAGGTGTTTCTTAAGCACCTGGGAAGTTCAAGAGTCCTCACACCTCAAAGAAGACAACTTCAGATCTGGCATTTGTGATTATTCTTCTTAAGCTAGCCTCCTAGTTTCAATTCTTAAGATACTGATGCAGGTATACATGTCTTTTCCTTAAAGAGGTTTGTAATTATTTGCTGAGAGCCACAACCAAGTCAAGATGATGCCTTGCACTTTGCCAGAGGGAGTGGTTTGAGAAGTAATGCCAGCGAGCTATTAAGATGATGTTAATTGAGTTAAGCTGTGTATAATTATTAAGATGAAGTAATGCCAGCGAGCCGTTAAGATGATAGAGATTCCTTGTTGGCTAATTGCTGTACCTAGATGAAGTTAATTGAGTTAAGATGTGTATAATTGTTAAGATGATGAGGATTGCTGTAACTGGATGATGCTAAATTGAAACAGGCTGTGTATTCAGTTAGGTATAAATACCTCTGCCATCCTACAATAAAGCGACTCTCGCCGTATCAACCTTCACAAGTTTCTTGTCAACCCCTGGTTATTTTGCCCAGCCAGACTGCAACAATTATTTAGAAAAACCCCTGGGATTCACCTGTGTCCCTGTCCTAGAACTTTCTCATGGTATGGAGTTCACTGATTCTGCAGTTTGTAACTCCATCAGAGCCTTTCATATCTCCAGCCCATTCAAGCCAGCTTCTTCCAGGCTCCCCAATCCCAGAAGATGATGCCATCATCCACCCAAATCCTCTCCTTTTTCTGGCACCCAAAACATCCACACTATCAACAAGGCCTGCCCATTCCTCTCCAAGCCAGGACAACACCATTTACATGAGTACCTTTAACAACCACCTCATTGGGTACCTTACCTCCATTTTTATGTAGACACGGCCCACACTTTGTACATATTGATAAAATAGTATTGAAAAAGAGATCTCTTGAGCTGGGGATGTGACTCAGTGGTAGAGTGCTTGCTTAGCATGCTCAAGGACCCAGGTTCAATCCCAGGGCCACAATAAGATTAAGAAAAACAAAACAATAACACCTCTACCCCCCCAAAAAAACAGAATCACTTGATTAATCTACATAACACTACATGACCTTGGGAAAGTCCAATTTGTCCCACAGAACAAAGATCTACACAAGGGGCTCCCTACCTGACCCTCCAATAAGGGTGCAGCCCTTGCCTGCTCCTACATCCCTGCCCTGTATTCACCTTACTTCTCTAGAGAACACTTCAGTTGTTTGAGATAGGGTCACAACAGGCCCATCTTAAAAAGTGTGTCTTTGTGCCTCTGTCATCCCCTTCATTCTCCTCTCCCTGATTTGCATACAGCTCACTCCTGACATGTATATTTCAGCTTCTCACGAGTTTTCCATGACCACACAATCTAAAGGGCCATGAGAGAGTCCCCATAACATGAAATACTATCAGAATGGATCCATCTTATCTGCCTGCTGTGAGAACCCAAGTTCCACAATCAGGAGACTCAACTGTCCTAGCATGCACAGCCAAGATGCAACTGAGGCCCTAACTCCTTTTGGAGAAATTACAGAAGAACTGAAGGTGGCCCACATGCCAGGGTAACGTTGTCACTGGACCATTCCCTTAAATGCCCATTAGAGTGCAGTGTATTTCCAATGGCTCCACATGGCTATATTTTGGATTCTTATAAACGAATAGAACTCTTTTCCATATCATTCATCTGCAACTTATTTCTAGTTGCTCCAAGTGTCTGGCTCCAAGTGTTTGATCATTCTTTCATTTGTCAAAACTAGAAAGTCAACCATGTCAACTGGCGCATCATGGTTTACTGAGCTAAGTTTACTTATTTCTTTGTGCACACTCAAATTTGAGATTGGGGAACCCATGAATTGTAAGGCTTAGCACATAATTGGCATCACATCAAATGTAATTGATCATTTTTACTCTTTTTGCACCATATACTACAGAGCTAAGACTTCTAGACATGTACATTTTTCTATCTGAAGATTGACCATATTTTATTTTTATCCAATAGTACATGTACATGTTGAAAACTATTCTAGCCACTTCTAATGCTAACAGAGGGGCCCTGCTAGAACTGTCTAATGATGCCATATTGCCCCCTACACAGGCACTTGAACACATGGATAATGAATGAAGCTGTCCTAGTCCCCAAAGGAGACTATGTTAATACTGTATATCTATATTTATGCTTCCTAAATAAGACTTCAGAGAATTTGATTCTACTGAGGTTAAAAATTCTAATATTCAAATATATTTTATAAATAAAATTTCCTACCTGCTGATAGAGGCCCACAATTCTTTTTTGGCTGCCATCCGTTTTTTCAAATGTATCTCTGGGAGTCTGATCCCAATTGACACCATCCACTCTATAGGTTCTGTTCTTGTATCTGTGGTATAATCCCAACATAAGAGTATATTTTTGACTTAGCCATTGCATACAAAAGTATTCTTAATCCTCCAAGTAATTGGAGGATATATTAATACTCAATTTACATACTGTACAACTCACCCATTTAAGTGGATTAGCCAATGGCTTTCAGTGTATCTGCAGAGTTGTACAATCAACAATCTTAGTATAGTTCTACCTCCCCTGAAAGAGCATCAGAACCACAAGCAACCACTCATTTCTACCCCAGCCTCCTAACCCTAAGTCAGCTAGAAATCAACTTCCTACCTCCTAAGAGTTGCCTTCTCAAGTATCATGTGAATTGAATTACACATGTAATCTTTCCTGACTTTCACTTAGCTTTATGTTTTCAAGGTTAATTTGGGCTGGAGCAAGTGTTGGTAACTGATTTCTTTCTATTACCAAATAATGTCCTATTGTAACCAGAAGCAATTCCCCATGTGTATAATCCCAGAGACTAGAAAGACTGAGTTAGGAGGATGACAAGGTCCAGGCCATCCTGAGCAACTTAGCAAGACCCCGTCACAAAGAAAGAGGGGGTTGGGACTTTAGCTCAGTAGAGGAGCACTGCCTACCATGGGTGAGGCCCTGGGTTTTGTATCTAATATCAAAATCTTATATACATACAATGCATATGTATACACACAAATACAAACATATTTTCTGTTGGATGGTTGTATCACATTTGTTTATCTGTATACCACTTGATGGACCTTAGGGTTATTTATACTTTTGGTAATTATGAAGAATGTTATGGACAATCTAGTACCAATTTTGGCAGACAAAACTTTTCATTACTTGGGGTGGGGCTGTGGCTCAATGGTAGACTGCTTGCATAGCATGCGTAAGGCTCTGTATTTGATTCTCAGCACATCACATGAATAAATAAAATAAAGGTCTCTCAAGTAATAAAAATATTTTTAAAACATTTTTAAAGTTTTCAGTTCTTTTAGATATATAACTAGGAGTGGAATTCTGGGTCATGTGGTGTGCTATCTCTGGTCTGACATTTCCTCAAATTATATTTTTCAAAGAAACTACATTATTTTACATTTCTACTGCAATGTAGGAAGGTGGGTTCTACATTTCCCAATTACTTACCAAGTTGTTAATATCTGGTTTTATTTTAGCTATCCTCATGGATGTGGAGTAGTACCTTATTTTGAGTCTCACTGGATGATAATGTTGAACATTTTTTTTATGTGCTCACTGGCCCAGAATATCTGCTTTAGAGGAAGGTCTCTAGAGAAAGGTCTACTCAGATGATGTGTCCTTTATTTAAACATTGGCTATCTTTGTGTTGGGTTCTGTTCTTTATTTATTCTGAATACATTTTCTTTTAAGACATGTTACTTGCACATATTTTGTCCTTGTCTGTCAGTTATCTTTCCGAATTTTTGACAAGATACTTTGAACAAAAGTTGTTAACTTGAAGTTCAATCTACTTCATATTGTCCTTTATCACTGTGCTCTTGCTGTCCTATCCGAGAAGAGTTTGCCTAATAAAGTCAAAATTTACTCCTATACATTTAAAGAAAATCCCCCTTTAGCTCTTATGTACATATAGGTCTATTTTGAGTTAGTTCTGGAATTAAATTTGGGTTAAACTCTGTGCACTGTGTCAGGAGTCAGGTGGATATCCAGTCACCCCAGCATATAACTGACAAGACTTTTCCCCCTTGTTTAATTATCTTGACATTCCTGTCAAACTAATAACTACAAAGACGAGGGCCAACATCTGGACTAAGCTCTTTTACACTGGCCCGCAGGTCAATCTTCGTGCCAGTATCACCCTGTCTCAACTATTGTCACTTTTTAACAAATTCACAGTTGGGAAAAGTGAGTTCTCCAACTTTGTTCTTTGAAGATTGCTTTGGTAAAGTAATTGGTTATTCAAATCCACTGTCTTATCAAGTTAATACTTCTTGTGTAAGAGAAAAATTAAGATAAAATATTCCAATAAAAAGTAGCCAATGCATTATACTTAAGTGCTGATTTTTAAAATAGCCAAAAAATAAAGAGAGAAAAGAAATGCAGAAAAAACATGCTGCTCTGGGCAAACAGACCCAATGAATGGGCATCAGGGACTGAGGGACAGTAGAGCCTAGAGACCCTCTACCAGCTGTGTAACCAGATGAGCAGCAAATAGTTCTTATGAGGTAGAGTTCATACTATTTCTAGTTCTAAACTTCAACCTTCAGTGATTCAACAAATATAGGAACATCTTTTGTATGGGCAGAAGCAGTAATCAAATTGATGATTGTGTAATATTTTTTAAAAACTTAGACTTACTTTGTAAAAACAATTAACCCAACGAATTCTTTGACTACCTTCTCTTTGGTATTTCTTGCAGTTTTTTTTTCAAATATCTTCATTACAAAATCATAAGTAGTTTCCATTCAGAGTACTTCATGGCTCAGGTTGGCACAGAGAGTAAGGCTGTTTTCATATGGAAGAATGCAAGGAATATAACCAGACAAGATTTCCAAGCAGCAAGCAGAAAAACACTGCAGGACAGGATGAAGGTCAAGCTCTGCACATTAAGCAAAGTGTTTCAAGGACTGAGCTCTGGGTCTAAAATAGATACATGTCAACTGGTTTTGATTTCTTAATTTTAGCAATAATTTCACATATATATTTAGATATATATATATATATACATATGTGCACACATAGATACATATATACATATAAATATATGTAGACATATATATGTATTATATATTTTATATTATACATATATTATACACAAACATATATATGCACATTTCAAGAAATCATATAGATGTAGAAAATAAGTAAAATTGCTATTAAAAGTTTTTTCAGAGAGAAAATAATTTTCAAATTTTAGTTGATTTAGGCTTTGTACATTGTTTATTCAATAACTGAATACTGGGGTCCATCCCTAATATCAAAATCTTATATAAATATAATGTGTTTATATACACACAAATCCACACATATTTTCTGTTGAATGGATATACCCATTTGTTTATTTATATATAAGTTGATGGACAGAAGTTTAATTACTTTGCAAGCAAAGGAAAAATGCAAGGGACTCTTGTCCCAGAGGCTGTGATTCTGCACAACAGGGGGAACAAAGTGTTTTGAAAGATGGGATTTCAGGTGTGCCCGGTCCTATTTCACTTCTTAATCTGGGATATAATCATTTTTTAACTCTTCTGCTGCCATCTCCAACTATGAATTTCTTCATCCTGTGGTGGGTGTGTGCTCAAGGACAGATAATAAATGAATGGGGTCAAAAAGTAATCCTGTTCCAGGTTAGGGATGGGGAGAAGGGGATGTAAAATATGTTGATTTTAAAATAAGCCTCAGTGGCAGAGCATCAGGTTAATATTATCAGTTTAATTTATACTTAACTGAACTTTAGTTGCTCATGGTAGATGAGTGGTATTATTTTAAAGGGCATCACTTTTATACCAGTTCAAATAGAGCAATTTTCTAAAAATAATATGTTAAATCTGTAGAACACTATATTTTCCACTTTATACAAATTTATAGTTGTTGAAATCAAATTGATTCCTGTCCCTGGGACCAATTTGTTTCAAATTAACCTGCTTCAGAGTTCTAGAAATTGGGGAATCAACTGAAAGAACTATTTGTTTCAGAGTTGGGGAGCTGACCACCTGGGAGGATAAGGAGGTGTTCAGTGGTGGAAATGTGGTATGCGAGTGAGGGAGCAAAAAGTCCAGAGGGGAATAAGCAGGGTCTGTGGGAATCTGGCATGTCCAGGGCAGAAAGGTATATGATGGGTGGGAAGGGAGATGGAGCTGGAAAGAGAAGCAGGATCACATCACATACAGGGGAGATCCCACAGGACCTGATGATGCCCAAAAAACACTTGTTGAAGAAACAAAACAGAGATGGTAGGAGCCAAAGGAGGAGGTTTGGACCACATGGTTCTTCTAAGCCATTTTGTTCCCTGACAACTAGGTAAGACACTTCTCAAGGGTAGGGATGTCCAATGCACACTGTCCTCCCTGCTTCACTTCCCACTGGAAAATGGCTCCCTAACAACTGAAAACACAAGTAGAAGCTTCTGAGGGTGTAAGAACCCTTTCCTGAGAGCTGCCTGTGAGTTCACCACACAAAGTTGGGAACAGACAATTCTATGGTGGACCAGTCGTTCATAGAAAACAACATGCTCATGAGATGTCATAAGATGGAGTCCCTTATTCCATCAACTGCCAACTACTCTACAAGCACCAGCCCAAGAATTCCAGATGCTCAGAACCCGGTGATCTCATCTTTAGAGAACAATGGGACTGGGGCCTTCTAGGGACTCCCATTGGTGGGGAGAGTAGTGAGTCAGTTCACTCTTTGCAGACCTATAGGCCTGGTAACCAGAGTGAACCTTATGGATTCACAAAAGGAGGACCTGGGCCTCCCTGGCCGTAAGTACACCCAGTCCTTTTGAGTGTGAGCGACAAACTTTCAGGGAAGACCCTTTGCATGGATGGGGTGGTGGCTGCCTGAATGGAGTGCTATTTAGTTAAGAGACAGACTTCTCTATGAAACTAAGAACTCCTCGGAGGCAGAGACCATGTTCTGCCCAAGAAGAAAAGATACCATTGAGGTCCTTGCCCTTAGTGAGGCTTCTTGGTCTGAATGACTGCATGGGTCCCAGACTGGGGGCCAAAAGGCCTGACTTGAGTCTGGCCAGTTCTGGCCCCTCTACACCTAGTGTTCCTTATATGTAAAAGGCTAATGGGGTCGCTTACATGCCTTTCAAATATACTTTGACTGAATCAGGAAATTATTAGGCATGTCTTTGAGAAGGGTGGGAGGAAATGAGAGAATGAATGAGCCAAATCCAGGAGAGGAATTAGAAACAGTTCAGGTCTTAAGCTAGAGCTGTCAGTCAGCTTGCCTCTTTTCTTTTTTTGTTTTTTTTCTTTTTTCTTTCTTTTTTTTTTTTTTTTTACTGCCTCAGCGTGGGTCCCATGGTACTTCGGATTGTTGGGGCTCTGCACCGTGATAACTAGTGGCTGCATCCTCTTACTCCACTGGAGGAAGAACCTGAGGAGGAGACAGCGTGCACAGCAGTGGGTGGAGGTGATGAAAGCTGCCACCTTTAGTTATAGCCCACTGCTGTACTGGGTCAACAAACGACGCAGATATGGCATGACTGCTGCCATCAGAATAGACCCTCCCCGGGCTGTTGACAATACTGACATTCAACTCCAAATTCCGGATCTTCCTTCAGAGCCCCACCCCCGGGAAGACAGGCGTCATGCCTTAAGAGGCAGAAGCCCCAAGGAGGAAGCCTCTGTTCCCCTTCAGCCTGCTCTGGTGGTCCCACAGCAGCCCTCTCCTAAGGAGATGCCAGAGTGCCAGACCCCATCGCCATGCAGAAGCCCCAAGGAGGAAGCCCCTGTTACCCTCCAACCTGCTCTGGTGGTCCCACAGCAGCCCTCACCTAAGGGGATGACAGAGCACCAGACCCCATCATCCTTTCTGATTGTCTTTCCAGAGATCCCCTCTGCCCCTCCCCTCCACACCCTGAACTTTCCTCCCATGCTGTCCCACTCTGCCTCCTACCCCTTTCTCACGGCTCCTAAAAGGAAGGTCCACTTCTATTCCCTTCCCACACTGGCCAGAGGGGTGAACTGACCAATGTGTAGACTTTTACTTCAGTATCGAAGCCTCCTGTCACTGAACGTGAGAGATTCAGGGGCCAGGTATTATAAAAAGGAGTCAAAGTCAAGACTGTGTTCCTGATACACAGGTCATAACCCATATAGATGTTACACAGTAAAGTTTTCTGAAAAGTCAGAGTCATTTGTGTCTCATTTGACAGTAGGAAAGCAATGTCCTTCCCCAGTGTGATGATGGCACAAGTCTCACCAATACAATGAGAACTGGAGGCTGGCTCTGAAGAGAAACATTGAGCCAATACTTGTGGATGAGCTCATTTCCCTCCATCAAGCATTCAATGTGTTCAAGACCCTGGGCTAGGTCCCCAAAGGCACTGTTCTTCTGCAGGATGGGAAGTAAAATTGCCACAAGAGTAACAATTGCCAATGGCACACAGCTACAGAAGTCCACAGTGGCTATGCCACTGGCCACACAAGTCATCATGAGGTCAGTGAACCTCACCACACTATGTGCTGACTGGGTGATGTCTATGATATATCAATTCTTAGCTGATTGTTTCTCTACATTATTTCTAACAGAACAACACTGCAAAATGGTTATTATGGTTTTTTTTTCTTATGAGGAGACAGGTTCCAAGGGAATATGCCATTTCTTTTTGTTGTTATTTTTGCTGATCCTCTTCTCCCATGTACGTCTGCCTGGCATTACAATTCCTGGTCTTTCCACCCCATGATATCCCTTCCCTAATCATGTCTTCTTAAAACATCCTTGGTGAAAGAATGCTTCACTGTGTATGGAGTGTCATCAGCTTGGTGTACAGATTTGCTTACTGAAAGGGCTGGTGGTAACCACCTAATATTATATGGAGTAACACATCCAAAGCACTATCTTAAGATATCCACAGCTGCACAAAAGTTGAGTCCCCTGTCATTCTTCTACATGGGAATATAAATAATTTTTATACTTTCTGAATAAGGTCCAAAAAGGAGACACAAAGATAATTATCAGATATTTGGCCCCAGTTTAGAGATAAGAAAGCCTGAAAGCCTGATTCTGTCACACAAATTTTTCCCATTTACTTTGAAAATGAGCAAAACCACTTACCATATTTCATCTAAACTTTAAATGTACACGTCCCTGAGAGAAGTGTCTGTTTTTACCTATTTTGTGGTGTGTGGTGTGTGTTTGTGATTCTCAGAAGTTAGTAAACATGTAGCCAATTTTTTTCCTTTTTACCCCCTGTGTGTGGGCTGAAGGGCTTAGATCCAGCAACTGCAAAGAAAGCCTGATTTCTATCCACATGACCTCTAGCAATATATTTTAAGCCATTTTCATGTTTTAAAGTTAAGTGGAACCATTTCTTCCTTGTATAAGCATGATCTTATATTGTATCTCAAAATACAAAACAGGACTACGCAGATCTTCTCTGGAAGAACAAGAACAGAGGTTCACTTCTCCATCACCTTGCCCCCTGGTCACCTTGCCCCCTTCAACTCTGCAGAGACCTAAAGCCCCTGACATATAATCTTCACTGCTTCACACCCAAGACTCTAATTCTGAAGGTAGATTCTAGGACATTAATTTGTGCCAATGATCAGTTAGCCCCTGCTTTCAAAGGAGGACAGAAGCCATAAATATAAATCAAAGAAGATTTGCTTTCTCTTAAAAATCAAGGGAGTGGGGGGCAGCTTTGTAACACACAGTGACAAAAAAACAAAATGTTTTATTCAGATAAATTGAAATGGCTATCACTGATATGAAATGAAGCTCAAACTGAGTTTTTAAAAAAAATTGGAATTCACCCTGTAAAAAGAACCAAAATGGCTTATGTGTGACAAAAATAGCTGCACTAGAACAAAAGTAGATTTGCATTATTTCATATAAGAATACAAGTTAGGTTAGGTTCATGTAACAAAAAATACATGTTCTGTAAAATCTCAGAATACCCAAATGTGTTCTGGTTTGGATATGATAGAAACAAAATCTAGTTGGTGATGGTAAGCAAGCCAATGAGATGCACAGCAAACAAAAAGCTGTCAATAAAAACTACTTGACAGGACACTGATCCCATGGGAGTCAATATTCTCCACTGTGACCAGCAGCACTAGCACAGGGGGGTGGAGGGGTTATGTGCAGCAATGCAAAGAACGAAAACTGCTATAGAATGCAAAACAGCCAGCAGCAGAGGAAGGGTGTCCACTCCTCAGCTTTGTTGCCTCAGACACACTCCTGGGTGCCAGGTACATTGCAACATCGTGAAGCCAGGCACTTTATTCCTCTGGGAATTCTACAGGACCTGGTACCACTCTGAATAATGAAGAGGCTCTTTAAGTAAACATTATAATTCCAGATATATATATATATATATATATATATATATATATATATATATATATATATATATAATCAGAAAGCAATGCTTTGGGAAACTAAAGAAAGAAGAAGTAGGAGCTGCCACACAGAAGAGCTAAAGGATTGCAAATGAAATCCAAACTCAGATCACTACCCAATCTTTCTCAGAGAGCTGAGAATGTGGCAGTGGATGCTTGACTATAGCTCAACACAAGGACTAGGCTGGGTAAAATATAACAATTGATTATTTATGGATTTTTATATTGGAAACTTAAAATTGCCACTGTACTTACATAGTTGCTTTTCCCATAGTCGTGACTCACTATTTCAACACAGCTCCTAGTATAAAGAAACATCCAGTCATTTAGTGACATCACTCTAAGTAAGGATGTAATTGTTGATCCTCTTAAACAATCTGCTAGTGGATCAGCCTCAAACTGAAAAAGGATCACAAGACATAAATTACTGCTTTTTCAACATCAACATTATCCAAGGGCATTTACATTGTATATTGGTGCTATTTTCTACTGAAATCTCATAATTCTAGTCTTATCAATGAGTGGATTGGAACTTGGATTCTATCCTGGGTGATATGAAGTTTTCGTTGAGAGTCCATTAGACTGAGATGATTCCAGGGCTTCAGCTTCCTCCACAGGTACATGGAGAATTAATGTAAAAATGTTACACCAAAACTAGGAAACAGTTTAAGTTTTTAGTAAAATGAAACTAGGAAATTTACCAATTTACACAAACTGCTAACCAACATCTATGTAGGGTCTTTTGACTCTAGTCAAATATTTTTTTTTCATTCTACTTCTACATCAGCCTATGGAAGCTCACTGCCCACACTGCTGCCATGAAACCCTGAACCTCTTCTGGTTCTCAGTGCTGCCTGATTCATTAATCCTTCTTTGCTCTGATACTGTTAAATCTTTAGTCTTTCCTTTTAACATAGGTTCCTCTGCATCATTTTGATTCTATGTATTTGATCCTTAGGGATACAATTGGGAGATCAGTCTTCCAACTGCCATGAGCAAATGTCTACAATGTTAGATAAAGAGATGACATAGCTCCCTATAGCAAAGTGCTCTTCATACATTCTGATTCAGTGTTTGCCTGTTGTCTCACAGGAAAAAAAAAAACAGAGATACTGAAAAGAGCAACAGTCATAGCTATAAACATGACTGCATGGGTTCCTTTGTGCATTACTCTTTATTTGACCCCACAATGACATGAATATCTTCAAAATCCATCTTACTGATTTGTAATGTTGGAAGAGTCTTACTTCTTTCAAAGTTCCTCCTAAGAAAATCTAGGTCAAACCTAAAACATTAGTATTTTAAGTTCTCTTTGTGCATTCTGGGATCTGAAAATTAACATTCCTTTTGTGATCAATCCAAGGAAAATAATCAATGACAATTAGATATTTGCAAATCAGGACTACTTTCCTTGAATAAATTACTGCCTGTCCTCAGTGTTGAAATACTGAAATTCACTAGTGGATGTGTTTCTGTTCATGATGGCAGTAGCTAGCTGAGGAAGGATGCTCTGTGTTCCCTGCTGGGAGTTTACAGTATGTTACTGAGGAAGGATGTTCTCCCTCATTACAGGGATTTAAGCTAGCAGCTCAGCAAGAGCGTCTGGGAAGAATTACCTTTCCCTATCATTGTATAATATGCACCTAGTCCATAATAGGAAAAAAATCATGATCTTTATTGTTGAAATTTAAGAAATTGGAAAATATCATGACGTGAATGCCATTATCCAGCCTTCCCTCTGCAGAACACCTGCCCATCTGGAAACACCCATGAATCACTGACATAAGCCCCCTGAGATCAGCTTCCTAAGAGGTAGGGATTTGGATACAGAATCCCTCTTTCTTCTCACTGAACCACTTTTTAAATACAATCACTTTCTTTGCCTCAACTACTTAGTTGTCAGTTGACTGGTCAGTTGTGGGGCAAGCAGCTGGACCTTAACCCTGGTAACAATATAGAACTCTGAAATAATCTTGTCCCTGGATTCACATTTGTTCAGGCAAAAGCATCTCTCGTTCATTATTCCTGCATCTCCTAACATTACAGAATCAGAAAACCTGGAATTGCTCACGCTCCTCCCCAAAAGAAAACCATTTTCTCAGCCAGGTGCAGTGACACATGCCTGTAATCCCAGCAGCTAGAGAGGCTGAGGCAGGAGGATCCCATGTTCAAAGCAAGCCTCAGCAATGGCAAAGGGCTTAGCAACTCAGTGGTACTCTTGTCTCTAAGTAAAATCCAAAGTCGAGCTGGGAATGTGGCTCAGTGGTTGATTGCCCCAGATTTCAACCCTGGTACAAAAACAACAACAACAAAAAGTTCTAAACATTAGCCATGGGCATTTTTTAATAGAAGAATCTAAGATGCTAAGGGATATACACAGAGCTCAACCTCTGTGCACACACCAAGCAGGCACAAGCACAGTCAGAAAACTAGTACTTACTAGAGTCTTGACTTGACAAACTCCTTCAGTACTGTCATGCTTCTCATGGGACTGTCTCATATCTTTAGACAGGACCTCATCATTCTACACTCTTTACACATTGCATCTATTAGACCATTTTGTAAAAAGTTAAAAATATGGCTACACAAGCAAGAATAAATTTATATTAGAGAAAACAATGGTAGTGGGAGTGGTGGAGCCCCACCCAACCAACTTAGGTGTTACAATTCTGGGTCATAGACTTCTGCAAAAACACTATTTCCAAATCATGATTAAATAGTGACTTATACTTTTTGATATTAATATTCAGAGACTAAACTGGGAAGGGGCTCTATCACTGAGCTACATCCTTGCCCCTCCCCTTTTTTTAGGCAGGGCTTCACTAATGTGCCTGCACTGGCCTCAAATTCATCATCAAATTTGCCTTGGCCTGTGTAGCTGTGATTATAGATGCACACCATGACAACAGCTAAATCTAACTTTTAAAGACAGAGTTGTCTTCTACAGAGACGACATCAGTCACCATAACCTGTCAGGTATCACAGCTCAGCAAGATATACATGTGAACCAGGAATAAGCCTATGGCACTTTTTCCATCTGCCTTTGCTGACCAAGAGACCATCATTGTGGTTCCTGTTGGCATACATGGCCCACATGTTATACATCCCACAAAGAATTACACTAAAGTGACTATTCTCTTTTCTACCCTTGTATGCAGTGATGGCTGAGAGGCACTTAAGAGTATACAGGGCTCACTGACCTTGCTTTGACAATTCCTAAAGCACTCTGAAAACTTTTAAGAACACTTGCACTAATGGGGAAGGGCAAACCCTGACCCCTTTTTAAAATTTCAATTACAGATCTACACCCAACATTTCTTCTCGGTCTTTCCCCCTAAGCTCATAGTTCCTCTTTCCAGGAGGAAAAGACATTTTTTAAACAAGATGTCACAAACACCTTCCTACACTTATGCTGCAATTCTCCAATGGCAAACTGCCTTTCCTCCCAACAAAAAATAGTGATTCTGCTAGAGCGTTCCACATCACTCATCAACAAGGACCTTGCAAATGATAATCTGTCACAAGGATTCTGGCACCAGGTGTTTCTTAAGCACCTGGGAAGTTCAAGAGTCCTCACACCTCAAAGAAGACAACTTCAGATCTGGCATTTGTGATTATTCTTCTTAAGCTAGCCTCCTAGTTTCAATTCTTAAGATACTGATGCAGGTATACATGTCTTTTCCTTAAAGAGGTTTGTAATTATTTGCTGAGAGCCACAACCAAGTCAAGATGATGCCTTGCACTTTGCCAGAGGGAGTGGTTTGAGAAGTAATGCCAGCGAGCTATTAAGATGATGTTAATTGAGTTAAGCTGTGTATAATTATTAAGATGAAGTAATGCCAGCGAGCCGTTAAGATGATAGAGATTCCTTGTTGGCTAATTGCTGTACCTAGATGAAGTTAATTGAGTTAAGATGTGTATAATTGTTAAGATGATGAGGATTGCTGTAACTGGATGATGCTAAATTGAAACAGGCTGTGTATTCAGTTAGGTATAAATACCTCTGCCATCCTACAATAAAGCGACTCTCGCCGTATCAACCTTCACAAGTTTCTTGTCAACCCCTGGTTATTTTGCCCAGCCAGACTGCAACAATTATTTAGAAAAACCCCTGGGATTCACCTGTGTCCCTGTCCTAGAACTTTCTCATGGTATGGAGTTCACTGATTCTGCAGTTTGTAACTCCATCAGAGCCTTTCATATCTCCAGCCCATTCAAGCCAGCTTCTTCCAGGCTCCCCAATCCCAGAAGATGATGCCATCATCCACCCAAATCCTCTCCTTTTTCTGGCACCCAAAACATCCACACTATCAACAAGGCCTGCCCATTCCTCTCCAAGCCAGGACAACACCATTTACATGAGTACCTTTAACAACCACCTCATTGGGTACCTTACCTCCATTTTTATGTAGACACGGCCCACACTTTGTACATATTGATAAAATAGTATTGAAAAAGAGATCTCTTGAGCTGGGGATGTGACTCAGTGGTAGAGTGCTTGCTTAGCATGCTCAAGGACCCAGGTTCAATCCCAGGGCCACAATAAGATTAAGAAAAACAAAACAATAACACCTCTACCCCCCAAAAAAAACAGAATCACTTGATTAATCTACATAACACTACATGACCTTGGGAAAGTCCAATTTGTCCCACAGAACAAAGATCTACACAAGGGGCTCCCTACCTGACCCTCCAATAAGGGTGCAGCCCTTGCCTGCTCCTACATCCCTGCCCTGTATTCACCTTACTTCTCTAGAGAACACTTCAGTTGTTTGAGATAGGGTCACAACAGGCCCATCTTAAAAAGTGTGTCTTTGTGCCTCTGTCATCCCCTTCATTCTCCTCTCCCTGATTTGCATACAGCTCACTCCTGACATGTATATTTCAGCTTCTCACGAGTTTTCCATGACCACACAATCTAAAGGGCCATGAGAGAGTCCCCATAACATGAAATACTATCAGAATGGATCCATCTTATCTGCCTGCTGTGAGAACCCAAGTTCCACAATCAGGAGACTCAACTGTCCTAGCATGCACAGCCAAGATGCAACTGAGGCCCTAACTCCTTTTGGAGAAATTACAGAAGAACTGAAGGTGGCCCACATGCCAGGGTAACGTTGTCACTGGACCATTCCCTTAAATGCCCATTAGAGTGCAGTGTATTTCCAATGGCTCCACATGGCTATATTTTGGATTCTTATAAACGAATAGAACTCTTTTCCATATCATTCATCTGCAACTTATTTCTAGTTGCTCCAAGTGTCTGGCTCCAAGTGTTTGATCATTCTTTCATTTGTCAAAACTAGAAAGTCAACCATGTCAACTGGCGCATCATGGTTTACTGAGCTAAGTTTACTTATTTCTTTGTGCACACTCAAATTTGAGATTGGGGAACCCATGAATTGTAAGGCTTAGCACATAATTGGCATCACATCAAATGTAATTGATCATTTTTACTCTTTTTGCACCATATACTACAGAGCTAAGACTTCTAGACATGTACATTTTTCTATCTGAAGATTGACCATATTTTATTTTTATCCAATAGTACATGTACATGTTGAAAACTATTCTAGCCACTTCTAATGCTAACAGAGGGGCCCTGCTAGAACTGTCTAATGATGCCATATTGCCCCCTACACAGGCACTTGAACACATGGATAATGAATGAAGCTGTCCTAGTCCCCAAAGGAGACTATGTTAATACTGTATATCTATATTTATGCTTCCTAAATAAGACTTCAGAGAATTTGATTCTACTGAGGTTAAAAATTCTAATATTCAAATATATTTTATAAATAAAATTTCCTACCTGCTGATAGAGGCCCACAATTCTTTTTTGGCTGCCATCCGTTTTTTCAAATGTATCTCTGGGAGTCTGATCCCAATTGACACCATCCACTCTATAGGTTCTGTTCTTGTATCTGTGGTATAATCCCAACATAAGAGTATATTTTTGACTTAGCCATTGCATACAAAAGTATTCTTAATCCTCCAAGTAATTGGAGGATATATTAATACTCAATTTACATACTGTACAACTCACCCATTTAAGTGGATTAGCCAATGGCTTTCAGTGTATCTGCAGAGTTGTACAATCAACAATCTTAGTATAGTTCTACCTCCCCTGAAAGAGCATCAGAACCACAAGCAACCACTCATTTCTACCCCAGCCTCCTAACCCTAAGTCAGCTAGAAATCAACTTCCTACCTCCTAAGAGTTGCCTTCTCAAGTATCATGTGAATTGAATTACACATGTAATCTTTCCTGACTTTCACTTAGCTTTATGTTTTCAAGGTTAATTTGGGCTGGAGCAAGTGTTGGTAACTGATTTCTTTCTATTACCAAATAATGTCCTATTGTAACCAGAAGCAATTCCCCATGTGTATAATCCCAGAGACTAGAAAGACTGAGTTAGGAGGATGACAAGGTCCAGGCCATCCTGAGCAACTTAGCAAGACCCCGTCACAAAGAAAGAGGGGGTTGGGACTTTAGCTCAGTAGAGGAGCACTGCCTACCATGGGTGAGGCCCTGGGTTTTGTATCTAATATCAAAATCTTATATACATACAATGCATATGTATACACACAAATACAAACATATTTTCTGTTGGATGGTTGTATCACATTTGTTTATCTGTATACCACTTGATGGACCTTAGGGTTATTTATACTTTTGGTAATTATGAAGAATGTTATGGACAATCTAGTACCAATTTTGGCAGACAAAACTTTTCATTACTTGGGGTGGGGCTGTGGCTCAATGGTAGACTGCTTGCATAGCATGCGTAAGGCTCTGTATTTGATTCTCAGCACATCACATGAATAAATAAAATAAAGGTCTCTCAAGTAATAAAAATATTTTTAAAACATTTTTAAAGTTTTCAGTTCTTTTAGATATATAACTAGGAGTGGAATTCTGGGTCATGTGGTGTGCTATCTCTGGTCTGACATTTCCTCAAATTATATTTTTCAAAGAAACTACATTATTTTACATTTCTACTGCAATGTAGGAAGGTGGGTTCTACATTTCCCAATTACTTACCAAGTTGTTAATATCTGGTTTTATTTTAGCTATCCTCATGGATGTGGAGTAGTACCTTATTTTGAGTCTCACTGGATGATAATGTTGAACATTTTTTTTATGTGCTCACTGGCCCAGAATATCTGCTTTAGAGGAAGGTCTCTAGAGAAAGGTCTACTCAGATGATGTGTCCTTTATTTAAACATTGGCTATCTTTGTGTTGGGTTCTGTTCTTTATTTATTCTGAATACATTTTCTTTTAAGACATGTTACTTGCACATATTTTGTCCTTGTCTGTCAGTTATCTTTCCGAATTTTTGACAAGATACTTTGAACAAAAGTTGTTAACTTGAAGTTCAATCTACTTCATATTGTCCTTTATCACTGTGCTCTTGCTGTCCTATCCGAGAAGAGTTTGCCTAATAAAGTCAAAATTTACTCCTATACATTTAAAGAAAATCCCCCTTTAGCTCTTATGTACATATAGGTCTATTTTGAGTTAGTTCTGGAATTAAATTTGGGTTAAACTCTGTGCACTGTGTCAGGAGTCAGGTGGATATCCAGTCACCCCAGCATATAACTGACAAGACTTTTCCCCCTTGTTTAATTATCTTGACATTCCTGTCAAACTAATAACTACAAAGACGAGGGCCAACATCTGGACTAAGCTCTTTTACACTGGCCCGCAGGTCAATCTTCGTGCCAGTATCACCCTGTCTCAACTATTGTCACTTTTTAACAAATTCACAGTTGGGAAAAGTGAGTTCTCCAACTTTGTTCTTTGAAGATTGCTTTGGTAAAGTAATTGGTTATTCAAATCCACTGTCTTATCAAGTTAATACTTCTTGTGTAAGAGAAAAATTAAGATAAAATATTCCAATAAAAAGTAGCCAATGCATTATACTTAAGTGCTGATTTTTAAAATAGCCAAAAAATAAAGAGAGAAAAGAAATGCAGAAAAAACATGCTGCTCTGGGCAAACAGACCCAATGAATGGGCATCAGGGACTGAGGGACAGTAGAGCCTAGAGACCCTCTACCAGCTGTGTAACCAGATGAGCAGCAAATAGTTCTTATGAGGTAGAGTTCATACTATTTCTAGTTCTAAACTTCAACCTTCAGTGATTCAACAAATATAGGAACATCTTTTGTATGGGCAGAAGCAGTAATCAAATTGATGATTGTGTAATATTTTTTAAAAACTTAGACTTACTTTGTAAAAACAATTAACCCAATGAATTCTTTGACTACCTTCTCTTTGGTATTTCTTGCAGTTTTTTTTTCAAATATCTTCATTACAAAATCATAAGTAGTTTCCATTCAGAGTACTTCATGGCTCAGGTTGGCACAGAGAGTAAGGCTGTTTTCATATGGAAGAATGCAAGGAATATAACCAGACAAGATTTCCAACCAGCAAGCAGAAAAACACTGCAGGACAGGATGAAGGTCAAGCTCTGCACATTAAGCAAAGTGTTTCAAGGACTGAGCTCTGGGTCTAAAATAGATACATGTCAACTGGTTTTGATTTCTTAATTTTAGCAATAATTTCACATATATATTTAGATATATATATATATATACATATGTGCACATATAGATACATATATACATATAAATATATGTAGACATATATATGTATTATATATTTTATATTATACATATATTATACACAAACATATATATGCACATTTCAAGAAATCATATAGATGTAGAAAATAAGTAAAATTGCTATTAAAAGTTTTTTCAGAGAGAAAATAATTTTCAAATTTTAGTTGATTTAGGCTTCGTACATTGTTTATTCAATAACTGAATACTGGGGTCCATCCCTAATATCAAAATCTTATATAAATATAATGTGTTTATATACACACAAATCCACACATATTTTCTGTTGAATGGATATACCCATTTGTTTATTTATATAAAAGTTGATGGACAGAAGTTTAATTACTTTGCAAGCAAAGGAAAAATGCAAGGGACTCTTGTCCCAGAGGCTGTGATTCTGCACAACAGGGGGAACAAAGTGTTTTGAAAGATGGGATTTCAGGTGTGCCCGGTCCTATTTCACTTCTTAATCTGGGATATAATCATTTTTTAACTCTTCTGCTGCCATCTCCAACTATGAATTTCTTCATCCTGTGGTGGGTGTGTGCTCAAGGACAGATAATAACTGAATGGGGTCAAAAAGTAATCCTGTTCCAGGTTAGGGATGGGGAGAAGGGGATGTAAAATATGTTGATTTTAAAATAAGCCTCAGTGGCAGAGCATCAGGTTAATATTATCAGTTTAATTTATACTTAACTGAACTTTAGTTGCTCATGGTAGATGAGTGGTATTATTTTAAAGGGCATCACTTTTATACCAGTTCAAATAGAGCAATTTTCTAAAAATAATATGTTAAATCTGTAGAACACTATATTTTCCACTTTATACAAATTTATAGTTGTTGAAATCAAATTGATTCCTGTCCCTGGGACCAATTTGTTTCAAATTAACCTGCTTCAGAGTTCTAGAAATTGGGGAATCAACTGAAAGAACTATTTGTTTCAGAGTTGGGGAGCTGACCACCTGGGAGGATAAGGAGGTGTTCAGTGGTGGAAATGTGGTATGCGAGTGAGGGAGCAAAGAGTCCAGAGGGGAATAAGCAGGGTCTGTGGGAATCTGGCATGTCCAGGGCAGAAAGGTATATGATGGGTGGGAAGGGAGATGGAGCTGGAAAGAGAAGCAGGATCACATCACATACAGGGGAGATCCCACAGGACCTGATGATGCCCAAAAAACACTTGTTGAAGAAACAAAACAGAGATGGTAGGAGCCAAAGGAGGAGGTTTGGACCACATGGTTCTTCTAAGCCATTTTGTTCCCTGACAACTAGGTAAGACACTTCTCGAGGGTAGGGATGTCCAATGCACACTGTCCTCCCTGCTTCACTCCCCACTGGAAAATGGCTCCCTAACAACTGAAAACACAAGTAGAAGTTTCTGAGGGTGTAAGGACCCTTTCCTGAGAGCTGCCTGTGAGTTCACCACACAAAGTTGGGAACAGACAATTCTATGGTGGACCAGTCCTTCATGGAAAACAACATGCTCATGAGATGTCATAAGATGGAGTCCCTTATTCCATCAACTGCCAACTACTCTACAAGCACCAGCCCAAGAATTCCAGATGCTCAGAACCCAGTGACCTCATCTTTAGAGAACAATGGGACTGGGGCCTTCTAGGGACTCCCATTGGTGGGGAGAGTAGTGAGTCAGTTCACTCTTTGCAGACCTATAGGCCTGATAACCAGAGTGAACCTTATGGATTCGCAAAAGGAGGACCTGGGCCTCCCTGGCCGTAAGTACACCCAGTCCTTTTGAGTGTGAGCGACAAACTTTCAGGGAAGACCCTTTGCATGGATGGGGTGGTGGCTGCCTGAATGGAGTGCTATTTAGTTAAGAGACAGACTCCTCTAGGAAACTAAGGACTCCTCGAAGGCAGAGACCATGTTCTGCCCAAGCAGAAAAGATACAATTGAGGTCCTTGCCCTTAGTGAAGCTTCTTGGTCTGAATGACTGCATGGGTGCTGGACTGGACCAGAAGGCCTGACTGGAGTCTGGGCAGGTCTGGCCCTTCTTCACCTAATGTTCCTTATCTGAAAAAGGCTAATGGGGTCTCTTATGTGTCCTATAGCTTTGACTGAATATACCTTTGACTGAATCAGGAAATTATTAGGCATGTCTTTGAGAAGGGTGGGAAGGAATGAGAGGATGAATGAGCCAAATCCAAGAGAGGAATAAGACACAGTTCAGGTCCCAAACTAGAGCTGTCAGTCAGCTTGCCTGTTTTCTTTTCTTTTTTTTTTTTTTTTTTTTTTACTGCCTCAGCATGGGTCCCATGGTACTTCGGATTGTTGGGGCTCTGCACCGTGATAACTAGTGGCTGCATCCTCTTACTCCACTGGAGGAAGAACCTGAGGAGGAGACAGCGTGCACAGCAGTGGGTGGAGGTGATGAAAGCTGCCACCTTTAGTTATAGCCCACTGCTGTACTGGGTCAACAAACGACGCAGATATGGCATGACTGCTGCCATCAGAATAGACCCTCCCCGGGCTGTTGACAATACTGACATTCAACTCCAAATTCCGGATCTTCCTTCAGAGCCCCACCCCCGGGAAGACAGGCGTCATGCCTTAAGAGGCAGAAGCCCCAAGGAGGAAGCCCCTGTTACCCTCCAACCTGCTCTGGTGGTCCCACAGCAGCCCTCACCTAAGGGGATGACAGAGCACCAGACCCCATCATCCTTTCTGATTGTCTTTCCAGAGATCCCCTCTGCCCCTCCCCTCCACACCCTGAACTTTCCTCCCATGCTGTCCCACTCTGCCTCCTACCCCTTTCTCACGGCTCCTAAAAGGAAGGTCCACTTCTATTCCCTTCCCACACTGGCCAGAGGGGTGAACTGACCAATGTGTAGACTTTTACTTCAGTATCGAAGCCTCCTGTCACTGAACGTGAGAGATTCAGGGGCCAGGTATTATAAAAAGGAGTCAAAGTCAAGACTGTGTTCCTGATACACAGGTCATAACCCATATAGATGTTACATAGTAAAGTTTTCTGAAAAGTCAGAGTCATTTGTGTCTCATTTGACAGTAGGAAAGCAATGTTCTTCCCCAGTGTGATGGTGGCACAAGTCTCACCAATACAATGAGAACTGGAGGCTGGCTCTGAAGAGAAACATTGAGCCAATACTTGTGGATGAGCTCATTTCCCTCCATCAAGCATTCAATGTGTTCAAGACCCTGGGCTAGGTCCCAAAAGGCACTGCATTTGTGCAGGATGGGAAGTAAAATTGCCACAAGAGTAACAATTGCCAATGGCACACAGCTACAGAAGTCCACAGTGGCTATGCCACTGGCCACACAAGTCATCATGAGGTCAGTGAACCTCACCACACTATGTGCTGACTGGGTGATGTCTATGATATATCAATTCTTAGATGATTGTTTCTCTACATTATTTCTAACAGAACAACACTGCAAAATGGTTATTATGGTTTTTTTTTCTTATGAGGAGACAGGTTCCAAGGGAATATGCCATTTCTTTTTGTTGTTATTTTTGCTGATCCTCTTCTCCCATGTACGTCTGCCTGGCATTACAATTCCTGGTCTTTCCACCCCATGATATCCCTTCCCTAATCATGTCTTCTTAAAACATCCTTGGTGAAAGTATGCTTCACTGTGTATGGAGTGTCATCAGCTTGGTGTACAGATTTGCTTACTGAAAGGGCTGGTGGTAACCACCTAATATTATATGGAGTAACACATCCAAAGCACTATCTTAAGATATCCACAGCTGCACAAAAGTTGAGTCCCCTGTCATTCTTCTACATGGGAATATAAATAATTTTTCTACTTTCTGAATAAGGTCCAAAAAGGAGACACAAAGATAATTATCAGATATTTGGCCCCAGTTTAGAGATAAGAAAGCCTGAAAGCCTGATTCTGTCACACAAATTTTTCCCATTTACTTTGAAAATGAGCAAAACCACTTACCATATTTCATCTAAACTTTAAATGTACACGTCCCTGAGAGAAGTGTCTGTTTTTGCCTATTTTGTGGTGTGTGGTGTGTGTTTGTGATTCTCAGAAGTTAGTAAACATGTAGCCAATTTTTTTCTTTTTTACCCCCTCTGTGTGGGCTGAAGGGCTTAGATCCAGCAACTGCAAAGAAAGCCTGATTTCTATCCACATGACCTCTAGCAATATATTTTAAGCAATTTTTATTTTTTAAAGTTAAGTGGAACCATTTCTTCCTTGTATAAACATGATCTTATATTGTATCTCAAAATACAAAACAGGACAACGCAGATCTCTGGAAGAACAAGGGCAGAAGTTCACTTCTCTATCACCTTGCCCCCTGGTCACCTTGCCCCCTTCAACTCTGCAGAGACCTAAAGCCCCTGACATATAGTCTTCACTGCTTCACACCCAAGACTCTAATTCTGAAGGTAGATTCTAGGACATTAATTTGTGCCAATGATCAGTTAGCCCCTGCTTTCAAAGGAGGACAGAAGCCATAAACATAAATCAAAGAAGATTTGCTTTCTCTTAAAAATCAAGGGAGTGGGGGGAGGCTTTGTAACACACAGTGACAAAAAAAAACAAAATGATTTATTCAGATAAGTTGAAATGGCTGTCACTGATATGAAATGAAGCTCAAACTGAGTTTTTAAAAAAAATTGGAATTCACCCTGTAAAATGAACCAAAATGGCTTATGTGTGACAAAAATAGCTGCACTAGAACAAAAGTAGATTTGCATTATTTCATATAAGAATACAAGTTAGGTTAGGTTCATGTAACAAAAAATACATGTTCTGTAAAATCTCAGAATACCCAAATGTGTTCTGGTTTGGATATGATAGAAACAAAATCTAGTTGGTGATGGTAAGCAAGCCAATGAGATGCACAGCAAACAAAAAGCTGTCAATAAAAACTACTTGACAGGACACTGATCCCATGGGAGTCAAAATTCTCCACTGTGACCAGCAGCACTAGCAGAGGGGGGTGGAGGGGTTATGTGCAGCAATGCAAAGAAAGGAAACTGCTATAGAATGCAAAACAGCCAGCAGCAGAGGAAGGGTGTCCACTCCTCAGCTTTGTTGCCACAGACCCACTCCTGGGTGCCAGGTACATTGCAGCATCATGAAGTCAGGCACTTTATTCCTATGGGAATTCTACAGGACCTGGTACCTCTCTGAATAATGAAGAGGCTCTTTAAGTAAACATTATAATTCCAGATTATATATATATATTATCTGGAATTATAATGTTTACTTAAAGGGCCTATATATATATATATATATATATATATATATATATATATAATCAAAGAAATGCTTTGGGAAACTAAAGAAAGAAGATGTAGGAGCTGCCACACAGAAGAGCTAAAGGATTGCAAATGAAATCCAAACTAACATCACAACCTAATCTTTCTCAGAGAGCTGAGAATGTGGCAGTGGATGCTTGACTATAGCTCAACACAAGGACTAGGCTGGGTAAAATAAAACAATTGATTATTTATGGATTTTTAAATTGGAAACTTAAAATTGCCACTGTACTTACATAGTTGCTTTTCCCATAGTCATGACTCACTATTTCAACACAGCTCCTAGTATAAAGAAACATCCAGTCATTTAGTGACATCACTCTAAGTAAGGATGTAATTGTTGATCCTCTTAAACAATCTGCTAGTGGATCAGCCTCAAACTGAAAAAGAATCACAAGACATAAATTACTGCTTTTTCAACATCAACATTATCCAAGGGCATTTACATTGTATATTGGTGCTATTTTCTACTGAAATCTCATAATTCTAGTCTTAACAAGGAGTGGATTGGAACTTGGATTCTATCCTGGGTGATATGAAGTTTTCGTTGAGAGTCCATTAGACTGAGATGATTCCAGGGCTTCAGCTTCCTCCACAGGTACATGGAGAATTAATGTAAAAATGTTACACCAAAACTAGGAAACAGTTTAAGTTTTTAGTAAAATGAAACTAGGAAATTTACCAATTTACACAAACTGCTAACCAACATCTATGTAGGGTCTTTTGACTCTAGTCAAATATTTTTTTTTCATTCTACTTCTACATCAGCCTATGGAAGCTCACTGCCCACACTGCTGCCATGAAACCCTGAACCTCTTCTGGTTCTCAGTGCTGCCTGATTCATTAATCCTTCTTTGCTCTGATACTGTTAAATCTTTAGTCTTTCCTTTTAACATAGGTTCCTCTGCATCATTTTGATTCTATGTATTTGATCCTTAGGGATACAATTGGGAGATCAGTCTTCCAACTGCCATGAGCAAATGTCTACAATGTTAGATAAAGAGATGACATAGCTCCCTATAGCAAAGTGCTCTTCATACATTCTGATTCAGTGTTTGCCTGTTGTCTCACAGGAAAAAAAAAAACAGAGATACTGAAAAGAGCAACAGTCATAGCTATAAACATGACTGCATGGGTTCCTTTGTGCATTACTCTTTATTTGACCCCACAATGACATGAATATCTTCAAAATCCATCTTACTGATTTGTAATGTTGGAAGAGTCTTACTTCTTTCAAAGTTCCTCCTAAGAAAATCTAGGTCAAACCTAAAACATTAGTATTTTAAGTTCTCTTTGTGCATTCTGGGATCTGAAAATTAACATTCCTTTTGTGATCAATCCAAGGAAAATAATCAATGACAATTAGATATTTGCAAATCAGGACTACTTTCCTTGAATAAATTACTGCCTGTCCTCAGTGTTGAAATACTGAAATTCACTAGTGGATGTGTTTCTGTTCATGATGGCAGTAGCTAGCTGAGGAAGGATGCTCTGTGTTCCCTGCTGGGAGTTTACAGTATGTTACTGAGGAAGGATGTTCTCCCTCATTACAGGGATTTAAGCTAGCAGCTCAGCAAGAGCGTCTGGGAAGAATTACCTTTCCCTATCATTGTATAATATGCACCTAGTCCATAATAGGAAAAAAATCATGATCTTTATTGTTGAAATTTAAGAAATTGGAAAATATCATGACGTGAATGCCATTATCCAGCCTTCCCTCTGCAGAACACCTGCCCATCTGGAAACACCCATGAATCACTGACATAAGCCCCCTGAGATCAGCTTCCTAAGAGGTAGGGATTTGGATACAGAATCCCTCTTTCTTCTCACTGAACCACTTTTTAAATACAATCACTTTCTTTGCCTCAACTACTTAGTTGTCAGTTGACTGGTCAGTTGTGGGGCAAGCAGCTGGACCTTAACCCTGGTAACAATATAGAACTCTGAAATAATCTTGTCCCTGGATTCACATTTGTTCAGGCAAAAGCATCTCTCGTTCATTATTCCTGCATCTCCTAACATTACAGAATCAGAAAACCTGGAATTGCTCACGCTCCTCCCCAAAAGAAAACCATTTTCTCAGCCAGGTGCAGTGACACATGCCTGTAATCCCAGCAGCTAGAGAGGCTGAGGCAGGAGGATCCCATGTTCAAAGCAAGCCTCAGCAATGGCAAAGGGCTTAGCAACTCAGTGGTACTCTTGTCTCTAAGTAAAATCCAAAGTCGAGCTGGGAATGTGGCTCAGTGGTTGATTGCCCCAGATTTCAACCCTGGTACAAAAACAACAACAACAAAAAGTTCTAAACATTAGCCATGGGCATTTTTTAATAGAAGAATCTAAGATGCTAAGGGATATACACAGAGCTCAACCTCTGTGCACACACCAAGCAGGCACAAGCACAGTCAGAAAACTAGTACTTACTAGAGTCTTGACTTGACAAACTCCTTCAGTACTGTCATGCTTCTCATGGGACTGTCTCATATCTTTAGACAGGACCTCATCATTCTACACTCTTTACACATTGCATCTATTAGACCATTTTGTAAAAAGTTAAAAATATGGCTACACAAGCAAGAATAAATTTATATTAGAGAAAACAATGGTAGTGGGAGTGGTGGAGCCCCACCCAACCAACTTAGGTGTTACAATTCTGGGTCATAGACTTCTGCAAAAACACTATTTCCAAATCATGATTAAATAGTGACTTATACTTTTTGATATTAATATTCAGAGACTAAACTGGGAAGGGGCTCTATCACTGAGCTACATCCTTGCCCCTCCCCTTTTTTTAGGCAGGGCTTCACTAATGTGCCTGCACTGGCCTCAAATTCATCATCAAATTTGCCTTGGCCTGTGTAGCTGTGATTATAGATGCACACCATGACAACAGCTAAATCTAACTTTTAAAGACAGAGTTGTCTTCTACAGAGACGACATCAGTCACCATAACCTGTCAGGTATCACAGCTCAGCAAGATATACATGTGAACCAGGAATAAGCCTATGGCACTTTTTCCATCTGCCTTTGCTGACCAAGAGACCATCATTGTGGTTCCTGTTGGCATACATGGCCCACATGTTATACATCCCACAAAGAATTACACTAAAGTGACTATTCTCTTTTCTACCCTTGTATGCAGTGATGGCTGAGAGGCACTTAAGAGTATACAGGGCTCACTGACCTTGCTTTGACAATTCCTAAAGCACTCTGAAAACTTTTAAGAACACTTGCACTAATGGGGAAGGGCAAACCCTGACCCCTTTTTAAAATTTCAATTACAGATCTACACCCAACATTTCTTCTCGGTCTTTCCCCCTAAGCTCATAGTTCCTCTTTCCAGGAGGAAAAGACATTTTTTAAACAAGATGTCACAAACACCTTCCTACACTTATGCTGCAATTCTCCAATGGCAAACTGCCTTTCCTCCCAACAAAAAATAGTGATTCTGCTAGAGCGTTCCACATCACTCATCAACAAGGACCTTGCAAATGATAATCTGTCACAAGGATTCTGGCACCAGGTGTTTCTTAAGCACCTGGGAAGTTCAAGAGTCCTCACACCTCAAAGAAGACAACTTCAGATCTGGCATTTGTGATTATTCTTCTTAAGCTAGCCTCCTAGTTTCAATTCTTAAGATACTGATGCAGGTATACATGTCTTTTCCTTAAAGAGGTTTGTAATTATTTGCTGAGAGCCACAACCAAGTCAAGATGATGCCTTGCACTTTGCCAGAGGGAGTGGTTTGAGAAGTAATGCCAGCGAGCTATTAAGATGATGTTAATTGAGTTAAGCTGTGTATAATTATTAAGATGAAGTAATGCCAGCGAGCCGTTAAGATGATAGAGATTCCTTGTTGGCTAATTGCTGTACCTAGATGAAGTTAATTGAGTTAAGATGTGTATAATTGTTAAGATGATGAGGATTGCTGTAACTGGATGATGCTAAATTGAAACAGGCTGTGTATTCAGTTAGGTATAAATACCTCTGCCATCCTACAATAAAGCGACTCTCGCCGTATCAACCTTCACAAGTTTCTTGTCAACCCCTGGTTATTTTGCCCAGCCAGACTGCAACAATTATTTAGAAAAACCCCTGGGATTCACCTGTGTCCCTGTCCTAGAACTTTCTCATGGTATGGAGTTCACTGATTCTGCAGTTTGTAACTCCATCAGAGCCTTTCATATCTCCAGCCCATTCAAGCCAGCTTCTTCCAGGCTCCCCAATCCCAGAAGATGATGCCATCATCCACCCAAATCCTCTCCTTTTTCTGGCACCCAAAACATCCACACTATCAACAAGGCCTGCCCATTCCTCTCCAAGCCAGGACAACACCATTTACATGAGTACCTTTAACAACCACCTCATTGGGTACCTTACCTCCATTTTTATGTAGACACGGCCCACACTTTGTACATATTGATAAAATAGTATTGAAAAAGAGATCTCTTGAGCTGGGGATGTGACTCAGTGGTAGAGTGCTTGCTTAGCATGCTCAAGGACCCAGGTTCAATCCCAGGGCCACAATAAGATTAAGAAAAACAAAACAATAACACCTCTACCCCCCAAAAAAAACAGAATCACTTGATTAATCTACATAACACTACATGACCTTGGGAAAGTCCAATTTGTCCCACAGAACAAAGATCTACACAAGGGGCTCCCTACCTGACCCTCCAATAAGGGTGCAGCCCTTGCCTGCTCCTACATCCCTGCCCTGTATTCACCTTACTTCTCTAGAGAACACTTCAGTTGTTTGAGATAGGGTCACAACAGGCCCATCTTAAAAAGTGTGTCTTTGTGCCTCTGTCATCCCCTTCATTCTCCTCTCCCTGATTTGCATACAGCTCACTCCTGACATGTATATTTCAGCTTCTCACGAGTTTTCCATGACCACACAATCTAAAGGGCCATGAGAGAGTCCCCATAACATGAAATACTATCAGAATGGATCCATCTTATCTGCCTGCTGTGAGAACCCAAGTTCCACAATCAGGAGACTCAACTGTCCTAGCATGCACAGCCAAGATGCAACTGAGGCCCTAACTCCTTTTGGAGAAATTACAGAAGAACTGAAGGTGGCCCACATGCCAGGGTAACGTTGTCACTGGACCATTCCCTTAAATGCCCATTAGAGTGCAGTGTATTTCCAATGGCTCCACATGGCTATATTTTGGATTCTTATAAACGAATAGAACTCTTTTCCATATCATTCATCTGCAACTTATTTCTAGTTGCTCCAAGTGTCTGGCTCCAAGTGTTTGATCATTCTTTCATTTGTCAAAACTAGAAAGTCAACCATGTCAACTGGCGCATCATGGTTTACTGAGCTAAGTTTACTTATTTCTTTGTGCACACTCAAATTTGAGATTGGGGAACCCATGAATTGTAAGGCTTAGCACATAATTGGCATCACATCAAATGTAATTGATCATTTTTACTCTTTTTGCACCATATACTACAGAGCTAAGACTTCTAGACATGTACATTTTTCTATCTGAAGATTGACCATATTTTATTTTTATCCAATAGTACATGTACATGTTGAAAACTATTCTAGCCACTTCTAATGCTAACAGAGGGGCCCTGCTAGAACTGTCTAATGATGCCATATTGCCCCCTACACAGGCACTTGAACACATGGATAATGAATGAAGCTGTCCTAGTCCCCAAAGGAGACTATGTTAATACTGTATATCTATATTTATGCTTCCTAAATAAGACTTCAGAGAATTTGATTCTACTGAGGTTAAAAATTCTAATATTCAAATATATTTTATAAATAAAATTTCCTACCTGCTGATAGAGGCCCACAATTCTTTTTTGGCTGCCATCCGTTTTTTCAAATGTATCTCTGGGAGTCTGATCCCAATTGACACCATCCACTCTATAGGTTCTGTTCTTGTATCTGTGGTATAATCCCAACATAAGAGTATATTTTTGACTTAGCCATTGCATACAAAAGTATTCTTAATCCTCCAAGTAATTGGAGGATATATTAATACTCAATTTACATACTGTACAACTCACCCATTTAAGTGGATTAGCCAATGGCTTTCAGTGTATCTGCAGAGTTGTACAATCAACAATCTTAGTATAGTTCTACCTCCCCTGAAAGAGCATCAGAACCACAAGCAACCACTCATTTCTACCCCAGCCTCCTAACCCTAAGTCAGCTAGAAATCAACTTCCTACCTCCTAAGAGTTGCCTTCTCAAGTATCATGTGAATTGAATTACACATGTAATCTTTCCTGACTTTCACTTAGCTTTATGTTTTCAAGGTTAATTTGGGCTGGAGCAAGTGTTGGTAACTGATTTCTTTCTATTACCAAATAATGTCCTATTGTAACCAGAAGCAATTCCCCATGTGTATAATCCCAGAGACTAGAAAGACTGAGTTAGGAGGATGACAAGGTCCAGGCCATCCTGAGCAACTTAGCAAGACCCCGTCACAAAGAAAGAGGGGGTTGGGACTTTAGCTCAGTAGAGGAGCACTGCCTACCATGGGTGAGGCCCTGGGTTTTGTATCTAATATCAAAATCTTATATACATACAATGCATATGTATACACACAAATACAAACATATTTTCTGTTGGATGGTTGTATCACATTTGTTTATCTGTATACCACTTGATGGACCTTAGGGTTATTTATACTTTTGGTAATTATGAAGAATGTTATGGACAATCTAGTACCAATTTTGGCAGACAAAACTTTTCATTACTTGGGGTGGGGCTGTGGCTCAATGGTAGACTGCTTGCATAGCATGCGTAAGGCTCTGTATTTGATTCTCAGCACATCACATGAATAAATAAAATAAAGGTCTCTCAAGTAATAAAAATATTTTTAAAACATTTTTAAAGTTTTCAGTTCTTTTAGATATATAACTAGGAGTGGAATTCTGGGTCATGTGGTGTGCTATCTCTGGTCTGACATTTCCTCAAATTATATTTTTCAAAGAAACTACATTATTTTACATTTCTACTGCAATGTAGGAAGGTGGGTTCTACATTTCCCAATTACTTACCAAGTTGTTAATATCTGGTTTTATTTTAGCTATCCTCATGGATGTGGAGTAGTACCTTATTTTGAGTCTCACTGGATGATAATGTTGAACATTTTTTTTATGTGCTCACTGGCCCAGAATATCTGCTTTAGAGGAAGGTCTCTAGAGAAAGGTCTACTCAGATGATGTGTCCTTTATTTAAACATTGGCTATCTTTGTGTTGGGTTCTGTTCTTTATTTATTCTGAATACATTTTCTTTTAAGACATGTTACTTGCACATATTTTGTCCTTGTCTGTCAGTTATCTTTCCGAATTTTTGACAAGATACTTTGAACAAAAGTTGTTAACTTGAAGTTCAATCTACTTCATATTGTCCTTTATCACTGTGCTCTTGCTGTCCTATCCGAGAAGAGTTTGCCTAATAAAGTCAAAATTTACTCCTATACATTTAAAGAAAATCCCCCTTTAGCTCTTATGTACATATAGGTCTATTTTGAGTTAGTTCTGGAATTAAATTTGGGTTAAACTCTGTGCACTGTGTCAGGAGTCAGGTGGATATCCAGTCACCCCAGCATATAACTGACAAGACTTTTCCCCCTTGTTTAATTATCTTGACATTCCTGTCAAACTAATAACTACAAAGACGAGGGCCAACATCTGGACTAAGCTCTTTTACACTGGCCCGCAGGTCAATCTTCGTGCCAGTATCACCCTGTCTCAACTATTGTCACTTTTTAACAAATTCACAGTTGGGAAAAGTGAGTTCTCCAACTTTGTTCTTTGAAGATTGCTTTGGTAAAGTAATTGGTTATTCAAATCCACTGTCTTATCAAGTTAATACTTCTTGTGTAAGAGAAAAATTAAGATAAAATATTCCAATAAAAAGTAGCCAATGCATTATACTTAAGTGCTGATTTTTAAAATAGCCAAAAAATAAAGAGAGAAAAGAAATGCAGAAAAAACATGCTGCTCTGGGCAAACAGACCCAATGAATGGGCATCAGGGACTGAGGGACAGTAGAGCCTAGAGACCCTCTACCAGCTGTGTAACCAGATGAGCAGCAAATAGTTCTTATGAGGTAGAGTTCATACTATTTCTAGTTCTAAACTTCAACCTTCAGTGATTCAACAAATATAGGAACATCTTTTGTATGGGCAGAAGCAGTAATCAAATTGATGATTGTGTAATATTTTTTAAAAACTTAGACTTACTTTGTAAAAACAATTAACCCAACGAATTCTTTGACTACCTTCTCTTTGGTATTTCTTGCAGTTTTTTTTCAAATATCTTCATTACAAAATCATAAGTAGTTTCCATTCAGAGTACTTCATGGCTCAGGTTGGCACAGAGAGTAAGGCTGTTTTCATATGGAAGAATGCAAGGAATATAACCAGACAAGATTTCCAACCAGCAAGCAGAAAAACACTGCAGGACAGGATGAAGGTCAAGCTCTGCACATTAAGCAAAGTGTTTCAAGGACTGAGCTCTGGGTCTAAAATAGATACATGTCAACTGGTTTTGATTTCTTAATTTTAGCAATAATTTCACATATATATGTAGATATATATACATACATATGTGCACATGTATAGATACATATATACATATAAATATATGTAGACATATATATGTATTATATATTATACATATATTATACACAAACATATATATGCACATTTCAACAAATCATATAGATGTAGAAAATAAGTAAAATTGCTATTAAAAGTTTTTTCAGAGAGAAAATAATTTTCAAATTTTAGTTGATTTAGGCTTCGTACATTGTTTATTCAATAACTGAATACTGGGGTCCATCCCTAATATCAAAATCTTATATAAATATAATGTCTTTATATACACACAAATCCACACATATTTTCTGTTGAATGGATATACCCATTTGTTTATTTATACATAAGTTGATGGACAGAAGTTTAATTACTTTGCAAGCAAAGGAAAAATGCAAGGGACTCTTGTCCCAGAGGCTGTGATTCTGCACAACAGGGGGAACAAAGTGTTTTGAAAGATGGGTTTTCAGGTGTGCCCAGTCCTATTTCACTTCTTAATCTGGGATATAATCATTTTTTAACTCTTCTGCTGCCATCTCCAACTCTGAATTTCTTTATCCTGTGGTGGGTGTGTGCTCAAGGACAGATAATAACTGAATGGGGTCAAAAAGTAACCCTGTTCCAGGTTAGGGATGGGGAGAAGGGGATGGAAAATATGTTGATTTTAAAATAAGCCTCAGTGAGGACATACAATCAATCAACAAGTACTTGAAAAAATGCTCACCATCCCTAGCGGTCAGAGAAATGCAAATCAAAACTACCCTAAGATATCATCTCACTCCAGTAAGATTGGCAGCCAGCATGAAGTCCAACAACAACAAGTGCTGGAGAGGATGCGAGGAAAAGGGTACACTTGTTCATTGTTGGTGGGACTGCAAAATGGTGCAGCCAATTTGGAAAGCAGTATGGAGATTTCTTGGAAAGTTGGGAATGGAACCACCATTTGACCCAGCTATTCCCCTTCTCGGTCTATTCCCTAAACACTTAAAAAGAGCATGCTACAGGGACACTGCTGCATCGATGTTCATAGCAGCACAATTCACGATAGCAAGATTGTGGAACCAACCTAGATGCCCTTCAATAGATGAATGGATAAAAAAAAATGTGGCATTTATACACAATGGAGTATTACTCTGCATTCAGAAACGACAACATCATAGAATTTGGAGGGAAATGGATGGCATTAGAGCAGATTATGCTAAGGGAAGCTATCCAATCCTTAAAAAATAAATGCCAAATGACTTCTTTGATATAAGGGGAGTAACTAAGGACAGAGTAGGGACGAAGAGCAGGAGAAGAAGATTAACATTAAATAGGGATGAGAGGGGGGAGGGAAAGGGAGAGAGAAGGGAATCTGCAGGGAAAGGGAAGGTGATCCTCAGGGTTTTATAAAATTACATACAAGAGGAAGTAAGGGGTAAGGAAGAAGTACACAAGTGGAATAAATGTTTTACAGTAGAGGTGGTCGAGAGAGAAGAGGGGAGGGGAGGGGAGGCGTGGGGGGATAGTAGATGATAGGTTAGAGAGCAGAATTCATCAGACACTAGAATGGCAATGTGTAAATCAATGGAAATGTAACTGATGTAACCGATGTGATTCAGCAATCTGTATACGGGGTAATAATGGAAGTTCATAACCATTCTGAATCAAATTGTGAAACATGATATATTAAGAAAGAATGTAATGTTTTGAAAGACCAACAATAAAAAAATAAAAAAATAAAAAATAAGCCTCAGTGGCAGAGCATCAGGTTAATATTTTCAGTTTAATTTATACTTAACTGAACTTTAGTTGTTCATGGTAGATGAGTGGTATTATTTTAAAGGGCATCACTTTTATACCAGTTCAAATAGAGCAACTTTCTAAAAATAATATGTTAAATCTGTAGTACACTATATTTTCCACTTTATACAAATTTATAGTTGTTGAAATCAAATTGATTCCTGTCCCTGGGACCAATTTGTTTCAAATTAATCTGCTTCAGAGTTCTAGAAATTGGGGAATCAACTGAAAGAACTATTTGTTTCAGAGTTCGGGAGCTGACCACCTGGGAGCATAAGGAGGTGTTCAGTGGTGGAAATGTGGTAAGCGACACTCCTGAGTGAGGGAGCAAAAAGTCCAGAGGGGAATAAGCAGGGTCTGTGGGAATCTGGCATGTCCAGGGCAGAAAGGTATATGATGGGTGGGAAGGGAGATGGAGCTGGAAAGAGAAGCAGGATCACATCACATACAGGGGAGATCCCACAGGACCTGATGATGCCCAAAAAACACTTGTTGAAGAAACAAAACAGAGATGGTAGGAGCCAAAGGAGGAGGTTTGGACCACATGGTTCTTCTAAGCCATTTTGTTCCCTGACAACTAGGTAAGACACTTCTCAAGGGTAGGGATGTCCAATGCACACTGTCCTCCCTGCTTCACTTCCCACTGGAAAATGGCTCCCTAACAACTGAAAACACAAGTAGAAGCTTCTGAGGGTGTAAGAACCCTTTCCTGAGAGCTGCCTGTGAGTTCACCACACAAAGTTGGGAACAGACAATTCTATGGTGGACCAGTCGTTCATGGAAAACAACATGCTCATGAGATGTCATAAGATGGAGTCCCTTATTCCATCAACTGCCAACTACTCTACAAGCACCAGCCCAAGAATTCCAGATGCTCAGAACCCGGTGATCTCATCTTTAGAGAACAATGGGACTGGGGCCTTCTAGGGACTCCCATTGGTGGGGAGAGTAGTGAGTCAGTTCACTCTTTGCAGACCTATAGGCCTGGTAACCAGAGTGAACCTTATGGATTCGCAAAAGGAGGACCTGGGCCTCCCTGGCCGTAAGTACACCCAGTCCTTTTGAGTGTGAGCGACAAACTTTCAGGGAAGACCCTTTGCATGGATGGGGTGGTGGCTGCCTGAATGGAGTGCTATTTAGTTAAGAGACAGACTTCTCTATGAAACTAAGAACTCCTCGGAGGCAGAGACCATGTTCTGCCCAAGAAGAAAAGATACCATTGAGGTCCTTGCCCTTAGTGAGGCTTCTTGGTCTGAATGACTGCATGGGTCCCAGACTGGGGGCCAAAAGGCCTGACTTGAGTCTGGCCAGTTCTGGCCCCTCTACACCTAGTGTTCCTTATATGTAAAAGGCTAATGGGGTCGCTTACATGCCTTTCAAATATACTTTGACTGAATCAGGAAATTATTAGGCATGTCTTTGAGAAGGGTGGGAGGAAATGAGAGAATGAATGAGCCAAATCCAGGAGAGGAATTAGAAACAGTTCAGGTCTTAAGCTAGAGCTGTCAGTCAGCTTGCCTCTTGTCTTTTTTTGTTTTTTTTCTTTTTTCTTTCTTTTTTTTTTTTTTTACTGCCTCAGCGTGGGTCCCATGGTACTTCGGATTGTTGGGGCTCTGCACCGTGATAACTAGTGGCTGCATCCTCTTACTCCACTGGAGGAAGAACCTGAGGAGGAGACAGCGTGCACAGCAGTGGGTGGAGGTGATGAAAGCTGCCACCTTTAGTTATAGCCCACTGCTGTACTGGGTCAACAAACGACGCAGATATGGCATGACTGCTGCCATCAGAATAGACCCTCCCCGGGCTGTTGACAATACTGACATTCAACTCCAAATTCCGGATCTTCCTTCAGAGCCCCACCCCCGGGAAGACAGGCGTCATGCCTTAAGAGGCAGAAGCCCCAAGGAGGAAGCCTCTGTTCCCCTTCAGCCTGCTCTGGTGGTCCCACAGCAGCCCTCTCCTAAGGAGATGCCAGAGTGCCAGACCCCATCGCCATGCAGAAGCCCCAAGGAGGAAGCCCCTGTTACCCTCCAACCTGCTCTGGTGGTCCCACAGCAGCCCTCACCTAAGGGGATGACAGAGCACCAGACCCCATCATCCTTTCTGATTGTCTTTCCAGAGATCCCCTCTGCCCCTCCCCTCCACACCCTGAACTTTCCTCCCATGCTGTCCCACTCTGCCTCCTACCCCTTTCTCACGGCTCCTAAAAGGAAGGTTCACTTCTAGTCCCTTCCCACACTGGCCAGAGGGGTGAACTGACCAATGTGTAGACTTTTACTTCAGTGTCGAAGCCTCCTGTCACTGAACGTGAGAGATTCAGGGGCCAGGTATTATAAAAAGGAGTCAAAAGTCAAGACTGTGTTCCTGATACACAGGTCATAACCCATATAGATGTTACATAGTAAAGTTTTCTGAAAAGTCAGAGTCATTTGTGTCTCATTTGACAGTAGGAAAGCAATGTCCTTCCCCAGTGTGATGGTGGCACAAGTCTCACCAATACAGTGAGAACTGGAGGCTGGCTCTGAAGAGACACACTGAGCCAATACTTGTGGATGAGCTCAATTCCCTCCATCAAGTATTCAATGTGTTCAAGACCCTGGGCTAGGTCCCCAAAGGCACTGCTCTTCTGCAGGATGGGAAGTAAAATTGCCACAAGAGTAACAATTGCCAATGGCACACAGCTACAGCAGTCCACAGTGGCTATGCCACTGGCCAAGCAAGTCATCATGAGGTCAGTGAACCTCACCACACTATGTGCTGACTGGGTGATGTCTATGATGTATGGACTCTTAGCTGGTTGTTTCTCTACATTATTTCTAACAGAACAACACTGCAAAATGGTTATTATGATTTTTCTTTTTCTGATGAGGAGACAGGTTCCAAGGGAATATGCCATTTCTTTTTGTTGTTATTTTTGCTGATCCACTTCTCCCATGTACGTCTGCCTGGCATTACAATTCCTGGTCTTTCCACCCCATGATATCCCTTCCCTAATCATGTCTTCTTAAAACATCCTTGGTGAAAGAATGCTTCACTGTGTATGGAGTGTCATCAGCTTGGTGTACAGATTTGCTTACTGAAAGGGCTGGTGGTAACCACCTAATATCATATGGAGTAACACATCCAAAGCACTATCTTAAGATATCCACAGCTGCACAAAAGTTGAGTCCCCTGTCATTCTTCTACATGGGAATATAAATAATTTTTCTACTTTCTGAATAAGGTCCAAAAAGGAGACACAAAGATAATTATCAGATATTTGGCCCCAGTTTAGAGATAAGAAAGCCTGAAAGCCTGATTCTGTCACACAAATTTTTCCCATTTACTTTGAAAATGAGCAAAACCACTTACCATATTTCATCTAAACTTTAAATGTACACGTCCCTGAGAGAAGTGTCTGTTTTTGCCTATTTTGTGGTGTGTGGTGTGTGTTTGTGATTCTCAGAAGTTAGTAAACATGTAGCCAATTTTTTTCTTTTTTACCCCCTCTGTGTGGGCTGAAGGGCTTAGATCCAGCAACTGCAAAGAAAGCCTGATTTCTATCCACATGACCTCTAGCAATATATTTTAAGCAATTTTTATTTTTTAAAGTTAAGTGGAACCATTTCTTCCTTGTATAAACATGATCTTATATTGTATCTCAAAATACAAAACAGGACAACGCAGATCTCTGGAAGAACAAGGGCAGAAGTTCACTTCTCTATCACCTTGCCCCCTGGTCACCTTGCCCCCTTCAACTCTGCAGAGACCTAAAGCCCCTGACATATAGTCTTCACTGCTTCACACCCAAGACTCTAATTCTGAAGGTAGATTCTAGGACATTAATTTGTGCCAATGATCAGTTAGCCCCTGCTTTCAAAGGAGGACAGAAGCCATAAACATAAATCAAAGAAGATTTGCTTTCTCTTAAAAATCAAGGGAGTGGGGGGAGGCTTTGTAACACACAGTGACAAAAAAAAAACAAAATGATTTATTCAGATAAGTTGAAATGGCTGTCACTGATATGAAATGAAGCTCAAACTGAGTTTTTAAAAAAAATTGGAATTCACCCTGTAAAATGAACCAAAATGGCTTATGTGTGACAAAAATAGCTGCACTAGAACAAAAGTAGATTTGCATTATTTCATATAAGAATACAAGTTAGGTTAGGTTCATGTAACAAAAAATACATGTTCTGTAAAATCTCAGAATACCCAAATGTGTTCTGGTTTGGATATGATAGAAACAAAATCTAGTTGGTGATGGTAAGCAAGCCAATGAGATGCACAGCAAACAAAAAGCTGTCAATAAAATCTACTTGACAGGACACTGATCCCATGGGAGTCAAAATTCTCCACTGTGACCAGCAGCACTAGCACAGGGGGGTGGAGGGGTTATGTGCAGCAATGCAAAGAAAGGAAACTGCTATAGAATGCAAAACAGCCAGCAGCAGAGGAAGGGTGTCCACTCCTCAGCTTTGTTGCCACAGACCCACTCCTGGGTGCCAGGTACATTGCAGCATCGTGAAGTCAGGCACTTTATTCCTATGGGAATTCTACAGGACCTGGTACCTCTCTGAATAATGAAGAGGCTCTTTAAGTAAACATTATAATTCCAGATTATATATATATATTATCTGGAATTATAATGTTTACTTAAAGAGCCTATATATATATATATATATATATATATATATATATATATACATATATATATATATATATAATCAAAGAAATGCTTTGGGAAACTAAAGAAAGAAGATGTAGGAGCTGCCACACAGAAGAGCTAAAGGATTGCAAATGAAATCCAAACTAACATCACAACCTAATCTTTCTCAGAGAGCTGAGAATGTGGCAGTGGATGCTTGACTATAGCTCAACACAAGGACTAGGCTGGGTAAAATAAAACAATTGATTATTTATGGATTTTTAAATTGGAAACTTAAAATTGCCACTGTACTTACATAGTTGCTTTTCCCATAGTCATGACTCACTATTTCAACACAGCTCCTAGTATAAAGAAACATCCAGTCATTTAGTGACATCACTCTAAGTAAGGATGTAATTGTTGATCCTCTTAAACAATCTGCTAGTGGATCAGCCTCAAACTGAAAAAGAATCACAAGACATAAATTACTGCTTTTTCAACATCAACATTATCCAAGGGCATTTACATTGTATATTGGTGCTATTTTCTACTGAAATCTCATAATGCTAGTCTTAACAAGGAGTGGATTGGAACTTGGATTCTATCCTGGGTGATATGAAGTTTTCGTTGAGAGTCCATTAGACTGAGATGATTCCAGGGCTTCAGCTTCCTCCACAGGTACATGGAGAATTAATGTAAAAATGTTACACCAAAACTAGGAAACAGTTTAAGTTTTTAGTAAAATGAAACTAGGAAATTTACCAATTTACACAAACTGCTAACCAACATCTATGTAGGGTCTTTTGACTCTAGTCAAATATTTTTTTTTCATTCTACTTCTACATCAGCCTATGGAAGCTCACTGCCCACACTGCTGCCATGAAACCCTGAACCTCTTCTGGTTCTCAGTGCTGCCTGATTCATTAATCCTTCTTTGCTCTGATACTGTTAAATCTTTAGTCTTTCCTTTTAACATAGGTTCCTCTGCATCATTTTGATTCTATGTATTTGATCCTTAGGGATACAATTGGGAGATCAGTCTTCCAACTGCCATGAACAAATGTCTACAATGTTAGATAAAGAGATGACATAGCTCCCTATAGCAAAGTGCTCTTCATACATTCTGATTCAGTGTTTGCCTGTTGTCTCACAGGAAAAAAAAAAACAGAGATACTGAAAAGAGCAACAGTCATAGCTATAAACATGACTGCATGGGTTCCTTTGTGCATTACTCTTTATTTGACCCCACAATGACATGAATATCTTCAAAATCCATCTTACTGATTTGTAATGTTGGAAGAGTCTTACTTCTTTCAAAGTTCCTCCTAAGAAAATCTAGGTCAAACCTAAAACATTAGTATTTTAAGTTCTCTTTGTGCATTCTGGGATCTGAAAATTAACATTCCTTTTGTGATCAATCCAAGGAAAATAATCAATGACAATTAGATATTTGCAAATCAGGACTACTTTCCTTGAGTAAATTACTGCCTGTCCTCAGTGTTGAAATACTGAAATTCACTAGTGGATGTGTTTCTGTTCATGATGGCAGTAGCTAGCTGAGGAAGGATGCTCTGTGTTCCCTGCTGGGAGTTTACAGTATGTTACTGAGGAAGGATGTTCTCCCTCATTACAGGGATTTAAGCTAGCAGCTCAGCAAGAGCGTCTGGGAAGAATTACCTTTCCCTATCATTGTATAATATGCACCTAGTCCATAATAGGAAAAAAATCATGATCTTTATTGTTGAAATTTAAGAAATTGGAAAATATCATGACGTGAATGCCATTATCCAGCCTTCCCTCTGCAGAACACCTGCCCATCTGGAAACACCCATGAATCACTGACATAAGCCCCCTGAGATCAGCTTCCTAAGAGGTAGGGATTTGGATACAGAATCCCTCTTTCTTCTCACTGAACCACTTTTTAAATACAATCACTTTCTTTGCCTCAACTACTTAGTTGTCAGTTGACTGGTCAGTTGTGGGGCAAGCAGCTGGACCTTAACCCTGGTAACAATATAGAACTCTGAAATAATCTTGTCCCTGGATTCACATTTGTTCAGGCAAAAGCATCTCTCGTTCATTATTCCTGCATCTCCTAACATTACAGAATCAGAAAACCTGGAATTGCTCACGCTCCTCCCCAAAAGAAAACCATTTTCTCAGCCAGGTGCAGTGACACATGCCTGTAATCCCAGCAGCTAGAGAGGCTGAGGCAGGAGGATCCCATGTTCAAAGCAAGCCTCAGCAATGGCAAAGGGCTTAGCAACTCAGTGGTACTCTTGTCTCTAAGTAAAATCCAAAGTCGAGCTGGGAATGTGGCTCAGTGGTTGATTGCCCCAGATTTCAACCCTGGTACAAAAACAACAACAACAAAAAGTTCTAAACATTAGCCATGGGCATTTTTTAATAGAAGAATCTAAGATGCTAAGGGATATACACAGAGCTCAACCTCTGTGCACACACCAAGCAGGCACAAGCACAGTCAGAAAACTAGTACTTACTAGAGTCTTGACTTGACAAACTCCTTCAGTACTGTCATGCTTCTCATGGGACTGTCTCATATCTTTAGACAGGACCTCATCATTCTACACTCTTTACACATTGCATCTATTAGACCATTTTGTAAAAAGTTAAAAATATGGCTACACAAGCAAGAATAAATTTATATTAGAGAAAACTATGGTAGTGGGAGTGGTGGAGCCCCACCCAACCAACTTAGGTGTTACAATTCTGGGTCATAGACTTCTGCAAAAACACTATTTCCAAATCATGATTAAATAGTGACTTATACTTTTTGATATTAATATTCAGAGACTAAACTGGGAAGGGGCTCTATCACTGAGCTACATCCTTGCCCCTCCCCTTTTTTTAGGCAGGGCTTCACTAATGTGCCTGCACTGGCCTCAAATTCATCATCAAATTTGCCTTGGCCTGTGTAGCTGTGATTATAGATGCACACCATGACAACAGCTAAATCTAACTTTTAAAGACAGAGTTGTCTTCTACAGAGACGACATCAGTCACCATAACCTGTCAGGTATCACAGCTCAGCAAGATATACATGTGAACCAGGAATAAGCCTATGGCACTTTTTCCATCTGCCTTTGCTGACCAAGAGACCATCATTGTGGTTCCTGTTGGCATACATGGCCCACATGTTATACATCCCACAAAGAATTACACTAAAGTGACTATTCTCTTTTCTACCCTTGTATGCAGTGATGGCTGAGAGGCACTTAAGAGTATACAGGGCTCACTGACCTTGCTTTGACAATTCCTAAAGCACTCTGAAAACTTTTAAGAACACTTGCACTAATGGGGAAGGGCAAACCCTGACCCCTTTTTAAAATTTCAATTACAGATCTACACCCAACATTTCTTCTCGGTCTTTCCCCCTAAGCTCATAGTTCCTCTTTCCAGGAGGAAAAGACATTTTTAAAACAAGATGTCACAAACACCTTCCTACACTTATGCTGCAATTCTCCAATGGCAAACTGCCTTTCCTCCCAACAAAAAATAGTGATTCTGCTAGAGCGTTCCACATCACTCATCAACAAGGACCTTGCAAATGATAATCTGTCACAAGGATTCTGGCACCAGGTGTTTCTTAAGCACCTGGGAAGTTCAAGAGTCCTCACACCTCAAAGAAGACAACTTCAGATCTGGCATTTGTGATTATTCTTCTTAAGCTAGCCTCCTAGTTTCAATTCTTAAGATACTGATGCAGGTATACATGTCTTTTCCTTAAAGAGGTTTGTAATTATTTGCTGAGAGCCACAACCAAGTCAAGATGATGCCTTGCACTTTGCCAGAGGGAGTGGTTTGAGAAGTAATGCCAGCGAGCTATTAAGATGATGTTAATTGAGTTAAGCTGTGTATAATTATTAAGATGAAGTAATGCCAGCGAGCCGTTAAGATGATAGAGATTCCTTGTTGGCTAATTGCTGTACCTAGATGAAGTTAATTGAGTTAAGATGTGTATAATTGTTAAGATGATGAGGATTGCTGTAACTGGATGATGCTAAATTGAAACAGGCTGTGTATTCAGTTAGGTATAAATACCTCTGCCATCCTACAATAAAGCGACTCTCGCCGTATCAACCTTCACAAGTTTCTTGTCAACCCCTGGTTATTTTGCCCAGCCAGACTGCAACAATTATTTAGAAAAACCCCTGGGATTCACCTGTGTCCCTGTCCTAGAACTTTCTCATGGTATGGAGTTCACTGATTCTGCAGTTTGTAACTCCATCAGAGCCTTTCATATCTCCAGCCCATTCAAGCCAGCTTCTTCCAGGCTCCCCAATCCCAGAAGATGATGCCATCATCCACCCAAATCCTCTCCTTTTTCTGGCACCCAAAACATCCACACTATCAACAAGGCCTGCCCATTCCTCTCCAAGCCAGGACAACACCATTTACATGAGTACCTTTAACAACCACCTCATTGGGTACCTTACCTCCATTTTTATGTAGACACGGCCCACACTTTGTACATATTGATAAAATAGTATTGAAAAAGAGATCTCTTGAGCTGGGGATGTGACTCAGTGGTAGAGTGCTTGCTTAGCATGCTCAAGGACCCAGGTTCAATCCCAGGGCCACAATAAGATTAAGAAAAACAAAACAATAACACCTCTACCCCCCAAAAAAAACAGAATCACTTGATTAATCTACATAACACTACATGACCTTGGGAAAGTCCAATTTGTCCCACAGAACAAAGATCTACACAAGGGGCTCCCTACCTGACCCTCCAATAAGGGTGCAGCCCTTGCCTGCTCCTACATCCCTGCCCTGTATTCACCTTACTTCTCTAGAGAACACTTCAGTTGTTTGAGATAGGGTCACAACAGGCCCATCTTAAAAAGTGTGTCTTTGTGCCTCTGACATCCCCTTCATTCTCCTCTCCCTGATTTGCATACAGCTCACTCCTGACATGTATATTTCAGCTTCTCACGAGTTTTCCATGACCACACAATCTAAAGGGCCATGAGAGAGTCCCCATAACATGAAATACTATCAGAATGGATCCATCTTATCTGCCTGCTGTGAGAACCCAAGTTCCACAATCAGGAGACTCAACTGTCCTAGCATGCACAGCCAAGATGCAACTGAGGCCCTAACTCCTTTTGGAGAAATTACAGAAGAACTGAAGGTGGCCCACATGCCAGGGTAACGTTGTCACTGGACCATTCCCTTAAATGCCCATTAGAGTGCAGTGTATTTCCAATGGCTCCACATGGCTATATTTTGGATTCTTATAAACGAATAGAACTCTTTTCCATATCATTCATCTGCAACTTATTTCTAGTTGCTCCAAGTGTCTGGCTCCAAGTGTTTGATCATTCTTTCATTTGTCAAAACTAGAAAGTCAACCATGTCAACTGGCGCATCATGGTTTACTGAGCTAAGTTTACTTATTTCTTTGTGCACACTCAAATTTGAGATTGGGGAACCCATGAATTGTAAGGCTTAGCACATAATTGGCATCACATCAAATGTAATTGATCATTTTTACTCTTTTTGCACCATATACTACAGAGCTAAGACTTCTAGACATGTACATTTTTCTATCTGAAGATTGACCATATTTTATTTTTATCCAATAGTACATGTACATGTTGAAAACTATTCTAGCCACTTCTAATGCTAACAGAGGGGCCCTGCTAGAACTGTCTAATGATGCCATATTGCCCCCTACACAGGCACTTGAACACATGGATAATGAATGAAGCTGTCCTAGTCCCCAAAGGAGACTATGTTAATACTGTATATCTATATTTATGCTTCCTAAATAAGACTTCAGAGAATTTGATTCTACTGAGGTTAAAAATTCTAATATTCAAATATATTTTATAAATAAAATTTCCTACCTGCTGATAGAGGCCCACAATTCTTTTTTGGCTGCCATCCGTTTTTTCAAATGTATCTCTGGGAGTCTGATCCCAATTGACACCATCCACTCTATAGGTTCTGTTCTTGTATCTGTGGTATAATCCCAACATAAGAGTATATTTTTGACTTAGCCATTGCATACAAAAGTATTCTTAATCCTCCAAGTAATTGGAGGATATATTAATACTCAATTTACATACTGTACAACTCACCCATTTAAGTGGATTAGCCAATGGCTTTCAGTGTATCTGCAGAGTTGTACAATCAACAATCTTAGTATAGTTCTACCTCCCCTGAAAGAGCATCAGAACCACAAGCAACCACTCATTTCTACCCCAGCCTCCTAACCCTAAGTCAGCTAGAAATCAACTTCCTACCTCCTAAGAGTTGCCTTCTCAAGTATCATGTGAATTGAATTACACATGTAATCTTTCCTGACTTTCACTTAGCTTTATGTTTTCAAGGTTAATTTGGGCTGGAGCAAGTGTTGGTAACTGATTTCTTTCTATTACCAAATAATGTCCTATTGTAACCAGAAGCAATTCCCCATGTGTATAATCCCAGAGACTAGAAAGACTGAGTTAGGAGGATGACAAGGTCCAGGCCATCCTGAGCAACTTAGCAAGACCCCGTCACAAAGAAAGAGGGGGTTGGGACTTTAGCTCAGTAGAGGAGCACTGCCTACCATGGGTGAGGCCCTGGGTTTTGTATCTAATATCAAAATCTTATATACATACAATGCATATGTATACACACAAATACATACATATTTTCTGTTGGATGGTTGTATCACATTTGTTTATCTGTATACCACTTGATGGACCTTAGGGTTATTTATACTTTTGGTAATTATGAAGAATGTTATGGACAATCTAGTACCAATTTTGGCAGACAAAACTTTTCATTACTTGGGGTGGGGCTGTGGCTCAATGGTAGACTGCTTGCATAGCATGCGTAAGGCTCTGTATTTGATTCTCAGCACATCACATGAATAAATAAAATAAAGGTCTCTCAAGTAATAAAAATATTTTTAAAACATTTTTAAAGTTTTCAGTTCTTTTAGATATATAACTAGGAGTGGAATTCTGGGTCATGTGGTGTGCTATCTCTGGTCTGACATTTCCTCAAATTATATTTTTCAAAGAAACTACATTATTTTACATTTCTACTGCAATGTAGGAAGGTGGGTTCTACATTTCCCAATTACTTACCAAGTTGTTAATATCTGGTTTTATTTTAGCTATCCTCATGGATGTGGAGTAGTACCTTATTTTGAGTCTCACTGGATGATAATGTTGAACATTTTTTTTATGTGCTCACTGGCCCAGAATATCTGCTTTAGAGGAAGGTCTCTAGAGAAAGGTCTACTCAGATGATGTGTCCTTTATTTAAACATTGGCTATCTTTGTGTTGGGTTCTGTTCTTTATTTATTCTGAATACATTTTCTTTTAAGACATGTTACTTGCACATATTTTGTCCTTGTCTGTCAGTTATCTTTCCGAATTTTTGACAAGATACTTTGAACAAAAGTTGTTAACTTGAAGTTCAATCTACTTCATATTGTCCTTTATCACTGTGCTCTTGCTGTCCTATCCGAGAAGAGTTTGCCTAATAAAGTCAAAATTTACTCCTATACATTTAAAGAAAATCCCCCTTTAGCTCTTATGTACATATAGGTCTATTTTGAGTTAGTTCTGGAATTAAATTTGGGTTAAACTCTGTGCACTGTGTCAGGAGTCAGGTGGATATCCAGTCACCCCAGCATATAACTGACAAGACTTTTCCCCCTTGTTTAATTATCTTGACATTCCTGTCAAACTAATAACTACAAAGACGAGGGCCAACATCTGGACTAAGCTCTTTTACACTGGCCCGCAGGTCAATCTTCGTGCCAGTATCACCCTGTCTCAACTATTGTCACTTTTTAACAAATTCACAGTTGGGAAAAGTGAGTTCTCCAACTTTGTTCTTTGAAGATTGCTTTGGTAAAGTAATTGGTTATTCAAATCCACTGTCTTATCAAGTTAATACTTCTTGTGTAAGAGAAAAATTAAGATAAAATATTCCAATAAAAAGTAGCCAATGCATTATACTTAAGTGCTGATTTTTAAAATAGCCAAAAAATAAAGAGAGAAAAGAAATGCAGAAAAAACATGCTGCTCTGGGCAAACAGACCCAATGAATGGGCATCAGGGACTGAGGGACAGTAGAGCCTAGAGACCCTCTACCAGCTGTGTAACCAGATGAGCAGCAAATAGTTCTTATGAGGTAGAGTTCATACTATTTCTAGTTCTAAACTTCAACCTTCAGTGATTCAACAAATATAGGAACATCTTTTGTATGGGCAGAAGCAGTAATCAAATTGATGATTGTGTAATATTTTTTAAAAACTTAGACTTACTTTGTAAAAACAATTAACCCAACGAATTCTTTGACTACCTTCTCTTTGGTATTTCTTGCAGTTTTTTTTCAAACATCTTCATTACAAAATCATAAGTAGTTTCCATTCAGAGTACTTCATGGCTCAGGTTGGAACAGAGAGTAAGGCTGTTTTCATATGGAAGAATGCAAGGAATATAACCAGACAAGATTTCCAACCAGCAAGCAGAAAAAAACTGCAGGACAGGATGAAGGTCAAGCTCTGCACATTAAGCAAAGTGTTTCAAGGACTGAGCTCTGGGTCTAAAATAGATACAAGTCAACTGGTTTTGATTTCTTAATTTTAGCAATAATTTCACATATATATGTAGATATATATATACATACATATGTGCACATGTATAGATACATATATACATATAAATATATGTAGACATATATATGTATTATATATTATACATATATTATACACAAACATATATATGCACATTTCAACAAATCATATAGATGTAGAAAATAAGTAAAATTGCTATTAAAAGTTTTTTCAGAGAGAAAATAATTTTCAAATTTTAGTTGATTTAGGCTTCGTACATTGTTTATTCAATAACTGAATACTGGGGTCCATCCCTAATATCAAAATCTTATATAAATATAATGTCTTTATATACACACAAATCCACACATATTTTCTGTTGAATGGATATACCCATTTGTTTATTTATACATAAGTTGATGGACAGAAGTTTAATTACTTTGCAAGCAAAGGAAAAATGCAAGGGACTCTTGTCCCAGAGGCTGTGATTCTGCACAACAGGGGGAACAAAGTGTTTTGAAAGATGGGTTTTCAGGTGTGCCCAGTCCTATTTCACTTCTTAATCTGGGATATAATTATTTTTTAACTCTTCTGCTGCCATCTCCAACTCTGAATTTCTTTATCCTGTGGTGGGTGTGTGCTCAAGGACAGATAATAACTGAATGGGGTCAAAAAGTAACCCTGTTCCAGGTTAGGGATGGGGAGAAGGGGATGGAAAATATGTTGATTTTAAAATAAGCCTCAGTGAGGACATACAATCAATCAACAAGTACTTGAAAAAATGCTCACCATCCCTAGCGGTCAGAGAAATGCAAATCAAAACTACCCTAAGATATCATCTCACTCCAGTAAGATTGGCAGCCAGCATGAAGTCCAACAACAACAAGTGCTGGAGAGGATGCGAGGAAAAGGGTACACTTGTTCATTGTTGGTGGGACTGCAAAATGGTGCAGCCAATTTGGAAAGCAGTATGGAGATTTCTTGGAAAGTTGGGAATGGAACCACCATTTGACCCAGCTATTCCCCTTCTCGGTCTATTCCCTAAACACTTAAAAAGAGCATGCTACAGGGACACTGCTGCATCGATGTTCATAGCAGCACAATTCACGATAGCAAGATTGTGGAACCAACCTAGATGCCCTTCAATAGATGAATGGATAAAAAAAAATGTGGCATTTATACACAATGGAGTATTACTCTGCATTCAGAAACGACAACATCATAGAATTTGGAGGGAAATGGATGGCATTAGAGCAGATTATGCTAAGGGAAGCTATCCAATCCTTAAAAAATAAATGCCAAATGACTTCTTTGATATAAGGGGAGTAACTAAGGACAGAGTAGGGACGAAGAGCAGGAGAAGAAGATTAACATTAAATAGGGATGAGAGGGGGGAGGGAAAGGGAGAGAGAAGGGAATCTGCAGGGAAAGGGAAGGTGATCCTCGGGGTTTTATAAAATTACATACAAGAGGAAGTAAGGGGTAAGGAAGAAGTACACAAGTGGAATAAATGTTTTACAGTAGAGGTGGTCGAGAGAGAAGAGGGGAGGGGAGGGGAGGGGTGGGGGGATAGTAGATGATAGGTTAGAGAGCAGAATTCATCAGACACTAGAATGGCAATGTGTAAATCAATGGAAATGTAACTGATGTAACCGATGTGATTCAGCAATCTGTATACGGGGTAATAATGGAAGTTCATAACCATTCTGAATCAAATTGTGAAACATGATATATTAAGAAAGAATGTAATGTTTTGAAAGACCAACAATAAAAAAAATAAAAAAATAAAAAATAAGCCTCAGTGGCAGAGCATCAGGTTAATATTTTCAGTTTAATTTATACTTAACTGAACTTTAGTTGTTCATGGTAGATGAGTGGTATTATTTTAAAGGGCATCACTTTTATACCAGTTCAAATAGAGCAACTTTCTAAAAATAATATGTTAAATCTGTAGTACACTATATTTTCCACTTTATACAAATTTATAGTTGTTGAAATCAAATTGATTCCTGTCCCTGGGACCAATTTGTTTCAAATTAATCTGCTTCAGAGTTCTAGAAATTGGGGAATCAACTGAAAGAACTATTTGTTTCAGAGTTCGGGAGCTGACCACCTGGGAGCATAAGGAGGTGTTCAGTGGTGGAAATGTGGTAAGCGACACTCCTGAGTGAGGGAGCAAAAAGTCCAGAGGGGAATAAGCAGGGTCTGTGGGAATCTGGCATGTCCAGGGCAGAAAGGTATATGATGGGTGGGAAGGGAGATGGAGCTGGAAAGAGAAGCAGGATCACATCACATACAGGGGAGATCCCACAGGACCTGATGATGCCCAAAAAACACTTGTTGAAGAAACAAAACAGAGATGGTAGGAGCCAAAGGAGGAGGTTTGGACCACATGGTTCTTCTAAGCCATTTTGTTCCCTGACAACTAGGTAAGACACTTCTCAAGGGTAGGGATGTCCAATGCACACTGTCCTCCCTGCTTCACTTCCCACTGGAAAATGGCTCCCTAACAACTGAAAACACAAGTAGAAGCTTCTGAGGGTGTAAGAACCCTTTCCTGAGAGCTGCCTGTGAGTTCACCACACAAAGTTGGGAACAGACAATTCTATGGTGGACCAGTCGTTCATGGAAAACAACATGCTCATGAGATGTCATAAGATGGAGTCCCTTATTCCATCAACTGCCAACTACTCTACAAGCACCAGCCCAAGAATTCCAGATGCTCAGAACCCGGTGATCTCATCTTTAGAGAACAATGGGACTGGGGCCTTCTAGGGACTCCCATTGGTGGGGAGAGTAGTGAGTCAGTTCACTCTTTGCAGACCTATAGGCCTGGTAACCAGAGTGAACCTTATGGATTCGCAAAAGGAGGACCTGGGCCTCCCTGGCCGTAAGTACACCCAGTCCTTTTGAGTGTGAGCGACAAACTTTCAGGGAAGACCCTTTGCATGGATGGGGTGGTGGCTGCCTGAATGGAGTGCTATTTAGTTAAGAGACAGACTTCTCTATGAAACTAAGAACTCCTCGGAGGCAGAGACCATGTTCTGCCCAAGAAGAAAAGATACCATTGAGGTCCTTGCCCTTAGTGAGGCTTCTTGGTCTGAATGACTGCATGGGTCCCAGACTGGGGGCCAAAAGGCCTGACTTGAGTCTGGCCAGTTCTGGCCCCTCTACACCTAGTGTTCCTTATATGTAAAAGGCTAATGGGGTCGTTTACATGCCTTTCAAATATACTTTGACTGAATCAGGAAATTATTAGGCATGTCTTTGAGAAGGGTGGGAGGAAATGAGAGAATGAATGAGCCAAATCCAGGAGAGGAATTAGAAACAGTTCAGGTCTTAAGCTAGAGCTGTCAGTCAGCTTGCCTCTTTTCTTTTTTTGTTTTTTTTCTTTTTTCTTTCTTTTTTTTTTTTTTTTACTGCCTCAGCGTGGGTCCCATGGTACTTCGGATTGTTGGGGCTCTGCACCGTGATAACTAGTGGCTGCATCCTCTTACTCCACTGGAGGAAGAACCTGAGGAGGAGACAGCGTGCACAGCAGTGGGTGGAGGTGATGAAAGCTGCCACCTTTAGTTATAGCCCACTGCTGTACTGGGTCAACAAACGACGCAGATATGGCATGACTGCTGCCATCAGAATAGACCCTCCCCGGGCTGTTGACAATACTGACATTCAACTCCAAATTCCGGATCTTCCTTCAGAGCCCCACCCCCGGGAAGACAGGCGTCATGCCTTAAGAGGCAGAAGCCCCAAGGAGGAAGCCTCTGTTCCCCTTCAGCCTGCTCTGGTGGTCCCACAGCAGCCCTCTCCTAAGGAGATGCCAGAGTGCCAGACCCCATCGCCATGCAGAAGCCCCAAGGAGGAAGCCCCTGTTACCCTCCAACCTGCTCTGGTGGTCCCACAGCAGCCCTCACCTAAGGGGATGACAGAGCACCAGACCCCATCATCCTTTCTGATTGTCTTTCCAGAGATCCCCTCTGCCCCTCCCCTCCACACCCTGAACTTTCCTCCCATGCTGTCCCACTCTGCCTCCTACCCCTTTCTCACGGCTCCTAAAAGGAAGGTTCACTTCTAGTCCCTTCCCACACTGGCCAGAGGGGTGAACTGACCAATGTGTAGACTTTTACTTCAGTGTCGAAGCCTCCTGTCACTGAACGTGAGAGATTCAGGGGCCAGGTATTATAAAAAGGAGTCAAAAGTCAAGACTGTGTTCCTGATACACAGGTCATAACCCATATAGATGTTACATAGTAAAGTTTTCTGAAAAGTCAGAGTCATTTGTGTCTCATTTGACAGTAGGAAAGCAATGTCCTTCCCCAGTGTGATGGTGGCACAAGTCTCACCAATACAGTGAGAACTGGAGGCTGGCTCTGAAGAGACACACTGAGCCAATACTTGTGGATGAGCTCAATTCCCTCCATCAAGTATTCAATGTGTTCAAGACCCTGGGCTAGGTCCCCAAAGGCACTGCTCTTCTGCAGGATGGGAAGTAAAATTGCCACAAGAGTAACAATTGCCAATGGCACACAGCTACAGCAGTCCACAGTGGCTATGCCACTGGCCAAGCAAGTCATCATGAGGTCAGTGAACCTCACCACACTATGTGCTGACTGGGTGATGTCTATGATGTATGGACTCTTAGCTGGTTGTTTCTCTACATTATTTCTAACAGAACAACACTGCAAAATGGTTATTATGATTTTTCTTTTTCTGATGAGGAGACAGGTTCCAAGGGAATATGCCATTTCTTTTTGTTGTTATTTTTGCTGATCCACTTCTCCCATGTACGTCTGCCTGGCATTACAATTCCTGGTCTTTCCACCCCATGATATCCCTTCCCTAATCATGTCTTCTTAAAACATCCTTGGTGAAAGAATGCTTCACTGTGTATGGAGTGTCATCAGCTTGGTCTACAGATTTGCTTACTGAAAGGGCTGGTGGTAACCACCTAATATCATATGGAGTAACACATCCAAAGCACTATCTTAAGATATCCACAGCTGCACAAAAGTTGAGTCCCCTGTCATTCTTCTACATGGGAATATAAATAATTTTTCTACTTTCTGAATAAGGTCCAAAAAGGAGACACAAAGATAATTATCAGATATTTGGCCCCAGTTTAGAGATAAGAAAGCCTGAAAGCCTGATTCTGTCACACAAATTTTTCCCATTTACTTTGAAAATGAGCAAAACCACTTACCATATTTCATCTAAACTTTAAATGTACACGTCCCTGAGAGAAGTGTCTGTTTTTGCCTATTTTGTGGTGTGTGGTGTGTGTTTGTGATTCTCAGAAGTTAGTAAACATGTAGCCAATTTTTTTCTTTTTTACCCCCTCTGTGTGGGCTGAAGGGCTTAGATCCAGCAACTGCAAAGAAAGCCTGATTTCTATCCACATGACCTCTAGCAATATATTTTAAGCAATTTTTATTTTTTAAAGTTAAGTGGAACCATTTCTTCCTTGTATAAACATGATCTTATATTGTATCTCAAAATACAAAACAGGACAACGCAGATCTCTGGAAGAACAAGGGCAGAAGTTCACTTCTCTATCACCTTGCCCCCTGGTCACCTTGCCCCCTTCAACTCTGCAGAGACCTAAAGCCCCTGACATATAGTCTTCACTGCTTCACACCCAAGACTCTAATTCTGAAGGTAGATTCTAGGACATTAATTTGTGCCAATGATCAGTTAGCCCCTGCTTTCAAAGGAGGACAGAAGCCATAAACATAAATCAAAGAAGATTTGCTTTCTCTTAAAAATCAAGGGAGTGGGGGGAGGCTTTGTAACACACAGTGACAAAAAAAAACAAAATGATTTATTCAGATAAATTGAAATGGCTGTCACTGATATGAAATGAAGCTCAAACTGAGTTTTTAAAAAAAATTGGAATTCACCCTGTAAAATGAACCAAAATGGCTTATGTGTGACAAAAATAGCTGCACTAGAACAAAAGTAGATTTGCATTATTTCATATAAGAATACAAGTTAGGTTAGGTTCATGTAACAAAAAATACATGTTCTGTAAAATCTCAGAATACCCAAATGTGTTCTGGTTTGGATATGATAGAAACAAAATCTAGTTGGTGATGGTAAGCAAGCCAATGAGATGCACAGCAAACAAAAAGCTGTCAATAAAAACTACTTGACAGGACACTGATCCCATGGGAGTCAAAATTCTCCACTGTGACCAGCAGCACTAGCACAGGGGGGTGGAGGGGTTATGTGCAGCAATGCAAAGAAAGGAAACTGCTATAGAATGCAAAACAGCCAGCAGCAGAGGAAGGGTGTCCACTCCTCAGCTTTGTTGCCACAGACCCACTCCTGGGTGCCAGGTACATTGCAGCATCGTGAAGTCAGGCACTTTATTCCTATGGGAATTCTACAGGACCTGGTACCTCTCTGAATAATGAAGAGGCTCTTTAAGTAAACATTATAATTCCAGATTATATATATATATTATCTGGAATTATAATGTTTACTTAAAGAGCCTATATATATATATATATATATATATATATATATATATATATATATAATCAGAAAGAAATGCTTTGGGAAACTAAAGAAAGAAGATGTAGGAGCTGCCACACAGAAGAGCTAAAGGATTGCAAATGAAATCCAAACTAACATCACAACCTAATCTTTCTCAGAGAGCTGAGAATGTGGCAGTGGATGCTTGACTATAGCTCAACACAAGGACTAGGCTGGGTAAAATAAAACAATTGATTATTTATGGATTTTTAAATTGGAAACTTAAAATTGCCACTGTACTTACATAGTTGTTTTCCCATAGTCATGACTCACTATTTCAACACAGCTCCTAGTATAAAGAAACATCCAGTCATTTAGTGACATCACTCTAAGTAAGGATGTAATTGTTGATCCTCTTAAACAATCTGCTAGTGGATCAGCCTCAAACTGAAAAAGAATCACAAGACATAAATTACTGCTTTTTCAACATCAACATTATCCAAGGGCATTTACATTGTATATTGGTGCTATTTTCTACTGAAATCTCATAATTCTAGTCTTAACAAGGAGTGGATTGGAACTTGGATTCTATCCTGGGTGATATGAAGTTTTCGTTGAGAGTCCATTAGACTGAGATGATTCCAGGGCTTCAGCTTCCTCCACAGGTACATGGAGAATTAATGTAAAAATGTTACACCAAAACTAGGAAACAGTTTAATTTTTAGTAAAATGAAACTAGGAAATTTACCAATTTACACAAACTGCTAACCAACATCTATGTAGGGTCTTTTGACTCTAGTCAAATATTTTTTTTTCATTCTACTTCTACATCAGCCTATGGAAGCTCACTGCCCACACTGCTGCCATGAAACCCTGAACCTCTTCTGGTTCTCAGTGCTGCCTGATTCATTAATCCTTCTTTGCTCTGATACTGTTAAATCTTTAGTCTTTCCTTTTAACATAGGTTCCTCTGCATCATTTTGATTCTATGTATTTGATCCTTAGGGATACAATTGGGAGATCAGTCTTCCAACTGCCATGAGCAAATGTCTACAATGTTAGATAAAGAGATGACATAGCTCCCTATAGCAAAGTGCTCTTCATACATTCTGATTCAGTGTTTGCCTGTTGTCTCACAGAAAAAAAAAAAAAAACAGAGATACTGAAAAGAGCAACAGTCATAGCTATAAACATGACTGCATGGGTTCCTTTGTGCATTACTCTTTATTTGACCCCACAATGACATGAATATCTTCAAAATCCATCTTACTGATTTGTAATGTTGGAAGAGTCTTACTTCTTTCAAAGTTCCTCCTAAGAAAATCTAGGTCAAACCTAAAACATTAGTATTTTAAGTTCTCTTTGTGCATTCTGGGATCTGAAAATTAACATTCCTTTTGTGATCAATCCAAGGAAAATAATCAATGACAATTAGATATTTGCAAATCAGGACTACTTTCCTTGAATAAATTACTGCCTGTCCTCAGTGTTGAAATACTGAAATTCACTAGTGGATGTGTTTCTGTTCATGATGGCAGTAGCTAGCTGAGGAAGGATGCTCTGTGTTCCCTGCTGGGAGTTTACAGTATGTTACTGAGGAAGGATGTTCTCCCTCATTACAGGGATTTAAGCTAGCAGCTCAGCAAGAGCGTCTGGGAAGAATTACCTTTCCCTATCATTGTATAATATGCACCTAGTCCATAATAGGAAAAAAATCATGATCTTTATTGTTGAAATTTAAGAAATTGGAAAATATCATGACGTGAATGCCATTATCCAGCCTTCCCTCTGCAGAACACCTGCCCATCTGGAAACACCCATGAATCACTGACATAAGCCCCCTGAGATCAGCTTCCTAAGAGGTAGGGATTTGGATACAGAATCCCTCTTTCTTCTCACTGAACCACTTTTTAAATACAATCACTTTCTTTGCCTCAACTACTTAGTTGTCAGTTGACTGGTCAGTTGTGGGGCAAGCAGCTGGACCTTAACCCTGGTAACAATATAGAACTCTGAAATAATCTTGTCCCTGGATTCACATTTGTTCAGGCAAAAGCATCTCTCGTTCATTATTCCTGCATCTCCTAACATTACAGAATCAGAAAACCTGGAATTGCTCACGCTCCTCCCCAAAAGAAAACCATTTTCTCAGCCAGGTGCAGTGACACATGCCTGTAATCCCAGCAGCTAGAGAGGCTGAGGCAGGAGGATCCCATGTTCAAAGCAAGCCTCAGCAATGGCAAAGGGCTTAGCAACTCAGTGGTACTCTTGTCTCTAAGTAAAATCCAAAGTCGAGCTGGGAATGTGGCTCAGTGGTTGATTGCCCCAGATTTCAACCCTGGTACAAAAACAACAACAACAAAAAGTTCTAAACATTAGCCATGGGCATTTTTTAATAGAAGAATCTAAGATGCTAAGGGATATACACAGAGCTCAACCTCTGTGCACACACCAAGCAGGCACAAGCACAGTCAGAAAACTAGTACTTACTAGAGTCTTGACTTGACAAACTCCTTCAGTACTGTCATGCTTCTCATGGGACTGTCTCATATCTTTAGACAGGACCTCATCATTCTACACTCTTTACACATTGCATCTATTAGACCATTTTGTAAAAAGTTAAAAATATGGCTACACAAGCAAGAATAAATTTATATTAGAGAAAACTATGGTAGTGGGAGTGGTGGAGCCCCACCCAACCAACTTAGGTGTTACAATTCTGGGTCATAGACTTCTGCAAAAACACTATTTCCAAATCATGATTAAATAGTGACTTATACTTTTTGATATTAATATTCAGAGACTAAACTGGGAAGGGGCTCTATCACTGAGCTACATCCTTGCCCCTCCCCTTTTTTTAGGCAGGGCTTCACTAATGTGCCTGCACTGGCCTCAAATTCATCATCAAATTTGCCTTGGCCTGTGTAGCTGTGATTATAGATGCACACCATGACAACAGCTAAATCTAACTTTTAAAGACAGAGTTGTCTTCTACAGAGACGACATCAGTCACCATAACCTGTCAGGTATCACAGCTCAGCAAGATATACATGTGAACCAGGAATAAGCCTATGGCACTTTTTCCATCTGCCTTTGCTGACCAAGAGACCATCATTGTGGTTCCTGTTGGCATACATGGCCCACATGTTATACATCCCACAAAGAATTACACTAAAGTGACTATTCTCTTTTCTACCCTTGTATGCAGTGATGGCTGAGAGGCACTTAAGAGTATACAGGGCTCACTGACCTTGCTTTGACAATTCCTAAAGCACTCTGAAAACTTTTAAGAACACTTGCACTAATGGGGAAGGGCAAACCCTGACCCCTTTTTAAAATTTCAATTACAGATCTACACCCAACATTTCTTCTCGGTCTTTCCCCCTAAGCTCATAGTTCCTCTTTCCAGGAGGAAAAGACATTTTTTAAACAAGATGTCACAAACACCTTCCTACACTTATGCTGCAATTCTCCAATGGCAAACTGCCTTTCCTCCCAACAAAAAATAGTGATTCTGCTAGAGCGTTCCACATCACTCATCAACAAGGACCTTGCAAATGATAATCTGTCACAAGGATTCTGGCACCAGGTGTTTCTTAAGCACCTGGGAAGTTCAAGAGTCCTCACACCTCAAAGAAGACAACTTCAGATCTGGCATTTGTGATTATTCTTCTTAAGCTAGCCTCCTAGTTTCAATTCTTAAGATACTGATGCAGGTATACATGTCTTTTCCTTAAAGAGGTTTGTAATTATTTGCTGAGAGCCACAACCAAGTCAAGATGATGCCTTGCACTTTGCCAGAGGGAGTGGTTTGAGAAGTAATGCCAGCGAGCTATTAAGATGATGTTAATTGAGTTAAGCTGTGTATAATTATTAAGATGAAGTAATGCCAGCGAGCCGTTAAGATGATAGAGATTCCTTGTTGGCTAATTGCTGTACCTAGATGAAGTTAATTGAGTTAAGATGTGTATAATTGTTAAGATGATGAGGATTGCTGTAACTGGATGATGCTAAATTGAAACAGGCTGTGTATTCAGTTAGGTATAAATACCTCTGCCATCCTACAATAAAGCGACTCTCGCCGTATCAACCTTCACAAGTTTCTTGTCAACCCCTGGTTATTTTGCCCAGCCAGACTGCAACAATTATTTAGAAAAACCCCTGGGATTCACCTGTGTCCCTGTCCTAGAACTTTCTCATGGTATGGAGTTCACTGATTCTGCAGTTTGTAACTCCATCAGAGCCTTTCATATCTCCAGCCCATTCAAGCCAGCTTCTTCCAGGCTCCCCAATCCCAGAAGATGATGCCATCATCCACCCAAATCCTCTCCTTTTTCTGGCACCCAAAACATCCACACTATCAACAAGGCCTGCCCATTCCTCTCCAAGCCAGGACAACACCATTTACATGAGTACCTTTAACAACCACCTCATTGGGTACCTTACCTCCATTTTTATGTAGACACGGCCCACACTTTGTACATATTGATAAAATAGTATTGAAAAAGAGATCTCTTGAGCTGGGGATGTGACTCAGTGGTAGAGTGCTTGCTTAGCATGCTCAAGGACCCAGGTTCAATCCCAGGGCCACAATAAGATTAAGAAAAACAAAACAATAACACCTCTACCCCCCAAAAAAAACAGAATCACTTGATTAATCTACATAACACTACATGACCTTGGGAAAGTCCAATTTGTCCCACAGAACAAAGATCTACACAAGGGGCTCCCTACCTGACCCTCCAATAAGGGTGCAGCCCTTGCCTGCTCCTACATCCCTGCCCTGTATTCACCTTACTTCTCTAGAGAACACTTCAGTTGTTTGAGATAGGGTCACAACAGGCCCATCTTAAAAAGTGTGTCTTTGTGCCTCTGACATCCCCTTCATTCTCCTCTCCCTGATTTGCATACAGCTCACTCCTGACATGTATATTTCAGCTTCTCACGAGTTTTCCATGACCACACAATCTAAAGGGCCATGAGAGAGTCCCCATAACATGAAATACTATCAGAATGGATCCATCTTATCTGCCTGCTGTGAGAACCCAAGTTCCACAATCAGGAGACTCAACTGTCCTAGCATGCACAGCCAAGATGCAACTGAGGCCCTAACTCCTTTTGGAGAAATTACAGAAGAACTGAAGGTGGCCCACATGCCAGGGTAACGTTGTCACTGGACCATTCCCTTAAATGCCCATTAGAGTGCAGTGTATTTCCAATGGCTCCACATGGCTATATTTTGGATTCTTATAAACGAATAGAACTCTTTTCCATATCATTCATCTGCAACTTATTTCTAGTTGCTCCAAGTGTCTGGCTCCAAGTGTTTGATCATTCTTTCATTTGTCAAAACTAGAAAGTCAACCATGTCAACTGGCGCATCATGGTTTACTGAGCTAAGTTTACTTATTTCTTTGTGCACACTCAAATTTGAGATTGGGGAACCCATGAATTGTAAGGCTTAGCACATAATTGGCATCACATCAAATGTAATTGATCATTTTTACTCTTTTTGCACCATATACTACAGAGCTAAGACTTCTAGACATGTACATTTTTCTATCTGAAGATTGACCATATTTTATTTTTATCCAATAGTACATGTACATGTTGAAAACTATTCTAGCCACTTCTAATGCTAACAGAGGGGCCCTGCTAGAACTGTCTAATGATGCCATATTGCCCCCTACACAGGCACTTGAACACATGGATAATGAATGAAGCTGTCCTAGTCCCCAAAGGAGACTATGTTAATACTGTATATCTATATTTATGCTTCCTAAATAAGACTTCAGAGAATTTGATTCTACTGAGGTTAAAAATTCTAATATTCAAATATATTTTATAAATAAAATTTCCTACCTGCTGATAGAGGCCCACAATTCTTTTTTGGCTGCCATCCGTTTTTTCAAATGTATCTCTGGGAGTCTGATCCCAATTGACACCATCCACTCTATAGGTTCTGTTCTTGTATCTGTGGTATAATCCCAACATAAGAGTATATTTTTGACTTAGCCATTGCATACAAAAGTATTCTTAATCCTCCAAGTAATTGGAGGATATATTAATACTCAATTTACATACTGTACAACTCACCCATTTAAGTGGATTAGCCAATGGCTTTCAGTGTATCTGCAGAGTTGTACAATCAACAATCTTAGTATAGTTCTACCTCCCCTGAAAGAGCATCAGAACCACAAGCAACCACTCATTTCTACCCCAGCCTCCTAACCCTAAGTCAGCTAGAAATCAACTTCCTACCTCCTAAGAGTTGCCTTCTCAAGTATCATGTGAATTGAATTACACATGTAATCTTTCCTGACTTTCACTTAGCTTTATGTTTTCAAGGTTAATTTGGGCTGGAGCAAGTGTTGGTAACTGATTTCTTTCTATTACCAAATAATGTCCTATTGTAACCAGAAGCAATTCCCCATGTGTATAATCCCAGAGACTAGAAAGACTGAGTTAGGAGGATGACAAGGTCCAGGCCATCCTGAGCAACTTAGCAAGACCCCGTCACAAAGAAAGAGGGGGTTGGGACTTTAGCTCAGTAGAGGAGCACTGCCTACCATGGGTGAGGCCCTGGGTTTTGTATCTAATATCAAAATCTTATATACATACAATGCATATGTATACACACAAATACATACATATTTTCTGTTGGATGGTTGTATCACATTTGTTTATCTGTATACCACTTGATGGACCTTAGGGTTATTTATACTTTTGGTAATTATGAAGAATGTTATGGACAATCTAGTACCAATTTTGGCAGACAAAACTTTTCATTACTTGGGGTGGGGCTGTGGCTCAATGGTAGACTGCTTGCATAGCATGCGTAAGGCTCTGTATTTGATTCTCAGCACATCACATGAATAAATAAAATAAAGGTCTCTCAAGTAATAAAAATATTTTTAAAACATTTTTAAAGTTTTCAGTTCTTTTAGATATATAACTAGGAGTGGAATTCTGGGTCATGTGGTGTGCTATCTCTGGTCTGACATTTCCTCAAATTATATTTTTCAAAGAAACTACATTATTTTACATTTCTACTGCAATGTAGGAAGGTGGGTTCTACATTTCCCAATTACTTACCAAGTTGTTAATATCTGGTTTTATTTTAGCTATCCTCATGGATGTGGAGTAGTACCTTATTTTGAGTCTCACTGGATGATAATGTTGAACATTTTTTTTATGTGCTCACTGGCCCAGAATATCTGCTTTAGAGGAAGGTCTCTAGAGAAAGGTCTACTCAGATGATGTGTCCTTTATTTAAACATTGGCTATCTTTGTGTTGGGTTCTGTTCTTTATTTATTCTGAATACATTTTCTTTTAAGACATGTTACTTGCACATATTTTGTCCTTGTCTGTCAGTTATCTTTCCGAATTTTTGACAAGATACTTTGAACAAAAGTTGTTAACTTGAAGTTCAATCTACTTCATATTGTCCTTTATCACTGTGCTCTTGCTGTCCTATCCGAGAAGAGTTTGCCTAATAAAGTCAAAATTTACTCCTATACATTTAAAGAAAATCCCCCTTTAGCTCTTATGTACATATAGGTCTATTTTGAGTTAGTTCTGGAATTAAATTTGGGTTAAACTCTGTGCACTGTGTCAGGAGTCAGGTGGATATCCAGTCACCCCAGCATATAACTGACAAGACTTTTCCCCCTTGTTTAATTATCTTGACATTCCTGTCAAACTAATAACTACAAAGACGAGGGCCAACATCTGGACTAAGCTCTTTTACACTGGCCCGCAGGTCAATCTTCGTGCCAGTATCACCCTGTCTCAACTATTGTCACTTTTTAACAAATTCACAGTTGGGAAAAGTGAGTTCTCCAACTTTGTTCTTTGAAGATTGCTTTGGTAAAGTAATTGGTTATTCAAATCCACTGTCTTATCAAGTTAATACTTCTTGTGTAAGAGAAAAATTAAGATAAAATATTCCAATAAAAAGTAGCCAATGCATTATACTTAAGTGCTGATTTTTAAAAATAGCCTGTCATTCACCCAAAAAATAAAAAGAGAAAAGAAATGCAAAAAATTACATGCTGCTCTGGGCAAGCAGACCCAATGAATGGGCATCAGGGACTGAGGGACAGTAGAGCCTAGAGACCCTCTACCAGGCTGTGTAATCAGATGAGATGAGCAGCAAATAGTTCTTATGATGTAGAGTTCATGCTATTTCTAGTCCTAAACTTTAATCTTCAGTGATTTGCATCTTTTGTTTGGGCAGAAGCAGTAATCAAATTGATGATTGTGTAAAAATTTTAAAAAACTTAGACTTACTTTGTTAAAATAATTAACCCAACAAATTCTTTGACTACTTTCTCTTGGGTATTTCTTGCAGTTTTTTTCAAATATCTTCATTACAAAATCATAAGTAGTTTCCATTCAGATTACTTCATGGCTCAGGTTGGCACAGAGAGTAAGGCTGTTTTCATATGGAAGAATGCAAGGAATATCGACAGACAAGATTTCCAACCAGCAAGCAGAAGAAACTGCAGGATGGGATGAAGGTCAAGCTCTGCACATTAAGCAAAACGTTTCAGGGACTGAGCTCTGTGTCTAAAATAGATACAAGTCAACTGGTTTTGTTTTCTTAATTTTAGCAATAATTTTACATAAATATATATGTAGATATATGTACATATGTACACATATAGAGAGAGAGATACATATATACATATAAATATATGTAGACATATACATATGTATATGTATTATATATTTTATATTACACATATATTATATGCAAACATACATAGGCACACCTCAACTAATAATATAGATGTATAAAATAAGTAAAACTGCTATTAAAATTTTTTCAGAGAGAAAACTATTTCTCAATTTTTAGTTGATTTAGGCTTTCTACAGTGTTTTTTTTAATAACTGAATACTGGGGTCCGTCCCTAATATCAAAATCTTATGTAAATATAATGTATATGTATACACACAAATCCACACATATTTTCTGTTAGATGGATATATCCCATTTGTTTATCAATATACCAGTTGATAGACAGAAGTTTAATTGCTTTGCAAGCAAAGGAAAAACACAGGGGACTCTTATACCAGAGGCTGTGATTCTGCACATCAGGGGGAACAGAGGGTTTTTAATGATGTGATTTCAGGTGTGTCTGGTCCTACTTCACTTGATAATCTGAGATATAATCATTTTTTAAATCTTCTGGTGCCATCCCCAACTCTGAATTTCTTCACTCCTGTGGTGGATGTGTGCTCAAGGACAGATATCTGGACAAAAAGTAATCCTGTTCCCCCCCAGATTAGGTACAGGTGAAAGGTTAATAAAATAGGTACTTGTCACTCTGTTTCTCTATATGCTTAACAAAACACTGTTGAAATCTTAAGAACTGTTTGCTAATCTTGTTCTCAGAATGTGCTGTCCCCAACTATGGACTGTCTGCTAATCTTGTTCCCAGAATGAGCTGTCCCCAACTGCCAAACTACAAAATGTAACTTCTCTCCCTGCCCTCTCCAGGGAAAGTATATAAGCTCTGCTCAAGCTGTTCTCAGGGCTCTATCTCTCTTTGCTATAGAGAGCTCAGGCCCCAGCATGCTGGTCTCCAAATAAAGCCACCCTTCTGCTATTGCATAAGACAGTCTCTTGTGGTCTCTTACTCTGACGTTTCGCCGGACCCTTACATTTGGTGCACTGGCCGGGAACTGCGCATCGCCGGACAGGGAGACCTCAACAAGACTCCTTTAGAGGGGTAAGTAAGGCGCCTTATCTTCTTCTTCTTCTCCTCCTCCTTCTTCTCCTTCTTGTTTTTCCTTTGCGATCGCTCAGAGTCTGGTTTGGGGCTGGAGAGCGTAAGCTCTCAGAGCCTTCTGGTTTTAGAGCCTTCTGGTTTTGGGCTGGAGAGCATAAGCTCTCAGAGCCTTCTGGTTTTTCTGGTTTTCTGGTTTTGGGTTGACAGAGTGTGGTTGTCAGCGGAGAGCGTAAGCTCCCCCTGGCGGTGGTGGATAGACGTGTCCCTGAAGCCACAGACCACATCTCCTCAAGAGACGCTTTGGGAGACTCTCGGGGGGACGGAGGTGCCCCCATCTGGGAGGGACAAGGTGCCCTCATCTGTATTCTGCTGCCAACCCGTCTGGTCTTGCCGGCAACTATTCTTTCTCTCAGGTTGAATTCACTGTCTGTTTTTAATCTTTGCCTCTGAACTTGTGTTACACGTTTACTGTTTACTGTGTGTCCGTGTTTGTGTCACGTTTGTATTGTCCCTGTCTTTGTTCAAGTAACTTTCATTATAGGACAGAGTCATTCACTGGACTGAAGTCCGCTTAAGGGCTCAGAATCTTTCTTTTTCAGTAAAACACCGAACCTGGCACACTCTCTGTGCCTCAGAATGGCCCACCTTTGGAATTGGATGGCCTCCAGAAGGATCTTTCTACTCCCCACTAATTTGAAAAGGCAGAGATATTGTCTTTGTCTTTCAGCTGGGACCACATAGCCATCCAGATCAACAGCCGTATAACTTAACTTGGCAGGACCTTTGTGAATCTCCTCCTCCTTGGGTGAAAGCTTTTCTTGTCCCTGTTCCTGCTCCTACCCCTCCCCCTATGATTCTATCTCTCAAACCTCCTCCTCCACCCTTTGTTCTCCCTGAGTCTCAAGATTTGACTCTGCTGGATTCTCCTCCCTTTCCTTATCCCCTGCCTCTGTTCCCCAACCCCCAGAACCCTCCAGATGACTTCCCCGAGGTACACATAGTCCCTCCTCCCCTGGAGGAAGCTGGCCTGGCTAAAGGAACTTGCCAGCAGCGAATGATTAAAAACCCTGAAGCCTCATGATACTTCCCCTCCGTCCTTATGGGCCAATGATAGAAGATGGCCATGGTGGAGAAATGCAAGCCTACCAGTATTGGCCTTTCTCCTCTTCAGACCTATATAACTGGAAAAATATCAATCCCCCTTTTTCCGAGGACCCCACCCAGCTCACAGGTCTGATTGAGTCATTGATGTTTTCACACCAGCCTACTTGGGATGACGGCCAACAACTCTTAGGCACTCTCTTCATGACAGAGGAACAAAAAAGAATCCTCCTGGAAGCAAGAAAAAAATATCCTCGGACCAGATGGGCAACCGACACAACTTCCCCTTGAACCGACCCAACTGGGACCTCAACACCTTTGAAGGTAGGGAGCATCTGTCCACTTATTGCCGGGCTCTAATAGCGGGTCTCCAAGCAGCCGCTAGATGGCCAACTAATTTGGCCAAGGTAAGAGAGATTATTCAAGGGCCTAATAAATCACCTTCTATGTTTCTGGAGAGAATTATGGAGGCATATAGGAGATATACTCCTTTTGATCCTCAGGCAGAGGATCAAAAGGCATCTGTCACGATGGCCTTTATTGGGCAAGCTTCCCTGGATATTAAAAGAAAGTTACAATGCTTAGATGGATTACAAGATTTGACTTTGAGAGATTTAGTCAGAGAAGCCGAGAAGGTATACTATAAGAGAGAAACTGAGGAAGAGAAGGAACAAAGGAGGGAGAAAGAAAGGGAGCAAAGGGAGGATGAAAGAAGCAAAAGACAAACTGAGGCATTGACTAAGGTCCTGGTCACAACAACAAATAGGCCAGAAGTTAGGAGACAGGGAGACAGAAAGGGATACCTGGGCCCACGCCAAAAGCTACATCTGGCCTCAGATCAATGTGCCTACTGTAGAAAAAAAAGGACACTAGGTCAAAGAGTGCCCTAGAAAGAAACAGCCACGCCAACCAGCCATTCTAACTTTGAAGGATGACTAGGAAAGTCAGGGCTCGGATCCCCTCCCCGAGCTCAAGGTAACTTTTGAAGTGGAGGGGACCCCAGTAAACTTTGAAGTGGATACAGGGGCAATATACTCAGCCCTTAAGGCCCCATTGGGCCCTCTATCAACTAAAAGGTCTCTAGTTCAAGGGGCTAATGGCAGTAAATATCGGGCTTGGACAACTAAGAGGACCATGGACCTGGGAAAAGGAAAAATCCATCACTCCTTCCTAGTGATCCCAGAATGCCCAGCCCCATTGATGGGCAGAGATCTGCTCACCAAACTCCGGGCCAGAATAACTTTTAACCCTGAAGGCCCCCAAATGGAATTTCTAAATCCTTCAGTAAAAACTCCTATAGTCATGGCTTTAACTATGTCAGTAGAAGATGAACATCAACTCTTCACACCCCCCAAGACTGATCAAACAGGCAAGCTACCCCAGAAATGGATAACAGATTACCCAGATGCCTGGGCAGAAACTGCTGGGTTAGGCCTAGCTGTAAAACAACCTCCAATAATGGTGGAATTAAAAACCTCAGCCTCCCCAATTAATATTAACAATATCCTCTGAGCAAAGAAGCTAATGATGGGATAAGGCCCCATATTCAGAAATATCTGGCCTTACGGGTCCTAAGGCCCTGTCAATCGGCCTGCAACACTCCCCTGCTACCAGTAAAAAAGCCAGGAACCGGGGACTATCGCCCCGTTCAAGACCTAAGAGAGATCAACAACAGAGTGCAGGACATTCACCCCACAGTACCTAATCCGTACAATCTGCTTAGCACCCTGAACCCTGAACGAAAATGGTATACTGTCCTGGACTTAAAAGATGCTTTCTTTTGCTTGTCTCTGCATAAAGATAGTCAATTGCTGTTTGCTTTCAAATGGGTAAACCCAGAAACTGGAACGTCTGATCAACTAACTTGGACCAGACTCCCACAGGGGTTCAAAAACTCCCCCACTCTTTTTGATGAAGCCCTCCACAGAGATCTCAATAACTTCAGAACCATGCACCCTGAAGTCACCCTACTCCAATATGTGGATGACCTGCTACTCGCAGCAGACACCAAGGAAAACTGTGAGTCTGAGACCCAAGCACTATTATCCGAGCTGCTGCCAAAAAGGCCCAAATTTGCCAGCAAGAAGGAATCTTCCTGGGCTATTCCCTTAGGGGCAGTAAACAATGGCTCACTGAGCCCAGAAAACAAACCGTTGTGCAGTACCACCCCCATCTAACAAGAGGGCAAATGAAGAGGCTAAATTGGCAGCCCTAAACAGAGTAACCATGTTAACACTTTCCATATGGGGGAAATATGAGTCAGGAGATTTAACTACATCAGAGCACCCCGACAACTTAACATCTGAGGACACTGACACTGAACTCCTTGACAACACTGAACCCAACTTGCAATTTCAGAAAGCCCTACACTACGTTAAGAATGTACATCAACTCACTCACCTTGGTTCAAAGAAACTGCAGGCATTCCTAAAAGATCAAGAACAGAGTTTTCCACTAACCAGCTCACAGCAAAAAAAAGAATTAGCTGAACGAGTAACAAAAGCCTGTCGGGTTAATGCTTACCCCTCCAAGCTTCCTATAGGAAGGCATCTTCGAGGAACCAAACCAGGATAATTCTGGGAAGTGGACTTTACTGAAATTAAGCCAGCAAGGTATGGACTTAAATATCTCCTAATCTTTGCAGATACATTTTCAGGATGGATTGAAGCCTTCCCCGCAAAAAAAGAAACAGCACAAATGGTGGTCAAGAAGATCCTGAAAGATATTTTTCCAAGATACTGCCTGCCTAAGGTAATAGGGTCCGATAATGGACCGGCGTTCATGACCCAGGTAAGTCAGGGGTTAACCAGGACCCTGGGGATTAATTGGAAGTTACATTGCACTTATAGACCCCAGAGCTCAGGACAGGTAGGAAAAATGAATAGAACCATTAAAGCGACGTTGACAAAATTAAGCTTAGAGACCGGCATAAAAGATTGGACTATGCTCCTGCCTTATGCACTGTTTCGTGCAAGAAATACTCCCTCTGTTTCTTTGTGTAACCTCACCCCCTATGAAATTCTCTATGATGCCCCTCCTCCGATCAGGGACCTGACCCCAACTCTAAGACCTAACGATTCCTTTCACACCCCCTTGCTTGACAGACTTAAAGCTTTTTAAAAAACTCAGTGATACCTGTGGAAACAGCTGGCCACTGCCTACCAACCTGGGAACGAAGGAACTCCACACCGATATCAAGTGGGAAACTTCATCTATGTAAGACGACATCAGGTGTCATCCCTAGAACCCCGCTGGAAAAGACCATACCAGGTGCTACTTATAACACCTACAGAGGTAAAGGTAAACGGAATCACTTCCTGGATCCATGCCTCTCATCTCAAGCCTGTGCCCTGTCCAGATTCTGGTTGGAAATTGGAAAAGACTGGTAACCCTCTCAAATTGCGTATTCGCCATGTGGATAAGGCTATAGACTCTCCCCTTGACCACCAGTGGTTCTAACCCTCATCAGCCCGTACAACAGTGATGGCTAATCACAAACCTTGTCAGCTGGCTATAGATCTTTCCTATTGGGTATCCCTGATAAAAAATCCCACTAAAATTCCATTAAATCCCTTCCGTACCATAGATAATAGAAACAAACATTATGGATGTAGGGACACGAGAGCCAGATGCAGGTTGGTTAACCTAGATTACTATGTTTGCTCGGCGGACTATCAAAGCCACAAACAGTCACGGCTGTGTGGGGGAAAATCCGACATCTTCTGTAAGTCATAAGGATGTAAACATTCAGGGGCTACCTAATGGAACCCAAACCTCTGCCAGTTCTCAGACCATTGCCCCCGTGCTGAAGTAACAGGTACTGAGGTATCTCTCCACCCATTCACTCCTCTCTTCTCCTGTCAGTGCCCACACCGGGTCCCACCAGGACTATCCAAGATGTAATAAAGATGGCCTTTAAAGTTGCTTTATCATTACTAAAAACAGGTTACTAAAAATTTAAAGTCCCTCACAGGCTTTTTGGGATACTCACTCCAGTCTTCCCCTCTGCTCTACCTGTTCTACTACTCAAGTTTTTGTTGCTAGGAAAATCCCAAGCCCCTTTCCCATTATTCTTTTATATCTCTCCTTCCTCATTCTCAGATCCACAGAGCTGCTCTCAGCACCACCTTCCTTGTCCTCCCCCTCTATACCAGGCCCACAGGAAAGTCTTAACTGACCTTCTCCAGAAGTCTTCACTATGGCTGACTTTAGGACTTTCAGCAAAAGAGTCCCTATAAAAGAGTTCAGTATAGATAAACTTCCTCTTTTCATGTTGCTCTGTTCTACTTGGCCACTGGCTGGAAAAATCAGCACTCCTAAGCTAGACACCCCCTTACTAGTTTTTCACAATATATGTAAACAAGGCCTCTGGCCTTGAGCTGGGGCTTCACAGAGATGGCTACATTTCTAAGATAAAAAGTTATCAATTGGGCTCCATGGTAACAGCTGGCAAGGAAAAAAAGAAAGAAAAAGTTCTCCCCCTCCCAGGTGTCCTTGAAAAGTTAACTTGCCCAGAACAGAGAAAAAATAATAATAACAGAAACAAAAACTGCTTTTTGTGAACTTCTGCAGACTGTGAACTTCTGAGCCCCTTCCCTTATATGTTGAGTACAAAATTCTAAAACTACCTAAACTTGGGGTTCAGGGGATTAATTGATTACAACAGAAACAGTGCCCTCTGAATCCAGTTGCAACCGAATAGAACTGTTTCCCTGTCTTCAGTGCTATCTTAGGTGCCTTGCCTTGCCCGTCCCTACAACAGTATAATTCTATATACTTAAACATTATTTATGTTTTCATAAAATGGTCAACAAATGTAATTAATTGTATAATAGTACAGATGTTTCCCAGAGTGCTCTATCATGATGCAGATTCATTTGAAGATCAAATAGAGGAACATACAACCCGGTTTCGCCGAGAACCTGTATCCCTCACTTTAGCCATCTTATTAGGAATGGGAATTGCTGCAGGGGTGGGCACAAGGACTACTGCCCTGGTCCGTGGGACACAACAAATGACCCAATTAGAAACAGCAATGGACCAAAACTTAAAGATATCAGAAACCTCCATCACAGCTTTGCAGGAATCTTTAACCTCTCTCTCTGAAGTTGTTTTACAGAACAGGCGAGGGTTGAACCTCCTCTTCATGAGAGAAGAGGGCCTTTGTGCTGCATTAAGGGAAAAATGTTGTTTTTATGCCGACCATACTAGAGTTATAAAAAATTCTATGAGTAAATTAAAAAGATGCCTTAAAGAGCATCAATGAGAGAGAGACCCAAAAAGGGTGATATAAATCTTGGTTCACACAGTCCCCCTGGTTAACTACGCTTTTATCAGCCCTGGCCGGTCCTTTAATAATTCTTATATTGTTGCTAACTCTAGGACCCTGTTTGCTCAACCATGTAGTTTCCTTTCTCCAATCCCAAATTGGACAAATCAAACTTATGGTAATCAGACAACAATATACCCCACTAGCAGACACGGAATATGACACCCCCCAATGCTCACTTTTATGATTAAAAGTAGCCAGAAGAAGAAGTGGGAAATGAAAGGTTAATAAAATAGGTACTTGTCACTCCGTTTCTCTATATGCTTAACAAAACACTGTTGAAATCTTAAGAACTGTTTGCTAATCTTGTTCCCAGAATGTGCTGTCCCCAACTATGGACTGTCTGCTAATCTTGTTCCCAGAATGAGCTGTCCCCAACTGCCAAACTACAAAATGTAACTTCTCTCCCTGTCCTCTCCAGGGAAAGTATATAAGCTCTGCTCAAGCTGTTCTCAGGGCTCTATCTCTCTTTGCTATAGAGAGCTCGGGCCCCAGCATGCTGGTCTCCAAATAAAGCCACCCTTCTGCTATTGCATAAGACAGTCTCTTGTGGTCTCTTACTCCGACGTTTCATCGGACCCTTACACAGGGAGACGAAGATAAAATTTAAAAAATGATGATTTTAAAATAAGCCTCAGTGGCAGAGCATCATACTCGGGTTTTTCATGTTAAGTTTTTAATTTAATTTATACTTAACTGAACTTTATTTGTCCATGGTGGGTGGGTAGTATTGTTTAAAAGGGCATCAATTTTATACCAGTTCATATAGAGCAACTTTCTAAAAATCATACATTAAATCCATAGAACATTATATTTTCCACTATATACAAACTTATAGTTGTTGAAATCACTTTTATTCCTGCCACTGGAACCCATTTGCTTCAAATTTATCTGCTTCAGAGTTCTAGAAATTTGGAAATCAACTGAAAGGACTCTTTGTCTCAGAGTTGGGGAGTTGACCACCAGGGAGGATAAGGAGGTGTGGAAAACAGTATATGATGAATGGGGAGGGAGAAGAAGCTGGAAATAGAAGCAGGATCACATATCGGGGAGCTCCAATGGGACATGATGATGCCCCCAAAAAACTTGAATAAACAAAAGAGAGATGGTAGGAGCAAAAGCAGGGCTCTTCTGAGCCCTTTTGTACCATTACAACTAGGTAAGACACTTCTTGAGGGTAGGGATGCCCAATGCTCACTGTCCTCCCTGCCCCATTCCCCACTGGAAAATAACTCCCTAACAACTGAAAACACAAGTAGAAGCTGTTGAGGGTGTAAGAGCCCTTTCCTGGGGGCTGCTCTGAGTATTCACCACACAAAGTTGGGAACAGACAATTCTATGGAAAACAACATGCTCATGAGATGTCACATGATGGAGTCCCATATTCCATCAACTGCCAACCACTCTACAAGCACCAGCCCAAGAATTCCAGGTGCTCAGAACCTGGTGATCTCATCTTTAGAGAACAATGGGACTGGGGCCTTCTAGGGACTCCCATTGGTGGACAGAGTAGTGGGTGAGTTCACTTTTTGCAGAGCCATAGACCTGGTAACCAGAGTGAAACTTATGGATTCGCAAAAGGAGGACATGGGCCTTCCAGGCAGTAAGTACACACAGAACTTTGAGTGTGGGGGACAAAATTTCAGGGAAGACCCTTTGCATGGATGGGGTAGTAGATGCCTGAAGGAAGTGCTATTTAGTTAAGAGACAGACTTCTCTAGGAAACTAAGGACTCCTCAAAGGCAGAGACCATGTTCTGCCCAAGCAGAAAAGATACAATTGAGGTCCTTGTTCTTAGTGAGGCTTCTTGGTCTGAATGAATGCATGGGTCCCAGACTGGGGGTCAGAAGGCCTGTCATGAGTCTGGGCAGGTCTGGCCCCTCTAAACCTACTGTTCCTTATATGTAAAAGGCTAATGGGGTCGCTTACATGCCTTTCAAATATAGTTTGACTGAATCAGGAAATTATTAGGCATGTCTTTGACAAGGGTGGGAGGGAATGAGAGAATGAATGAGCCAAATCCAGGAGAGGAATGAGAAACAGTTCAGGTCCCAAGCTAGAGCGGTAAGTCAGAGTGCCACTTTTCTTTTCTTTTTTTTTTTTTTTTTGTTTGTTTGTTTGTTTACTGCCTCAGCATGGGTCCCGTGGTACTTTGGATTGTTGGGGATCTGCACCATGATAACTGGTGGTGGCATCCTCTTACTCCATTGGTGGAAGAATGTGCAGAGGAGACAGCATGCCCAGCAGTGGGTGGAGGTGATGAAAGCTGCCACCTTCAAATATAGCCCACTGCTGTACTGGGTCAACAAACGACGAAGATATGGCATGACTGCTGCCATCAGAATAGACCCTCCCCGGGCTGTTGACAATACTGACATTCAACTCCAAATTTCGGATCTTCCTTCAGAGCCGAACCCCCGTGAAGACAGGCGTCATGCCTTCAGAGACAGCAGCCCTGAGGCAGAAGCCACTGTTACCCTCCAACCTGCTCTGGTGGTCCCACAGCAGCCCTCACCTAAGGGGTTGCCAGAGCGCCAGACCCCATCGCCCTTCCCCAGTGACTTTCCAGAGATCCCCTCTGCCCCTCCCCTCCACACCCTGAACTTTCCTCCCATGCTGTCCCACTCTGCCTCCTACCCCTTTCTCACGGCTCCTAAAAGGAAGGTCCACTTCTATTCCCTTCCCACACTGGCCAGAGGGGTGAACTGACCAATGTGTAGACTTTTACTTCAGTATCGAAGCCTCCTGTCACTGAACATGAGAGATTCAGGGGCCAGGTATTATAAAAAGGAGTCAAAGTCAAGACTGTGTTCCTGATACACAGGTCATAACCCATATAGATGTTACACAGTAAAGTTTTCTGAAAAGTCAGAGTCATTTGTGTCTCATTTGACAGTAGGAAAGCAATGTCCTTCCCCAGTGTGATGATGGCACAAGTCTCACCAATACAATGAGAACTGGAGGCTGGCTCTGAAGAGAAACATTGAGCCAATACTTGTGGATGAGCTCATTTCCCTCCATCAAGCATTCAATGTGTTCAAGACCCTGGGCTAGGACCCTTCTGCAGGATGGGAAGTAAAATTGCCACAAGAGTAACAATTGCCAATGGCACACAGCTACAGAAGTCCACAGTGGCTATGCCACTGGCCACGCAAGTCATCATGAGGTCAGTGAACCTCACCACACTATGTGCTGACTGGGTGATGTCTATGATATATCAATTCTTAGCTGATTGTTTCTCTACATTATTTCTAACAGAACAACACTGCAAAATGGTTATTATGGTTTTTCTTTCTCTTATGAGGAGACAGGTTCCAAGGGAATATGCCATTTCTTTTTGTTGTTATTTTTGCTGATCCTCTTCTCCCATGTACATCTGCCTGGCATTACAATTCCTGGTCTTTCCACCCCATGATATCCCTTCCCTAATCATGTCTTCTTAAAACAAACTTGGTGAAAGAATGCTTCACTCTGTATGGAGTGTCATCAGCTTGGTGTACAGATTTGCTTACTGAAAGGGCTGGTGGTAACCACCTAATATTATATGGAGTAACACATCCAAAGCACTATCTTAAGATATCCATAGCTGCACAAAAGTTGAGTCCCCTGTCATTCTTCTACATGGGAATATAAATAATTTTTCTACTTTCTGAATAAGGTCCAAAAAGGAGACACAAAGATAATTATCAGATATTTGGCCCCAGTTTAGAGATAAGAAAGCCTGAAAGCCTGATTCTGTCACACAAATTTTTCCCATTTACTTTGAAAATGAGCAAAACCACTTACCATATTTCATCTAAACTTTAAATGTACACGTCCCTGAGAGAAGTGTCTGTTTTTGCTTATTTTGTGGTGTGTGGTGTGTGTTTGTGATTCTCAGAAGTTAGTAAACATGTAGCCAATTTTTTCTTTTTTACCCCCTCTGTGTGGGCTGAAGGGCTTAGATCCAGCAACTGCAAAGAAAGCCTGATTTCTATCCACATGACCTCTAGCAATATATTTTAAGCCATTTTCATGTTTTAAAGTTAAGTGGAACCATTTCTTCCTTGTATAAGCATGATCTTATATTGTATCTCAAAATACAAAACAGGACTACGCAGATCTTCTCTGGAAGAACAAGAACAGAGGTTCACTTCTCCATCACCTTGCCCCCTGGTCACCTTGCCCCCTTCAACTCTGCAGAGACCTAAAGCCCCTGACATATAGTCTTCACTGCTTCACACCCAAGACTCTAATTCTGAAGGTAGATTCTAGGACATTAATTTGTGCCAATGATCAGTTAGCCCCTGCTTTCAAAGGAGGACAGAAGCCATAAACATAAATCAAAGAAGATTTGCTTTCTCTTAAAAATCAAGGGAGTGGGGGGAGGCTTTGTAACACACAGTGACAAAAAAAAAACAAAATGATTTATTCAGATAAATTGAAATGGCTGTCACTGATATGAAATGAAGCTCAAACTGAGTTTTTAAAAAAAATTGGAATTCACCCTGTAAAATGAACCAAAATGGCTTATGTGTGACAAAAATAGCTGCACTAGAACAAAAGTAGATTTGCATTATTTCATATAAGAATACAAGTTAGGTTAGGTTCATGTAACAAAAAATACATGTTCTGTAAAATCTCAGAATACCCAAATGTGTTCTGGTTTGGATATGATAGAAACAAAATCTAGTTGGTGATGGTAAGCAAGCCAATGAGATGCACAGCAAACAAAAAGCTGTCAATAAAAACTACTTGACAGGACACTGATCCCATGGGAGTCAAAATTCTCCACTGTGACCAGCAGCACTAGCACAGGGGGGTGGAGGGGTTATGTGCAGCAATGCAAAGAAAGGAAACTGCTATAGAATGCAAAACAGCCAGCAGCAGAGGAAGGGTGTCCACTCCTCAGCTTTGTTGCCACAGACCCACTCCTGGGTGCCAGGTACATTGCAGCATCGTGAAGTCAGGCACTTTATTCCTATGGGAATTCTACAGGACCTGGTACCTCTCTGAATAATGAAGAGGCTCTTTAAGTAAACATTATAATTCCAGATTTATATATATATATATATATATATATATATATATATATATATATATATATTATAATCAGAAAGCAATGCTTTGGGAAACTAAAGAAAGAAGAAGTAGGAGCTGCCACACAGAAGAGCTAAAAAATTGCAAATGAAATCCAAACTCAGATCACTACCCAATCTTTCTCAGAGAGCTGAGAATGTGGCAGTTGATGCTTGACTATAGCTCAACACAAGGACTAGGCTGGGTAAAATAAAACAATTGATTATTTATGGATTTTTAAATTGGAAACTTAAAATTGCCACTGTACTTACATAGTTGTTTTCCCATAGTCGTGACTCACTATTTCAACACAGCTCCTAGTATAAAGAAACATCCAGTCATTTAGTGATATCACTCTAAGTAAGGATGTAATTGTTGATCCTCTTAAACAATCTGCTAGTGGATCAGCCTCAAACTGAAAAAGAATCACAAGACATAAATTACTGCTTTTTCAACATCAACATTATCCAAGGGCATTTACATTGTATATTGGTGCTATTTTCTACTGAAATCTCATAATTCTAGTCTTATCAATGAGTGGATTGGAACTTGGATTCTATCCTAGTTTTTGTTGAGAGTCCATTAGACTGAGATGATTCCAGGGCTTCAGCTTCCTCCACAGGTACATGGAGAATTAATGTAAAAATGTTACACGAAAACTAGGAAACAGTTTAAGTTTTTAGTAAAATGAAACTAGGAAATTTACCAATTTACACAAACTGCTAACCAACATCTATGTAGGGTCTTTTGACTCTAGTCAAATATTTTTTTTTCATTCTACTTCTACATCAGCCTATGGAAGCTCACTGCCCACACTGCTGCCATGAAACCCTGAACCTCTTCTGGTTCTCAGTGCTGCCTGATTCATTATTCCTTCTTTGCTCTGATACTGTTAAAACTTTAGTCTTTCCTTTTAACATAGGTTCCTCTGCATCATTTTGATTCTATGTATTTGATCCTTAGGGATACAATTGGGAGATCAGTCTTCCAACTGCCATGAGCAAATGTCTACAATGTTAGATAAAGAGATGACATAGCTCCCTATAGCAAAGTGCTCTTCATACATTCTGATTCAGTGTTTGTCTGTTGTCTCACAGAAAAAAAACAGGCATACTGAAAAGAGCAACAGTCATAGCTATAAACATGACTGCATGGGTTCCTTTGTGCATTACTCTTTATTTGACCCCACAATGACATGAATATCTTCAAAATCCATCTTACTGATTTGTAATGTTGGAAGAGTCTTACTTCTTTCAAAGTTCCTCCTAAGAAAATCTAGGTCAAACCTAAAACATTAGTATTTTAAGTTCTCTTTGTGCATTCTGGGATCTGAAAATTAACATTCCTTTTGTGATCAATCCAAGGAAAATAATCAATGACAATTAGATATTTGCAAATCAGGACTACTTTCCTTGAATAAATTACTGCCTGTCCTCAGTGTTGAAATACTGAAATTCACTAGTGGATGTGTTTCTGTTCATGATGGCAGTAGCTAGCTGAGGAAGGATGCTCTGTGTTCCCTGCTGGGAGTTTACAGTATGTTACTGAGGAAGGATGTTCTCCCTCATTACAGGGATTTAAGCTAGCAGCTCAGCAAGAGCGTCTGGGAAGAATTACCTTTCCCTATCATTGTATAATATGCACCTAGTCCATAATAGGAAAAAAATCATGATCTTTATTGTTGAAATTTAAGAAATTGGAAAATATCATGACGTGAATGCCATTATCCAGCCTTCCCTCTGCAGAACACCTGCCCATCTGGAAACACCCATGAATCACTGACATAAGCCCCCTGAGATCAGCTTCCTAAGAGGTAGGGATTTGGATACAGAATCCCTCTTTCTTCTCACTGAACCACTTTTTAAATACAATCACTTTCTTTGCCTCAACTACTTAGTTGTCAGTTGACTGGTCAGTTGTGGGGCAAGCAGCTGGACCTTAACCCTGGTAACAATATAGAACTCTGAAATAATCTTGTCCCTGGATTCACATTTGTTCAGGCAAAAGCATCTCTCGTTCATTATTCCTGCATCTCCTAACATTACAGAATCAGAAAACCTGGAATTGCTCACGCTCCTCCCCAAAAGAAAACCATTTTCTCAGCCAGGTGCAGTGACACATGCCTGTAATCCCAGCAGCTAGAGAGGCTGAGGCAGGAGGATCCCATGTTCAAAGCAAGCCTCAGCAATGGCAAAGGGCTTAGCAACTCAGTGGTACTCTTGTCTCTAAGTAAAATCCAAAGTCGAGCTGGGAATGTGGCTCAGTGGTTGATTGCCCCAGATTTCAACCCTGGTACAAAAACAACAACAACAAAAAGTTCTAAACATTAGCCATGGGCATTTTTTAATAGAAGAATCTAAGATGCTAAGGGATATACACAGAGCTCAACCTCTGTGCACACACCAAGCAGGCACAAGCACAGTCAGAAAACTAGTACTTACTAGAGTCTTGACTTGACAAACTCCTTCAGTACTGTCATGCTTCTCATGGGACTGTCTCATATCTTTAGACAGGACCTCATCATTCTACACTCTTTACACATTGCATCTATTAGACCATTTTGTAAAAAGTTAAAAATATGGCTACACAAGCAAGAATAAATTTATATTAGAGAAAACTATGGTAGTGGGAGTGGTGGAGCCCCACCCAACCAACTTAGGTGTTACAATTCTGGGTCATAGACTTCTGCAAAAACACTATTTCCAAATCATGATTAAATAGTGACTTATACTTTTTGATATTAATATTCAGAGACTAAACTGGGAAGGGGCTCTATCACTGAGCTACATCCTTGCCCCTCCCCTTTTTTTAGGCAGGGCTTCACTAATGTGCCTGCACTGGCCTCAAATTCATCATCAAATTTGCCTTGGCCTGTGTAGCTGTGATTATAGATGCACACCATGACAACAGCTAAATCTAACTTTTAAAGACAGAGTTGTCTTCTACAGAGACGACATCAGTCACCATAACCTGTCAGGTATCACAGCTCAGCAAGATATACATGTGAACCAGGAATAAGCCTATGGCACTTTTTCCATCTGCCTTTGCTGACCAAGAGACCATCATTGTGGTTCCTGTTGGCATACATGGCCCACATGTTATACATCCCACAAAGAATTACACTAAAGTGACTATTCTCTTTTCTACCCTTGTATGCAGTGATGGCTGAGAGGCACTTAAGAGTATACAGGGCTCACTGACCTTGCTTTGACAATTCCTAAAGCACTCTGAAAACTTTTAAGAACACTTGCACTAATGGGGAAGGGCAAACCCTGACCCCTTTTTAAAATTTCAATTACAGATCTACACCCAACATTTCTTCTCGGTCTTTCCCCCTAAGCTCATAGTTCCTCTTTCCAGGAGGAAAAGACATTTTTTAAACAAGATGTCACAAACACCTTCCTACACTTATGCTGCAATTCTCCAATGGCAAACTGCCTTTCCTCCCAACAAAAAATAGTGATTCTGCTAGAGCGTTCCACATCACTCATCAACAAGGACCTTGCAAATGATAATCTGTCACAAGGATTCTGGCACCAGGTGTTTCTTAAGCACCTGGGAAGTTCAAGAGTCCTCACACCTCAAAGAAGACAACTTCAGATCTGGCATTTGTGATTATTCTTCTTAAGCTAGCCTCCTAGTTTCAATTCTTAAGATACTGATGCAGGTATACATGTCTTTTCCTTAAAGAGGTTTGTAATTATTTGCTGAGAGCCACAACCAAGTCAAGATGATGCCTTGCACTTTGCCAGAGGGAGTGGTTTGAGAAGTAATGCCAGCGAGCTATTAAGATGATGTTAATTGAGTTAAGCTGTGTATAATTATTAAGATGAAGTAATGCCAGCGAGCCGTTAAGATGATAGAGATTCCTTGTTGGCTAATTGCTGTACCTAGATGAAGTTAATTGAGTTAAGATGTGTATAATTGTTAAGATGATGAGGATTGCTGTAACTGGATGATGCTAAATTGAAACAGGCTGTGTATTCAGTTAGGTATAAATACCTCTGCCATCCTACAATAAAGCGACTCTCGCCGTATCAACCTTCACAAGTTTCTTGTCAACCCCTGGTTATTTTGCCCAGCCAGACTGCAACAATTATTTAGAAAAACCCCTGGGATTCACCTGTGTCCCTGTCCTAGAACTTTCTCATGGTATGGAGTTCACTGATTCTGCAGTTTGTAACTCCATCAGAGCCTTTCATATCTCCAGCCCATTCAAGCCAGCTTCTTCCAGGCTCCCCAATCCCAGAAGATGATGCCATCATCCACCCAAATCCTCTCCTTTTTCTGGCACCCAAAACATCCACACTATCAACAAGGCCTGCCCATTCCTCTCCAAGCCAGGACAACACCATTTACATGAGTACCTTTAACAACCACCTCATTGGGTACCTTACCTCCATTTTTATGTAGACACGGCCCACACTTTGTACATATTGATAAAATAGTATTGAAAAAGAGATCTCTTGAGCTGGGGATGTGACTCAGTGGTAGAGTGCTTGCTTAGCATGCTCAAGGACCCAGGTTCAATCCCAGGGCCACAATAAGATTAAGAAAAACAAAACAATAACACCTCTACCCCCCAAAAAAAACAGAATCACTTGATTAATCTACATAACACTACATGACCTTGGGAAAGTCCAATTTGTCCCACAGAACAAAGATCTACACAAGGGGCTCCCTACCTGACCCTCCAATAAGGGTGCAGCCCTTGCCTGCTCCTACATCCCTGCCCTGTATTCACCTTACTTCTCTAGAGAACACTTCAGTTGTTTGAGATAGGGTCACAACAGGCCCATCTTAAAAAGTGTGTCTTTGTGCCTCTGACATCCCCTTCATTCTCCTCTCCCTGATTTGCATACAGCTCACTCCTGACATGTATATTTCAGCTTCTCACGAGTTTTCCATGACCACACAATCTAAAGGGCCATGAGAGAGTCCCCATAACATGAAATACTATCAGAATGGATCCATCTTATCTGCCTGCTGTGAGAACCCAAGTTCCACAATCAGGAGACTCAACTGTCCTAGCATGCACAGCCAAGATGCAACTGAGGCCCTAACTCCTTTTGGAGAAATTACAGAAGAACTGAAGGTGGCCCACATGCCAGGGTAACGTTGTCACTGGACCATTCCCTTAAATGCCCATTAGAGTGCAGTGTATTTCCAATGGCTCCACATGGCTATATTTTGGATTCTTATAAACGAATAGAACTCTTTTCCATATCATTCATCTGCAACTTATTTCTAGTTGCTCCAAGTGTCTGGCTCCAAGTGTTTGATCATTCTTTCATTTGTCAAAACTAGAAAGTCAACCATGTCAACTGGCGCATCATGGTTTACTGAGCTAAGTTTACTTATTTCTTTGTGCACACTCAAATTTGAGATTGGGGAACCCATGAATTGTAAGGCTTAGCACATAATTGGCATCACATCAAATGTAATTGATCATTTTTACTCTTTTTGCACCATATACTACAGAGCTAAGACTTCTAGACATGTACATTTTTCTATCTGAAGATTGACCATATTTTATTTTTATCCAATAGTACATGTACATGTTGAAAACTATTCTAGCCACTTCTAATGCTAACAGAGGGGCCCTGCTAGAACTGTCTAATGATGCCATATTGCCCCCTACACAGGCACTTGAACACATGGATAATGAATGAAGCTGTCCTAGTCCCCAAAGGAGACTATGTTAATACTGTATATCTATATTTATGCTTCCTAAATAAGACTTCAGAGAATTTGATTCTACTGAGGTTAAAAATTCTAATATTCAAATATATTTTATAAATAAAATTTCCTACCTGCTGATAGAGGCCCACAATTCTTTTTTGGCTGCCATCCGTTTTTTCAAATGTATCTCTGGGAGTCTGATCCCAATTGACACCATCCACTCTATAGGTTCTGTTCTTGTATCTGTGGTATAATCCCAACATAAGAGTATATTTTTGACTTAGCCATTGCATACAAAAGTATTCTTAATCCTCCAAGTAATTGGAGGATATATTAATACTCAATTTACATACTGTACAACTCACCCATTTAAGTGGATTAGCCAATGGCTTTCAGTGTATCTGCAGAGTTGTACAATCAACAATCTTAGTATAGTTCTACCTCCCCTGAAAGAGCATCAGAACCACAAGCAACCACTCATTTCTACCCCAGCCTCCTAACCCTAAGTCAGCTAGAAATCAACTTCCTACCTCCTAAGAGTTGCCTTCTCAAGTATCATGTGAATTGAATTACACATGTAATCTTTCCTGACTTTCACTTAGCTTTATGTTTTCAAGGTTAATTTGGGCTGGAGCAAGTGTTGGTAACTGATTTCTTTCTATTACCAAATAATGTCCTATTGTAACCAGAAGCAATTCCCCATGTGTATAATCCCAGAGACTAGAAAGACTGAGTTAGGAGGATGACAAGGTCCAGGCCATCCTGAGCAACTTAGCAAGACCCCATCACAAAGAAAGAGGGGGTTGGGACTTTAGCTCAGTAGAGGAGCACTGCCTACCATGGGTGAGGCCCTGGGTTTTGTATCTAATATCAAAATCTTATATACATACAATGCATATGTATACACACAAATACATACATATTTTCTGTTGGATGGTTGTATCACATTTGTTTATCTGTATACCACTTGATGGACCTTAGGGTTATTTATACTTTTGGTAATTATGAAGAATGTTATGGACAATCTAGTACCAATTTTGGCAGACAAAACTTTTCATTACTTGGGGTGGGGCTGTGGCTCAATGGTAGACTGCTTGCATAGCATGCGTAAGGCTCTGTATTTGATTCTCAGCACATCACATGAATAAATAAAATAAAGGTCTCTCAAGTAATAAAAATATTTTTAAAACATTTTTAAAGTTTTCAGTTCTTTTAGATATATAACTAGGAGTGGAATTCTGGGTCATGTGGTGTGCTATCTCTGGTCTGACATTTCCTCAAATTATATTTTTCAAAGAAACTACATTATTTTACATTTCTACTGCAATGTAGGAAGGTGGGTTCTACATTTCCCAATTACTTACCAAGTTGTTAATATCTGGTTTTATTTTAGCTATCCTCATGGATGTGGAGTAGTACCTTATTTTGAGTCTCACTGGATGATAATGTTGAACATTTTTTTTATGTGCTCACTGGCCCAGAATATCTGCTTTAGAGGAAGGTCTCTAGAGAAAGGTCTACTCAGATGATGTGTCCTTTATTTAAACATTGGCTATCTTTGTGTTGGGTTCTGTTCTTTATTTATTCTGAATACATTTTCTTTTAAGACATGTTACTTGCACATATTTTGTCCTTGTCTGTCAGTTATCTTTCCGAATTTTTGACAAGATACTTTGAACAAAAGTTGTTAACTTGAAGTTCAATCTACTTCATATTGTCCTTTATCACTGTGCTCTTGCTGTCCTATCCGAGAAGAGTTTGCCTAATAAAGTCAAAATTTACTCCTATACATTTAAAGAAAATCCCCCTTTAGCTCTTATGTACATATAGGTCTATTTTGAGTTAGTTCTGGAATTAAATTTGGGTTAAACTCTGTGCACTGTGTCAGGAGTCAGGTGGATATCCAGTCACCCCAGCATATAACTGACAAGACTTTTCCCCCTTGTTTAATTATCTTGACATTCCTGTCAAACTAATAACTACAAAGACGAGGGCCAACATCTGGACTAAGCTCTTTTACACTGGCCCGCAGGTCAATCTTCGTGCCAGTATCACCCTGTCTCAACTATTGTCACTTTTTAACAAATTCACAGTTGGGAAAAGTGAGTTCTCCAACTTTGTTCTTTGAAGATTGCTTTGGTAAAGTAATTGGTTATTCAAATCCACTGTCTTATCAAGTTAATACTTCTTGTGTAAGAGAAAAATTAAGATAAAATATTCCAATAAAAAGTAGCCAATGCATTATACTTAAGTGCTGATTTTTAAAAATAGCCTGTCATTCACCCAAAAAATAAAAAGAGAAAAGAAATGCAAAAAATTACATGCTGCTCTGGGCAAGCAGACCCAATGAATGGGCATCAGGGACTGAGGGACAGTAGAGCCTAGAGACCCTCTACCAGGCTGTGTAATCAGATGAGATGAGCAGCAAATAGTTCTTATGATGTAGAGTTCATGCTATTTCTAGTCCTAAACTTTAATCTTCAGTGATTTGCATCTTTTGTTTGGGCAGAAGCAGTAATCAAATTGATGATTGTGTAAAAATTTTAAAAAACTTAGACTTACTTTGTTAAAATAATTAACCCAACAAATTCTTTGACTACTTTCTCTTGGGTATTTCTTGCAGTTTTTTTCAAATATCTTCATTACAAAATCATAAGTAGTTTCCATTCAGATTACTTCATGGCTCAGGTTGGCACAGAGAGTAAGGCTGTTTTCATATGGAAGAATGCAAGGAATATCGACAGACAAGATTTCCAACCAGCAAGCAGAAGAAACTGCAGGATGGGATGAAGGTCAAGCTCTGCACATTAAGCAAAACGTTTCAGGGACTGAGCTCTGTGTCTAAAATAGATACAAGTCAACTGGTTTTGTTTTCTTAATTTTAGCAATAATTTTACATAAATATATATGTAGATATATGTACATATGTACACATATAGAGAGAGAGATACATATATACATATAAATATATGTAGACATATACATATGTATATGTATTATATATTTTATATTACACATATATTATATGCAAACATACATAGGCACACCTCAACTAATAATATAGATGTATAAAATAAGTAAAACTGCTATTAAAATTTTTTCAGAGAGAAAACTATTTCTCAATTTTTAGTTGATTTAGGCTTTCTACAGTGTTTTTTTTAATAACTGAATACTGGGGTCCGTCCCTAATATCAAAATCTTATGTAAATATAATGTATATGTATACACACAAATCCACACATATTTTCTGTTAGATGGATATATCCCATTTGTTTATCAATATACCAGTTGATAGACAGAAGTTTAATTGCTTTGCAAGCAAAGGAAAAACACAGGGGACTCTTATACCAGAGGCTGTGATTCTGCACATCAGGGGGAACAGAGGGTTTTTAATGATGTGATTTCAGGTGTGTCTGGTCCTACTTCACTTGATAATCTGAGATATAATCATTTTTTAAATCTTCTGGTGCCATCCCCAACTCTGAATTTCTTCACTCCTGTGGTGGATGTGTGCTCAAGGACAGATATCTGGACAAAAAGTAATCCTGTTCCCCCCCAGATTAGGTACAGGTGAAAGGTTAATAAAATAGGTACTTGTCACTCTGTTTCTCTATATGCTTAACAAAACACTGTTGAAATCTTAAGAACTGTTTGCTAATCTTGTTCTCAGAATGTGCTGTCCCCAACTATGGACTGTCTGCTAATCTTGTTCCCAGAATGAGCTGTCCCCAACTGCCAAACTACAAAATGTAACTTCTCTCCCTGCCCTCTCCAGGGAAAGTATATAAGCTCTGCTCAAGCTGTTCTCAGGGCTCTATCTCTCTTTGCTATAGAGAGCTCAGGCCCCAGCATGCTGGTCTCCAAATAAAGCCACCCTTCTGCTATTGCATAAGACAGTCTCTTGTGGTCTCTTACTCTGACGTTTCGCCGGACCCTTACATTTGGTGCACTGGCCGGGAACTGCGCATCGCCGGACAGGGAGACCTCAACAAGACTCCTTTAGAGGGGTAAGTAAGGCGCCTTATCTTCTTCTTCTTCTCCTCCTCCTTCTTCTCCTTCTTGTTTTTCCTTTGCGATCGCTCAGAGTCTGGTTTGGGGCTGGAGAGCGTAAGCTCTCAGAGCCTTCTGGTTTTAGAGCCTTCTGGTTTTGGGCTGGAGAGCATAAGCTCTCAGAGCCTTCTGGTTTTTCTGGTTTTCTGGTTTTGGGTTGACAGAGTGTGGTTGTCAGCGGAGAGCGTAAGCTCCCCCTGGCGGTGGTGGATAGACGTGTCCCTGAAGCCACAGACCACATCTCCTCAAGAGACGCTTTGGGAGACTCTCGGGGGGACGGAGGTGCCCCCATCTGGGAGGGACAAGGTGCCCTCATCTGTATTCTGCTGCCAACCCGTCTGGTCTTGCCGGCAACTATTCTTTCTCTCAGGTTGAATTCACTGTCTGTTTTTAATCTTTGCCTCTGAACTTGTGTTACACGTTTACTGTTTACTGTGTGTCCGTGTTTGTGTCACGTTTGTATTGTCCCTGTCTTTGTTCAAGTAACTTTCATTATAGGACAGAGTCATTCACTGGACTGAAGTCCGCTTAAGGGCTCAGAATCTTTCTTTTTCAGTAAAACACCGAACCTGGCACACTCTCTGTGCCTCAGAATGGCCCACCTTTGGAATTGGATGGCCTCCAGAAGGATCTTTCTACTCCCCACTAATTTGAAAAGGCAGAGATATTGTCTTTGTCTTTCAGCTGGGACCACATAGCCATCCAGATCAACAGCCGTATAACTTAACTTGGCAGGACCTTTGTGAATCTCCTCCTCCTTGGGTGAAAGCTTTTCTTGTCCCTGTTCCTGCTCCTACCCCTCCCCCTATGATTCTATCTCTCAAACCTCCTCCTCCACCCTTTGTTCTCCCTGAGTCTCAAGATTTGACTCTGCTGGATTCTCCTCCCTTTCCTTATCCCCTGCCTCTGTTCCCCAACCCCCAGAACCCTCCAGATGACTTCCCCGAGGTACACATAGTCCCTCCTCCCCTGGAGGAAGCTGGCCTGGCTAAAGGAACTTGCCAGCAGCGAATGATTAAAAACCCTGAAGCCTCATGATACTTCCCCTCCGTCCTTATGGGCCAATGATAGAAGATGGCCATGGTGGAGAAATGCAAGCCTACCAGTATTGGCCTTTCTCCTCTTCAGACCTATATAACTGGAAAAATATCAATCCCCCTTTTTCCGAGGACCCCACCCAGCTCACAGGTCTGATTGAGTCATTGATGTTTTCACACCAGCCTACTTGGGATGACGGCCAACAACTCTTAGGCACTCTCTTCATGACAGAGGAACAAAAAAGAATCCTCCTGGAAGCAAGAAAAAAATATCCTCGGACCAGATGGGCAACCGACACAACTTCCCCTTGAACCGACCCAACTGGGACCTCAACACCTTTGAAGGTAGGGAGCATCTGTCCACTTATTGCCGGGCTCTAATAGCGGGTCTCCAAGCAGCCGCTAGATGGCCAACTAATTTGGCCAAGGTAAGAGAGATTATTCAAGGGCCTAATAAATCACCTTCTATGTTTCTGGAGAGAATTATGGAGGCATATAGGAGATATACTCCTTTTGATCCTCAGGCAGAGGATCAAAAGGCATCTGTCACGATGGCCTTTATTGGGCAAGCTTCCCTGGATATTAAAAGAAAGTTACAATGCTTAGATGGATTACAAGATTTGACTTTGAGAGATTTAGTCAGAGAAGCCGAGAAGGTATACTATAAGAGAGAAACTGAGGAAGAGAAGGAACAAAGGAGGGAGAAAGAAAGGGAGCAAAGGGAGGATGAAAGAAGCAAAAGACAAACTGAGGCATTGACTAAGGTCCTGGTCACAACAACAAATAGGCCAGAAGTTAGGAGACAGGGAGACAGAAAGGGATACCTGGGCCCACGCCAAAAGCTACATCTGGCCTCAGATCAATGTGCCTACTGTAGAAAAAAAAGGACACTAGGTCAAAGAGTGCCCTAGAAAGAAACAGCCACGCCAACCAGCCATTCTAACTTTGAAGGATGACTAGGAAAGTCAGGGCTCGGATCCCCTCCCCGAGCTCAAGGTAACTTTTGAAGTGGAGGGGACCCCAGTAAACTTTGAAGTGGATACAGGGGCAATATACTCAGCCCTTAAGGCCCCATTGGGCCCTCTATCAACTAAAAGGTCTCTAGTTCAAGGGGCTAATGGCAGTAAATATCGGGCTTGGACAACTAAGAGGACCATGGACCTGGGAAAAGGAAAAATCCATCACTCCTTCCTAGTGATCCCAGAATGCCCAGCCCCATTGATGGGCAGAGATCTGCTCACCAAACTCCGGGCCAGAATAACTTTTAACCCTGAAGGCCCCCAAATGGAATTTCTAAATCCTTCAGTAAAAACTCCTATAGTCATGGCTTTAACTATGTCAGTAGAAGATGAACATCAACTCTTCACACCCCCCAAGACTGATCAAACAGGCAAGCTACCCCAGAAATGGATAACAGATTACCCAGATGCCTGGGCAGAAACTGCTGGGTTAGGCCTAGCTGTAAAACAACCTCCAATAATGGTGGAATTAAAAACCTCAGCCTCCCCAATTAATATTAACAATATCCTCTGAGCAAAGAAGCTAATGATGGGATAAGGCCCCATATTCAGAAATATCTGGCCTTACGGGTCCTAAGGCCCTGTCAATCGGCCTGCAACACTCCCCTGCTACCAGTAAAAAAGCCAGGAACCGGGGACTATCGCCCCGTTCAAGACCTAAGAGAGATCAACAACAGAGTGCAGGACATTCACCCCACAGTACCTAATCCGTACAATCTGCTTAGCACCCTGAACCCTGAACGAAAATGGTATACTGTCCTGGACTTAAAAGATGCTTTCTTTTGCTTGTCTCTGCATAAAGATAGTCAATTGCTGTTTGCTTTCAAATGGGTAAACCCAGAAACTGGAACGTCTGATCAACTAACTTGGACCAGACTCCCACAGGGGTTCAAAAACTCCCCCACTCTTTTTGATGAAGCCCTCCACAGAGATCTCAATAACTTCAGAACCATGCACCCTGAAGTCACCCTACTCCAATATGTGGATGACCTGCTACTCGCAGCAGACACCAAGGAAAACTGTGAGTCTGAGACCCAAGCACTATTATCCGAGCTGCTGCCAAAAAGGCCCAAATTTGCCAGCAAGAAGGAATCTTCCTGGGCTATTCCCTTAGGGGCAGTAAACAATGGCTCACTGAGCCCAGAAAACAAACCGTTGTGCAGTACCACCCCCATCTAACAAGAGGGCAAATGAAGAGGCTAAATTGGCAGCCCTAAACAGAGTAACCATGTTAACACTTTCCATATGGGGGAAATATGAGTCAGGAGATTTAACTACATCAGAGCACCCCGACAACTTAACATCTGAGGACACTGACACTGAACTCCTTGACAACACTGAACCCAACTTGCAATTTCAGAAAGCCCTACACTACGTTAAGAATGTACATCAACTCACTCACCTTGGTTCAAAGAAACTGCAGGCATTCCTAAAAGATCAAGAACAGAGTTTTCCACTAACCAGCTCACAGCAAAAAAAAGAATTAGCTGAACGAGTAACAAAAGCCTGTCGGGTTAATGCTTACCCCTCCAAGCTTCCTATAGGAAGGCATCTTCGAGGAACCAAACCAGGATAATTCTGGGAAGTGGACTTTACTGAAATTAAGCCAGCAAGGTATGGACTTAAATATCTCCTAATCTTTGCAGATACATTTTCAGGATGGATTGAAGCCTTCCCCGCAAAAAAAGAAACAGCACAAATGGTGGTCAAGAAGATCCTGAAAGATATTTTTCCAAGATACTGCCTGCCTAAGGTAATAGGGTCCGATAATGGACCGGCGTTCATGACCCAGGTAAGTCAGGGGTTAACCAGGACCCTGGGGATTAATTGGAAGTTACATTGCACTTATAGACCCCAGAGCTCAGGACAGGTAGGAAAAATGAATAGAACCATTAAAGCGACGTTGACAAAATTAAGCTTAGAGACCGGCATAAAAGATTGGACTATGCTCCTGCCTTATGCACTGTTTCGTGCAAGAAATACTCCCTCTGTTTCTTTGTGTAACCTCACCCCCTATGAAATTCTCTATGATGCCCCTCCTCCGATCAGGGACCTGACCCCAACTCTAAGACCTAACGATTCCTTTCACACCCCCTTGCTTGACAGACTTAAAGCTTTTTAAAAAACTCAGTGATACCTGTGGAAACAGCTGGCCACTGCCTACCAACCTGGGAACGAAGGAACTCCACACCGATATCAAGTGGGAAACTTCATCTATGTAAGACGACATCAGGTGTCATCCCTAGAACCCCGCTGGAAAAGACCATACCAGGTGCTACTTATAACACCTACAGAGGTAAAGGTAAACGGAATCACTTCCTGGATCCATGCCTCTCATCTCAAGCCTGTGCCCTGTCCAGATTCTGGTTGGAAATTGGAAAAGACTGGTAACCCTCTCAAATTGCGTATTCGCCATGTGGATAAGGCTATAGACTCTCCCCTTGACCACCAGTGGTTCTAACCCTCATCAGCCCGTACAACAGTGATGGCTAATCACAAACCTTGTCAGCTGGCTATAGATCTTTCCTATTGGGTATCCCTGATAAAAAATCCCACTAAAATTCCATTAAATCCCTTCCGTACCATAGATAATAGAAACAAACATTATGGATGTAGGGACACGAGAGCCAGATGCAGGTTGGTTAACCTAGATTACTATGTTTGCTCGGCGGACTATCAAAGCCACAAACAGTCACGGCTGTGTGGGGGAAAATCCGACATCTTCTGTAAGTCATAAGGATGTAAACATTCAGGGGCTACCTAATGGAACCCAAACCTCTGCCAGTTCTCAGACCATTGCCCCCGTGCTGAAGTAACAGGTACTGAGGTATCTCTCCACCCATTCACTCCTCTCTTCTCCTGTCAGTGCCCACACCGGGTCCCACCAGGACTATCCAAGATGTAATAAAGATGGCCTTTAAAGTTGCTTTATCATTACTAAAAACAGGTTACTAAAAATTTAAAGTCCCTCACAGGCTTTTTGGGATACTCACTCCAGTCTTCCCCTCTGCTCTACCTGTTCTACTACTCAAGTTTTTGTTGCTAGGAAAATCCCAAGCCCCTTTCCCATTATTCTTTTATATCTCTCCTTCCTCATTCTCAGATCCACAGAGCTGCTCTCAGCACCACCTTCCTTGTCCTCCCCCTCTATACCAGGCCCACAGGAAAGTCTTAACTGACCTTCTCCAGAAGTCTTCACTATGGCTGACTTTAGGACTTTCAGCAAAAGAGTCCCTATAAAAGAGTTCAGTATAGATAAACTTCCTCTTTTCATGTTGCTCTGTTCTACTTGGCCACTGGCTGGAAAAATCAGCACTCCTAAGCTAGACACCCCCTTACTAGTTTTTCACAATATATGTAAACAAGGCCTCTGGCCTTGAGCTGGGGCTTCACAGAGATGGCTACATTTCTAAGATAAAAAGTTATCAATTGGGCTCCATGGTAACAGCTGGCAAGGAAAAAAAGAAAGAAAAAGTTCTCCCCCTCCCAGGTGTCCTTGAAAAGTTAACTTGCCCAGAACAGAGAAAAAATAATAATAACAGAAACAAAAACTGCTTTTTGTGAACTTCTGCAGACTGTGAACTTCTGAGCCCCTTCCCTTATATGTTGAGTACAAAATTCTAAAACTACCTAAACTTGGGGTTCAGGGGATTAATTGATTACAACAGAAACAGTGCCCTCTGAATCCAGTTGCAACCGAATAGAACTGTTTCCCTGTCTTCAGTGCTATCTTAGGTGCCTTGCCTTGCCCGTCCCTACAACAGTATAATTCTATATACTTAAACATTATTTATGTTTTCATAAAATGGTCAACAAATGTAATTAATTGTATAATAGTACAGATGTTTCCCAGAGTGCTCTATCATGATGCAGATTCATTTGAAGATCAAATAGAGGAACATACAACCCGGTTTCGCCGAGAACCTGTATCCCTCACTTTAGCCATCTTATTAGGAATGGGAATTGCTGCAGGGGTGGGCACAAGGACTACTGCCCTGGTCCGTGGGACACAACAAATGACCCAATTAGAAACAGCAATGGACCAAAACTTAAAGATATCAGAAACCTCCATCACAGCTTTGCAGGAATCTTTAACCTCTCTCTCTGAAGTTGTTTTACAGAACAGGCGAGGGTTGAACCTCCTCTTCATGAGAGAAGAGGGCCTTTGTGCTGCATTAAGGGAAAAATGTTGTTTTTATGCCGACCATACTAGAGTTATAAAAAATTCTATGAGTAAATTAAAAAGATGCCTTAAAGAGCATCAATGAGAGAGAGACCCAAAAAGGGTGATATAAATCTTGGTTCACACAGTCCCCCTGGTTAACTACGCTTTTATCAGCCCTGGCCGGTCCTTTAATAATTCTTATATTGTTGCTAACTCTAGGACCCTGTTTGCTCAACCATGTAGTTTCCTTTCTCCAATCCCAAATTGGACAAATCAAACTTATGGTAATCAGACAACAATATACCCCACTAGCAGACACGGAATATGACACCCCCCAATGCTCACTTTTATGATTAAAAGTAGCCAGAAGAAGAAGTGGGAAATGAAAGGTTAATAAAATAGGTACTTGTCACTCCGTTTCTCTATATGCTTAACAAAACACTGTTGAAATCTTAAGAACTGTTTGCTAATCTTGTTCCCAGAATGTGCTGTCCCCAACTATGGACTGTCTGCTAATCTTGTTCCCAGAATGAGCTGTCCCCAACTGCCAAACTACAAAATGTAACTTCTCTCCCTGTCCTCTCCAGGGAAAGTATATAAGCTCTGCTCAAGCTGTTCTCAGGGCTCTATCTCTCTTTGCTATAGAGAGCTCGGGCCCCAGCATGCTGGTCTCCAAATAAAGCCACCCTTCTGCTATTGCATAAGACAGTCTCTTGTGGTCTCTTACTCCGACGTTTCATCGGACCCTTACACAGGGAGACGAAGATAAAATTTAAAAAATGATGATTTTAAAATAAGCCTCAGTGGCAGAGCATCATACTCGGGTTTTTCATGTTAAGTTTTTAATTTAATTTATACTTAACTGAACTTTATTTGTCCATGGTGGGTGGGTAGTATTGTTTAAAAGGGCATCAATTTTATACCAGTTCATATAGAGCAACTTTCTAAAAATCATACATTAAATCCATAGAACATTATATTTTCCACTATATACAAACTTATAGTTGTTGAAATCACTTTTATTCCTGCCACTGGAACCCATTTGCTTCAAATTTATCTGCTTCAGAGTTCTAGAAATTTGGAAATCAACTGAAAGGACTCTTTGTCTCAGAGTTGGGGAGTTGACCACCAGGGAGGATAAGGAGGTGTGGAAAACAGTATATGATGAATGGGGAGGGAGAAGAAGCTGGAAATAGAAGCAGGATCACATATCGGGGAGCTCCAATGGGACATGATGATGCCCCCAAAAAACTTGAATAAACAAAAGAGAGATGGTAGGAGCAAAAGCAGGGCTCTTCTGAGCCCTTTTGTACCATTACAACTAGGTAAGACACTTCTTGAGGGTAGGGATGCCCAATGCTCACTGTCCTCCCTGCCCCATTCCCCACTGGAAAATAACTCCCTAACAACTGAAAACACAAGTAGAAGCTGTTGAGGGTGTAAGAGCCCTTTCCTGGGGGCTGCTCTGAGTATTCACCACACAAAGTTGGGAACAGACAATTCTATGGAAAACAACATGCTCATGAGATGTCACATGATGGAGTCCCATATTCCATCAACTGCCAACCACTCTACAAGCACCAGCCCAAGAATTCCAGGTGCTCAGAACCTGGTGATCTCATCTTTAGAGAACAATGGGACTGGGGCCTTCTAGGGACTCCCATTGGTGGACAGAGTAGTGGGTGAGTTCACTTTTTGCAGAGCCATAGACCTGGTAACCAGAGTGAAACTTATGGATTCGCAAAAGGAGGACATGGGCCTTCCAGGCAGTAAGTACACACAGAACTTTGAGTGTGGGGGACAAAATTTCAGGGAAGACCCTTTGCATGGATGGGGTAGTAGATGCCTGAAGGAAGTGCTATTTAGTTAAGAGACAGACTTCTCTAGGAAACTAAGGACTCCTCAAAGGCAGAGACCATGTTCTGCCCAAGCAGAAAAGATACAATTGAGGTCCTTGTTCTTAGTGAGGCTTCTTGGTCTGAATGAATGCATGGGTCCCAGACTGGGGGTCAGAAGGCCTGTCATGAGTCTGGGCAGGTCTGGCCCCTCTAAACCTACTGTTCCTTATATGTAAAAGGCTAATGGGGTCGCTTACATGCCTTTCAAATATAGTTTGACTGAATCAGGAAATTATTAGGCATGTCTTTGACAAGGGTGGGAGGGAATGAGAGAATGAATGAGCCAAATCCAGGAGAGGAATGAGAAACAGTTCAGGTCCCAAGCTAGAGCGGTAAGTCAGAGTGCCACATTTCTTTTCTTTTTTTTTTTTTTTGTTTGTTTGTTTGTTTACTGCCTCAGCATGGGTCCCGTGGTACTTTGGATTGTTGGGGATCTGCACCATGATAACTGGTGGTGGCATCCTCTTACTCCATTGGTGGAAGAATGTGCAGAGGAGACAGCATGCCCAGCAGTGGGTGGAGGTGATGAAAGCTGCCACCTTCAAATATAGCCCACTGCTGTACTGGGTCAACAAACGACGAAGATATGGCATGACTGCTGCCATCAGAATAGACCCTCCCCGGGCTGTTGACAATACTGACATTCAACTCCAAATTTCGGATCTTCCTTCAGAGCCGAACCCCCGTGAAGACAGGCGTCATGCCTTCAGAGACAGCAGCCCTGAGGCAGAAGCCACTGTTACCCTCCAACCTGCTCTGGTGGTCCCACAGCAGCCCTCACCTAAGGGGTTGCCAGAGCGCCAGACCCCATCGCCCTTCCCCAGTGACTTTCCAGAGATCCCCTCTGCCCCTCCCCTCCACACCCTGAACTTTCCTCCCATGCTGTCCCACTCTGCCTCCTACCCCTTTCTCACGGCTCCTAAAAGGAAGGTCCACTTCTATTCCCTTCCCACACTGGCCAGAGGGGTGAACTGACCAATGTGTAGACTTTTACTTCAGTATCGAAGCCTCCTGTCACTGAACATGAGAGATTCAGGGGCCAGGTATTATAAAAAGGAGTCAAAGTCAAGACTGTGTTCCTGATACACAGGTCATAACCCATATAGATGTTACACAGTAAAGTTTTCTGAAAAGTCAGAGTCATTTGTGTCTCATTTGACAGTAGGAAAGCAATGTCCTTCCCCAGTGTGATGATGGCACAAGTCTCACCAATACAATGAGAACTGGAGGCTGGCTCTGAAGAGAAACATTGAGCCAATACTTGTGGATGAGCTCATTTCCCTCCATCAAGCATTCAATGTGTTCAAGACCCTGGGCTAGGACCCTTCTGCAGGATGGGAAGTAAAATTGCCACAAGAGTAACAATTGCCAATGGCACACAGCTACAGAAGTCCACAGTGGCTATGCCACTGGCCAAGCAAGTCATCATGAGGTCAGTGAACCTCACCACACTATGTGCTGACTGGGTGATGTCTATGATATATCAATTCTTAGCTGATTGTTTCTCTACATTATTTCTAACAGAACAACACTGCAAAATGGTTATTATGGTTTTTCTTTCTCTTATGAGGAGACAGGTTCCAAGGGAATATGCCATTTCTTTTTGTTGTTATTTTTGCTGATCCTCTTCTCCCATGTACATCTGCCTGGCATTACAATTCCTGGTCTTTCCACCCCATGATATCCCTTCCCTAATCATGTCTTCTTAAAACATCCTTGGTGAAAGAATGCTTCACTCTGTATGGAGTGTCATCAGCTTGGTGTACAGATTTGCTTACTGAAAGGGCTGGTGGTAACCACCTAATATTATATGGAGTAACACATCCAAAGCACTATCTTAAGATATCCATAGCTGCACAAAAGTTGAGTCCCCTGTCATTCTTCTACATGGGAATATAAATAATTTTTCTACTTTCTGAATAAGGTCCAAAAAGGAGACACAAAGATAATTATCAGATATTTGGCCCCAGTTTAGAGATAAGAAAGCCTGAAAGCCTGATTCTGTCACACAAATTTTTCCCATTTACTTTGAAAATGAGCAAAACCACTTACCATATTTCATCTAAACTTTAAATGTACACGTCCCTGAGAGAAGTGTCTGTTTTTGCTTATTTTGTGGTGTGTGGTGTGTGTTTGTGATTCTCAGAAGTTAGTAAACATGTAGCCAATTTTTTCTTTTTTACCCCCTCTGTGTGGGCTGAAGGGCTTAGATCCAGCAACTGCAAAGAAAGCCTGATTTCTATCCACATGACCTCTAGCAATATATTTTAAGCCATTTTCATGTTTTAAAGTTAAGTGGAACCATTTCTTCCTTGTATAAGCATGATCTTATATTGTATCTCAAAATACAAAACAGGACTACGCAGATCTTCTCTGGAAGAACAAGAACAGAGGTTCACTTCTCCATCACCTTGCCCCCTGGTCACCTTGCCCCCTTCAACTCTGCAGAGACCTAAAGCCCCTGACATATAGTCTTCACTGCTTCACACCCAAGACTCTAATTCTGAAGGTAGATTCTAGGACATTAATTTGTGCCAATGATCAGTTAGCCCCTGCTTTCAAAGGAGGACAGAAGCCATAAACATAAATCAAAGAAGATTTGCTTTCTCTTAAAAATCAAGGGAGTGGGGGGAGGCTTTGTAACACACAGTGACAAAAAAAAAACAAAATGATTTATTCAGATAAATTGAAATGGCTGTCACTGATATGAAATGAAGCTCAAACTGAGTTTTTAAAAAAAATTGGAATTCACCCTGTAAAATGAACCAAAATGGCTTATGTGTGACAAAAATAGCTGCACTAGAACAAAAGTAGATTTGCATTATTTCATATAAGAATACAAGTTAGTTTAGGTTCATGTAACAAAAAATACATGTTCTGTAAAATCTCAGAATACCCAAATGTGTTCTGGTTTGGATATGATAGAAACAAAATCTAGTTGGTGATGGTAAGCAAGCCAATGAGATGCACAGCAAACAAAAAGCTGTCAATAAAAACTACTTGACAGGACACTGATCCCATGGGAGTCAAAATTCTCCACTGTGACCAGCAGCACTAGCACAGGGGGGTGGAGGGGTTATGTGCAGCAATGCAAAGAAAGGAAACTGCTATAGAATGCAAAACAGCCAGCAGCAGAGGAAGGGTGTCCACTCCTCAGCTTTGTTGCCACAGACCCACTCCTGGGTGCCAGGTACATTGCAGCATCGTGAAGTCAGGCACTTTATTCCTATGGGAATTCTACAGGACCTGGTACCTCTCTGAATAATGAAGAGGCTCTTTAAGTAAACATTATAATTCCAGATTTATATATATATATATATATATATATATATATATATATATATATATATATATATATATATATATATATATATATATTATAATCAGAAAGCAATGCTTTGGGAAACTAAAGAAAGAAGAAGTAGGAGCTGCCACACAGAAGAGCTAAAAAATTGCAAATGAAATCCAAACTCAGATCACTACCCAATCTTTCTCAGAGAGCTGAGAATGTGGCAGTTGATGCTTGACTATAGCTCAACACAAGGACTAGGCTGGGTAAAATAAAACAATTGATTATTTATGGATTTTTAAATTGGAAACTTAAAATTGCCACTGTACTTACATAGTTGTTTTCCCATAGTCGTGACTCACTATTTCAACACAGCTCCTAGTATAAAGAAACATCCAGTCATTTAGTGATATCACTCTAAGTAAGGATGTAATTGTTGATCCTCTTAAACAATCTGCTAGTGGATCAGCCTCAAACTGAAAAAGAATCACAAGACATAAATTACTGCTTTTTCAACATCAACATTATCCAAGGGCATTTACATTGTATATTGGTGCTATTTTCTACTGAAATCTCATAATTCTAGTCTTATCAATGAGTGGATTGGAACTTGGATTCTATCCTAGTTTTTGTTGAGAGTCCATTAGACTGAGATGATTCCAGGGCTTCAGCTTCCTCCACAGGTACATGGAGAATTAATGTAAAAATGTTACACGAAAACTAGGAAACAGTTTAAGTTTTTAGTAAAATGAAACTAGGAAATTTACCAATTTACACAAACTGCTAACCAACATCTATGTAGGGTCTTTTGACTCTAGTCAAATATTTTTTTTTCATTCTACTTCTACATCAGCCTATGGAAGCTCACTGCCCACACTGCTGCCATGAAACCCTGAACCTCTTCTGGTTCTCAGTGCTGCCTGATTCATTATTCCTTCTTTGCTCTGATACTGTTAAAACTTTAGTCTTTCCTTTTAACATAGGTTCCTCTGCATCATTTTGATTCTATGTATTTGATCCTTAGGGATACAATTGGGAGATCAGTCTTCCAACTGCCATGAGCAAATGTCTACAATGTTAGATAAAGAGATGACATAGCTCCCTATAGCAAAGTGCTCTTCATACATTCTGATTCAGTGTTTGTCTGTTGTCTCACAGAAAAAAAACAGGCATACTGAAAAGAGCAACAGTCATAGCTATAAACATGACTGCATGGGTTCCTTTGTGCATTACTCTTTATTTGACCCCACAATGACATGAATATCTTCAAAATCCATCTTACTGATTTGTAATGTTGGAAGAGTCTTATTTCTTTCAAAGTTCCTCCTAAGAAAATCTAGGTCAAACCTAAAACATTAGTATTTTAAGTTCTCTTTGTGCATTCTGGGATCTGAAAATTAACATTCCTTTTGTGATCAATCCAAGGAAAATAATCAATGACAATTAGATATTTGCAAATCAGGACTACTTTCCTTGAATAAATTACTGCCTGTCCTCAGTGTTGAAATACTGAAATTCACTAGTGGATGTGTTTCTGTTCATGATGGCAGTAGCTAGCTGAGGAAGGATGCTCTGTGTTCCCTGCTGGGAGTTTACAGTATGTTACTGAGGAAGGATGTTCTCCCTTATTACAGGGATTTAAGCTAGCAGCTCAGCAAGAGCGTCTGGGAAGAATTACCTTTCCCTATCATTGTATAATATGCACCTAGTCCATAATAGGAAAAAAATCATGATCTTTATTGTTGAAATTTAAGAAATTGGAAAATATCATGACGTGAATGCCATTATCCAGCCTTCCCTCTGCAGAACACCTGCCCATCTGGAAACACCCATGAATCACTAACATAAGCCCCCTGAGATCAGCTTCCTAAGAGGTAGGGATTTGGATACAGAATCCCTCTTTCTTCTCACTGAACCACTTTTTAAATACAATCACTTTCTTTGCCTCAACTACTTAGTTGTCAGTTGACTGGTCAGTTGTGGGGCAAGCAGCTGGACCTTAACCCTGGTAACAATATAGAACTCTGAAATAATCTTGTCCCTGGATTCACATTTGTTCAGGCAAAAGCATCTCTGGTTCATTATTCCTGCATCTCCAAACATTACAGAATCAGAAAACCTGGAATTGCTCACGCTCCTCCCCAAAAGAAAACCATTTTCTCAGCCAGGTGCAGTGGCACATGCCTGTAATCCCAGCAGCTAGAGAGGCTGAGGCAGGAGGATCCCATGTTCAAAGCAAGCCTCAGCAATGGCAAAGGGCTTAGCAACTCAGTGGTACTCTTGTCTCTAAGTAAAATCCAAAGTCGAGCTGGGAATGTGGCTCAGTGGTTGATTGCCCCAGATTTCAACCCTGGTACAAAAACAACAACAACAAAAAGTTCTAAACATTAGCCATGGGCATTTTTTAATAGAAGAATCTAAGATGCTAAGGGATATACACAGAGCTCAACCTCTGTGCACACACCAAGCAGGCACAAGCACAGTCAGAAAACTAGTACTTACTAGAGTCTTGATTTGACAAACTCCTTCAGTACTGTCATGCTTCTCATGGGACTGTCTCATATCTTTAGACAGGACCTCATCATTCTACACTCTTTACACATTGCATCTATTAGACCATTTTGTAAAAAGTTAAAAATATGGCTACACAAGCAAAAATAAATTTATATTAGAGAAAACTATGGTAGTGGGAGTGGTGGAGCCCCACCCAACCAACTTAGGTGTTGCAATTCTGGGTCATAGACTTCTGCAAAAACACTATTTCCAAATCATGATTAAATAGTGACTTATACTTTTTGATATTGATATTCAGAGACTAAACTGGGAAGGGGCTCTATCACTGAGCTACATCCTTGCCCCTCCCCTTTTTTTAGGCAGGGCTTCACTAATGTGCCTGCACTGGCCTCAAATTCATCATCAAATTTTCCTTGGTCTGTGTAGCTGTGATTATAGTTGCACACCAGGACAACAGCTAAATCTAACTTTTAAAGACAGAGTTGTCTTCTACAGAGATGACATCAGTCACCATAACCTGTCAGGTATCACAGCTCAGCAAGATATACATGTGAACCAGGAATAAGCCTATGGCACTTTTTCCATCTGCCTTTGCTGACCAAGAGACCATCATTGTGGTTTCTTTTGGCATACATGGCCCACATGGTGTATATCACACAAAGAATTACACTAAAGTGACTATTCTCTTTTCTACCCTTGTATGCAGTGATGGCTGAGAGACACTTAAGAGTATACAGGGCTCACTGACCTTGCTTTGACAATTCCTAAAGCACTCTGAAAACTTTTAAGAACACTTGCACTAATGGGGAAGGGCAAACCCTGACCCCTTTTTAAAATTTCAATTACAGATCTACACCCAACATTTCTTCTCGGTCTTTCCCCCTAAGCTCATAGTTCCTCTTTCCAGGAGGAAAAGACATTTTTAAAACAAGATGTCACAAACACCTTCCTACACTTATGCTGCAATTCTCCAATGGCAAACTGCCTTTCCTCCCAACAAAAAATAGTGATTCTGCTAGAGCGTTCCACATCACTCATCAACAAGGACCTTGCAAATGATAATCTGTCACAAGGATTCTGGCACCAGGTGTTTCTTAAGCACCTGGGAAGTTCAAGAGTCCTCACACCTCAAAGAAGACAATTTCAGATCTGGCATTTGAGATTATTCTTCTTAAGCTAGCCTCCTAGTTTCAATTCTTAAGATACTGATGCAGGTATACATGTCTTTTCCTTAAAGAGGTTTGTAATTATTTGCTGAGAGCCACAACCAAGTCAAGATGATGCCTTGCACTTTGCCAGAGGGAGTGGTTTGAGAAGTAATGCCAGTGAGCTATTAAGATGATGTTAATTGAGTTAAGCTGTGTATAATTATTAAGATGAAGTAACGCCAGCGAGCCATTAAGATGATAGAGATTCCTTGTGGGCTAATTGCTGTACCTAGATGAAGTTAATTGAGTTAAGATGTGTATAATTGTTAAGATGATGAGGATTGCTGTAACTGGATGATGCTAAATTGAAACAGGCTGTGTATTCAGTTAGGTATAAATACCTCTGCCATCCTACAATAAAGGGACTCTCGCCATATCAACCTTCACAAGTTTCTTGTCAACGCCTGGTTATTTTGCCCAGCCAGACTGCAACAATTATTTAGAAAAACCCCTGGGATTTACCTGTGTCCCTGTCCTAGAACTTTCTCATGGTATGGAGTTCACTGATTCTGCAGTTTGTAACTCCATCAGAGCCTTTCATATCTCCAGCCCATTCAAGCCAGCTTCTTCCAGGCTCCCCAATCCCAGAAGATGATGCCATCATCCACCCATATCCTCTCCTTTTTCTGGCAGCCAAAACATCCACACTATCCACAAGTCCTGCCCATTCCTCTCCAAGCCAGGACAACACCATTTACATGAGTACCATTAACAACCACCTCATTGGGTACCTTACCTCCATTTTTATGTAGACACTGCCCACACTTTGTACATATTGATAAAATAGTATTTAAAAACAGATCTCTTGAGCTGGGGATGTGCCTCAGTGGTAGAGTGCTTGCTTAGCATGCTCAAGGACCCAGGTTCAATCCCAGGGCCACAATAAGATTTAGAAAAACAAAACAATAACACCTCTACCCCCCAAAAAAACAGAATCACTTGATTAGTCTACATAACACTACATGACCTTGGGAAAGTCCAATTTGTCCCACAGAACAAAGATCTACACAAGGGGCTTCCTACCTGACCTGCCAATAAGGGTGCAGCCCTTGCCTGCTCCTACATCCCTGCCCTGTATTCACCTTACTTCTCTAGAGAACACTTCAGCTGTTTGAGATAGGGTCACAACAGGCCCATCTTAAAAAGTGTGTCTTTGTGCCTCTGTCATCCCCTTCATTCTCCTCTCCCTGATTTGCATACAGCTCACTCCTGACATGTATATTTCAGCTTCTCACAAGTTTTCCATGACCACACAATCTAAAGGGCCATGAGAGAGTCCAAATAACATAAAATATTATCAGAATGGATCCATCTTATCTGCCTGCTGTGAGAACCCAAGTTCCACAATCAGGAGACTCAACTATCCTAGCATGCACAGCCAAGATGCAACTGAGGCCCTAACTCCTTTTGGAGAAATTACAGAAGCACTGAAGGTGGCCCACATGCCAGGGTAACGTTGTCACTGGGCCATTCCCTTAAATGCCCATTAGAGTGCAGTGTATTTCCAATGGCTCCACATGGCTATATTTTGGATTCTTATAAACGAATAGAACTCTTTTCCATATCATTCATCTGCAACTTATTTCTAGTTGCTCCAAGTGTCTGGCTCCAAGTGTCTGATCATTCTTTCATTTGTCAAAACTAGAAAGTCAACCATGTCAACTGGCGCTTCATGGTGTACTGAGTTAAGTTTACTTATTTCTTTGTGCACACTCAAATTTGAGATTGGGGAACCCATGAATTGTAAGGCTTAGCACATAATTGACATCACATCAAATGTAATTGATCATTTTTACTCTTTTTGCACCATGTACTACAGAGCTAAGACTTCTAGACATGTACATTTTTCTATCTGAAGATTGACCATATTTTATTTTTATCCAATAGTACATGTACATGTTGAAAACTATTCTAGCCACTTCTAATGCTAACAGAGGGGCCCTGCTAGAACTGTCTAATGATGCCATATTGCCCCCTACACAGGCACTTGAACACATGGATAATGAATGAAGCTGTCCTAGTCCCCAAAGGAGACTATGTTAATACTGTATATCTATATTTATGCTTCCTAAATAAGACTTCAGAGAATTTGATTCTACTGAGGTTAAAAATTCTAATATTCAAATATATTTTATAAATAAAATTTCCTACCTGCTGATAGAGGCCCACAATTCTTTTTTGGCTGCCATCCGTTTTTTCAAATGTATCTCTGGGAGTCTGATCCCAATTGACACCATCCACTCTATAGGTTCTGTTCTTGTATCTGTGGTATAATCCCAACATAAGAGTATATTTTTGACTTAGCCATTGCATACAAAAGTATTCTTAATCCTCCAAGTAATTGGAGGATATATTAATACTCAATTTACATACTGTACAACTCACCCATTTAAGTGGATTAGCCAATGGCTTTCAGTGTATCTGCAGAGTTGTACAATCAACAATCTTAGTATAGTTCTAGCTCCCCTGAAAGAGCATCAGAACCACAAGCAACCACTCATTTCTACCCCAGCCTCCTAACCCTAAGTCAGCTAGAAATCAACTTCCTACCTCCTAAGAGTTGCCTTCTCAAGTATCATGTGAATTGAATTACACATGTAATCTTTCCTGACTTTCACTTAGCTTTATGTTTTCAAGGTTAATTTGGGCTGGAGCAAGTGTTGGTAACTGATTTCTTTCTATTACCAAATAATGTCCTATTGTAACCAGAAGCAATTCCCCATGTGTATAATCCCAGAGACTAGAAAGACTGAGTTAGGAGGATGACAAGGTCCAGGCCATCCTGAGCAACTTAGCAAGACCCCGTCACAAAGAAAGAGGGGGTTGGGACTTTAGCTCAGTAGAGGAGCACTGCCTACCATGGGTGAGGCCCTGGGTTTTGTATCTAATATCAAAATCTTATATACATACAATGCATATGTATACACACAAATACATACATATTTTCTGTTGGATGGTTGTATCACATTTGTTTATCTGTATACCACTTGATGGACCTTAGGGTTATTTATACTTTTGGTAATTATGAAGAATGTTATGGACAATCTAGTACCAATTTTGGCAGACAAAACTTTTCATTACTTGGGGTGGGGCTGTGGCTCAGTGGTAGAGTGCTTGCATAGCATGCGTAAGGCTCTGTATTTGATTCTCAGCACATCACATGAATAAATAAAATAAAGGTCTCTCAAGTAATAAAAATATTTTTAAAACATTTTTAAAGTTTTCAGTTCTTTTAGATATATAACTAGGAGTGGAATTCTGGGTCATGTGGTGTGCTATCTCTAGTCTGACATTTCCTCAAATTATATTTTTCAAAGAAACTACATTATTTTACATTTCTACTGCAATGTAGGAAGGTGGGTTCTACATTTCCCAATTACTTACCAAGTTGTTAATATCTGGTTTTATTTTAGCTATCCTCATGGATGTGGAGTAGTACCTTATTTTGAGTCTCACTGGATGATAATGTTGAACATTTTTTTTATGTGCTCACTGGCCCAGAATATCTGCTTTAGAGGAAGGTCTCTAGAGAAAGGTCTACTCAGATGATGTGTCCTTTATTTAAACATTGGCTATCTTTGTGTTGGGTTCTGTTCTTTATTTATTCTGAATACATTTGCTTTTAAAACATGTTACTTGCACATATTTTGTCCTTGTCTGTCAGTTATCTTTCCGAATTTTTGACAAGATACTTTGAACAAAAGTTGTTAACTTGAAGTTCAATCTACTTCATATTGTCCTTTATCACTGTGCTCTTGCTGTCCTATCCGAGAAGAGTTTGCCTAATAAAGTCAAAATTTACTCCTATACATTTAAAGAAAATCCCCCTTTAGCTCTTATGTACATATAGGTCTATTTTGAGTTAGTTCTGGAATTAAATTTGGGTAAACTCTGTGCACTGTGTCAGGAGTCAGGTGGATATCCAGTCACCCCAGCATATAACTGAGAAGACTTTTCCCCCTTGTTTAATTATCTTGACATTCCTGTCAAACTAATAACTACAAAGACGAGGGCCAACATCTGGACTAAGCTCTTTTACACTGGCCCGCAGGTCAATCTTCGTGCCAGTATCACCCTGTCTCAACTATTGTCACTTTTTAACAAATTCACAGTTGGGAAAAGTGAGTTCTCCAACTTTGTTCTTTGAAGATTGCTTTGGTAAAGTAATTGGTTACTCAAATCCACTGTCTTATCAAGTTAATACTTCTTGTGTAAGAGAAAAATTAAGATAAAATATTCCAATAAAAAGTAGCCAATGCATTATACTTAAGTGCTGATTTTTAAAATAGCCAAAAAATAAAGAGAGAAAAGAAATGCAGAAAAAACATGCTGCTCTGGGCAAACAGACCCAATGAATGGGCATCAGGGACTGAGGGACAGTAGAGCCTAGAGACCCTCTACCAGCTGTGTAACCAGATGAGCAGCAAATAGTTCTTATGAGGTAGAGTTCATACTATTTCTAGTTCTAAACTTCAACCTTCAGTGATTCAACAAATATAGGAACATCTTTTGTATGGGCAGAAGCAGTAATCAAATTGATGATTGTGTAATATTTTTTAAAAACTTAGACTTACTTTGTAAAAACAATTAACCCAACGAATTCTTTGACTACCTTCTCTTTGGTATTTCTTGCAGTTTTTTTTTCAAATATCTTCATTACAAAATCATAAGTAGTTTCCATTCAGAGTACTTCATGGCTCAGGTTGGCACAGAGAGTAAGGCTGTTTTCATATGGAAGAATGCAAGGAATATAACCAGACAAGATTTCCAAGCAGCAAGCAGAAAAAAACTGCAGGACAGGATGAAGGTCAAGCTCTGCAAATTAAGCAAAGTGTTTCAAGGACTGAGCTCTGGGTCTAAAATAGATACAAGTCAACTGGTTTTGATTTCTTAATTTTAGCAATAATTTCACATATATATGTAGATATATATATACATACATATGTGCACATGTATAGATACATATATACATATAAATATATGTAGACATATATATGTATTATATATTATACATATATTATACACAAACATATATATGCACATTTCAACAAATCATATAGATGTAGAAAATAAGTAAAATTGCTATTAAAAGTTTTTTCAGAGAGAAAATAATTTTCAAATTTTAGTTGATTTAGGCTTCGTACATTGTTTATTCAATAACTGAATACTGGGGTCCATCCCTAATATCAAAATCTTATATAAATATAATGTGTATATATACACACAAATCCACACATATTTTCTGTTGAATGGATATACCCATTTGTTTATTTATATATAAGTTGATGGACAGAAGTTTAATTACTTTGCAAGCAAAGGAAAAATGCAAGGGACTCTTGTCCCAGAGGCTGTGATTCTGCACAACAGGGGGAACAAAGTGTTTTGAAAGATGGGATTTCAGGTGTGCCCGGTCCTATTTCACTTCTTAATCTGGGATATAATCATTTTTTAACTCTTCTGCTGCCATCTCCAACTCTGAATTTCTTTATCCTGTGGTGGGTGTGTGCTCAAGGACAGATAATAACTGAATGGGGTCAAAAAGTAACACTGTTCCAGGTTAGGGATGGGGAGAAGGGGATGGAAAATATGTTGATTTTAAAATAAGCCTCAGTGAGGACATACAATCAATCAACAAGTACATGAAAAAATGCTCACCATCGCTAGCGGTCAGAGAAATGCAAATCAAAACTACCCTAAGATATCATCTCACTCCAGTAAGATTGGCAGCCAGCATGAAGTCCAACAACAACAAGTGCTGGAGAGGATGCGAGGAAAAGGGTACACTTGTTCATTGTTGGTAGGACTGCAAAATGGTGCAGCCAATTTGGAAAGCAGTATGGAGATTTCTTGGAAAGTTGGGAATGGAACCACCATTTGACCCAGCTATTCCCCTTCTCGGTCTATTCCCTAAACACTTAAAAAGAGCATGCTACAGGGACACTGCTGCATCGATGTTCATAGCAGCACAATTCACGATAGCAAGATTGTGGAACCAACCTAGATGCCCTTCAATAGATGAATGGATAAAAAAAATGTGGCATTTATACACAATGGAGTATTACTCTGCATTCAGAAACGACAACATCATAGAATTTGGAGGGAAATGGATGGCATTAGAGCAGATTATGCTAAGGGAAGCTATCCAATCCTTAAAAAAATAAATGCCAAATGACTTCTTTGATATAAAGGGAGTAACTAAGGACAGAGTAGGGACGAAGAGCAGGAGAAGAAGATTAACATTAAATAGGGATGAGAGGGGGGAGGGAAAGGGAGAGAGAAGGGAATCTGCAGGGAAAGGGAAGGTGATCCTCAGGGTTTTATAAAATTACATACAAGTGGAAGTAAGGGGTAAGGAAGAAGTACACAAGTGGAATAAATGTTTTACAGTAGAGGTGGTCGAGAGAGAAGAGGGGAGGGGAGGGGAGGGGTGGGGGGATAGTAGATGATAGGTTAGAGAGCAGAATTCATCAGACACTAGAATGGCAATGTGTAAATCAATGGAAATGTAACTGATGTAACCGATGTGATTCAGCAATCTGTATACGGGGTAATAATGGAAGTTCATAACCATTCTGAATCAAATTGTGAAACATGATATATTAAGAAAGAATGTAATGTTTTGAAAGACCAACAATAAAAAAAATAAAAAAATAAAAAATAAGCCTCAGTGGCAGAGCATCAGGTTAATATTTTCAGTTTAATTTATACTTAACTGAACTTTAGTTGTTCATGGTAGATGAGTGGTATTATTTTAAAGGGCATCACTTTTATACCAGTTCAAATACAGCAACTTTCTAAAAATAATATGTTAAATCTGTAGTACACTATATTTTCCACTTTATACAAATTTATAGTTGTTGAAATCAAATTGATTCCTGTCCCTGGGACCAATTTGTTTCAAATTAATCTGCTTCAGAGTTCTAGAAATTGGGGAATCAACTGAAAGAACTATTTGTTTCAGAGTTCGGGAGCTGACCACCTGGGAGCATAAGGAGGTGTTCAGTGGTGGAAATGTGGTAAGCGACACTCCTGAGTGAGGGAGCAAAAAGTCCAGAGGGGAATAAGCAGGGTCTGTGGGAATCTGGCATGTCCAGGGCAGAAAGGTATATGATGGGTGGGAAGGGAGATGGAGCTGGAAAGAGAAGCAGGATCACATCACATACAGGGGAGATCCCACAGGACCTGATGATGCCCAAAAAACACTTGTTGAAGAAACAAAACAGAGATGGTAGGAGCCAAAGGAGGAGGTTTGGACCACATGGTTCTTCTAAGCCATTTTGTTCCCTGACAACTAGGTAAGACACTTCTCAAGGGTAGGGATGTCCAATGCACACTGTCCTCCCTGCTTCACTTCCCACTGGAAAATGGCTCCCTAACAACTGAAAACACAAGTAGAAGCTTCTGAGGGTGTAAGAACCCTTTCCTGAGAGCTGCCTGTGAGTTCACCACACAAAGTTGGGAACAGACAATTCTATGGTGGACCAGTCGTTCATGGAAAACAACATGCTCATGAGATGTCATAAGATGGAGTCCCTTATTCCATCAACTGCCAACTACTCTACAAGCACCAGCCCAAGAATTCCAGATGCTCAGAACCCGGTGATCTCATCTTTAGAGAACAATGGGACTGGGGCCTTCTAGGGACTCCCATTGGTGGGGAGAGTAGTGAGTCAGTTCACTCTTTGCAGACCTATAGGCCTGGTAACCAGAGTGAACCTTATGGATTCGCAAAAGGAGGACCTGGGCCTCCCTGGCCGTAAGTACACCCAGTCCTTTTGAGTGTGAGCGACAAACTTTCAGGGAAGACCCTTTGCATGGATGGGGTGGTGGCTGCCTGAATGGAGTGCTATTTAGTTAAGAGACAGACTTCTCTATGAAACTAAGAACTCCTCGGAGGCAGAGACCATGTTCTGCCCAAGAAGAAAAGATACCATTGAGGTCCTTGCCCTTAGTGAGGCTTCTTGGTCTGAATGACTGCATGGGTCCCAGACTGGGGGCCAAAAGGCCTGACTTGAGTCTGGCCAGTTCTGGCCCCTCTACACCTAGTGTTCCTTATATGTAAAAGGCTAATGGGGTCGCTTACATGCCTTTCAAATATACTTTGACTGAATCAGGAAATTATTAGGCATGTCTTTGAGAAGGGTGGGAGGAAATGAGAGAATGAATGAGCCAAATCCAGGAGAGGAATTAGAAACAGTTCAGGTCTTAAGCTAGAGCTGTCAGTCAGCTTGCCTCTTGTCTTTTTTTGTTTTTTTTCTTTTTTCTTTCTTTTTTTTTTTTTTTACTGCCTCAGCGTGGGTCCCATGGTACTTCGGATTGTTGGGGCTCTGCACCGTGATAACTAGTGGCTGCATCCTCTTACTCCACTGGAGGAAGAACCTGAGGAGGAGACAGCGTGCACAGCAGTGGGTGGAGGTGATGAAAGCTGCCACCTTTAGTTATAGCCCACTGCTGTACTGGGTCAACAAACGACGCAGATATGGCATGACTGCTGCCATCAGAATAGACCCTCCCCGGGCTGTTGACAATACTGACATTCAACTCCAAATTCCGGATCTTCCTTCAGAGCCCCACCCCCGGGAAGACAGGCGTCATGCCTTAAGAGGCAGAAGCCCCAAGGAGGAAGCCTCTGTTCCCCTTCAGCCTGCTCTGGTGGTCCCACAGCAGCCCTCTCCTAAGGAGATGCCAGAGTGCCAGACCCCATCGCCATGCAGAAGCCCCAAGGAGGAAGCCCCTGTTACCCTCCAACCTGCTCTGGTGGTCCCACAGCAGCCCTCACCTAAGGGGATGACAGAGCACCAGACCCCATCATCCTTTCTGATTGTCTTTCCAGAGATCCCCTCTGCCCCTCCCCTCCACACCCTGAACTTTCCTCCCATGCTGTCCCACTCTGCCTCCTACCCCTTTCTCACGGCTCCTAAAAGGAAGGTTCACTTCTAGTCCCTTCCCACACTGGCCAGAGGGGTGAACTGACCAATGTGTAGACTTTTACTTCAGTGTCGAAGCCTCCTGTCACTGAACGTGAGAGATTCAGGGGCCAGGTATTATAAAAAGGAGTCAAAAGTCAAGACTGTGTTCCTGATACACAGGTCATAACCCATATAGATGTTACATAGTAAAGTTTTCTGAAAAGTCAGAGTCATTTGTGTCTCATTTGACAGTAGGAAAGCAATGTCCTTCCCCAGTGTGATGGTGGCACAAGTCTCACCAATACAGTGAGAACTGGAGGCTGGCTCTGAAGAGACACACTGAGCCAATACTTGTGGATGAGCTCAATTCCCTCCATCAAGTATTCAATGTGTTCAAGACCCTGGGCTAGGTCCCCAAAGGCACTGCTCTTCTGCAGGATGGGAAGTAAAATTGCCACAAGAGTAACAATTGCCAATGGCACACAGCTACAGCAGTCCACAGTGGCTATGCCACTGGCCAAGCAAGTCATCATGAGGTCAGTGAACCTCACCACACTATGTGCTGACTGGGTGATGTCTATGATGTATGGACTCTTAGCTGGTTGTTTCTCTACATTATTTCTAACAGAACAACACTGCAAAATGGTTATTATGATTTTTCTTTTTCTGATGAGGAGACAGGTTCCAAGGGAATATGCCATTTCTTTTTGTTGTTATTTTTGCTGATCCACTTCTCCCATGTACGTCTGCCTGGCATTACAATTCCTGGTCTTTCCACCCCATGATATCCCTTCCCTAATCATGTCTTCTTAAAACATCCTTGGTGAAAGAATGCTTCACTGTGTATGGAGTGTCATCAGCTTGGTCTACAGATTTGCTTACTGAAAGGGCTGGTGGTAACCACCTAATATCATATGGAGTAACACATCCAAAGCACTATCTTAAGATATCCACAGCTGCACAAAAGTTGAGTCCCCTGTCATTCTTCTACATGGGAATATAAATAATTTTTATACTTTCTGAATAAGGTCCAAAAAGGAGACACAAAGATAATTATCAGATATTTGGCCCCAGTTTAGAGATAAGAAAGCCTGAAAGCCTGATTCTGTCACACAAATTTTTCCCATTTACTTTGAAAATGAGCAAAACCACTTACCATATTTCATCTAAACTTTAAATGTACACGTCCCTGAGAGAAGTGTCTGTTTTTGCCTATTTTGTGGTGTGTGGTGTGTGTTTGTGATTCTCAGAAGTTAGTAAACATGTAGCCAATTTTTTTCTTTTTTACCCCCTCTGTGTGGGCTGAAGGGCTTAGATCCAGCAACTGCAAAGAAAGCCTGATTTCTATCCACATGACCTCTAGCAATATATTTTAAGCAATTTTTATTTTTTAAAGTTAAGTGGAACCATTTCTTCCTTGTATAAACATGATCTTATATTGTATCTCAAAATACAAAACAGGACAACGCAGATCTCTGGAAGAACAAGGGCAGAAGTTCACTTCTCTATCACCTTGCCCCCTGGTCACCTTGCCCCCTTCAACTCTGCAGAGACCTAAAGCCCCTGACATATAGTCTTCACTGCTTCACACCCAAGACTCTAATTCTGAAGGTAGATTCTAGGACATTAATTTGTGCCAATGATCAGTTAGCCCCTGCTTTCAAAGGAGGACAGAAGCCATAAACATAAATCAAAGAAGATTTGCTTTCTCTTAAAAATCAAGGGAGTGGGGGGAGGCTTTGTAACACACAGTGACAAAAAAAAACAAAATGATTTATTCAGATAAATTGAAATGGCTGTCACTGATATGAAATGAAGCTCAAACTGAGTTTTTAAAAAAAATTGGAATTCACCCTGTAAAATGAACCAAAATGGCTTATGTGTGACAAAAATAGCTGCACTAGAACAAAAGTAGATTTGCATTATTTCATATAAGAATACAAGTTAGGTTAGGTTCATGTAACAAAAAATACATGTTCTGTAAAATCTCAGAATACCCAAATGTGTTCTGGTTTGGATATGATAGAAACAAAATCTAGTTGGTGATGGTAAGCAAGCCAATGAGATGCACAGCAAACAAAAAGCTGTCAATAAAAACTACTTGACAGGACACTGATCCCATGGGAGTCAAAATTCTCCACTGTGACCAGCAGCACTAGCACAGGGGGGTGGAGGGGTTATGTGCAGCAATGCAAAGAAAGGAAACTGCTATAGAATGCAAAACAGCCAGCAGCAGAGGAAGGGTGTCCACTCCTCAGCTTTGTTGCCACAGACCCACTCCTGGGTGCCAGGTACATTGCAGCATCGTGAAGTCAGGCACTTTATTCCTATGGGAATTCTACAGGACCTGGTACCTCTCTGAATAATGAAGAGGCTCTTTAAGTAAACATTATAATTCCAGATTATATATATATATTATCTGGAATTATAATGTTTACTTAAAGAGCCTATATATATATATATATATATATAATCAGAAAGAAATGCTTTGGGAAACTAAAGAAAGAAGATGTAGGAGCTGCCACACAGAAGAGCTAAAGGATTGCAAATGAAATCCAAACTAACATCACAACCTAATCTTTCTCAGAGAGCTGAGAATGTGGCAGTGGATGCTTGACTATAGCTCAACACAAGGACTAGGCTGGGTAAAATAAAACAATTGATTATTTATGGATTTTTAAATTGGAAACTTAAAATTGCCACTGTACTTACATAGTTGCTTTTCCCATAGTCATGACTCACTATTTCAACACAGCTCCTAGTATAAAGAAACATCCAGTCATTTAGTGACATCACTCTAAGTAAGGATGTAATTGTTGATCCTCTTAAACAATCTGCTAGTGGATCAGCCTCAAACTGAAAAAGAATCACAAGACATAAATTACTGCTTTTTCAACATCAACATTATCCAAGGGCATTTACATTGTATATTGGTGCTATTTTCTACTGAAATCTCATAATTCTAGTCTTCACAAGGAGTGGATTGGAACTTGGATTCTATCCTGGGTGATATGAAGTTTTCGTTGAGAGTCCATTAGACTGAGATGATTCCAGGGCTTCAGCTTCCTCCACAGGTACATGGAGAATTAATGTAAAAATGTTACACCAAAACTAGGAAACAGTTTAAGTTTTTAGTAAAATGAAACTAGGAAATTTACCAATTTACACAAACTGCTAACCAACATCTATGTAGGGTCTTTTGACTCTAGTCAAATAATTTTTTTTCTTTCTACTTCTACATCAGCCTATGGAAGCTCACTGCCCACACTGCTGCCATGAAACCCTGAACCTCTTCTGGTTCTCAGTGCTGCCTGATTCATTAATCCTTCTTTGCTCTGATACTGTTAAATCTTTAGTCTTTCCTTTTAACATAGGTTCCTCTGCATCATTTTGATTCTATGTATTTGATCCTTAGGGATACAATTGGGAGATCAGTCTTCCAACTGCCATGAGCAAATGTCTACAATGTTAGATAAAGAGATGACATAGCTCCCTATAGCAAAGTGCTCTTCATACATTCTGATTCAGTGTTTGCCTGTTGTCTCACAGAAAAAAAAAAAACAGAGATACTGAAAAGAGCAACAGTCATAGCTATAAACATGACTGCATGGGTTCCTTTGTGCATTACTCTTTATTTGACCCCACAATGACATGAATATCTTCAAAATCCATCTTACTGATTTGTAATGTTGGAAGAGTCTTACTTCTTTCAAAGTTCCTCCTAAGAAAATCTAGGTCAAACCTAAAACATTAGTATTTTAAGTTCTCTTTGTGCATTCTGGGATCTGAAAATTAACATTCCTTTTGTGATCAATCCAAGGAAAATAATCAATGACAATTAGATATTTGCAAATCAGGACTACTTTCCTTGAATAAATTACTGCCTGTCCTCAGTGTTGAAATACTGAAATTCACTAGTGGATGTGTTTCTGTTCATGATGGCAGTAGCTAGCTGAGGAAGGATGCTCTGTGTTCCCTGCTGGGAGTTTACAGTATGTTACTGAGGAAGGATGTTCTCCCTCATTACAGGGATTTAAGCTAGCAGCTCAGCAAGAGCGTCTGGGAAGAATTACCTTTCCCTATCATTGTATAATATGCACCTAGTCCATAATAGGAAAAAAATCATGATCTTTATTGTTGAAATTTAAGAAATTGGAAAATATCATGACGTGAATGCCATTATCCAGCCTTCCCTCTGCAGAACACCTGCCCATCTGGAAACACCCATGAATCACTGACATAAGCCCCCTGAGATCAGCTTCCTAAGAGGTAGGGATTTGGATACAGAATCCCTCTTTCTTCTCACTGAACCACTTTTTAAATACAATCACTTTCTTTGCCTCAACTACTTAGTTGTCAGTTGACTGGTCAGTTGTGGGGCAAGCAGCTGGACCTTAACCCTGGTAACAATATAGAACTCTGAAATAATCTTGTCCCTGGATTCACATTTGTTCAGGCAAAAGCATCTCTCGTTCATTATTCCTGCATCTCCTAACATTACAGAATCAGAAAACCTGGAATTGCTCACGCTCCTCCCCAAAAGAAAACCATTTTCTCAGCCAGGTGCAGTGACACATGCCTGTAATCCCAGCAGCTAGAGAGGCTGAGGCAGGAGGATCCCATGTTCAAAGCAAGCCTCAGCAATGGCAAAGGGCTTAGCAACTCAGTGGTACTCTTGTCTCTAAGTAAAATCCAAAGTCGAGCTGGGAATGTGGCTCAGTGGTTGATTGCCCCAGATTTCAACCCTGGTACAAAAACAACAACAACAAAAAGTTCTAAACATTAGCCATGGGCATTTTTTAATAGAAGAATCTAAGATGCTAAGGGATATACACAGAGCTCAACCTCTGTGCACACACCAAGCAGGCACAAGCACAGTCAGAAAACTAGTACTTACTAGAGTCTTGACTTGACAAACTCCTTCAGTACTGTCATGCTTCTCATGGGACTGTCTCATATCTTTAGACAGGACCTCATCATTCTACACTCTTTACACATTGCATCTATTAGACCATTTTGTAAAAAGTTAAAAATATGGCTACACAAGCAAGAATAAATTTATATTAGAGAAAACTATGGTAGTGGGAGTGGTGGAGCCCCACCCAACCAACTTAGGTGTTACAATTCTGGGTCATAGACTTCTGCAAAAACACTATTTCCAAATCATGATTAAATAGTGACTTATACTTTTTGATATTAATATTCAGAGACTAAACTGGGAAGGGGCTCTATCACTGAGCTACATCCTTGCCCCTCCCCTTTTTTTAGGCAGGGCTTCACTAATGTGCCTGCACTGGCCTCAAATTCATCATCAAATTTGCCTTGGCCTGTGTAGCTGTGATTATAGATGCACACCATGACAACAGCTAAATCTAACTTTTAAAGACAGAGTTGTCTTCTACAGAGACGACATCAGTCACCATAACCTGTCAGGTATCACAGCTCAGCAAGATATACATGTGAACCAGGAATAAGCCTATGGCACTTTTTCCATCTGCCTTTGCTGACCAAGAGACCATCATTGTGGTTCCTGTTGGCATACATGGCCCACATGTTATACATCCCACAAAGAATTACACTAAAGTGACTATTCTCTTTTCTACCCTTGTATGCAGTGATGGCTGAGAGGCACTTAAGAGTATACAGGGCTCACTGACCTTGCTTTGACAATTCCTAAAGCACTCTGAAAACTTTTAAGAACACTTGCACTAATGGGGAAGGGCAAACCCTGACCCCTTTTTAAAATTTCAATTACAGATCTACACCCAACATTTCTTCTCGGTCTTTCCCCCTAAGCTCATAGTTCCTCTTTCCAGGAGGAAAAGACATTTTTTAAACAAGATGTCACAAACACCTTCCTACACTTATGCTGCAATTCTCCAATGGCAAACTGCCTTTCCTCCCAACAAAAAATAGTGATTCTGCTAGAGCGTTCCACATCACTCATCAACAAGGACCTTGCAAATGATAATCTGTCACAAGGATTCTGGCACCAGGTGTTTCTTAAGCACCTGGGAAGTTCAAGAGTCCTCACACCTCAAAGAAGACAACTTCAGATCTGGCATTTGTGATTATTCTTCTTAAGCTAGCCTCCTAGTTTCAATTCTTAAGATACTGATGCAGGTATACATGTCTTTTCCTTAAAGAGGTTTGTAATTATTTGCTGAGAGCCACAACCAAGTCAAGATGATGCCTTGCACTTTGCCAGAGGGAGTGGTTTGAGAAGTAATGCCAGCGAGCTATTAAGATGATGTTAATTGAGTTAAGCTGTGTATAATTATTAAGATGAAGTAATGCCAGCGAGCCGTTAAGATGATAGAGATTCCTTGTTGGCTAATTGCTGTACCTAGATGAAGTTAATTGAGTTAAGATGTGTATAATTGTTAAGATGATGAGGATTGCTGTAACTGGATGATGCTAAATTGAAACAGGCTGTGTATTCAGTTAGGTATAAATACCTCTGCCATCCTACAATAAAGCGACTCTCGCCGTATCAACCTTCACAAGTTTCTTGTCAACCCCTGGTTATTTTGCCCAGCCAGACTGCAACAATTATTTAGAAAAACCCCTGGGATTCACCTGTGTCCCTGTCCTAGAACTTTCTCATGGTATGGAGTTCACTGATTCTGCAGTTTGTAACTCCATCAGAGCCTTTCATATCTCCAGCCCATTCAAGCCAGCTTCTTCCAGGCTCCCCAATCCCAGAAGATGATGCCATCATCCACCCAAATCCTCTCCTTTTTCTGGCACCCAAAACATCCACACTATCAACAAGGCCTGCCCATTCCTCTCCAAGCCAGGACAACACCATTTACATGAGTACCTTTAACAACCACCTCATTGGGTACCTTACCTCCATTTTTATGTAGACACGGCCCACACTTTGTACATATTGATAAAATAGTATTGAAAAAGAGATCTCTTGAGCTGGGGATGTGACTCAGTGGTAGAGTGCTTGCTTAGCATGCTCAAGGACCCAGGTTCAATCCCAGGGCCACAATAAGATTAAGAAAAACAAAACAATAACACCTCTACCCCCCAAAAAAAACAGAATCACTTGATTAATCTACATAACACTACATGACCTTGGGAAAGTCCAATTTGTCCCACAGAACAAAGATCTACACAAGGGGCTCCCTACCTGACCCTCCAATAAGGGTGCAGCCCTTGCCTGCTCCTACATCCCTGCCCTGTATTCACCTTACTTCTCTAGAGAACACTTCAGTTGTTTGAGATAGGGTCACAACAGGCCCATCTTAAAAAGTGTGTCTTTGTGCCTCTGTCATCCCCTTCATTCTCCTCTCCCTGATTTGCATACAGCTCACTCCTGACATGTATATTTCAGCTTCTCACGAGTTTTCCATGACCACACAATCTAAAGGGCCATGAGAGAGTCCCCATAACATGAAATACTATCAGAATGGATCCATCTTATCTGCCTGCTGTGAGAACCCAAGTTCCACAATCAGGAGACTCAACTGTCCTAGCATGCACAGCCAAGATGCAACTGAGGCCCTAACTCCTTTTGGAGAAATTACAGAAGAACTGAAGGTGGCCCACATGCCAGGGTAACGTTGTCACTGGACCATTCCCTTAAATGCCCATTAGAGTGCAGTGTATTTCCAATGGCTCCACATGGCTATATTTTGGATTCTTATAAACGAATAGAACTCTTTTCCATATCATTCATCTGCAACTTATTTCTAGTTGCTCCAAGTGTCTGGCTCCAAGTGTTTGATCATTCTTTCATTTGTCAAAACTAGAAAGTCAACCATGTCAACTGGCGCATCATGGTTTACTGAGCTAAGTTTACTTATTTCTTTGTGCACACTCAAATTTGAGATTGGGGAACCCATGAATTGTAAGGCTTAGCACATAATTGGCATCACATCAAATGTAATTGATCATTTTTACTCTTTTTGCACCATATACTACAGAGCTAAGACTTCTAGACATGTACATTTTTCTATCTGAAGATTGACCATATTTTATTTTTATCCAATAGTACATGTACATGTTGAAAACTATTCTAGCCACTTCTAATGCTAACAGAGGGGCCCTGCTAGAACTGTCTAATGATGCCATATTGCCCCCTACACAGGCACTTGAACACATGGATAATGAATGAAGCTGTCCTAGTCCCCAAAGGAGACTATGTTAATACTGTATATCTATATTTATGCTTCCTAAATAAGACTTCAGAGAATTTGATTCTACTGAGGTTAAAAATTCTAATATTCAAATATATTTTATAAATAAAATTTCCTACCTGCTGATAGAGGCCCACAATTCTTTTTTGGCTGCCATCCGTTTTTTCAAATGTATCTCTGGGAGTCTGATCCCAATTGACACCATCCACTCTATAGGTTCTGTTCTTGTATCTGTGGTATAATCCCAACATAAGAGTATATTTTTGACTTAGCCATTGCATACAAAAGTATTCTTAATCCTCCAAGTAATTGGAGGATATATTAATACTCAATTTACATACTGTACAACTCACCCATTTAAGTGGATTAGCCAATGGCTTTCAGTGTATCTGCAGAGTTGTACAATCAACAATCTTAGTATAGTTCTACCTCCCCTGAAAGAGCATCAGAACCACAAGCAACCACTCATTTCTACCCCAGCCTCCTAACCCTAAGTCAGCTAGAAATCAACTTCCTACCTCCTAAGAGTTGCCTTCTCAAGTATCATGTGAATTGAATTACACATGTAATCTTTCCTGACTTTCACTTAGCTTTATGTTTTCAAGGTTAATTTGGGCTGGAGCAAGTGTTGGTAACTGATTTCTTTCTATTACCAAATAATGTCCTATTGTAACCAGAAGCAATTCCCCATGTGTATAATCCCAGAGACTAGAAAGACTGAGTTAGGAGGATGACAAGGTCCAGGCCATCCTGAGCAACTTAGCAAGACCCCGTCACAAAGAAAGAGGGGGTTGGGACTTTAGCTCAGTAGAGGAGCACTGCCTACCATGGGTGAGGCCCTGGGTTTTGTATCTAATATCAAAATCTTATATACATACAATGCATATGTATACACACAAATACATACATATTTTCTGTTGGATGGTTGTATCACATTTGTTTATCTGTATACCACTTGATGGACCTTAGGGTTATTTATACTTTTGGTAATTATGAAGAATGTTATGGACAATCTAGTACCAATTTTGGCAGACAAAACTTTTCATTACTTGGGGTGGGGCTGTGGCTCAATGGTAGACTGCTTGCATAGCATGCGTAAGGCTCTGTATTTGATTCTCAGCACATCACATGAATAAATAAAATAAAGGTCTCTCAAGTAATAAAAATATTTTTAAAACATTTTTAAAGTTTTCAGTTCTTTTAGATATATAACTAGGAGTGGAATTCTGGGTCATGTGGTGTGCTATCTCTGGTCTGACATTTCCTCAAATTATATTTTTCAAAGAAACTACATTATTTTACATTTCTACTGCAATGTAGGAAGGTGGGTTCTACATTTCCCAATTACTTACCAAGTTGTTAATATCTGGTTTTATTTTAGCTATCCTCATGGATGTGGAGTAGTACCTTATTTTGAGTCTCACTGGATGATAATGTTGAACATTTTTTTTATGTGCTCACTGGCCCAGAATATCTGCTTTAGAGGAAGGTCTCTAGAGAAAGGTCTACTCAGATGATGTGTCCTTTATTTAAACATTGGCTATCTTTGTGTTGGGTTCTGTTCTTTATTTATTCTGAATACATTTTCTTTTAAGACATGTTACTTGCACATATTTTGTCCTTGTCTGTCAGTTATCTTTCCGAATTTTTGACAAGATACTTTGAACAAAAGTTGTTAACTTGAAGTTCAATCTACTTCATATTGTCCTTTATCACTGTGCTCTTGCTGTCCTATCCGAGAAGAGTTTGCCTAATAAAGTCAAAATTTACTCCTATACATTTAAAGAAAATCCCCCTTTAGCTCTTATGTACATATAGGTCTATTTTGAGTTAGTTCTGGAATTAAATTTGGGTTAAACTCTGTGCACTGTGTCAGGAGTCAGGTGGATATCCAGTCACCCCAGCATATAACTGACAAGACTTTTCCCCCTTGTTTAATTATCTTGACATTCCTGTCAAACTAATAACTACAAAGACGAGGGCCAACATCTGGACTAAGCTCTTTTACACTGGCCCGCAGGTCAATCTTCGTGCCAGTATCACCCTGTCTCAACTATTGTCACTTTTTAACAAATTCACAGTTGGGAAAAGTGAGTTCTCCAACTTTGTTCTTTGAAGATTGCTTTGGTAAAGTAATTGGTTATTCAAATCCACTGTCTTATCAAGTTAATACTTCTTGTGTAAGAGAAAAATTAAGATAAAATATTCCAATAAAAAGTAGCCAATGCATTATACTTAAGTGCTGATTTTTAAAATAGCCAAAAAATAAAGAGAGAAAAGAAATGCAGAAAAAACATGCTGCTCTGGGCAAACAGACCCAATGAATGGGCATCAGGGACTGAGGGACAGTAGAGCCTAGAGACCCTCTACCAGCTGTGTAACCAGATGAGCAGCAAATAGTTCTTATGAGGTAGAGTTCATACTATTTCTAGTTCTAAACTTCAACCTTCAGTGATTCAACAAATATAGGAACATCTTTTGTATGGGCAGAAGCAGTAATCAAATTGATGATTATGTAATATTTTTTAAAAACTTAGACTTACTTTGTAAAAACAATTAACCCAACGAATTCTTTGACTACCTTCTCTTTGGTATTTCTTGCAGTTTTTTTTCAAACATCTTCATTACAAAATCATAAGTAGTTTCCATTCAGAGTACTTCATGGCTCAGGTTGGAACAGAGAGTAAGGCTGTTTTCATATGGAAGAATGCAAGGAATATAACCAGACAAGATTTCCAACCAGCAAGCAGAAAAACACTGCAGGACAGGATGAAGGTCAAGCTCTGCACATTAAGCAAAGTGTTTCAAGGACTGAGCTCTGGGTCTAAAATAGATACAAGTCAACTGGTTTTGATTTCTTAATTTTAGCAATAATTTCACATATATATGTAGATATATATATACATACATATGTGCACATGTATAGATACATATATACATATAAATATATGTAGACATATATATGTATTATATATTATACATATATTATACACAAACATATATATGCACATTTCAAGAAATCATATAGATGTAGAAAATAAGTAAAATTGCTATTAAAAGTTTTTTCAGAGAGAAAATAATTTTCAAATTTTAGTTGATTTAGGCTTCGTACATTGTTTATTCAATAACTGAATACTGGGGTCCATCCCTAATATCAAAATCTTATATAAATATAATGTGTTTATATACACACAAATCCACACATATTTTCTGTTGAATGGATATACCCATTTGTTTATTTATATAAAAGTTGATGGACAGAAGTTTAATTACTTTGCAAGCAAAGGAAAAATGCAAGGGACTCTTGTCCCAGAGGCTGTGATTCTGCACAACAGGGGGAACAAAGTGTTTTGAAAGATGGGATTTCAGGTGTGCCCAGTCCTATTTCACTTCTTAATCTGGGATATAATCATTTTTTAACTCTTCTGCTGCCATCTCCAACTCTGAATTTCTTTATCCTGTGGTGGGTGTGTGCTCAAGGACAGATAATAACTGAATGGGGTCAAAAAGTAACCCTGTTCCAGGTTAGGGATGGGGAGAAGGGGATGGAAAATATGTTGATTTTAAAATAAGCCTCAGTGAGGACATACAATCAATCAACAAGTACTTGAAAAAATGCTCACCATCGCTAGCGGTCAGAGAAATGCAAATCAAAACTACCCTAAGATATCATCTCACTCCAGTAAGATTGGCAGCCAGCATGAAGTCCAACAACAACAAGTGCTGGAGAGGATGCGAGGAAAAGGGTACACTTGTTCATTGTTGGTGGGACTGCAAAATGGTGCAGCCAATTTGGAAAGCAGTATGGAGATTTCTTGGAAAGTTGGGAATGGAACCACCATTTGACCCAGCTATTCCCCTTCTCGGTCTATTCCCTAAACACTTAAAAAGAGCATGCTACAGGGACACTGCTGCATCGATGTTCATAGCAGCACAATTCACGATAGCAAGATTGTGGAACCAACCTAGATGCCCTTCAATAGATGAATGGATAAAAAAAATGTGGCATTTATACACAATGGAGTATTACTCTGCATTCAGAAACGACAACATCATAGAATTTGGAGGGAAATGGATGGCATTAGAGCAGATTATGCTAAGGGAAGCTATCCAATCCTTAAAAAATAAATGCCAAATGACTTCTTTGATATAAGGGGAGTAACTAAGGACAGAGTAGGGACGAAGAGCAGGAGAAGAAGATTAACATTAAATAGGGATGAGAGGGGGGAGGGAAAGGGAGAGAGAAGGGAATCTGCAGGGAAAGGGAAGGTGATCCTCAGGGTTTTATAAAATTACATACAAGAGGAAGTAAGGGGTAAGGAAGAAGTACACAAGTGGAATAAATGTTTTACAGTAGAGGTGGTCGAGAGAGAAGAGGGGAGGGGAGGGGAGGGGTGGGGGATAGTAGATGATAGGTTAGAGAGCAGAATTCATCAGACACTAGAATGGCAATGTGTAAATCAATGGAAATGTAACTGATGTAACCGATGTGATTCAGCAATCTGTATACGGGGTAATAATGGAAGTTCATAACCATTCTGAATCAAATTGTGAAACATGATATATTAAGAAAGAATGTAATGTTTTGAAAGACCAACAATAAAAAAAATAAAAAAATAAAAAATAAGCCTCAGTGGCAGAGCATCAGGTTAATATTTTCAGTTTAATTTATACTTAACTGAACTTTAGTTGTTCATGGTAGATGAGTGGTATTATTTTAAAGGGCATCACTTTTATACCAGTTCAAATAGAGCAACTTTCTAAAAATAATATGTTAAATCTGTAGTACACTATATTTTCCACTTTATACAAATTTATAGTTGTTGAAATCAAATTGATTCCTGTCCCTGGGACCAATTTGTTTCAAATTAATCTGCTTCAGAGTTCTAGAAATTGGGGAATCAACTGAAAGAACTATTTGTTTCAGAGTTCGGGAGCTGACCACCTGGGAGCATAAGGAGGTGTTCAGTGGTGGAAATGTGGTAAGCGACACTCCTGAGTGAGGGAGCAAAAAGTCCAGAGGGGAATAAGCAGGGTCTGTGGGAATCTGGCATGTCCAGGGCAGAAAGGTATATGATGGGTGGGAAGGGAGATGGAGCTGGAAAGAGAAGCAGGATCACATCACATACAGGGGAGATCCCACAGGACCTGATGATGCCCAAAAAACACTTGTTGAAGAAACAAAACAGAGATGGTAGGAGCCAAAGGAGGAGGTTTGGACCACATGGTTCTTCTAAGCCATTTTGTTCCCTGACAACTAGGTAAGACACTTCTCGAGGGTAGGGATGTCCAATGCACACTGTCCTCCCTGCTTCACTTCCCACTGGAAAATGGCTCCCTAACAACTGAAAACACATGTAGAAGCTTCTGAGGGTGTAAGAACCCTTTCCTGAGAGCTGCCTGTGAGTTCACCACACAAAGTTGGGAACAGACAATTCTATGGTGGACCAGTCGTTCATGGAAAACAACATGCTCATGAGATGTCATAAGATGGAGTCCCTTATTCCATCAACTGCCAACTACTCTACAAGCACCAGCCCAAGAATTCCAGATGCTCAGAACCCGGTGATCTCATCTTTAGAGAACAATGGGACTGGGGCCTTCTAGGGACTCCCATTGGTGGGGAGAGTAGTGAGTCAGTTCACTCTTTGCAGACCTATAGGCCTGGTAACCAGAGTGAACCTTATGGATTCGCAAAAGGAGGACCTGGGCCTCCCTGGCCGTAAGTACACCCAGTCCTTTTGAGTGTGAGCGACAAACTTTCAGGGAAGACCCTTTGCATGGATGGGGTGGTGGCTGCCTGAATGGAGTGCTATTTAGTTAAGAGACAGACTTCTCTATGAAACTAAGAACTCCTCGGAGGCAGAGACCATGTTCTGCCCAAGAAGAAAAGATACCATTGAGGTCCTTGCCCTTAGTGAGGCTTCTTGGTCTGAATGACTGCATGGGTCCCAGACTGGGGGCCAAAAGGCCTGACTTGAGTCTGGCCAGTTCTGGCCCCTCTACACCTAGTGTTCCTTATATGTAAAAGGCTAATGGGGTCGCTTACATGCCTTTCAAATATACTTTGACTGAATCAGGAAATTATTAGGCATGTCTTTGAGAAGGGTGGGAGGAAATGAGAGAATGAATGAGCCAAATCCAGGAGAGGAATTAGAAACAGTTCAGGTCTTAAGCTAGAGCTGTCAGTCAGCTTGCCTCTTGTCTTTTTTTGTTTTTTTTTCTTTTTTCTTTCTTTTTTTTTTTTTTTACTGCCTCAGCGTGGGTCCCATGGTACTTCGGATTGTTGGGGCTCTGCACCGTGATAACTAGTGGCTGCATCCTCTTACTCCACTGGAGGAAGAACCTGAGGAGGAGACAGCGTGCACAGCAGTGGGTGGAGGTGATGAAAGCTGCCACCTTTAGTTATAGCCCACTGCTGTACTGGGTCAACAAACGACGCAGATATGGCATGACTGCTGCCATCAGAATAGACCCTCCCCGGGCTGTTGACAATACTGACATTCAACTCCAAATTCCGGATCTTCCTTCAGAGCCCCACCCCCGGGAAGACAGGCGTCATGCCTTAAGAGGCAGAAGCCCCAAGGAGGAAGCCTCTGTTCCCCTTCAGCCTGCTCTGGTGGTCCCACAGCAGCCCTCTCCTAAGGAGATGCCAGAGTGCCAGACCCCATCGCCATGCAGAAGCCCCAAGGAGGAAGCCCCTGTTACCCTCCAACCTGCTCTGGTGGTCCCACAGCAGCCCTCACCTAAGGGGATGACAGAGCACCAGACCCCATCATCCTTTCTGATTGTCTTTCCAGAGATCCCCTCTGCCCCTCCCCTCCACACCCTGAACTTTCCTCCCATGCTGTCCCACTCTGCCTCCTACCCCTTTCTCACGGCTCCTAAAAGGAAGGTTCACTTCTAGTCCCTTCCCACACTGGCCAGAGGGGTGAACTGACCAATGTGTAGACTTTTACTTCAGTGTCGAAGCCTCCTGTCACTGAACGTGAGAGATTCAGGGGCCAGGTATTATAAAAAGGAGTCAAAAGTCAAGACTGTGTTCCTGATACACAGGTCATAACCCATATAGATGTTACATAGTAAAGTTTTCTGAAAAGTCAGAGTCATTTGTGTCTCATTTGACAGTAGGAAAGCAATGTCCTTCCCCAGTGTGATGGTGGCACAAGTCTCACCAATACAGTGAGAACTGGAGGCTGGCTCTGAAGAGACACACTGAGCCAATACTTGTGGATGAGCTCAATTCCCTCCATCAAGTATTCAATGTGTTCAAGACCCTGGGCTAGGTCCCCAAAGGCACTGCTCTTCTGCAGGATGGGAAGTAAAATTGCCACAAGAGTAACAATTGCCAATGGCACACAGCTACAGCAGTCCACAGTGGCTATGCCACTGGCCAAGCAAGTCATCATGAGGTCAGTGAACCTCACCACACTATGTGCTGACTGGGTGATGTCTATGATGTATGGACTCTTAGCTGGTTGTTTCTCTACATTATTTCTAACAGAACAACACTGCAAAATGGTTATTATGATTTTTCTTTTTCTGATGAGGAGACAGGTTCCAAGGGAATATGCCATTTCTTTTTGTTGTTATTTTTGCTGATCCACTTCTCCCATGTACGTCTGCCTGGCATTACAATTCCTGGTCTTTCCACCCCATGATATCCCTTCCCTAATCATGTCTTCTTAAAACATCCTTGGTGAAAGAATGCTTCACTGTGTATGGAGTGTCATCAGCTTGGTCTACAGATTTGCTTACTGAAAGGGCTGGTGGTAACCACCTAATATCATATGGAGTAACACATCCAAAGCACTATCTTAAGATATCCACAGCTGCACAAAAGTTGAGTCCCATGTCATTCTTCTACATGGGAATATAAATAATTTTTATACTTTCTGAATAAGGTCCAAAAAGGAGACACAAAGATAATTATCAGATATTTGGCCCCAGTTTAGAGATAAGAAAGCCTGAAAGCCTGATTCTGTCACACAAATTTTTCCCATTTACTTTGAAAATGAGCAAAACCACTTACCATATTTCATCTAAACTTTAAATGTACACGTCCCTGAGAGAAGTGTCTGTTTTTGCCTATTTTGTGGTGTGTGGTGTGTGTTTGTGATTCTCAGAAGTTAGTAAACATGTAGCCAATTTTTTTCTTTTTTACCCCCTCTGTGTGGGCTGAAGGGCTTAGATCCAGCAACTGCAAAGAAAGCCTGATTTCTATCCACATGACCTCTAGCAATATATTTTAAGCAATTTTTATTTTTTAAAGTTAAGTGGAACCATTTCTTCCTTGTATAAACATGATCTTATATTGTATCTCAAAATACAAAACAGGACAACGCAGATCTCTGGAAGAACAAGGGCAGAAGTTCACTTCTCTATCACCTTGCCCCCTGGTCACCTTGCCCCCTTCAACTCTGCAGAGACCTAAAGCCCCTGACATATAGTCTTCACTGCTTCACACCCAAGACTCTAATTCTGAAGGTAGATTCTAGGACATTAATTTGTGCCAATGATCAGTTAGCCCCTGCTTTCAAAGGAGGACAGAAGCCATAAACATAAATCAAAGAAGATTTGCTTTCTCTTAAAAATCAAGGGAGTGGGGGGAGGCTTTGTAACACACAGTGACAAAAAAAAACAAAATGATTTATTCAGATAAATTGAAATGGCTGTCACTGATATGAAATGAAGCTCAAACTGAGTTTTTAAAAAAAATTGGAATTCACCCTGTAAAATGAACCAAAATGGCTTATGTGTGACAAAAATAGCTGCACTAGAACAAAAGTAGATTTGCATTATTTCATATAAGAATACAAGTTAGGTTAGGTTCATGTAACAAAAAATACATGTTCTGTAAAATCTCAGAATACCCAAATGTGTTCTGGTTTGGATATGATAGAAACAAAATCTAGTTGGTGATGGTAAGCAAGCCAATGAGATGCACAGCAAACAAAAAGCTGTCAATAAAAACTACTTGACAGGACACTGATCCCATGGGAGTCAAAATTCTCCACTGTGACCAGCAGCACTAGCAGAGGGGGGTGGAGGGGTTATGTGCAGCAATGCAAAGAAAGGAAACTGCTATAGAATGCAAAACAGCCAGCAGCAGAGGAAGGGTGTCCACTCCTCAGCTTTGTTGCCACAGACCCACTCCTGGGTGCCAGGTACATTGCAGCATCATGAAGTCAGGCACTTTATTCCTATGGGAATTCTACAGGACCTGGTACCTCTCTGAATAATGAAGAGGCTCTTTAAGTAAACATTATAATTCCAGATTATATATATATATTATCTGGAATTATAATGTTTACTTAATATATATATATATAATCAGAAAGAAATGCTTTGGGAAACTAAAGAAAGAAGATGTAGGAGCTGCCACACAGAAGAGCTAAAGGATTGCAAATGAAATCCAAACTAACATCACAACCTAATCTTTCTCAGAGAGCTGAGAATGTGGCAGTGGATGCTTGACTATAGCTCAACACAAGGACTAGGCTGGGTAAAATAAAACAATTGATTATTTATGGATTTTTAAATTGGAAACTTAAAATTGCCACTGTACTTACATAGTTGCTTTTCCCATAGTCATGACTCACTATTTCAACACAGCTCCTAGTATAAAGAAACATCCAGTCATTTAGTGACATCACTCTAAGTAAGGATGTAATTGTTGATCCTCTTAAACAATCTGCTAGTGGATCAGCCTCAAACTGAAAAAGAATCACAAGACATAAATTACTGCTTTTTCAACATCAACATTATCCAAGGGCATTTACATTGTATATTGGTGCTATTTTCTACTGAAATCTCATAATTCTAGTCTTCACAAGGAGTGGATTGGAACTTGGATTCTATCCTGGGTGATATGAAGTTTTCGTTGAGAGTCCATTAGACTGAGATGATTCCAGGGCTTCAGCTTCCTCCACAGGTACATGGAGAATTAATGTAAAAATGTTACACCAAAACTAGGAAACAGTTTAAGTTTTTAGTAAAATGAAACTAGGAAATTTACCAATTTACACAAACTGCTAACCAACATCTATGTAGGGTCTTTTGACTCTAGTCAAATATTTTTTTTTCATTCTACTTCTACATCAGCCTATGGAAGCTCACTGCCCACACTGCTGCCATGAAACCCTGAACCTCTTCTGGTTCTCAGTGCTGCCTGATTCATCAATCCTTCTTTGCTCTGATACTGTTAAATCTTTAGTCTTTCCTTTTAACATAGGTTCCTCTGCATCATTTTGATTCTATGTATTTGATCCTTAGGGATACAATTGGGAGATCAGTCTTCCAACTGCCATGAGCAAATGTCTACAATGTTAGATAAAGAGATGACATAGCTCCCTATAGCAAAGTGCTCTTCATACATTCTGATTCAGTGTTTGCCTGTTGTCTCACAGAAAAAAAAAAAAAACAGAGATACTGAAAAGAGCAACAGTCATAGCTATAAACATGACTGCATGGGTTCCTTTGTGCATTACTCTTTATTTGACCCCACAATGACATGAATATCTTCAAAATCCATCTTACTGATTTGTAATGTTGGAAGAGTCTTACTTCTTTCAAAGTTCCTCCTAAGAAAATCTAGGTCAAACCTAAAACATTAGTATTTTAAGTTCTCTTTGTGCATTCTGGGATCTGAAAATTAACATTCCTTTTGTGATCAATCCAAGGAAAATAATCAATGACAATTAGATATTTGCAAATCAGGACTACTTTCCTTGAATAAATTACTGCCTGTCCTCAGTGTTGAAATACTGAAATTCACTAGTGGATGTGTTTCTGTTCATGATGGCAGTAGCTAGCTGAGGAAGGATGCTCTGTGTTCCCTGCTGGGAGTTTACAGTATGTTACTGAGGAAGGATGTTCTCCCTCATTACAGGGATTTAAGCTAGCAGCTCAGCAAGAGCGTCTGGGAAGAATTACCTTTCCCTATCATTGTATAATATGCACCTAGTCCATAATAGGAAAAAAATCATGATCTTTATTGTTGAAATTTAAGAAATTGGAAAATATCATGACGTGAATGCCATTATCCAGCCTTCCCTCTGCAGAACACCTGCCCATCTGGAAACACCCATGAATCACTGACATAAGCCCCCTGAGATCAGCTTCCTAAGAGGTAGGGATTTGGATACAGAATCCCTCTTTCTTCTCACTGAACCACTTTTTAAATACAATCACTTTCTTTGCCTCAACTACTTAGTTGTCAGTTGACTGGTCAGTTGTGGGGCAAGCAGCTGGACCTTAACCCTGGTAACAATATAGAACTCTGAAATAATCTTGTCCCTGGATTCACATTTGTTCAGGCAAAAGCATCTCTCGTTCATTATTCCTGCATCTCCTAACATTACAGAATCAGAAAACCTGGAATTGCTCACGCTCCTCCCCAAAAGAAAACCATTTTCTCAGCCAGGTGCAGTGACACATGCCTGTAATCCCAGCAGCTAGAGAGGCTGAGGCAGGAGGATCCCATGTTCAAAGCAAGCCTCAGCAATGGCAAAGGGCTTAGCAACTCAGTGGTACTCTTGTCTCTAAGTAAAATCCAAAGTCGAGCTGGGAATGTGGCTCAGTGGTTGATTGCCCCAGATTTCAACCCTGGTACAAAAACAACAACAACAAAAAGTTCTAAACATTAGCCATGGGCATTTTTTAATAGAAGAATCTAAGATGCTAAGGGATATACACAGAGCTCAACCTCTGTGCACACACCAAGCAGGCACAAGCACAGTCAGAAAACTAGTACTTACTAGAGTCTTGACTTGACAAACTCCTTCAGTACTGTCATGCTTCTCATGGGACTGTCTCATATCTTTAGACAGGACCTCATCATTCTACACTCTTTACACATTGCATCTATTAGACCATTTTGTAAAAAGTTAAAAATATGGCTACACAAGCAAGAATAAATTTATATTAGAGAAAACTATGGTAGTGGGAGTGGTGGAGCCCCACCCAACCAACTTAGGTGTTACAATTCTGGGTCATAGACTTCTGCAAAAACACTATTTCCAAATCATGATTAAATAGTGACTTATACTTTTTGATATTAATATTCAGAGACTAAACTGGGAAGGGGCTCTATCACTGAGCTACATCCTTGCCCCTCCCCTTTTTTTAGGCAGGGCTTCACTAATGTGCCTGCACTGGCCTCAAATTCATCATCAAATTTGCCTTGGCCTGTGTAGCTGTGATTATAGATGCACACCATGACAACAGCTAAATCTAACTTTTAAAGACAGAGTTGTCTTCTACAGAGACGACATCAGTCACCATAACCTGTCAGGTATCACAGCTCAGCAAGATATACATGTGAACCAGGAATAAGCCTATGGCACTTTTTCCATCTGCCTTTGCTGACCAAGAGACCATCATTGTGGTTCCTGTTGGCATACATGGCCCACATGTTATACATCCCACAAAGAATTACACTAAAGTGACTATTCTCTTTTCTACCCTTGTATGCAGTGATGGCTGAGAGGCACTTAAGAGTATACAGGGCTCACTGACCTTGCTTTGACAATTCCTAAAGCACTCTGAAAACTTTTAAGAACACTTGCACTAATGGGGAAGGGCAAACCCTGACCCCTTTTTAAAATTTCAATTACAGATCTACACCCAACATTTCTTCTCGGTCTTTCCCCCTAAGCTCATAGTTCCTCTTTCCAGGAGGAAAAGACATTTTTTAAACAAGATGTCACAAACACCTTCCTACACTTATGCTGCAATTCTCCAATGGCAAACTGCCTTTCCTCCCAACAAAAAATAGTGATTCTGCTAGAGCGTTCCACATCACTCATCAACAAGGACCTTGCAAATGATAATCTGTCACAAGGATTCTGGCACCAGGTGTTTCTTAAGCACCTGGGAAGTTCAAGAGTCCTCACACCTCAAAGAAGACAACTTCAGATCTGGCATTTGTGATTATTCTTCTTAAGCTAGCCTCCTAGTTTCAATTCTTAAGATACTGATGCAGGTATACATGTCTTTTCCTTAAAGAGGTTTGTAATTATTTGCTGAGAGCCACAACCAAGTCAAGATGATGCCTTGCACTTTGCCAGAGGGAGTGGTTTGAGAAGTAATGCCAGCGAGCTATTAAGATGATGTTAATTGAGTTAAGCTGTGTATAATTATTAAGATGAAGTAATGCCAGCGAGCCGTTAAGATGATAGAGATTCCTTGTTGGCTAATTGCTGTACCTAGATGAAGTTAATTGAGTTAAGATGTGTATAATTGTTAAGATGATGAGGATTGCTGTAACTGGATGATGCTAAATTGAAACAGGCTGTGTATTCAGTTAGGTATAAATACCTCTGCCATCCTACAATAAAGCGACTCTCGCCGTATCAACCTTCACAAGTTTCTTGTCAACCCCTGGTTATTTTGCCCAGCCAGACTGCAACAATTATTTAGAAAAACCCCTGGGATTCACCTGTGTCCCTGTCCTAGAACTTTCTCATGGTATGGAGTTCACTGATTCTGCAGTTTGTAACTCCATCAGAGCCTTTCATATCTCCAGCCCATTCAAGCCAGCTTCTTCCAGGCTCCCCAATCCCAGAAGATGATGCCATCATCCACCCAAATCCTCTCCTTTTTCTGGCACCCAAAACATCCACACTATCAACAAGGCCTGCCCATTCCTCTCCAAGCCAGGACAACACCATTTACATGAGTACCTTTAACAACCACCTCATTGGGTACCTTACCTCCATTTTTATGTAGACACGGCCCACACTTTGTACATATTGATAAAGTAGTATTGAAAAAGAGATCTCTTGAGCTGGGGATGTGACTCAGTGGTAGAGTGCTTGCTTAGCATGCTCAAGGACCCAGGTTCAATCCCAGGGCCACAATAAGATTAAGAAAAACAAAACAATAACACCTCTACCCCCCCAAAAAAACAGAATCACTTGATTAATCTACATAACACTACATGACCTTGGGAAAGTCCAATTTGTCCCACAGAACAAAGATCTACACAAGGGGCTCCCTACCTGACCCTCCAATAAGGGTGCAGCCCTTGCCTGCTCCTACATCCCTGCCCTGTATTCACCTTACTTCTCTAGAGAACACTTCACTTGTTTGAGATAGGGTCACAACAGGCCCATCTTAAAAAGTGTGTCTTTGTGCCTCTGTCATCCCCTTCATTCTCCTCTCCCTGATTTGCATACAGCTCACTCCTGACATGTATATTTCAGCTTCTCACGAGTTTTCCATGACCACACAATCTAAAGGGCCATGAGAGAGTCCCCATAACATGAAATACTATCAGAATGGATCCATCTTATCTGCCTGCTGTGAGAACCCAAGTTCCACAATCAGGAGACTCAACTGTCCTAGCATGCACAGCCAAGATGCAACTGAGGCCCTAACTCCTTTTGGAGAAATTACAGAAGAACTGAAGGTGGCCCACATGCCAGGGTAACGTTGTCACTGGACCATTCCCTTAAATGCCCATTAGAGTGCAGTGTATTTCCAATGGCTCCACATGGCTATATTTTGGATTCTTATAAACGAATAGAACTCTTTTCCATATCATTCATCTGCAACTTATTTCTAGTTGCTCCAAGTGTCTGGCTCCAAGTGTTTGATCATTCTTTCATTTGTCAAAACTAGAAAGTCAACCATGTCAACTGGCGCATCATGGTTTACTGAGCTAAGTTTACTTATTTCTTTGTGCACACTCAAATTTGAGATTGGGGAACCCATGAATTGTAAGGCTTAGCACATAATTGGCATCACATCAAATGTAATTGATCATTTTTACTCTTTTTGCACCATATACTACAGAGCTAAGACTTCTAGACATGTACATTTTTCTATCTGAAGATTGACCATATTTTATTTTTATCCAATAGTACATGTACATGTTGAAAACTATTCTAGCCACTTCTAATGCTAACAGAGGGGCCCTGCTAGAACTGTCTAATGATGCCATATTGCCCCCTACACAGGCACTTGAACACATGGATAATGAATGAAGCTGTCCTAGTCCCCAAAGGAGACTATGTTAATACTGTATATCTATATTTATGCTTCCTAAATAAGACTTCAGAGAATTTGATTCTACTGAGGTTAAAAATTCTAATATTCAAATATATTTTATAAATAAAATTTCCTACCTGCTGATAGAGGCCCACAATTCTTTTTTGGCTGCCATCCGTTTTTTCAAATGTATCTCTGGGAGTCTGATCCCAATTGACACCATCCACTCTATAGGTTCTGTTCTTGTATCTGTGGTATAATCCCAACATAAGAGTATATTTTTGACTTAGCCATTGCATACAAAAGTATTCTTAATCCTCCAAGTAATTGGAGGATATATTAATACTCAATTTACATACTGTACAACTCACCCATTTAAGTGGATTAGCCAATGGCTTTCAGTGTATCTGCAGAGTTGTACAATCAACAATCTTAGTATAGTTCTACCTCCCCTGAAAGAGCATCAGAACCACAAGCAACCACTCATTTCTACCCCAGCCTCCTAACCCTAAGTCAGCTAGAAATCAACTTCCTACCTCCTAAGAGTTGCCTTCTCAAGTATCATGTGAATTGAATTACACATGTAATCTTTCCTGACTTTCACTTAGCTTTATGTTTTCAAGGTTAATTTGGGCTGGAGCAAGTGTTGGTAACTGATTTCTTTCTATTACCAAATAATGTCCTATTGTAACCAGAAGCAATTCCCCATGTGTATAATCCCAGAGACTAGAAAGACTGAGTTAGGAGGATGACAAGGTCCAGGCCATCCTGAGCAACTTAGCAAGACCCCGTCACAAAGAAAGAGGGTGTTGGGACTTTAGCTCAGTAGAGGAGCACTGCCTACCATGGGTGAGGCCCAGGGTTTTGTATCTAATATCAAAATCTTATATACATACAATGCATATGTATACACACAAATACATACATATTTTCTGTTGGATGGTTGTATCACATTTGTTTATCTGTATACCACTTGATGGACCTTAGGGTTATTTATACTTTTGGTAATTATGAAGAATGTTATGGACAATCTAGTACCAATTTTGGCAGACAAAACTTTTCATTACTTGTGGTGGGGCTGTGGCTCAATGGTAGACTGCTTGCATAGCATGCGTAAGGCTCTGTATTTGATTCTCAGCACATCACATGAATAAATAAAATAAAGGTCTCTCAAGTAATAAAAATATTTTTAAAACATTTTTAAAGTTTTCAGTTCTTTTAGATATATAACTAGGAGTGGAATTCTGGGTCATGTGGTGTGCTATCTCTGGTCTGACATTTCCTCAAATTATATTTTTCAAAGAAACTACATTATTTTACATTTCTACTGCAATGTAGGAAGGTGGGTTCTACATTTCCCAATTACTTACCAAGTTGTTAATATCTGGTTTTATTTTAGCTATCCTCATGGATGTGGAGTAGTACCTTATTTTGAGTCTCACTGGATGATAATGTTGAACATTTTTTTTATGTGCTCACTGGCCCAGAATATCTGCTTTAGAGGAAGGTCTCTAGAGAAAGGTCTACTCAGATGATGTGTCCTTTATTTAAACATTGGCTATCTTTGTGTTGGGTTCTGTTCTTTATTTATTCTGAATACATTTTCTTTTAAGACATGTTACTTGCACATATTTTGTCCTTGTCTGTCAGTTATCTTTCCGAATTTTTGACAAGATACTTTGAACAAAAGTTGTTAACTTGAAGTTCAATCTACTTCATATTGTCCTTTATCACTGTGCTCTTGCTGTCCTATCCGAGAAGAGTTTGCCTAATAAAGTCAAAATTTACTCCTATACATTTAAAGAAAATCCCCCTTTAGCTCTTATGTACATATAGGTCTATTTTGAGTTAGTTCTGGAATTAAATTTGGGTTAAACTCTGTGCACTGTGTCAGGAGTCAGGTGGATATCCAGTCACCCCAGCATATAACTGACAAGACTTTTCCCCCTTGTTTAATTATCTTGACATTCCTGTCAAACTAATAACTACAAAGACGAGGGCCAACATCTGGACTAAGCTCTTTTACACTGGCCCGCAGGTCAATCTTCGTGCCAGTATCACCCTGTCTCAACTATTGTCACTTTTTAACAAATTCACAGTTGGGAAAAGTGAGTTCTCCAACTTTGTTCTTTGAAGATTGCTTTGGTAAAGTAATTGGTTATTCAAATCCACTGTCTTATCAAGTTAATACTTCTTGTGTAAGAGAAAAATTAAGATAAAATATTCCAATAAAAAGTAGCCAATGCATTATACTTAAGTGCTGATTTTTAAAATAGCCAAAAAATAAAGAGAGAAAAGAAATGCAGAAAAAACATGCTGCTCTGGGCAAACAGACCCAATGAATGGGCATCAGGGACTGAGGGACAGTAGAGCCTAGAGACCCTCTACCAGCTGTGTAACCAGATGAGCAGCAAATAGTTCTTATGAGGTAGAGTTCATACTATTTCTAGTTCTAAACTTCAACCTTCAGTGATTCAACAAATATAGGAACATCTTTTGTATGGGCAGAAGCAGTAATCAAATTGATGATTGTGTAATATTTTTTAAAAACTTAGACTTACTTTGTAAAAACAATTAACCCAACGAATTCTTTGACTACCTTCTCTTTGGTATTTCTTGCAGTTTTTTTTTCAAATATCTTCATTACAAAATCATAAGTAGTTTCCATTCAGAGTACTTCATGGCTCAGGTTGGCACAGAGAGTAAGGCTGTTTTCATATGGAAGAATGCAAGGAATATAACCAGACAAGATTTCCAACCAGCAAGCAGAAAAACACTGCAGGACAGGATGAAGGTCAAGCTCTGCACATTAAGCAAAGTGTTTCAAGGACTGAGCTCTGGGTCTAAAATAGATACATGTCAACTGGTTTTGATTTCTTAATTTTAGCAATAATTTCACATATATATTTAGATATATATATATATATACATATGTGCACATATAGATACATATATACATATAAATATATGTAGACATATATATGTATTATATATTTTATATTATACATATATTATACACAAACATATATATGCACATTTCAAGAAATCATATAGATGTAGAAAATAAGTAAAATTGCTATTAAAAGTTTTTTCAGAGAGAAAATAATTTTCAAATTTTAGTTGATTTAGGCTTCGTACATTGTTTATTCAATAACTGAATACTGGGGTCCATCCCTAATATCAAAATCTTATATAAATATAATGTGTTTATATACACACAAATCCACACATATTTTCTGTTGAATGGATATACCCATTTGTTTATTTATATAAAAGTTGATGGACAGAAGTTTAATTACTTTGCAAGCAAAGGAAAAATGCAAGGGACTCTTGTCCCAGAGGCTGTGATTCTGCACAACAGGGGGAACAAAGTGTTTTGAAAGATGGGATTTCAGGTGTGCCCAGTCCTATTTCACTTCTTAATCTGGGATATAATCATTTTTTAACTCTTCTGCTGCCATCTCCAACTCTGAATTTCTTTATCCTGTGGTGGGTGTGTGCTCAAGGACAGATAATAACTGAATGGGGTCAAAAAGTAATCCTGTTCCAGGTTAGGGATGGGGAGAAGGGGATGGAAAATATGTTGATTTTAAAATAAGCCTCAGTGAGGACATACAATCAATCAACAAGTACATGAAAAAATGCTCACCATCGCTAGCGGTCAGAGAAATGCAAATCAAAACTACCCTAAGATATCATCTCACTCCAGTAAGATTGGCAGCCAGCATGAAGTCCAACAACAACAAGTGCTGGAGAGGATGCGAGGAAAAGGGTACACTTGTTCATTGTTGGTGGGACTGCAAAATGGTGCAGCCAATTTGGAAAGCAGTATGGAGATTTCTTGGAAAGTTGGGAATGGAACCACCATTTGACCCAGCTATTCCCCTTCTCGGTCTATTCCCTAAACACTTAAAAAGAGCATGCTACAGGGACACTGCTGCATCGATGTTCATAGCAGCACAATTCACGATAGCAAGATTGTGGAACCAACCTAGATGCCCTTCAATAGATGAATGGATAAAAAAAAATGTGGCATTTATACACAATGGAGTATTACTCTGCATTCAGAAACGACAACATCATAGAATTTGGAGGGAAATGGATGGCATTAGAGCAGATTATGCTAAGGGAAGCTATCCAATCCTTAAAAAATAAATGCCAAATGACTTCTTTGATATAAGGGGAGTAACTAAGGACAGAGTAGGGACGAAGAGCAGGAGAAGAAGATTAACATTAAATAGGGATGAGAGGGGGGAGGGAAAGGGAGAGAGAAGGGAATCTGCAGGGAAAGGGAAGGTGATCCTCAGGGTTTTATAAAATTACATACAAGAGGAAGTAAGGGGTAAGGAAGAAGTACACAAGTGGAATAAATGTTTTACAGTAGAGGTGGTCGAGAGAGAAGAGGGGAGGGGAGGGGAGGGGTGGGGGGATAGTAGATGATAGGTTAGAGAGCAGAATTCATCAGACACTAGAATGGCAATGTGTAAATCAATGGAAATGTAACTGATGTAACCGATGTGATTCAGCAATCTGTATACGGGGTAATAATGGAAGTTCATAACCATTCTGAATCAAATTGTGAAACATGATATATTAAGAAAGAATGTAATGTTTTGAAAGACCAACAATAAAAAAAATAAAAAAATAAAAAATAAGCCTCAGTGGCAGAGCATCAGGTTAATATTTTCAGTTTAATTTATACTTAACTGAACTTTAGTTGTTCATGGTAGATGAGTGGTATTATTTTAAAGGGCATCACTTTTATACCAGTTCAAATAGAGCAACTTTCTAAAAATAATATGTTAAATCTGTAGTACACTATATTTTCCACTTTATACAAATTTATAGTTGTTGAAATCAAATTGATTCCTGTCCCTGGGACCAATTTGTTTCAAATTAATCTGCTTCAGAGTTCTAGAAATTGGGGAATCAACTGAAAGAACTATTTGTTTCAGAGTTCGGGAGCTGACCACCTGGGAGCATAAGGAGGTGTTCAGTGGTGGAAATGTGGTAAGCGACACTCCTGAGTGAGGGAGCAAAAAGTCCAGAGGGGAATAAGCAGGGTCTGTGGGAATCTGGCATGTCCAGGGCAGAAAGGTATATGATGGGTGGGAAGGGAGATGGAGCTGGAAAGAGAAGCAGGATCACATCACATACAGGGGAGATCCCACAGGACCTGATGATGCCCAAAAAACACTTGTTGAAGAAACAAAACAGAGATGGTAGGAGCCAAAGGAGGAGGTTTGGACCACATGGTTCTTCTAAGCCATTTTGTTCCCTGACAACTAGGTAAGACACTTCTCGAGGGTAGGGATGTCCAATGCACACTGTCCTCCCTGCTTCACTTCCCACTGGAAAATGGCTCCCTAACAACTGAAAACACAAGTAGAAGCTTCTGAGGGTGTAAGAACCCTTTCCTGAGAGCTGCCTGTGAGTTCACCACACAAAGTTGGGAACAGACAATTCTATGGTGGACCAGTCGTTCATGGAAAACAACATGCTCATGAGATGTCATAAGATGGAGTCCCTTATTCCATCAACTGCCAACTACTCTACAAGCACCAGCCCAAGAATTCCAGATGCTCAGAACCCGGTGATCTCATCTTTAGAGAACAATGGGACTGGGGCCTTCTAGGGACTCCCATTGGTGGGGAGAGTAGTGAGTCAGTTCACTCTTTGCAGACCTATAGGCCTGGTAACCAGAGTGAACCTTATGGATTCGCAAAAGGAGGACCTGGGCCTCCCTGGCCGTAAGTACACCCAGTCCTTTTGAGTGTGAGCGACAAACTTTCAGGGAAGACCCTTTGCATGGATGGGGTGGTGGCTGCCTGAATGGAGTGCTATTTAGTTAAGAGACAGACTTCTCTATGAAACTAAGAACTCCTCGGAGGCAGAGACCATGTTCTGCCCAAGAAGAAAAGATACCATTGAGGTCCTTGCCCTTAGTGAGGCTTCTTGGTCTGAATGACTGCATGGGTCCCAGACTGGGGGCCAAAAGGCCTGACTTGAGTCTGGCCAGTTCTGGCCCCTCTACACCTAGTGTTCCTTATATGTAAAAGGCTAATGGGGTCGCTTACATGCCTTTCAAATATACTTTGACTGAATCAGGAAATTATTAGGCATGTCTTTGAGAAGGGTGGGAGGAAATGAGAGAATGAATGAGCCAAATCCAGGAGAGGAATTAGAAACAGTTCAGGTCTTAAGCTAGAGCTGTCAGTCAGCTTGCCTCTTGTCTTTTTTTGTTTTTTTTTCTTTTTTCTTTCTTTTTTTTTTTTTTTACTGCCTCAGCGTGGGTCCCATGGTACTTCGGATTGTTGGGGCTCTGCACCGTGATAACTAGTGGCTGCATCCTCTTACTCCACTGGAGGAAGAACCTGAGGAGGAGACAGCGTGCACAGCAGTGGGTGGAGGTGATGAAAGCTGCCACCTTTAGTTATAGCCCACTGCTGTACTGGGTCAACAAACGACGCAGATATGGCATGACTGCTGCCATCAGAATAGACCCTCCCCGGGCTGTTGACAATACTGACATTCAACTCCAAATTCCGGATCTTCCTTCAGAGCCCCACCCCCGGGAAGACAGGCGTCATGCCTTAAGAGGCAGAAGCCCCAAGGAGGAAGCCTCTGTTCCCCTTCAGCCTGCTCTGGTGGTCCCACAGCAGCCCTCTCCTAAGGAGATGCCAGAGTGCCAGACCCCATCGCCATGCAGAAGCCCCAAGGAGGAAGCCCCTGTTACCCTCCAACCTGCTCTGGTGGTCCCACAGCAGCCCTCACCTAAGGGGATGACAGAGCACCAGACCCCATCATCCTTTCTGATTGTCTTTCCAGAGATCCCCTCTGCCCCTCCCCTCCACACCCTGAACTTTCCTCCCATGCTGTCCCACTCTGCCTCCTACCCCTTTCTCACGGCTCCTAAAAGGAAGGTTCACTTCTAGTCCCTTCCCACACTGGCCAGAGGGGTGAACTGACCAATGTGTAGACTTTTACTTCAGTGTCGAAGCCTCCTGTCACTGAACGTGAGAGATTCAGGGGCCAGGTATTATAAAAAGGAGTCAAAAGTCAAGACTGTGTTCCTGATACACAGGTCATAACCCATATAGATGTTACATAGTAAAGTTTTCTGAAAAGTCAGAGTCATTTGTGTCTCATTTGACAGTAGGAAAGCAATGTCCTTCCCCAGTGTGATGGTGGCACAAGTCTCACCAATACAGTGAGAACTGGAGGCTGGCTCTGAAGAGACACACTGAGCCAATACTTGTGGATGAGCTCAATTCCCTCCATCAAGTATTCAATGTGTTCAAGACCCTGGGCTAGGTCCCCAAAGGCACTGCTCTTCTGCAGGATGGGAAGTAAAATTGCCACAAGAGTAACAATTGCCAATGGCACACAGCTACAGCAGTCCACAGTGGCTATGCCACTGGCCAAGCAAGTCATCATGAGGTCAGTGAACCTCACCACACTATGTGCTGACTGGGTGATGTCTATGATGTATGGACTCTTAGCTGGTTGTTTCTCTACATTATTTCTAACAGAACAACACTGCAAAATGGTTATTATGATTTTTCTTTTTCTGATGAGGAGACAGGTTCCAAGGGAATATGCCATTTCTTTTTGTTGTTATTTTTGCTGATCCACTTCTCCCATGTACGTCTGCCTGGCATTACAATTCCTGGTCTTTCCACCCCATGATATCCCTTCCCTAATCATGTCTTCTTAAAACATCCTTGGTGAAAGAATGCTTCACTGTGTATGGAGTGTCATCAGCTTGGTCTACAGATTTGCTTACTGAAAGGGCTGGTGGTAACCACCTAATATCATATGGAGTAACACATCCAAAGCACTATCTTAAGATATCCACAGCTGCACAAAAGTTGAGTCCCATGTCATTCTTCTACATGGGAATATAAATAATTTTTATACTTTCTGAATAAGGTCCAAAAAGGAGACACAAAGATAATTATCAGATATTTGGCCCCAGTTTAGAGATAAGAAAGCCTGAAAGCCTGATTCTGTCACACAAATTTTTCCCATTTACTTTGAAAATGAGCAAAACCACTTACCATATTTCATCTAAACTTTAAATGTACACGTCCCTGAGAGAAGTGTCTGTTTTTGCCTATTTTGTGGTGTGTGGTGTGTGTTTGTGATTCTCAGAAGTTAGTAAACATGTAGCCAATTTTTTTCTTTTTTACCCCCTCTGTGTGGGCTGAAGGGCTTAGATCCAGCAACTGCAAAGAAAGCCTGATTTCTATCCACATGACCTCTAGCAATATATTTTAAGCAATTTTTATTTTTTAAAGTTAAGTGGAACCATTTCTTCCTTGTATAAACATGATCTTATATTGTATCTCAAAATACAAAACAGGACAACGCAGATCTCTGGAAGAACAAGGGCAGAAGTTCACTTCTCTATCACCTTGCCCCTGGTCACCTTGCCCCCTTCAACTCTGCAGAGACCTAAAGCCCCTGACATATAGTCTTCACTGCTTCACACCCAAGACTCTAATTCTGAAGGTAGATTCTAGGACATTAATTTGTGCCAATGATCAGTTAGCCCCTGCTTTCAAAGGAGGACAGAAGCCATAAACATAAATCAAAGAAGATTTGCTTTCTCTTAAAAATCAAGGGAGTGGGGGGAGGCTTTGTAACACACAGTGACAAAAAAAAACAAAATGTTTTATTCAGATAAGTTGAAATGGCTGTCACTGATATGAAATGAAGCTCAAACTGAGTTTTTAAAAAAAATTGGAATTCACCCTGTAAAATGAACCAAAATGGCTTATGTGTGACAAAAATAGCTGCACTAGAACAAAAGTAGATTTGCATTATTTCATATAAGAATACAAGTTAGGTTAGGTTCATGTAACAAAAAATACATGTTCTGTAAAATCTCAGAATACCCAAATGTGTTCTGGTTTGGATATGATAGAAACAAAATCTAGTTGGTGATGGTAAGCAAGCCAATGAGATGCACAGCAAACAAAAAGCTGTCAATAAAAACTACTTGACAGGACACTGATCCCATGGGAGTCAAAATTCTCCACTGTGACCAGCAGCACTAGCAGAGGGGGGTGGAGGGGTTATGTGCAGCAATGCAAAGAAAGGAAACTGCTATAGAATGCAAAACAGCCAGCAGCAGAGGAAGGGTGTCCACTCCTCAGCTTTGTTGCCACAGACCCACTCCTGGGTGCCAGGTACATTGCAGCATCGTGAAGTCAGGCACTTTATTCCTATGGGAATTCTACAGGACCTGGTACCTCTCTGAATAATGAAGAGGCTCTTTACGAAAACATTATAATTCCAGATTATATATATATATTATCTGGAATTATAATGTTTACTTAAAGAGCCATATATATATATATATATATATATATATATATATATATAATCAGAAAGAAATGCTTTGGGAAACTAAAGAAAGAAGATGTAGGAGCTGCCACACAGAAGAGCTAAAGGATTGCAAATGAAATCCAAACTAACATCACAACCTAATCTTTCTCAGAGAGCTGAGAATGTGGCAGTGGATGCTTGACTATAGCTCAACACAAGGACTAGGCTGGGTAAAATAAAACAATTGATTATTTATGGATTTTTAAATTGGAAACTTAAAATTGCCACTGTACTTACATAGTTGCTTTTCCCATAGTCATGACTCACTATTTCAACACAGCTCCTAGTATAAAGAAACATCCAGTCATTTAGTGACATCACTCTAAGTAAGGATGTAATTGTTGATCCTCTTAAACAATCTGCTAGTGGATCAGCCTCAAACTGAAAAAGAATCACAAGACATAAATTACTGCTTTTTCAACATCAACATTATCCAAGGGCATTTACATTGTATATTGGTGCTATTTTCTACTGAAATCTCATAATTCTAGTCTTCACAAGGAGTGGATTGGAACTTGGATTCTATCCTGGGTGATATGAAGTTTTCGTTGAGAGTCCATTAGACTGAGATGATTCCAGGGCTTCAGCTTCCTCCACAGGTACATGGAGAATTAATGTAAAAATGTTACACCAAAACTAGGAAACAGTTTAAGTTTTTAGTAAAATGAAACTAGGAAATTTACCAATTTACACAAACTGCTAACCAACATCTATGTAGGGTCTTTTGACTCTAGTCAAATATTTTTTTTTCATTCTACTTCTACATCAGCCTATGGAAGCTCACTGCCCACACTGCTGCCATGAAACCCTGAACCTCTTCTGGTTCTCAGTGCTGCCTGATTCATCAATCCTTCTTTGCTCTGATACTGTTAAATCTTTAGTCTTTCCTTTTAACATAGGTTCCTCTGCATCATTTTGATTCTATGTATTTGATCCTTAGGGATACAATTGGGAGATCAGTCTTCCAACTGCCATGAGCAAATGTCTACAATGTTAGATAAAGAGATGACATAGCTCCCTATAGCAAAGTGCTCTTCATACATTCTGATTCAGTGTTTGCCTGTTGTCTCACAGAAAAAAAAAAAAAAACAGAGATACTGAAAAGAGCAACAGTCATAGCTATAAACATGACTGCATGGGTTCCTTTGTGCATTACTCTTTATTTGACCCCACAATGACATGAATATCTTCAAAATCCATCTTACTGATTTGTAATGTTGGAAGAGTCTTACTTCTTTCAAAGTTCCTCCTAAGAAAATCTAGGTCAAACCTAAAACATTAGTATTTTAAGTTCTCTTTGTGCATTCTGGGATCTGAAAATTAACATTCCTTTTGTGATCAATCCAAGGAAAATAATCAATGACAATTAGATATTTGCAAATCAGGACTACTTTCCTTGAATAAATTACTGCCTGTCCTCAGTGTTGAAATACTGAAATTCACTAGTGGATGTGTTTCTGTTCATGATGGCAGTAGCTAGCTGAGGAAGGATGCTCTGTGTTCCCTGCTGGGAGTTTACAGTATGTTACTGAGGAAGGATGTTCTCCCTCATTACAGGGATTTAAGCTAGCAGCTCAGCAAGAGCGTCTGGGAAGAATTACCTTTCCCTATCATTGTATAATATGCACCTAGTCCATAATAGGAAAAAAATCATGATCTTTATTGTTGAAATTTAAGAAATTGGAAAATATCATGACGTGAATGCCATTATCCAGCCTTCCCTCTGCAGAACACCTGCCCATCTGGAAACACCCATGAATCACTGACATAAGCCCCCTGAGATCAGCTTCCTAAGAGGTAGGGATTTGGATACAGAATCCCTCTTTCTTCTCACTGAACCACTTTTTAAATACAATCACTTTCTTTGCCTCAACTACTTAGTTGTCAGTTGACTGGTCAGTTGTGGGGCAAGCAGCTGGACCTTAACCCTGGTAACAATATAGAACTCTGAAATAATCTTGTCCCTGGATTCACATTTGTTCAGGCAAAAGCATCTCTCGTTCATTATTCCTGCATCTCCTAACATTACAGAATCAGAAAACCTGGAATTGCTCACGCTCCTCCCCAAAAGAAAACCATTTTCTCAGCCAGGTGCAGTGACACATGCCTGTAATCCCAGCAGCTAGAGAGGCTGAGGCAGGAGGATCCCATGTTCAAAGCAAGCCTCAGCAATGGCAAAGGGCTTAGCAACTCAGTGGTACTCTTGTCTCTAAGTAAAATCCAAAGTCGAGCTGGGAATGTGGCTCAGTGGTTGATTGCCCCAGATTTCAACCCTGGTACAAAAACAACAACAACAAAAAGTTCTAAACATTAGCCATGGGCATTTTTTAATAGAAGAATCTAAGATGCTAAGGGATATACACAGAGCTCAACCTCTGTGCACACACCAAGCAGGCACAAGCACAGTCAGAAAACTAGTACTTACTAGAGTCTTGACTTGACAAACTCCTTCAGTACTGTCATGCTTCTCATGGGACTGTCTCATATCTTTAGACAGGACCTCATCATTCTACACTCTTTACACATTGCATCTATTAGACCATTTTGTAAAAAGTTAAAAATATGGCTACACAAGCAAGAATAAATTTATATTAGAGAAAACTATGGTAGTGGGAGTGGTGGAGCCCCACCCAACCAACTTAGGTGTTACAATTCTGGGTCATAGACTTCTGCAAAAACACTATTTCCAAATCATGATTAAATAGTGACTTATACTTTTTGATATTAATATTCAGAGACTAAACTGGGAAGGGGCTCTATCACTGAGCTACATCCTTGCCCCTCCCCTTTTTTTAGGCAGGGCTTCACTAATGTGCCTGCACTGGCCTCAAATTCATCATCAAATTTGCCTTGGCCTGTGTAGCTGTGATTATAGATGCACACCATGACAACAGCTAAATCTAACTTTTAAAGACAGAGTTGTCTTCTACAGAGACGACATCAGTCACCATAACCTGTCAGGTATCACAGCTCAGCAAGATATACATGTGAACCAGGAATAAGCCTATGGCACTTTTTCCATCTGCCTTTGCTGACCAAGAGACCATCATTGTGGTTCCTGTTGGCATACATGGCCCACATGTTATACATCCCACAAAGAATTACACTAAAGTGACTATTCTCTTTTCTACCCTTGTATGCAGTGATGGCTGAGAGGCACTTAAGAGTATACAGGGCTCACTGACCTTGCTTTGACAATTCCTAAAGCACTCTGAAAACTTTTAAGAACACTTGCACTAATGGGGAAGGGCAAACCCTGACCCCTTTTTAAAATTTCAATTACAGATCTACACCCAACATTTCTTCTCGGTCTTTCCCCCTAAGCTCATAGTTCCTCTTTCCAGGAGGAAAAGACATTTTTTAAACAAGATGTCACAAACACCTTCCTACACTTATGCTGCAATTCTCCAATGGCAAACTGCCTTTCCTCCCAACAAAAAATAGTGATTCTGCTAGAGCGTTCCACATCACTCATCAACAAGGACCTTGCAAATGATAATCTGTCACAAGGATTCTGGCACCAGGTGTTTCTTAAGCACCTGGGAAGTTCAAGAGTCCTCACACCTCAAAGAAGACAACTTCAGATCTGGCATTTGTGATTATTCTTCTTAAGCTAGCCTCCTAGTTTCAATTCTTAAGATACTGATGCAGGTATACATGTCTTTTCCTTAAAGAGGTTTGTAATTATTTGCTGAGAGCCACAACCAAGTCAAGATGATGCCTTGCACTTTGCCAGAGGGAGTGGTTTGAGAAGTAATGCCAGCGAGCTATTAAGATGATGTTAATTGAGTTAAGCTGTGTATAATTATTAAGATGAAGTAATGCCAGCGAGCCGTTAAGATGATAGAGATTCCTTGTTGGCTAATTGCTGTACCTAGATGAAGTTAATTGAGTTAAGATGTGTATAATTGTTAAGATGATGAGGATTGCTGTAACTGGATGATGCTAAATTGAAACAGGCTGTGTATTCAGTTAGGTATAAATACCTCTGCCATCCTACAATAAAGCGACTCTCGCCGTATCAACCTTCACAAGTTTCTTGTCAACCCCTGGTTATTTTGCCCAGCCAGACTGCAACAATTATTTAGAAAAACCCCTGGGATTCACCTGTGTCCCTGTCCTAGAACTTTCTCATGGTATGGAGTTCACTGATTCTGCAGTTTGTAACTCCATCAGAGCCTTTCATATCTCCAGCCCATTCAAGCCAGCTTCTTCCAGGCTCCCCAATCCCAGAAGATGATGCCATCATCCACCCAAATCCTCTCCTTTTTCTGGCACCCAAAACATCCACACTATCAACAAGGCCTGCCCATTCCTCTCCAAGCCAGGACAACACCATTTACATGAGTACCTTTAACAACCACCTCATTGGGTACCTTACCTCCATTTTTATGTAGACACGGCCCACACTTTGTACATATTGATAAAATAGTATTGAAAAAGAGATCTCTTGAGCTGGGGATGTGACTCAGTGGTAGAGTGCTTGCTTAGCATGCTCAAGGACCCAGGTTCAATCCCAGGGCCACAATAAGATTAAGAAAAACAAAACAATAACACCTCTACCCCCCAAAAAAAACAGAATCACTTGATTAATCTACATAACACTACATGACCTTGGGAAAGTCCAATTTGTCCCACAGAACAAAGATCTACACAAGGGGCTCCCTACCTGACCCTCCAATAAGGGTGCAGCCCTTGCCTGCTCCTACATCCCTGCCCTGTATTCACCTTACTTCTCTAGAGAACACTTCAGTTGTTTGAGATAGGGTCACAACAGGCCCATCTTAAAAAGTGTGTCTTTGTGCCTCTGTCATCCCCTTCATTCTCCTCTCCCTGATTTGCATACAGCTCACTCCTGACATGTATATTTCAGCTTCTCACGAGTTTTCCATGACCACACAATCTAAAGGGCCATGAGAGAGTCCCCATAACATGAAATACTATCAGAATGGATCCATCTTATCTGCCTGCTGTGAGAACCCAAGTTCCACAATCAGGAGACTCAACTGTCCTAGCATGCACAGCCAAGATGCAACTGAGGCCCTAACTCCTTTTGGAGAAATTACAGAAGAACTGAAGGTGGCCCACATGCCAGGGTAACGTTGTCACTGGACCATTCCCTTAAATGCCCATTAGAGTGCAGTGTATTTCCAATGGCTCCACATGGCTATATTTTGGATTCTTATAAACGAATAGAACTCTTTTCCATATCATTCATCTGCAACTTATTTCTAGTTGCTCCAAGTGTCTGGCTCCAAGTGTTTGATCATTCTTTCATTTGTCAAAACTAGAAAGTCAACCATGTCAACTGGCGCATCATGGTTTACTGAGCTAAGTTTACTTATTTCTTTGTGCACACTCAAATTTGAGATTGGGGAACCCATGAATTGTAAGGCTTAGCACATAATTGGCATCACATCAAATGTAATTGATCATTTTTACTCTTTTTGCACCATATACTACAGAGCTAAGACTTCTAGACATGTACATTTTTCTATCTGAAGATTGACCATATTTTATTTTTATCCAATAGTACATGTACATGTTGAAAACTATTCTAGCCACTTCTAATGCTAACAGAGGGGCCCTGCTAGAACTGTCTAATGATGCCATATTGCCCCCTACACAGGCACTTGAACACATGGATAATGAATGAAGCTGTCCTAGTCCCCAAAGGAGACTATGTTAATACTGTATATCTATATTTATGCTTCCTAAATAAGACTTCAGAGAATTTGATTCTACTGAGGTTAAAAATTCTAATATTCAAATATATTTTATAAATAAAATTTCCTACCTGCTGATAGAGGCCCACAATTCTTTTTTGGCTGCCATCCGTTTTTTCAAATGTATCTCTGGGAGTCTGATCCCAATTGACACCATCCACTCTATAGGTTCTGTTCTTGTATCTGTGGTATAATCCCAACATAAGAGTATATTTTTGACTTAGCCATTGCATACAAAAGTATTCTTAATCCTCCAAGTAATTGGAGGATATATTAATACTCAATTTACATACTGTACAACTCACCCATTTAAGTGGATTAGCCAATGGCTTTCAGTGTATCTGCAGAGTTGTACAATCAACAATCTTAGTATAGTTCTAGCTCCCCTGAAAGAGCATCAGAACCACAAGCAACCACTCATTTCTACCCCAGCCTCCTAACCCTAAGTCAGCTAGAAATCAACTTCCTACCTCCTAAGAGTTGCCTTCTCAAGTATCATGTGAATTGAATTACACATGTAATCTTTCCTGACTTTCACTTAGCTTTATGTTTTCAAGGTTAATTTGGGCTGGAGCAAGTGTTGGTAACTGATTTCTTTCTATTACCAAATAATGTCCTATTGTAACCAGAAGCAATTCCCCATGTGTATAATCCCAGAGACTAGAAAGACTGAGTTAGGAGGATGACAAGGTCCAGGCCATCCTGAGCAACTTAGCAAGACCCCGTCACAAAGAAAGAGGGGGTTGGGACTTTAGCTCAGTAGAGGAGCACTGCCTACCATGGGTGAGGCCCTGGGTTTTGTATCTAATATCAAAATCTTATATACATACAATGCATATGTATACACACAAATACATACATATTTTCTGTTGGATGGTTGTATCACATTTGTTTATCTGTATACCACTTGATGGACCTTAGGGTTATTTATACTTTTGGTAATTATGAAGAATGTTATGGACAATCTAGTACCAATTTTGGCAGACAAAACTTTTCATTACTTGGGGTGGGGCTGTGGCTCAATGGTAGACTGCTTGCATAGCATGCGTAAGGCTCTGTATTTGATTCTCAGCACATCACATGAATAAATAAAATAAAGGTCTCTCAAGTAATAAAAATATTTTTAAAACATTTTTAAAGTTTTCAGTTCTTTTAGATATATAACTAGGAGTGGAATTCTGGGTCATGTGGTGTGCTATCTCTGGTCTGACATTTCCTCAAATTATATTTTTCAAAGAAACTACATTATTTTACATTTCTACTGCAATGTAGGAAGGTGGGTTCTACATTTCCCAATTACTTACCAAGTTGTTAATATCTGGTTTTATTTTAGCTATCCTCATGGATGTGGAGTAGTACCTTATTTTGAGTCTCACTGGATGATAATGTTGAACATTTTTTTTATGTGCTCACTGGCCCAGAATATCTGCTTTAGAGGAAGGTCTCTAGAGAAAGGTCTACTCAGATGATGTGTCCTTTATTTAAACATTGGCTATCTTTGTGTTGGGTTCTGTTCTTTATTTATTCTGAATACATTTTCTTTTAAGACATGTTACTTGCACATATTTTGTCCTTGTCTGTCAGTTATCTTTCCGAATTTTTGACAAGATACTTTGAACAAAAGTTGTTAACTTGAAGTTCAATCTACTTCATATTGTCCTTTATCACTGTGCTCTTGCTGTCCTATCCGAGAAGAGTTTGCCTAATAAAGTCAAAATTTACTCCTATACATTTAAAGAAAATCCCCCTTTAGCTCTTATGTACATATAGGTCTATTTTGAGTTAGTTCTGGAATTAAATTTGGGTTAAACTCTGTGCACTGTGTCAGGAGTCAGGTGGATATCCAGTCACCCCAGCATATAACTGACAAGACTTTTCCCCCTTGTTTAATTATCTTGACATTCCTGTCAAACTAATAACTACAAAGACGAGGGCCAACATCTGGACTAAGCTCTTTTACACTGGCCCGCAGGTCAATCTTCGTGCCAGTATCACCCTGTCTCAACTATTGTCACTTTTTAACAAATTCACAGTTGGGAAAAGTGAGTTCTCCAACTTTGTTCTTTGAAGATTGCTTTGGTAAAGTAATTGGTTATTCAAATCCACTGTCTTATCAAGTTAATACTTCTTGTGTAAGAGAAAAATTAAGATAAAATATTCCAATAAAAAGTAGCCAATGCATTATACTTAAGTGCTGATTTTTAAAATAGCCAAAAAATAAAGAGAGAAAAGAAATGCAGAAAAAACATGCTGCTCTGGGCAAACAGACCCAATGAATGGGCATCAGGGACTGAGGGACAGTAGAGCCTAGAGACCCTCTACCAGCTGTGTAACCAGATGAGCAGCAAATAGTTCTTATGAGGTAGAGTTCATACTATTTCTAGTTCTAAACTTCAACCTTCAGTGATTCAACAAATATAGGAACATCTTTTGTATGGGCAGAAGCAGTAATCAAATTGATGATTATGTAATATTTTTTAAAAACTTAGACTTACTTTGTAAAAACAATTAACCCAACGAATTCTTTGACTACCTTCTCTTTGGTATTTCTTGCAGTTTTTTTTCAAACATCTTCATTACAAAATCATAAGTAGTTTCCATTCAGAGTACTTCATGGCTCAGGTTGGAACAGAGAGTAAGGCTGTTTTCATATGGAAGAATGCAAGGAATATAACCAGACAAGATTTCCAACCAGCAAGCAGAAAAACACTGCAGGACAGGATGAAGGTCAAGCTCTGCACATTAAGCAAAGTGTTTCAAGGACTGAGCTCTGGGTCTAAAATAGATACAAGTCAACTGGTTTTGATTTCTTAATTTTAGCAATAATTTCACATATATATGTAGATATATATATACATACATATGTGCACATGTATAGATACATATATACATATAAATATATGTAGACATATATATGTATTATATATTATACATATATTATACACAAACATATATATGCACATTTCAAGAAATCATATAGATGTAGAAAATAAGTAAAATTGCTATTAAAAGTTTTTTCAGAGAGAAAATAATTTTCAAATTTTAGTTGATTTAGGCTTCGTACATTGTTTATTCAATAACTGAATACTGGGGTCCATCCCTAATATCAAAATCTTATATAAATATAATGTGTTTATATACACACAAATCCACACATATTTTCTGTTGAATGGATATACCCATTTGTTTATTTATATAAAAGTTGATGGACAGAAGTTTAATTACTTTGCAAGCAAAGGAAAAATGCAAGGGACTCTTGTCCCAGAGGCTGTGATTCTGCACAACAGGGGGAACAAAGTGTTTTGAAAGATGGGATTTCAGGTGTGCCCAGTCCTATTTCACTTCTTAATCTGGGATATAATCATTTTTTAACTCTTCTGCTGCCATCTCCAACTCTGAATTTCTTTATCCTGTGGTGGGTGTGTGCTCAAGGACAGATAATAACTGAATGGGGTCAAAAAGTAACCCTGTTCCAGGTTAGGGATGGGGAGAAGGGGATGGAAAATATGTTGATTTTAAAATAAGCCTCAGTGAGGACATACAATCAATCAACAAGTACTTGAAAAAATGCTCACCATCGCTAGCGGTCAGAGAAATGCAAATCAAAACTACCCTAAGATATCATCTCACTCCAGTAAGATTGGCAGCCAGCATGAAGTCCAACAACAACAAGTGCTGGAGAGGATGCGAGGAAAAGGGTACACTTGTTCATTGTTGGTGGGACTGCAAAATGGTGCAGCCAATTTGGAAAGCAGTATGGAGATTTCTTGGAAAGTTGGGAATGGAACCACCATTTGACCCAGCTATTCCCCTTCTCGGTCTATTCCCTAAACACTTAAAAAGAGCATGCTACAGGGACACTGCTGCATCGATGTTCATAGCAGCACAATTCACGATAGCAAGATTGTGGAACCAACCTAGATGCCCTTCAATAGATGAATGGATAAAAAAAATGTGGCATTTATACACAATGGAGTATTACTCTGCATTCAGAAACGACAACATCATAGAATTTGGAGGGAAATGGATGGCATTAGAGCAGATTATGCTAAGGGAAGCTATCCAATCCTTAAAAAATAAATGCCAAATGACTTCTTTGATATAAGGGGAGTAACTAAGGACAGAGTAGGGACGAAGAGCAGGAGAAGAAGATTAACATTAAATAGGGATGAGAGGGGGGAGGGAAAGGGAGAGAGAAGGGAATCTGCAGGGAAAGGGAAGGTGATCCTCAGGGTTTTATAAAATTACATACAAGAGGAAGTAAGGGGTAAGGAAGAAGTACACAAGTGGAATAAATGTTTTACAGTAGAGGTGGTCGAGAGAGAAGAGGGGAGGGGAGGGGAGGGGTGGGGGATAGTAGATGATAGGTTAGAGAGCAGAATTCATCAGACACTAGAATGGCAATGTGTAAATCAATGGAAATGTAACTGATGTAACCGATGTGATTCAGCAATCTGTATACGGGGTAATAATGGAAGTTCATAACCATTCTGAATCAAATTGTGAAACATGATATATTAAGAAAGAATGTAATGTTTTGAAAGACCAACAATAAAAAAAATAAAAAAATAAAAAATAAGCCTCAGTGGCAGAGCATCAGGTTAATATTTTCAGTTTAATTTATACTTAACTGAACTTTAGTTGTTCATGGTAGATGAGTGGTATTATTTTAAAGGGCATCACTTTTATACCAGTTCAAATAGAGCAACTTTCTAAAAATAATATGTTAAATCTGTAGTACACTATATTTTCCACTTTATACAAATTTATAGTTGTTGAAATCAAATTGATTCCTGTCCCTGGGACCAATTTGTTTCAAATTAATCTGCTTCAGAGTTCTAGAAATTGGGGAATCAACTGAAAGAACTATTTGTTTCAGAGTTCGGGAGCTGACCACCTGGGAGCATAAGGAGGTGTTCAGTGGTGGAAATGTGGTAAGCGACACTCCTGAGTGAGGGAGCAAAAAGTCCAGAGGGGAATAAGCAGGGTCTGTGGGAATCTGGCATGTCCAGGGCAGAAAGGTATATGATGGGTGGGAAGGGAGATGGAGCTGGAAAGAGAAGCAGGATCACATCACATACAGGGGAGATCCCACAGGACCTGATGATGCCCAAAAAACACTTGTTGAAGAAACAAAACAGAGATGGTAGGAGCCAAAGGAGGAGGTTTGGACCACATGGTTCTTCTAAGCCATTTTGTTCCCTGACAACTAGGTAAGACACTTCTCGAGGGTAGGGATGTCCAATGCACACTGTCCTCCCTGCTTCACTTCCCACTGGAAAATGGCTCCCTAACAACTGAAAACACATGTAGAAGCTTCTGAGGGTGTAAGAACCCTTTCCTGAGAGCTGCCTGTGAGTTCACCACACAAAGTTGGGAACAGACAATTCTATGGTGGACCAGTCGTTCATGGAAAACAACATGCTCATGAGATGTCATAAGATGGAGTCCCTTATTCCATCAACTGCCAACTACTCTACAAGCACCAGCCCAAGAATTCCAGATGCTCAGAACCCGGTGATCTCATCTTTAGAGAACAATGGGACTGGGGCCTTCTAGGGACTCCCATTGGTGGGGAGAGTAGTGAGTCAGTTCACTCTTTGCAGACCTATAGGCCTGGTAACCAGAGTGAACCTTATGGATTCGCAAAAGGAGGACCTGGGCCTCCCTGGCCGTAAGTACACCCAGTCCTTTTGAGTGTGAGCGACAAACTTTCAGGGAAGACCCTTTGCATGGATGGGGTGGTGGCTGCCTGAATGGAGTGCTATTTAGTTAAGAGACAGACTTCTCTATGAAACTAAGAACTCCTCGGAGGCAGAGACCATGTTCTGCCCAAGAAGAAAAGATACCATTGAGGTCCTTGCCCTTAGTGAGGCTTCTTGGTCTGAATGACTGCATGGGTCCCAGACTGGGGGCCAAAAGGCCTGACTTGAGTCTGGCCAGTTCTGGCCCCTCTACACCTAGTGTTCCTTATATGTAAAAGGCTAATGGGGTCGCTTACATGCCTTTCAAATATACTTTGACTGAATCAGGAAATTATTAGGCATGTCTTTGAGAAGGGTGGGAGGAAATGAGAGAATGAATGAGCCAAATCCAGGAGAGGAATTAGAAACAGTTCAGGTCTTAAGCTAGAGCTGTCAGTCAGCTTGCCTCTTGTCTTTTTTTGTTTTTTTTTCTTTTTTCTTTCTTTTTTTTTTTTTTTACTGCCTCAGCGTGGGTCCCATGGTACTTCGGATTGTTGGGGCTCTGCACCGTGATAACTAGTGGCTGCATCCTCTTACTCCACTGGAGGAAGAACCTGAGGAGGAGACAGCGTGCACAGCAGTGGGTGGAGGTGATGAAAGCTGCCACCTTTAGTTATAGCCCACTGCTGTACTGGGTCAACAAACGACGCAGATATGGCATGACTGCTGCCATCAGAATAGACCCTCCCCGGGCTGTTGACAATACTGACATTCAACTCCAAATTCCGGATCTTCCTTCAGAGCCCCACCCCCGGGAAGACAGGCGTCATGCCTTAAGAGGCAGAAGCCCCAAGGAGGAAGCCTCTGTTCCCCTTCAGCCTGCTCTGGTGGTCCCACAGCAGCCCTCTCCTAAGGAGATGCCAGAGTGCCAGACCCCATCGCCATGCAGAAGCCCCAAGGAGGAAGCCCCTGTTACCCTCCAACCTGCTCTGGTGGTCCCACAGCAGCCCTCACCTAAGGGGATGACAGAGCACCAGACCCCATCATCCTTTCTGATTGTCTTTCCAGAGATCCCCTCTGCCCCTCCCCTCCACACCCTGAACTTTCCTCCCATGCTGTCCCACTCTGCCTCCTACCCCTTTCTCACGGCTCCTAAAAGGAAGGTTCACTTCTAGTCCCTTCCCACACTGGCCAGAGGGGTGAACTGACCAATGTGTAGACTTTTACTTCAGTGTCGAAGCCTCCTGTCACTGAACGTGAGAGATTCAGGGGCCAGGTATTATAAAAAGGAGTCAAAAGTCAAGACTGTGTTCCTGATACACAGGTCATAACCCATATAGATGTTACATAGTAAAGTTTTCTGAAAAGTCAGAGTCATTTGTGTCTCATTTGACAGTAGGAAAGCAATGTCCTTCCCCAGTGTGATGGTGGCACAAGTCTCACCAATACAGTGAGAACTGGAGGCTGGCTCTGAAGAGACACACTGAGCCAATACTTGTGGATGAGCTCAATTCCCTCCATCAAGTATTCAATGTGTTCAAGACCCTGGGCTAGGTCCCCAAAGGCACTGCTCTTCTGCAGGATGGGAAGTAAAATTGCCACAAGAGTAACAATTGCCAATGGCACACAGCTACAGCAGTCCACAGTGGCTATGCCACTGGCCAAGCAAGTCATCATGAGGTCAGTGAACCTCACCACACTATGTGCTGACTGGGTGATGTCTATGATGTATGGACTCTTAGCTGGTTGTTTCTCTACATTATTTCTAACAGAACAACACTGCAAAATGGTTATTATGATTTTTCTTTTTCTGATGAGGAGACAGGTTCCAAGGGAATATGCCATTTCTTTTTGTTGTTATTTTTGCTGATCCACTTCTCCCATGTACGTCTGCCTGGCATTACAATTCCTGGTCTTTCCACCCCATGATATCCCTTCCCTAATCATGTCTTCTTAAAACATCCTTGGTGAAAGAATGCTTCACTGTGTATGGAGTGTCATCAGCTTGGTCTACAGATTTGCTTACTGAAAGGGCTGGTGGTAACCACCTAATATCATATGGAGTAACACATCCAAAGCACTATCTTAAGATATCCACAGCTGCACAAAAGTTGAGTCCCATGTCATTCTTCTACATGGGAATATAAATAATTTTTATACTTTCTGAATAAGGTCCAAAAAGGAGACACAAAGATAATTATCAGATATTTGGCCCCAGTTTAGAGATAAGAAAGCCTGAAAGCCTGATTCTGTCACACAAATTTTTCCCATTTACTTTGAAAATGAGCAAAACCACTTACCATATTTCATCTAAACTTTAAATGTACACGTCCCTGAGAGAAGTGTCTGTTTTTGCCTATTTTGTGGTGTGTGGTGTGTGTTTGTCATTCTCAGAAGTTAGTAAACATGTAGCCAATTTTTTTCTTTTTTACCCCCTCTGTGTGGGCTGAAGGGCTTAGATCCAGCAACTGCAAAGAAAGCCTGATTTCTATCCACATGACCTCTAGCAATATATTTTAAGCAATTTTTATTTTTTAAAGTTAAGTGGAACCATTTCTTCCTTGTATAAACATGATCTTATATTGTATCTCAAAATACAAAACAGGACAACGCAGATCTCTGGAAGAACAAGGGCAGAAGTTCACTTCTCTATCACCTTGCCCCCTGGTCACCTTGCCCCCTTCAACTCTGCAGAGACCTAAAGCCCCTGACATATAGTCTTCACTGCTTCACACCCAAGACTCTAATTCTGAAGGTAGATTCTAGGACATTAATTTGTGCCAATGATCAGTTAGCCCCTGCTTTCAAAGGAGGACAGAAGCCATAAACATAAATCAAAGAAGATTTGCTTTCTCTTAAAAATCAAGGGAGTGGGGGGAGGCTTTGTAACACACAGTGACAAAAAAAAACAAAATGATTTATTCAGATAAATTGAAATGGCTGTCACTGATATGAAATGAAGCTCAAACTGAGTTTTTAAAAAAAATTGGAATTCACCCTGTAAAATGAACCAAAATGGCTTATGTGTGACAAAAATAGCTGCACTAGAACAAAAGTAGATTTGCATTATTTCATATAAGAATACAAGTTAGGTTAGGTTCATGTAACAAAAAATACATGTTCTGTAAAATCTCAGAATACCCAAATGTGTTCTGGTTTGGATATGATAGAAACAAAATCTAGTTGGTGATGGTAAGCAAGCCAATGAGATGCACAGCAAACAAAAAGCTGTCAATAAAAACTACTTGACAGGACACTGATCCCATGGGAGTCAAAATTCTCCACTGTGACCAGCAGCACTAGCAGAGGGGGGTGGAGGGGTTATGTGCAGCAATGCAAAGAAAGGAAACTGCTATAGAATGCAAAACAGCCAGCAGCAGAGGAAGGGTGTCCACTCCTCAGCTTTGTTGCCACAGACCCACTCCTGGGTGCCAGGTACATTGCAGCATCATGAAGTCAGGCACTTTATTCCTATGGGAATTCTACAGGACCTGGTACCTCTCTGAATAATGAAGAGGCTCTTTAAGTAAACATTATAATTCCAGATTATATATATATATTATCTGGAATTATAATGTTTACTTAATATATATATATAATCAGAAAGAAATGCTTTGGGAAACTAAAGAAAGAAGATGTAGGAGCTGCCACACAGAAGAGCTAAAGGATTGCAAATGAAATCCAAACTAACATCACAACCTAATCTTTCTCAGAGAGCTGAGAATGTGGCAGTGGATGCTTGACTATAGCTCAACACAAGGACTAGGCTGGGTAAAATAAAACAATTGATTATTTATGGATTTTTAAATTGGAAACTTAAAATTGCCACTGTACTTACATAGTTGCTTTTCCCATAGTCATGACTCACTATTTCAACACAGCTCCTAGTATAAAGAAACATCCAGTCATTTAGTGACATCACTCTAAGTAAGGATGTAATTGTTGATCCTCTTAAACAATCTGCTAGTGGATCAGCCTCAAACTGAAAAAGAATCACAAGACATAAATTACTGCTTTTTCAACATCAACATTATCCAAGGGCATTTACATTGTATATTGGTGCTATTTTCTACTGAAATCTCATAATTCTAGTCTTCACAAGGAGTGGATTGGAACTTGGATTCTATCCTGGGTGATATGAAGTTTTCGTTGAGAGTCCATTAGACTGAGATGATTCCAGGGCTTCAGCTTCCTCCACAGGTACATGGAGAATTAATGTAAAAATGTTACACCAAAACTAGGAAACAGTTTAAGTTTTTAGTAAAATGAAACTAGGAAATTTACCAATTTACACAAACTGCTAACCAACATCTATGTAGGGTCTTTTGACTCTAGTCAAATATTTTTTTTTCATTCTACTTCTACATCAGCCTATGGAAGCTCACTGCCCACACTGCTGCCATGAAACCCTGAACCTCTTCTGGTTCTCAGTGCTGCCTGATTCATCAATCCTTCTTTGCTCTGATACTGTTAAATCTTTAGTCTTTCCTTTTAACATAGGTTCCTCTGCATCATTTTGATTCTATGTATTTGATCCTTAGGGATACAATTGGGAGATCAGTCTTCCAACTGCCATGAGCAAATGTCTACAATGTTAGATAAAGAGATGACATAGCTCCCTATAGCAAAGTGCTCTTCATACATTCTGATTCAGTGTTTGCCTGTTGTCTCACAGAAAAAAAAAAAAAACAGAGATACTGAAAAGAGCAACAGTCATAGCTATAAACATGACTGCATGGGTTCCTTTGTGCATTACTCTTTATTTGACCCCACAATGACATGAATATCTTCAAAATCCATCTTACTGATTTGTAATGTTGGAAGAGTCTTACTTCTTTCAAAGTTCCTCCTAAGAAAATCTAGGTCAAACCTAAAACATTAGTATTTTAAGTTCTCTTTGTGCATTCTGGGATCTGAAAATTAACATTCCTTTTGTGATCAATCCAAGGAAAATAATCAATGACAATTAGATATTTGCAAATCAGGACTACTTTCCTTGAATAAATTACTGCCTGTCCTCAGTGTTGAAATACTGAAATTCACTAGTGGATGTGTTTCTGTTCATGATGGCAGTAGCTAGCTGAGGAAGGATGCTCTGTGTTCCCTGCTGGGAGTTTACAGTATGTTACTGAGGAAGGATGTTCTCCCTCATTACAGGGATTTAAGCTAGCAGCTCAGCAAGAGCGTCTGGGAAGAATTACCTTTCCCTATCATTGTATAATATGCACCTAGTCCATAATAGGAAAAAAATCATGATCTTTATTGTTGAAATTTAAGAAATTGGAAAATATCATGACGTGAATGCCATTATCCAGCCTTCCCTCTGCAGAACACCTGCCCATCTGGAAACACCCATGAATCACTGACATAAGCCCCCTGAGATCAGCTTCCTAAGAGGTAGGGATTTGGATACAGAATCCCTCTTTCTTCTCACTGAACCACTTTTTAAATACAATCACTTTCTTTGCCTCAACTACTTAGTTGTCAGTTGACTGGTCAGTTGTGGGGCAAGCAGCTGGACCTTAACCCTGGTAACAATATAGAACTCTGAAATAATCTTGTCCCTGGATTCACATTTGTTCAGGCAAAAGCATCTCTCGTTCATTATTCCTGCATCTCCTAACATTACAGAATCAGAAAACCTGGAATTGCTCACGCTCCTCCCCAAAAGAAAACCATTTTCTCAGCCAGGTGCAGTGACACATGCCTGTAATCCCAGCAGCTAGAGAGGCTGAGGCAGGAGGATCCCATGTTCAAAGCAAGCCTCAGCAATGGCAAAGGGCTTAGCAACTCAGTGGTACTCTTGTCTCTAAGTAAAATCCAAAGTCGAGCTGGGAATGTGGCTCAGTGGTTGATTGCCCCAGATTTCAACCCTGGTACAAAAACAACAACAACAAAAAGTTCTAAACATTAGCCATGGGCATTTTTTAATAGAAGAATCTAAGATGCTAAGGGATATACACAGAGCTCAACCTCTGTGCACACACCAAGCAGGCACAAGCACAGTCAGAAAACTAGTACTTACTAGAGTCTTGACTTGACAAACTCCTTCAGTACTGTCATGCTTCTCATGGGACTGTCTCATATCTTTAGACAGGACCTCATCATTCTACACTCTTTACACATTGCATCTATTAGACCATTTTGTAAAAAGTTAAAAATATGGCTACACAAGCAAGAATAAATTTATATTAGAGAAAACTATGGTAGTGGGAGTGGTGGAGCCCCACCCAACCAACTTAGGTGTTACAATTCTGGGTCATAGACTTCTGCAAAAACACTATTTCCAAATCATGATTAAATAGTGACTTATACTTTTTGATATTAATATTCAGAGACTAAACTGGGAAGGGGCTCTATCACTGAGCTACATCCTTGCCCCTCCCCTTTTTTTAGGCAGGGCTTCACTAATGTGCCTGCACTGGCCTCAAATTCATCATCAAATTTGCCTTGGCCTGTGTAGCTGTGATTATAGATGCACACCATGACAACAGCTAAATCTAACTTTTAAAGACAGAGTTGTCTTCTACAGAGACGACATCAGTCACCATAACCTGTCAGGTATCACAGCTCAGCAAGATATACATGTGAACCAGGAATAAGCCTATGGCACTTTTTCCATCTGCCTTTGCTGACCAAGAGACCATCATTGTGGTTCCTGTTGGCATACATGGCCCACATGTTATACATCCCACAAAGAATTACACTAAAGTGACTATTCTCTTTTCTACCCTTGTATGCAGTGATGGCTGAGAGGCACTTAAGAGTATACAGGGCTCACTGACCTTGCTTTGACAATTCCTAAAGCACTCTGAAAACTTTTAAGAACACTTGCACTAATGGGGAAGGGCAAACCCTGACCCCTTTTTAAAATTTCAATTACAGATCTACACCCAACATTTCTTCTCGGTCTTTCCCCCTAAGCTCATAGTTCCTCTTTCCAGGAGGAAAAGACATTTTTAAAACAAGATGTCACAAACACCTTCCTACACTTATGCTGCAATTCTCCAATGGCAAACTGCCTTTCCTCCCAACAAAAAATAGTGATTCTGCTAGAGCGTTCCACATCACTCATCAACAAGGACCTTGCAAATGATAATCTGTCACAAGGATTCTGGCACCAGGTGTTTCTTAAGCACCTGGGAAGTTCAAGAGTCCTCACACCTCAAAGAAGACAACTTCAGATCTGGCATTTGTGATTATTCTTCTTAAGCTAGCCTCCTAGTTTCAATTCTTAAGATACTGATGCAGGTATACATGTCTTTTCCTTAAAGAGGTTTGTAATTATTTGCTGAGAGCCACAACCAAGTCAAGATGATGCCTTGCACTTTGCCAGAGGGAGTGGTTTGAGAAGTAATGCCAGCGAGCTATTAAGATGATGTTAATTGAGTTAAGCTGTGTATAATTATTAAGATGAAGTAATGCCAGCGAGCCGTTAAGATGATAGAGATTCCTTGTTGGCTAATTGCTGTACCTAGATGAAGTTAATTGAGTTAAGATGTGTATAATTGTTAAGATGATGAGGATTGCTGTAACTGGATGATGCTAAATTGAAACAGGCTGTGTATTCAGTTAGGTATAAATACCTCTGCCATCCTACAATAAAGCGACTCTCGCCGTATCAACCTTCACAAGTTTCTTGTCAACCCCTGGTTATTTTGCCCAGCCAGACTGCAACAATTATTTAGAAAAACCCCTGGGATTCACCTGTGTCCCTGTCCTAGAACTTTCTCATGGTATGGAGTTCACTGATTCTGCAGTTTGTAACTCCATCAGAGCCTTTCATATCTCCAGCCCATTCAAGCCAGCTTCTTCCAGGCTCCCCAATCCCAGAAGATGATGCCATCATCCACCCAAATCCTCTCCTTTTTCTGGCACCCAAAACATCCACACTATCAACAAGGCCTGCCCATTCCTCTCCAAGCCAGGACAACACCATTTACATGAGTACCTTTAACAACCACCTCATTGGGTACCTTACCTCCATTTTTATGTAGACACGGCCCACACTTTGTACATATTGATAAAATAGTATTGAAAAAGAGATCTCTTGAGCTGGGGATGTGACTCAGTGGTAGAGTGCTTGCTTAGCATGCTCAAGGACCCAGGTTCAATCCCAGGGCCACAATAAGATTAAGAAAAACAAAACAATAACACCTCTACCCCCCAAAAAAAACAGAATCACTTGATTAATCTACATAACACTACATGACCTTGGGAAAGTCCAATTTGTCCCACAGAACAAAGATCTACACAAGGGGCTCCCTACCTGACCCTCCAATAAGGGTGCAGCCCTTGCCTGCTCCTACATCCCTGCCCTGTATTCACCTTACTTCTCTAGAGAACACTTCACTTGTTTGAGATAGGGTCACAACAGGCCCATCTTAAAAAGTGTGTCTTTGTGCCTCTGTCATCCCCTTCATTCTCCTCTCCCTGATTTGCATACAGCTCACTCCTGACATGTATATTTCAGCTTCTCACGAGTTTTCCATGACCACACAATCTAAAGGGCCATGAGAGAGTCCCCATAACATGAAATACTATCAGAATGGATCCATCTTATCTGCCTGCTGTGAGAACCCAAGTTCCACAATCAGGAGACTCAACTGTCCTAGCATGCACAGCCAAGATGCAACTGAGGCCCTAACTCCTTTTGGAGAAATTACAGAAGAACTGAAGGTGGCCCACATGCCAGGGTAACGTTGTCACTGGACCATTCCCTTAAATGCCCATTAGAGTGCAGTGTATTTCCAATGGCTCCACATGGCTATATTTTGGATTCTTATAAACGAATAGAACTCTTTTCCATATCATTCATCTGCAACTTATTTCTAGTTGCTCCAAGTGTCTGGCTCCAAGTGTTTGATCATTCTTTCATTTGTCAAAACTAGAAAGTCAACCATGTCAACTGGCGCATCATGGTTTACTGAGCTAAGTTTACTTATTTCTTTGTGCACACTCAAATTTGAGATTGGGGAACCCATGAATTGTAAGGCTTAGCACATAATTGGCATCACATCAAATGTAATTGATCATTTTTACTCTTTTTGCACCATATACTACAGAGCTAAGACTTCTAGACATGTACATTTTTCTATCTGAAGATTGACCATATTTTATTTTTATCCAATAGTACATGTACATGTTGAAAACTATTCTAGCCACTTCTAATGCTAACAGAGGGGCCCTGCTAGAACTGTCTAATGATGCCATATTGCCCCCTACACAGGCACTTGAACACATGGATAATGAATGAAGCTGTCCTAGTCCCCAAAGGAGACTATGTTAATACTGTATATCTATATTTATGCTTCCTAAATAAGACTTCAGAGAATTTGATTCTACTGAGGTTAAAAATTCTAATATTCAAATATATTTTATAAATAAAATTTCCTACCTGCTGATAGAGGCCCACAATTCTTTTTTGGCTGCCATCCGTTTTTTCAAATGTATCTCTGGGAGTCTGATCCCAATTGACACCATCCACTCTATAGGTTCTGTTCTTGTATCTGTGGTATAATCCCAACATAAGAGTATATTTTTGACTTAGCCATTGCATACAAAAGTATTCTTAATCCTCCAAGTAATTGGAGGATATATTAATACTCAATTTACATACTGTACAACTCACCCATTTAAGTGGATTAGCCAATGGCTTTCAGTGTATCTGCAGAGTTGTACAATCAACAATCTTAGTATAGTTCTACCTCCCCTGAAAGAGCATCAGAACCACAAGCAACCACTCATTTCTACCCCAGCCTCCTAACCCTAAGTCAGCTAGAAATCAACTTCCTACCTCCTAAGAGTTGCCTTCTCAAGTATCATGTGAATTGAATTACACATGTAATCTTTCCTGACTTTCACTTAGCTTTATGTTTTCAAGGTTAATTTGGGCTGGAGCAAGTGTTGGTAACTGATTTCTTTCTATTACCAAATAATGTCCTATTGTAACCAGAAGCAATTCCCCATGTGTATAATCCCAGAGACTAGAAAGACTGAGTTAGGAGGATGACAAGGTCCAGGCCATCCTGAGCAACTTAGCAAGACCCCGTCACAAAGAAAGAGGGTGTTGGGACTTTAGCTCAGTAGAGGAGCACTGCCTACCATGGGTGAGGCCCAGGGTTTTGTATCTAATATCAAAATCTTATATACATACAATGCATATGTATACACACAAATACATACATATTTTCTGTTGGATGGTTGTATCACATTTGTTTATCTGTATACCACTTGATGGACCTTAGGGTTATTTATACTTTTGGTAATTATGAAGAATGTTATGGACAATCTAGTACCAATTTTGGCAGACAAAACTTTTCATTACTTGTGGTGGGGCTGTGGCTCAATGGTAGACTGCTTGCATAGCATGCGTAAGGCTCTGTATTTGATTCTCAGCACATCACATGAATAAATAAAATAAAGGTCTCTCAAGTAATAAAAATATTTTTAAAACATTTTTAAAGTTTTCAGTTCTTTTAGATATATAACTAGGAGTGGAATTCTGGGTCATGTGGTGTGCTATCTCTGGTCTGACATTTCCTCAAATTATATTTTTCAAAGAAACTACATTATTTTACATTTCTACTGCAATGTAGGAAGGTGGGTTCTACATTTCCCAATTACTTACCAAGTTGTTAATATCTGGTTTTATTTTAGCTATCCTCATGGATGTGGAGTAGTACCTTATTTTGAGTCTCACTGGATGATAATGTTGAACATTTTTTTTATGTGCTCACTGGCCCAGAATATCTGCTTTAGAGGAAGGTCTCTAGAGAAAGGTCTACTCAGATGATGTGTCCTTTATTTAAACATTGGCTATCTTTGTGTTGGGTTCTGTTCTTTATTTATTCTGAATACATTTTCTTTTAAGACATGTTACTTGCACATATTTTGTCCTTGTCTGTCAGTTATCTTTCCGAATTTTTGACAAGATACTTTGAACAAAAGTTGTTAACTTGAAGTTCAATCTACTTCATATTGTCCTTTATCACTGTGCTCTTGCTGTCCTATCCGAGAAGAGTTTGCCTAATAAAGTCAAAATTTACTCCTATACATTTAAAGAAAATCCCCCTTTAGCTCTTATGTACATATAGGTCTATTTTGAGTTAGTTCTGGAATTAAATTTGGGTTAAACTCTGTGCACTGTGTCAGGAGTCAGGTGGATATCCAGTCACCCCAGCATATAACTGACAAGACTTTTCCCCCTTGTTTAATTATCTTGACATTCCTGTCAAACTAATAACTACAAAGACGAGGGCCAACATCTGGACTAAGCTCTTTTACACTGGCCCGCAGGTCAATCTTCGTGCCAGTATCACCCTGTCTCAACTATTGTCACTTTTTAACAAATTCACAGTTGGGAAAAGTGAGTTCTCCAACTTTGTTCTTTGAAGATTGCTTTGGTAAAGTAATTGGTTATTCAAATCCACTGTCTTATCAAGTTAATACTTCTTGTGTAAGAGAAAAATTAAGATAAAATATTCCAATAAAAAGTAGCCAATGCATTATACTTAAGTGCTGATTTTTAAAATAGCCAAAAAATAAAGAGAGAAAAGAAATGCAGAAAAAACATGCTGCTCTGGGCAAACAGACCCAATGAATGGGCATCAGGGACTGAGGGACAGTAGAGCCTAGAGACCCTCTACCAGCTGTGTAACCAGATGAGCAGCAAATAGTTCTTATGAGGTAGAGTTCATACTATTTCTAGTTCTAAACTTCAACCTTCAGTGATTCAACAAATATAGGAACATCTTTTGTATGGGCAGAAGCAGTAATCAAATTGATGATTGTGTAATATTTTTTAAAAACTTAGACTTACTTTGTAAAAACAATTAACCCAACGAATTCTTTGACTACCTTCTCTTTGGTATTTCTTGCAGTTTTTTTTTCAAATATCTTCATTACAAAATCATAAGTAGTTTCCATTCAGAGTACTTCATGGCTCAGGTTGGCACAGAGAGTAAGGCTGTTTTCATATGGAAGAATGCAAGGAATATAACCAGACAAGATTTCCAAGCAGCAAGCAGAAAAACACTGCAGGACAGGATGAAGGTCAAGCTCTGCACATTAAGCAAAGTGTTTCAAGGACTGAGCTCTGGGTCTAAAATAGATACATGTCAACTGGTTTTGATTTCTTAATTTTAGCAATAATTTCACATATATATTTAGATATATATATATATATACATATGTGCACATATAGATACATATATACATATAAATATATGTAGACATATATATGTATTATATATTTTATATTATACATATATTATACACAAACATATATATGCACATTTCAAGAAATCATATAGATGTAGAAAATAAGTAAAATTGCTATTAAAAGTTTTTTCAGAGAGAAAATAATTTTCAAATTTTAGTTGATTTAGGCTTCGTACATTGTTTATTCAATAACTGAATACTGGGGTCCATCCCTAATATCAAAATCTTATATAAATATAATGTGTTTATATACACACAAATCCACACATATTTTCTGTTGAATGGATATACCCATTTGTTTATTTATATAAAAGTTGATGGACAGAAGTTTAATTACTTTGCAAGCAAAGGAAAAATGCAAGGGACTCTTGTCCCAGAGGCTGTGATTCTGCACAACAGGGGGAACAAAGTGTTTTGAAAGATGGGATTTCAGGTGTGCCCAGTCCTATTTCACTTCTTAATCTGGGATATAATCATTTTTTAACTCTTCTGCTGCCATCTCCAACTCTGAATTTCTTTATCCTGTGGTGGGTGTGTGCTCAAGGACAGATAATAACTGAATGGGGTCAAAAAGTAATCCTGTTCCAGGTTAGGGATGGGGAGAAGGGGATGGAAAATATGTTGATTTTAAAATAAGCCTCAGTGAGGACATACAATCAATCAACAAGTACATGAAAAAATGCTCACCATCGCTAGCGGTCAGAGAAATGCAAATCAAAACTACCCTAAGATATCATCTCACTCCAGTAAGATTGGCAGCCAGCATGAAGTCCAACAACAACAAGTGCTGGAGAGGATGCGAGGAAAAGGGTACACTTGTTCATTGTTGGTGGGACTGCAAAATGGTGCAGCCAATTTGGAAAGCAGTATGGAGATTTCTTGGAAAGTTGGGAATGGAACCACCATTTGACCCAGCTATTCCCCTTCTCGGTCTATTCCCTAAACACTTAAAAAGAGCATGCTACAGGGACACTGCTGCATCGATGTTCATAGCAGCACAATTCACGATAGCAAGATTGTGGAACCAACCTAGATGCCCTTCAATAGATGAATGGATAAAAAAAAATGTGGCATTTATACACAATGGAGTATTACTCTGCATTCAGAAACGACAACATCATAGAATTTGGAGGGAAATGGATGGCATTAGAGCAGATTATGCTAAGGGAAGCTATCCAATCCTTAAAAAATAAATGCCAAATGACTTCTTTGATATAAGGGGAGTAACTAAGGACAGAGTAGGGACGAAGAGCAGGAGAAGAAGATTAACATTAAATAGGGATGAGAGGGGGGAGGGAAAGGGAGAGAGAAGGGAATCTGCAGGGAAAGGGAAGGTGATCCTCAGGGTTTTATAAAATTACATACAAGAGGAAGTAAGGGGTAAGGAAGAAGTACACAAGTGGAATAAATGTTTTACAGTAGAGGTGGTCGAGAGAGAAGAGGGGAGGGGAGGGGAGGGGTGGGGGGATAGTAGATGATAGGTTAGAGAGCAGAATTCATCAGACACTAGAATGGCAATGTGTAAATCAATGGAAATGTAACTGATGTAACCGATGTGATTCAGCAATCTGTATACGGGGTAATAATGGAAGTTCATAACCATTCTGAATCAAATTGTGAAACATGATATATTAAGAAAGAATGTAATGTTTTGAAAGACCAACAATAAAAAAAATAAAAAAATAAAAAATAAGCCTCAGTGGCAGAGCATCAGGTTAATATTTTCAGTTTAATTTATACTTAACTGAACTTTAGTTGTTCATGGTAGATGAGTGGTATTATTTTAAAGGGCATCACTTTTATACCAGTTCAAATAGAGCAACTTTCTAAAAATAATATGTTAAATCTGTAGTACACTATATTTTCCACTTTATACAAATTTATAGTTGTTGAAATCAAATTGATTCCTGTCCCTGGGACCAATTTGTTTCAAATTAATCTGCTTCAGAGTTCTAGAAATTGGGGAATCAACTGAAAGAACTATTTGTTTCAGAGTTCGGGAGCTGACCACCTGGGAGCATAAGGAGGTGTTCAGTGGTGGAAATGTGGTAAGCGAGTGAGGGAGCAAAAAGTCCAGAGGGGAATAAGCAGGGTCTGTGGGAATCTGGCATGTCCAGGGCAGAAAGGTATATGATGGGTGGGAAGGGAGATGGAGCTGGAAAGAGAAGCAGGATCACATCACATACAGGGGAGATCCCACAGGACCTGATGATGCCCAAAAAACACTTGTTGAAGAAACAAAACAGAGATGGTAGGAGCCAAAGGAGGAGGTTTGGACCACATGGTTCTTCTAAGCCATTTTGTTCCCTGACAACTAGGTAAGACACTTCTCGAGGGTAGGGATGTCCAATGCACACTGTCCTCCCTGCTTCACTTCCCACTGGAAAATGGCTCCCTAACAACTGAAAACACAAGTAGAAGCTTCTGAGGGTGTAAGAACCCTTTCCTGAGAGCTGCCTGTGAGTTCACCACACAAAGTTGGGAACAGACAATTCTATGGTGGACCAGTCGTTCATGGAAAACAACATGCTCATGAGATGTCATAAGATGGAGTCCCTTATTCCATCAACTGCCAACTACTCTACAAGCACCAGCCCAAGAATTCCAGATGCTCAGAACCCGGTGATCTCATCTTTAGAGAACAATGGGACTGGGGCCTTCTAGGGACTCCCATTGGTGGGGAGAGTAGTGAGTCAGTTCACTCTTTGCAGACCTATAGGCCTGGTAACCAGAGTGAACCTTATGGATTCGCAAAAGGAGGACCTGGGCCTCCCTGGCCGTAAGTACACCCAGTCCTTTTGAGTGTGAGCGACAAACTTTCAGGGAAGACCCTTTGCATGGATGGGGTGGTGGCTGCCTGAATGGAGTGCTATTTAGTTAAGAGACAGACTTCTCTATGAAACTAAGAACTCCTCGGAGGCAGAGACCATGTTCTGCCCAAGAAGAAAAGATACCATTGAGGTCCTTGCCCTTAGTGAGGCTTCTTGGTCTGAATGACTGCATGGGTCCCAGACTGGGGGCCAAAAGGCCTGACTTGAGTCTGGCCAGTTCTGGCCCCTCTACACCTAGTGTTCCTTATATGTAAAAGGCTAATGGGGTCGCTTACATGCCTTTCAAATATACTTTGACTGAATCAGGAAATTATTAGGCATGTCTTTGAGAAGGGTGGGAGGAAATGAGAGAATGAATGAGCCAAATCCAGGAGAGGAATTAGAAACAGTTCAGGTCTTAAGCTAGAGCTGTCAGTCAGCTTGCCTCTTGTCTTTTTTTGTTTTTTTTTCTTTTTTCTTTCTTTTTTTTTTTTTTTACTGCCTCAGCGTGGGTCCCATGGTACTTCGGATTGTTGGGGCTCTGCACCGTGATAACTAGTGGCTGCATCCTCTTACTCCACTGGAGGAAGAACCTGAGGAGGAGACAGCGTGCACAGCAGTGGGTGGAGGTGATGAAAGCTGCCACCTTTAGTTATAGCCCACTGCTGTACTGGGTCAACAAACGACGCAGATATGGCATGACTGCTGCCATCAGAATAGACCCTCCCCGGGCTGTTGACAATACTGACATTCAACTCCAAATTCCGGATCTTCCTTCAGAGCCCCACCCCCGGGAAGACAGGCGTCATGCCTTAAGAGGCAGAAGCCCCAAGGAGGAAGCCTCTGTTCCCCTTCAGCCTGCTCTGGTGGTCCCACAGCAGCCCTCTCCTAAGGAGATGCCAGAGTGCCAGACCCCATCGCCATGCAGAAGCCCCAAGGAGGAAGCCCCTGTTACCCTCCAACCTGCTCTGGTGGTCCCACAGCAGCCCTCACCTAAGGGGATGACAGAGCACCAGACCCCATCATCCTTTCTGATTGTCTTTCCAGAGATCCCCTCTGCCCCTCCCCTCCACACCCTGAACTTTCCTCCCATGCTGTCCCACTCTGCCTCCTACCCCTTTCTCACGGCTCCTAAAAGGAAGGTTCACTTCTAGTCCCTTCCCACACTGGCCAGAGGGGTGAACTGACCAATGTGTAGACTTTTACTTCAGTGTCGAAGCCTCCTGTCACTGAACGTGAGAGATTCAGGGGCCAGGTATTATAAAAAGGAGTCAAAAGTCAAGACTGTGTTCCTGATACACAGGTCATAACCCATATAGATGTTACATAGTAAAGTTTTCTGAAAAGTCAGAGTCATTTGTGTCTCATTTGACAGTAGGAAAGCAATGTCCTTCCCCAGTGTGATGGTGGCACAAGTCTCACCAATACAGTGAGAACTGGAGGCTGGCTCTGAAGAGACACACTGAGCCAATACTTGTGGATGAGCTCAATTCCCTCCATCAAGTATTCAATGTGTTCAAGACCCTGGGCTAGGTCCCCAAAGGCACTGCTCTTCTGCAGGATGGGAAGTAAAATTGCCACAAGAGTAACAATTGCCAATGGCACACAGCTACAGCAGTCCACAGTGGCTATGCCACTGGCCAAGCAAGTCATCATGAGGTCAGTGAACCTCACCACACTATGTGCTGACTGGGTGATGTCTATGATGTATGGACTCTTAGCTGGTTGTTTCTCTACATTATTTCTAACAGAACAACACTGCAAAATGGTTATTATGATTTTTCTTTTTCTGATGAGGAGACAGGTTCCAAGGGAATATGCCATTTCTTTTTGTTGTTATTTTTGCTGATCCACTTCTCCCATGTACGTCTGCCTGGCATTACAATTCCTGGTCTTTCCACCCCATGATATCCCTTCCCTAATCATGTCTTCTTAAAACATCCTTGGTGAAAGAATGCTTCACTGTGTATGGAGTGTCATCAGCTTGGTCTACAGATTTGCTTACTGAAAGGGCTGGTGGTAACCACCTAATATCATATGGAGTAACACATCCAAAGCACTATCTTAAGATATCCACAGCTGCACAAAAGTTGAGTCCCATGTCATTCTTCTACATGGGAATATAAATAATTTTTATACTTTCTGAATAAGGTCCAAAAAGGAGACACAAAGATAATTATCAGATATTTGGCCCCAGTTTAGAGATAAGAAAGCCTGAAAGCCTGATTCTGTCACACAAATTTTTCCCATTTACTTTGAAAATGAGCAAAACCACTTACCATATTTCATCTAAACTTTAAATGTACACGTCCCTGAGAGAAGTGTCTGTTTTTGCCTATTTTGTGGTGTGTGGTGTGTGTTTGTCATTCTCAGAAGTTAGTAAACATGTAGCCAATTTTTTTCTTTTTTACCCCCTCTGTGTGGGCTGAAGGGCTTAGATCCAGCAACTGCAAAGAAAGCCTGATTTCTATCCACATGACCTCTAGCAATATATTTTAAGCAATTTTTATTTTTTAAAGTTAAGTGGAACCATTTCTTCCTTGTATAAACATGATCTTATATTGTATCTCAAAATACAAAACAGGACAACGCAGATCTCTGGAAGAACAAGGGCAGAAGTTCACTTCTCTATCACCTTGCCCCTGGTCACCTTGCCCCCTTCAACTCTGCAGAGACCTAAAGCCCCTGACATATAGTCTTCACTGCTTCACACCCAAGACTCTAATTCTGAAGGTAGATTCTAGGACATTAATTTGTGCCAATGATCAGTTAGCCCCTGCTTTCAAAGGAGGACAGAAGCCATAAACATAAATCAAAGAAGATTTGCTTTCTCTTAAAAATCAAGGGAGTGGGGGGAGGCTTTGTAACACACAGTGACAAAAAAAAACAAAATGTTTTATTCAGATAAGTTGAAATGGCTGTCACTGATATGAAATGAAGCTCAAACTGAGTTTTTAAAAAAAATTGGAATTCACCCTGTAAAATGAACCAAAATGGCTTATGTGTGACAAAAATAGCTGCACTAGAACAAAAGTAGATTTGCATTATTTCATATAAGAATACAAGTTAGGTTAGGTTCATGTAACAAAAAATACATGTTCTGTAAAATCTCAGAATACCCAAATGTGTTCTGGTTTGGATATGATAGAAACAAAATCTAGTTGGTGATGGTAAGCAAGCCAATGAGATGCACAGCAAACAAAAAGCTGTCAATAAAAACTACTTGACAGGACACTGATCCCATGGGAGTCAAAATTCTCCACTGTGACCAGCAGCACTAGCAGAGGGGGGTGGAGGGGTTATGTGCAGCAATGCAAAGAAAGGAAACTGCTATAGAATGCAAAACAGCCAGCAGCAGAGGAAGGGTGTCCACTCCTCAGCTTTGTTGCCACAGACCCACTCCTGGGTGCCAGGTACATTGCAGCATCGTGAAGTCAGGCACTTTATTCCTATGGGAATTCTACAGGACCTGGTACCTCTCTGAATAATGAAGAGGCTCTTTACCAAAACATTATAATTCCAGATTATATATATATATTATCTGGAATTATAATGTTTACTTAAAGAGCCATATATATATATATATATATATATATATATATATATATATATATATATAATCAGAAAGAAATGCTTTGGGAAACTAAAGAAAGAAGATGTAGGAGCTGCCACACAGAAGAGCTAAAGGATTGCAAATGAAATCCAAACTAACATCACAACCTAATCTTTCTCAGAGAGCTGAGAATGTGGCAGTGGATGCTTGACTATAGCTCAACACAAGGACTAGGCTGGGTAAAATAAAACAATTGATTATTTATGGATTTTTAAATTGGAAACTTAAAATTGCCACTGTACTTACATAGTTGCTTTTCCCATAGTCATGACTCACTATTTCAACACAGCTCCTAGTATAAAGAAACATCCAGTCATTTAGTGACATCACTCTAAGTAAGGATGTAATTGTTGATCCTCTTAAACAATCTGCTAGTGGATCAGCCTCAAACTGAAAAAGAATCACAAGACATAAATTACTGCTTTTTCAACATCAACATTATCCAAGGGCATTTACATTGTATATTGGTGCTATTTTCTACTGAAATCTCATAATTCTAGTCTTAACAAGGAGTGGATTGGAACTTGGATTCTATCCTGGGTGATATGAAGTTTTCGTTGAGAGTCCATTAGACTGAGATGATTCCAGGGCTTCAGCTTCCTCCACAGGTACATGGAGAATTAATGTAAAAATGTTACACCAAAACTAGGAAACAGTTTAAGTTTTTAGTAAAATGAAACTAGGAAATTTACCAATTTACACAAACTGCTAACCAACATCTATGTAGGGTCTTTTGACTCTAGTCAAATATTTTTTTTTCATTCTACTTCTACATCAGCCTATGGAAGCTCACTGCCCACACTGCTGCCATGAAACCCTGAACCTCTTCTGGTTCTCAGTGCTGCCTGATTCATCAATCCTTCTTTGCTCTGATACTGTTAAATCTTTAGTCTTTCCTTTTAACATAGGTTCCTCTGCATCATTTTGATTCTATGTATTTGATCCTTAGGGATACAATTGGGAGATCAGTCTTCCAACTGCCATGAGCAAATGTCTACAATGTTAGATAAAGAGATGACATAGCTCCCTATAGCAAAGTGCTCTTCATACATTCTGATTCAGTGTTTGCCTGTTGTCTCACAGAAAAAAAAAAAACAGAGATACTGAAAAGAGCAACAGTCATAGCTATAAACATGACTGCATGGGTTCCTTTGTGCATTACTCTTTATTTGACCCCACAATGACATGAATATCTTCAAAATCCATCTTACTGATTTGTAATGTTGGAAGAGTCTTACTTCTTTCAAAGTTCCTCCTAAGAAAATCTAGGTCAAACCTAAAACATTAGTATTTTAAGTTCTCTTTGTGCATTCTGGGATCTGAAAATTAACATTCCTTTTGTGATCAATCCAAGGAAAATAATCAATGACAATTAGATATTTGCAAATCAGGACTACTTTCCTTGAATAAATTACTGCCTGTCCTCAGTGTTGAAATACTGAAATTCACTAGTGGATGTGTTTCTGTTCATGATGGCAGTAGCTAGCTGAGGAAGGATGCTCTGTGTTCCCTGCTGGGAGTTTACAGTATGTTACTGAGGAAGGATGTTCTCCCTCATTACAGGGATTTAAGCTAGCAGCTCAGCAAGAGCGTCTGGGAAGAATTACCTTTCCCTATCATTGTATAATATGCACCTAGTCCATAATAGGAAAAAAATCATGATCTTTATTGTTGAAATTAAGAAATTGGAAAATATCATGACGTGAATGCCATTATCCAGCCTTCCCTCTGCAGAACACCTGCCCATCTGGAAACACCCATGAATCACTGACATAAGCCCCCTGAGATCAGCTTCCTAAGAGGTAGGGATTTGGATACAGAATCCCTCTTTCTTCTCACTGAACCACTTTTTAAATACAATCACTTTCTTTGCCTCAACTACTTAGTTGTCAGTTGACTGGTCAGTTGTGGGGCAAGCAGCTGGACCTTAACCCTGGTAACAATATAGAACTCTGAAATAATCTTGTCCCTGGATTCACATTTGTTCAGGCAAAAGCATCTCTCGTTCATTATTCCTGCATCTCCTAACATTACAGAATCAGAAAACCTGGAATTGCTCACGCTCCTCCCCAAAAGAAAACCATTTTCTCAGCCAGGTGCAGTGACACATGCCTGTAATCCCAGCAGCTAGAGAGGCTGAGGCAGGAGGATCCCATGTTCAAAGCAAGCCTCAGCAATGGCAAAGGGCTTAGCAACTCAGTGGTACTCTTGTCTCTAAGTAAAATCCAAAGTCGAGCTGGGAATGTGGCTCAGTGGTTGATTGCCCCAGATTTCAACCCTGGTACAAAAACAACAACAACAAAAAGTTCTAAACATTAGCCATGGGCATTTTTTAATAGAAGAATCTAAGATGCTAAGGGATATACACAGAGCTCAACCTCTGTGCACACACCAAGCAGGCACAAGCACAGTCAGAAAACTAGTACTTACTAGAGTCTTGACTTGACAAACTCCTTCAGTACTGTCATGCTTCTCATGGGACTGTCTCATATCTTTAGACAGGACCTCATCATTCTACACTCTTTACACATTGCATCTATTAGACCATTTTGTAAAAAGTTAAAAATATGGCTACACAAGCAAGAATAAATTTATATTAGAGAAAACTATGGTAGTGGGAGTGGTGGAGCCCCACCCAACCAACTTAGGTGTTACAATTCTGGGTCATAGACTTCTGCAAAAACACTATTTCCAAATCATGATTAAATAGTGACTTATACTTTTTGATATTAATATTCAGAGACTAAACTGGGAAGGGGCTCTATCACTGAGCTACATCCTTGCCCCTCCCCTTTTTTTAGGCAGGGCTTCACTAATGTGCCTGCACTGGCCTCAAATTCATCATCAAATTTGCCTTGGCCTGTGTAGCTGTGATTATAGATGCACACCATGACAACAGCTAAATCTAACTTTTAAAGACAGAGTTGTCTTCTACAGAGACGACATCAGTCACCATAACCTGTCAGGTATCACAGCTCAGCAAGATATACATGTGAACCAGGAATAAGCCTATGGCACTTTTTCCATCTGCCTTTGCTGACCAAGAGACCATCATTGTGGTTCCTGTTGGCATACATGGCCCACATGTTATACATCCCACAAAGAATTACACTAAAGTGACTATTCTCTTTTCTACCCTTGTATGCAGTGATGGCTGAGAGGCACTTAAGAGTATACAGGGCTCACTGACCTTGCTTTGACAATTCCTAAAGCACTCTGAAAACTTTTAAGAACACTTGCACTAATGGGGAAGGGCAAACCCTGACCCCTTTTTAAAATTTCAATTACAGATCTACACCCAACATTTCTTCTCGGTCTTTCCCCCTAAGCTCATAGTTCCTCTTTCCAGGAGGAAAAGACATTTTTTAAACAAGATGTCACAAACACCTTCCTACACTTATGCTGCAATTCTCCAATGGCAAACTGCCTTTCCTCCCAACAAAAAATAGTGATTCTGCTAGAGCGTTCCACATCACTCATCAACAAGGACCTTGCAAATGATAATCTGTCACAAGGATTCTGGCACCAGGTGTTTCTTAAGCACCTGGGAAGTTCAAGAGTCCTCACACCTCAAAGAAGACAACTTCAGATCTGGCATTTGTGATTATTCTTCTTAAGCTAGCCTCCTAGTTTCAATTCTTAAGATACTGATGCAGGTATACATGTCTTTTCCTTAAAGAGGTTTGTAATTATTTGCTGAGAGCCACAACCAAGTCAAGATGATGCCTTGCACTTTGCCAGAGGGAGTGGTTTGAGAAGTAATGCCAGCGAGCTATTAAGATGATGTTAATTGAGTTAAGCTGTGTATAATTATTAAGATGAAGTAATGCCAGCGAGCCGTTAAGATGATAGAGATTCCTTGTTGGCTAATTGCTGTACCTAGATGAAGTTAATTGAGTTAAGATGTGTATAATTGTTAAGATGATGAGGATTGCTGTAACTGGATGATGCTAAATTGAAACAGGCTGTGTATTCAGTTAGGTATAAATACCTCTGCCATCCTACAATAAAGCGACTCTCGCCGTATCAACCTTCACAAGTTTCTTGTCAACCCCTGGTTATTTTGCCCAGCCAGACTGCAACAATTATTTAGAAAAACCCCTGGGATTCACCTGTGTCCCTGTCCTAGAACTTTCTCATGGTATGGAGTTCACTGATTCTGCAGTTTGTAACTCCATCAGAGCCTTTCATATCTCCAGCCCATTCAAGCCAGCTTCTTCCAGGCTCCCCAATCCCAGAAGATGATGCCATCATCCACCCAAATCCTCTCCTTTTTCTGGCACCCAAAACATCCACACTATCAACAAGGCCTGCCCATTCCTCTCCAAGCCAGGACAACACCATTTACATGAGTACCTTTAACAACCACCTCATTGGGTACCTTACCTCCATTTTTATGTAGACACGGCCCACACTTTGTACATATTGATAAAGTAGTATTGAAAAAGAGATCTCTTGAGCTGGGGATGTGACTCAGTGGTAGAGTGCTTGCTTAGCATGCTCAAGGACCCAGGTTCAATCCCAGGGCCACAATAAGATTAAGAAAAACAAAACAATAACACCTCTACCCCCCCAAAAAAACAGAATCACTTGATTAATCTACATAACACTACATGACCTTGGGAAAGTCCAATTTGTCCCACAGAACAAAGATCTACACAAGGGGCTCCCTACCTGACCCTCCAATAAGGGTGCAGCCCTTGCCTGCTCCTACATCCCTGCCCTGTATTCACCTTACTTCTCTAGAGAACACTTCAGTTGTTTGAGATAGGGTCACAACAGGCCCATCTTAAAAAGTGTGTCTTTGTGCCTCTGTCATCCCCTTCATTCTCCTCTCCCTGATTTGCATACAGCTCACTCCTGACATGTATATTTCAGCTTCTCACGAGTTTTCCATGACCACACAATCTAAAGGGCCATGAGAGAGTCCCCATAACATGAAATACTATCAGAATGGATCCATCTTATCTGCCTGCTGTGAGAACCCAAGTTCCACAATCAGGAGACTCAACTGTCCTAGCATGCACAGCCAAGATGCAACTGAGGCCCTAACTCCTTTTGGAGAAATTACAGAAGAACTGAAGGTGGCCCACATGCCAGGGTAACGTTGTCACTGGACCATTCCCTTAAATGCCCATTAGAGTGCAGTGTATTTCCAATGGCTCCACATGGCTATATTTTGGATTCTTATAAACGAATAGAACTCTTTTCCATATCATTCATCTGCAACTTATTTCTAGTTGCTCCAAGTGTCTGGCTCCAAGTGTTTGATCATTCTTTCATTTGTCAAAACTAGAAAGTCAACCATGTCAACTGGCGCATCATGGTTTACTGAGCTAATTTTACTTATTTCTTTGTGCACACTCAAATTTGAGATTGGGGAACCCATGAATTGTAAGGCTTAGCACATAATTGGCATCACATCAAATGTAATTGATCATTTTTACTCTTTTTGCACCATATACTACAGAGCTAAGACTTCTAGACATGTACATTTTTCTATCTGAAGATTGACCATATTTTATTTTTATCCAATAGTACATGTACATGTTGAAAACTATTCTAGCCACTTCTAATGCTAACAGAGGGGCCCTGCTAGAACTGTCTAATGATGCCATATTGCCCCCTACACAGGCACTTGAACACATGGATAATGAATGAAGCTGTCCTAGTCCCCAAAGGAGACTATGTTAATACTGTATATCTATATTTATGCTTCCTAAATAAGACTTCAGAGAATTTGATTCTACTGAGGTTAAAAATTCTAATATTCAAATATATTTTATAAATAAAATTTCCTACCTGCTGATAGAGGCCCACAATTCTTTTTTGGCTGCCATCCGTTTTTTCAAATGTATCTCTGGGAGTCTGATCCCAATTGACACCATCCACTCTATAGGTTCTGTTCTTGTATCTGTGGTATAATCCCAACATAAGAGTATATTTTTGACTTAGCCATTGCATACAAAAGTATTCTTAATCCTCCAAGTAATTGGAGGATATATTAATACTCAATTTACATACTGTACAACTCACCCATTTAAGTGGATTAGCCAATGGCTTTCAGTGTATCTGCAGAGTTGTACAATCAACAATCTTAGTATAGTTCTAGCTCCCCTGAAAGAGCATCAGAACCACAAGCAACCACTCATTTCTACCCCAGCCTCCTAACCCTAAGTCAGCTAGAAATCAACTTCCTACCTCCTAAGAGTTGCCTTCTCAAGTATCATGTGAATTGAATTACACATGTAATCTTTCCTGACTTTCACTTAGCTTTATGTTTTCAAGGTTAATTTGGGCTGGAGCAAGTGTTGGTAACTGATTTCTTTCTATTACCAAATAATGTCCTATTGTAACCAGAAGCAATTCCCCATGTGTATAATCCCAGAGACTAGAAAGACTGAGTTAGGAGGATGACAAGGTCCAGGCCATCCTGAGCAACTTAGCAAGACCCCGTCACAAAGAAAGAGGGGGTTGGGACTTTAGCTCAGTAGAGGAGCACTGCCTACCATGGGTGAGGCCCTGGGTTTTGTATCTAATATCAAAATCTTATATACATACAATGCATATGTATACACACAAATACATACATATTTTCTGTTGGATGGTTGTATCACATTTGTTTATCTGTATACCACTTGATGGACCTTAGGGTTATTTATACTTTTGGTAATTATGAAGAATGTTATGGACAATCTAGTACCAATTTTGGCAGACAAAACTTTTCATTACTTGGGGTGGGGCTGTGGCTCAATGGTAGACTGCTTGCATAGCATGCGTAAGGCTCTGTATTTGATTCTCAGCACATCACATGAATAAATAAAATAAAGGTCTCTCAAGTAATAAAAATATTTTTAAAACATTTTTAAAGTTTTCAGTTCTTTTAGATATATAACTAGGAGTGGAATTCTGGGTCATGTGGTGTGCTATCTCTGGTCTGACATTTCCTCAAATTATATTTTTCAAAGAAACTACATTATTTTACATTTCTACTGCAATGTAGGAAGGTGGGTTCTACATTTCCCAATTACTTACCAAGTTGTTAATATCTGGTTTTATTTTAGCTATCCTCATGGATGTGGAGTAGTACCTTATTTTGAGTCTCACTGGATGATAATGTTGAACATTTTTTTTATGTGCTCACTGGCCCAGAATATCTGCTTTAGAGGAAGGTCTCTAGAGAAAGGTCTACTCAGATGATGTGTCCTTTATTTAAACATTGGCTATCTTTGTGTTGGGTTCTGTTCTTTATTTATTCTGAATACATTTTCTTTTAAGACATGTTACTTGCACATATTTTGTCCTTGTCTGTCAGTTATCTTTCCGAATTTTTGACAAGATACTTTGAACAAAAGTTGTTAACTTGAAGTTCAATCTACTTCATATTGTCCTTTATCACTGTGCTCTTGCTGTCCTATCCGAGAAGAGTTTGCCTAATAAAGTCAAAATTTACTCCTATACATTTAAAGAAAATCCCCCTTTAGCTCTTATGTACATATAGGTCTATTTTGAGTTAGTTCTGGAATTAAATTTGGGTTAAACTCTGTGCACTGTGTCAGGAGTCAGGTGGATATCCAGTCACCCCAGCATATAACTGACAAGACTTTTCCCCCTTGTTTAATTATCTTGACATTCCTGTCAAACTAATAACTACAAAGACGAGGGCCAACATCTGGACTAAGCTCTTTTACACTGGCCCGCAGGTCAATCTTCGTGCCAGTATCACCCTGTCTCAACTATTGTCACTTTTTAACAAATTCACAGTTGGGAAAAGTGAGTTCTCCAACTTTGTTCTTTGAAGATTGCTTTGGTAAAGTAATTGGTTATTCAAATCCACTGTCTTATCAAGTTAATACTTCTTGTGTAAGAGAAAAATTAAGATAAAATATTCCAATAAAAAGTAGCCAATGCATTATACTTAAGTGCTGATTTTTAAAATAGCCAAAAAATAAAGAGAGAAAAGAAATGCAGAAAAAACATGCTGCTCTGGGCAAACAGACCCAATGAATGGGCATCAGGGACTGAGGGACAGTAGAGCCTAGAGACCCTCTACCAGCTGTGTAACCAGATGAGCAGCAAATAGTTCTTATGAGGTAGAGTTCATACTATTTCTAGTTCTAAACTTCAACCTTCAGTGATTCAACAAATATAGGAACATCTTTTGTATGGGCAGAAGCAGTAATCAAATTGATGATTATGTAATATTTTTTAAAAACTTAGACTTACTTTGTAAAAACAATTAACCCAACGAATTCTTTGACTACCTTCTCTTTGGTATTTCTTGCAGTTTTTTTTCAAACATCTTCATTACAAAATCATAAGTAGTTTCCATTCAGAGTACTTCATGGCTCAGGTTGGAACAGAGAGTAAGGCTGTTTTCATATGGAAGAATGCAAGGAATATAACCAGACAAGATTTCCAACCAGCAAGCAGAAAAACACTGCAGGACAGGATGAAGGTCAAGCTCTGCACATTAAGCAAAGTGTTTCAAGGACTGAGCTCTGGGTCTAAAATAGATACAAGTCAACTGGTTTTGATTTCTTAATTTTAGCAATAATTTCACATATATATGTAGATATATATATACATACATATGTGCACATGTATAGATACATATATACATATAAATATATGTAGACATATATATGTATTATATATTATACATATATTATACACAAACATATATATGCACATTTCAAGAAATCATATAGATGTAGAAAATAAGTAAAATTGCTATTAAAAGTTTTTTCAGAGAGAAAATAATTTTCAAATTTTAGTTGATTTAGGCTTCGTACATTGTTTATTCAATAACTGAATACTGGGGTCCATCCCTAATATCAAAATCTTATATAAATATAATGTGTTTATATACACACAAATCCACACATATTTTCTGTTGAATGGATATACCCATTTGTTTATTTATATAAAAGTTGATGGACAGAAGTTTAATTACTTTGCAAGCAAAGGAAAAATGCAAGGGACTCTTGTCCCAGAGGCTGTGATTCTGCACAACAGGGGGAACAAAGTGTTTTGAAAGATGGGATTTCAGGTGTGCCCAGTCCTATTTCACTTCTTAATCTGGGATATAATCATTTTTTAACTCTTCTGCTGCCATCTCCAACTCTGAATTTCTTTATCCTGTGGTGGGTGTGTGCTCAAGGACAGATAATAACTGAATGGGGTCAAAAAGTAACCCTGTTCCAGGTTAGGGATGGGGAGAAGGGGATGGAAAATATGTTGATTTTAAAATAAGCCTCAGTGAGGACATACAATCAATCAACAAGTACATGAAAAAATGCTCACCATCGCTAGCGGTCAGAGAAATGCAAATCAAAACTACCCTAAGATATCATCTCACTCCAGTAAGATTGGCAGCCAGCATGAAGTCCAACAACAACAAGTGCTGGAGAGGATGCGAGGAAAAGGGTACACTTGTTCATTGTTGGTGGGACTGCAAAATGGTGCAGCCAATTTGGAAAGCAGTATGGAGATTTCTTGGAAAGTTGGGAATGGAACCACCATTTGACCCAGCTATTCCCCTTCTCGGTCTATTCCCTAAACACTTAAAAAGAGCATGCTACAGGGACACTGCTGCATCGATGTTCATAGCAGCACAATTCACGATAGCAAGATTGTGGAACCAACCTAGATGCCCTTCAATAGATGAATGGATAAAAAAAATGTGGCATTTATACACAATGGAGTATTACTCTGCATTCAGAAACGACAACATCATAGAATTTGGAGGGAAATGGATGGCATTAGAGCAGATTATGCTAAGGGAAGCTATCCAATCCTTAAAAAATAAATGCCAAATGACTTCTTTGATATAAGGGGAGTAACTAAGGACAGAGTAGGGACGAAGAGCAGGAGAAGAAGATTAACATTAAATAGGGATGAGAGGGGGGAGGGAAAGGGAGAGAGAAGGGAATCTGCAGGGAAAGGGAAGGTGATCCTCAGGGTTTTATAAAATTACATACAAGAGGAAGTAAGGGGTAAGGAAGAAGTACACAAGTGGAATAAATGTTTTACAGTAGAGGTGGTCGAGAGAGAAGAGGGGAGGGGAGGGGAGGGGTGGGGGATAGTAGATGATAGGTTAGAGAGCAGAATTCATCAGACACTAGAATGGCAATGTGTAAATCAATGGAAATGTAACTGATGTAACCGATGTGATTCAGCAATCTGTATACGGGGTAATAATGGAAGTTCATAACCATTCTGAATCAAATTGTGAAACATGATATATTAAGAAAGAATGTAATGTTTTGAAAGACCAACAATAAAAAAAATAAAAAAATAAAAAATAAGCCTCAGTGGCAGAGCATCAGGTTAATATTTTCAGTTTAATTTATACTTAACTGAACTTTAGTTGTTCATGGTAGATGAGTGGTATTATTTTAAAGGGCATCACTTTTATACCAGTTCAAATAGAGCAACTTTCTAAAAATAATATGTTAAATCTGTAGTACACTATATTTTCCACTTTATACAAATTTATAGTTGTTGAAATCAAATTGATTCCTGTCCCTGGGACCAATTTGTTTCAAATTAATCTGCTTCAGAGTTCTAGAAATTGGGGAATCAACTGAAAGAACTATTTGTTTCAGAGTTCGGGAGCTGACCACCTGGGAGCATAAGGAGGTGTTCAGTGGTGGAAATGTGGTAAGCGACACTCCTGAGTGAGGGAGCAAAAAGTCCAGAGGGGAATAAGCAGGGTCTGTGGGAATCTGGCATGTCCAGGGCAGAAAGGTATATGATGGGTGGGAAGGGAGATGGAGCTGGAAAGAGAAGCAGGATCACATCACATACAGGGGAGATCCCACAGGACCTGATGATGCCCAAAAAACACTTGTTGAAGAAACAAAACAGAGATGGTAGGAGCCAAAGGAGGAGGTTTGGACCACATGGTTCTTCTAAGCCATTTTGTTCCCTGACAACTAGGTAAGACACTTCTCGAGGGTAGGGATGTCCAATGCACACTGTCCTCCCTGCTTCACTTCCCACTGGAAAATGGCTCCCTAACAACTGAAAACACATGTAGAAGCTTCTGAGGGTGTAAGAACCCTTTCCTGAGAGCTGCCTGTGAGTTCACCACACAAAGTTGGGAACAGACAATTCTATGGTGGACCAGTCGTTCATGGAAAACAACATGCTCATGAGATGTCATAAGATGGAGTCCCTTATTCCATCAACTGCCAACTACTCTACAAGCACCAGCCCAAGAATTCCAGATGCTCAGAACCCGGTGATCTCATCTTTAGAGAACAATGGGACTGGGGCCTTCTAGGGACTCCCATTGGTGGGGAGAGTAGTGAGTCAGTTCACTCTTTGCAGACCTATAGGCCTGGTAACCAGAGTGAACCTTATGGATTCGCAAAAGGAGGACCTGGGCCTCCCTGGCCGTAAGTACACCCAGTCCTTTTGAGTGTGAGCGACAAACTTTCAGGGAAGACCCTTTGCATGGATGGGGTGGTGGCTGCCTGAATGGAGTGCTATTTAGTTAAGAGACAGACTTCTCTATGAAACTAAGAACTCCTCGGAGGCAGAGACCATGTTCTGCCCAAGAAGAAAAGATACCATTGAGGTCCTTGCCCTTAGTGAGGCTTCTTGGTCTGAATGACTGCATGGGTCCCAGACTGGGGGCCAAAAGGCCTGACTTGAGTCTGGCCAGTTCTGGCCCCTCTACACCTAGTGTTCCTTATATGTAAAAGGCTAATGGGGTCGCTTACATGCCTTTCAAATATACTTTGACTGAATCAGGAAATTATTAGGCATGTCTTTGAGAAGGGTGGGAGGAAATGAGAGAATGAATGAGCCAAATCCAGGAGAGGAATTAGAAACAGTTCAGGTCTTAAGCTAGAGCTGTCAGTCAGCTTGCCTCTTGTCTTTTTTTGTTTTTTTTCTTTTTTCTTTCTTTTTTTTTTTTTTTACTGCCTCAGCGTGGGTCCCATGGTACTTCGGATTGTTGGGGCTCTGCACCGTGATAACTAGTGGCTGCATCCTCTTACTCCACTGGAGGAAGAACCTGAGGAGGAGACAGCGTGCACAGCAGTGGGTGGAGGTGATGAAAGCTGCCACCTTTAGTTATAGCCCACTGCTGTACTGGGTCAACAAACGACGCAGATATGGCATGACTGCTGCCATCAGAATAGACCCTCCCCGGGCTGTTGACAATACTGACATTCAACTCCAAATTCCGGATCTTCCTTCAGAGCCCCACCCCCGGGAAGACAGGCGTCATGCCTTAAGAGGCAGAAGCCCCAAGGAGGAAGCCTCTGTTCCCCTTCAGCCTGCTCTGGTGGTCCCACAGCAGCCCTCTCCTAAGGAGATGCCAGAGTGCCAGACCCCATCGCCATGCAGAAGCCCCAAGGAGGAAGCCCCTGTTACCCTCCAACCTGCTCTGGTGGTCCCACAGCAGCCCTCACCTAAGGGGATGACAGAGCACCAGACCCCATCATCCTTTCTGATTGTCTTTCCAGAGATCCCCTCTGCCCCTCCCCTCCACACCCTGAACTTTCCTCCCATGCTGTCCCACTCTGCCTCCTACCCCTTTCTCACGGCTCCTAAAAGGAAGGTTCACTTCTAGTCCCTTCCCACACTGGCCAGAGGGGTGAACTGACCAATGTGTAGACTTTTACTTCAGTGTCGAAGCCTCCTGTCACTGAACGTGAGAGATTCAGGGGCCAGGTATTATAAAAAGGAGTCAAAAGTCAAGACTGTGTTCCTGATACACAGGTCATAACCCATATAGATGTTACATAGTAAAGTTTTCTGAAAAGTCAGAGTCATTTGTGTCTCATTTGACAGTAGGAAAGCAATGTCCTTCCCCAGTGTGATGGTGGCACAAGTCTCACCAATACAGTGAGAACTGGAGGCTGGCTCTGAAGAGACACACTGAGCCAATACTTGTGGATGAGCTCAATTCCCTCCATCAAGTATTCAATGTGTTCAAGACCCTGGGCTAGGTCCCCAAAGGCACTGCTCTTCTGCAGGATGGGAAGTAAAATTGCCACAAGAGTAACAATTGCCAATGGCACACAGCTACAGCAGTCCACAGTGGCTATGCCACTGGCCAAGCAAGTCATCATGAGGTCAGTGAACCTCACCACACTATGTGCTGACTGGGTGATGTCTATGATGTATGGACTCTTAGCTGGTTGTTTCTCTACATTATTTCTAACAGAACAACACTGCAAAATGGTTATTATGATTTTTCTTTTTCTGATGAGGAGACAGGTTCCAAGGGAATATGCCATTTCTTTTTGTTGTTATTTTTGCTGATCCACTTCTCCCATGTACGTCTGCCTGGCATTACAATTCCTGGTCTTTCCACCCCATGATATCCCTTCCCTAATCATGTCTTCTTAAAACATCCTTGGTGAAAGAATGCTTCACTGTGTATGGAGTGTCATCAGCTTGGTCTACAGATTTGCTTACTGAAAGGGCTGGTGGTAACCACCTAATATCATATGGAGTAACACATCCAAAGCACTATCTTAAGATATCCACAGCTGCACAAAAGTTGAGTCCCATGTCATTCTTCTACATGGGAATATAAATAATTTTTATACTTTCTGAATAAGGTCCAAAAAGGAGACACAAAGATAATTATCAGATATTTGGCCCCAGTTTAGAGATAAGAAAGCCTGAAAGCCTGATTCTGTCACACAAATTTTTCCCATTTACTTTGAAAATGAGCAAAACCACTTACCATATTTCATCTAAACTTTAAATGTACACGTCCCTGAGAGAAGTGTCTGTTTTTGCCTATTTTGTGGTGTGTGGTGTGTGTTTGTGATTCTCAGAAGTTAGTAAACATGTAGCCAATTTTTTTCTTTTTTACCCCCTCTGTGTGGGCTGAAGGGCTTAGATCCAGCAACTGCAAAGAAAGCCTGATTTCTATCCACATGACCTCTAGCAATATATTTTAAGCAATTTTTATTTTTTAAAGTTAAGTGGAACCATTTCTTCCTTGTATAAACATGATCTTATATTGTATCTCAAAATACAAAACAGGACAACGCAGATCTCTGGAAGAACAAGGGCAGAAGTTCACTTCTCTATCACCTTGCCCCCTGGTCACCTTGCCCCCTTCAACTCTGCAGAGACCTAAAGCCCCTGACATATAGTCTTCACTGCTTCACACCCAAGACTCTAATTCTGAAGGTAGATTCTAGGACATTAATTTGTGCCAATGATCAGTTAGCCCCTGCTTTCAAAGGAGGACAGAAGCCATAAACATAAATCAAAGAAGATTTGCTTTCTCTTAAAAATCAAGGGAGTGGGGGGAGGCTTTGTAACACACAGTGACAAAAAAAAACAAAATGATTTATTCAGATAAATTGAAATGGCTGTCACTGATATGAAATGAAGCTCAAACTGAGTTTTTAAAAAAAATTGGAATTCACCCTGTAAAATGAACCAAAATGGCTTATGTGTGACAAAAATAGCTGCACTAGAACAAAAGTAGATTTGCATTATTTCATATAAGAATACAAGTTAGGTTAGGTTCATGTAACAAAAAATACATGTTCTGTAAAATCTCAGAATACCCAAATGTGTTCTGGTTTGGATATGATAGAAACAAAATCTAGTTGGTGATGGTAAGCAAGCCAATGAGATGCACAGCAAACAAAAAGCTGTCAATAAAAACTACTTGACAGGACACTGATCCCATGGGAGTCAAAATTCTCCACTGTGACCAGCAGCACTAGCAGAGGGGGGTGGAGGGGTTATGTGCAGCAATGCAAAGAAAGGAAACTGCTATAGAATGCAAAACAGCCAGCAGCAGAGGAAGGGTGTCCACTCCTCAGCTTTGTTGCCACAGACCCACTCCTGGGTGCCAGGTACATTGCAGCATCGTGAAGTCAGGCACTTTATTCCTATGGGAATTCTACAGGACCTGGTACCTCTCTGAATAATGAAGAGGCTCTTTAAGTAAACATTATAATTCCAGATTATATATATATATTATCTGGAATTATAATGTTTACTTAATATATATATATAATCAGAAAGAAATGCTTTGGGAAACTAAAGAAAGAAGATGTAGGAGCTGCCACACAGAAGAGCTAAAGGATTGCAAATGAAATCCAAACTAACATCACAACCTAATCTTTCTCAGAGAGCTGAGAATGTGGCAGTGGATGCTTGACTATAGCTCAACACAAGGACTAGGCTGGGTAAAATAAAACAATTGATTATTTATGGATTTTTAAATTGGAAACTTAAAATTGCCACTGTACTTACATAGTTGCTTTTCCCATAGTCATGACTCACTATTTCAACACAGCTCCTAGTATAAAGAAACATCCAGTCATTTAGTGACATCACTCTAAGTAAGGATGTAATTGTTGATCCTCTTAAACAATCTGCTAGTGGATCAGCCTCAAACTGAAAAAGAATCACAAGACATAAATTACTGCTTTTTCAACATCAACATTATCCAAGGGCATTTACATTGTATATTGGTGCTATTTTCTACTGAAATCTCATAATTCTAGTCTTCACAAGGAGTGGATTGGAACTTGGATTCTATCCTGGGTGATATGAAGTTTTCGTTGAGAGTCCATTAGACTGAGATGATTCCAGGGCTTCAGCTTCCTCCACAGGTACATGGAGAATTAATGTAAAAATGTTACACCAAAACTAGGAAACAGTTTAAGTTTTTAGTAAAATGAAACTAGGAAATTTACCAATTTACACAAACTGCTAACCAACATCTATGTAGGGTCTTTTGACTCTAGTCAAATATTTTTTTTTCATTCTACTTCTACATCAGCCTATGGAAGCTCACTGCCCACACTGCTGCCATGAAACCCTGAACCTCTTCTGGTTCTCAGTGCTGCCTGATTCATCAATCCTTCTTTGCTCTGATACTGTTAAATCTTTAGTCTTTCCTTTTAACATAGGTTCCTCTGCATCATTTTGATTCTATGTATTTGATCCTTAGGGATACAATTGGGAGATCAGTCTTCCAACTGCCATGAGCAAATGTCTACAATGTTAGATAAAGAGATGACATAGCTCCCTATAGCAAAGTGCTCTTCATACATTCTGATTCAGTGTTTGCCTGTTGTCTCACAGAAAAAAAAAAAAACAGAGATACTGAAAAGAGCAACAGTCATAGCTATAAACATGACTGCATGGGTTCCTTTGTGCATTACTCTTTATTTGACCCCACAATGACATGAATATCTTCAAAATCCATCTTACTGATTTGTAATGTTGGAAGAGTCTTACTTCTTTCAAAGTTCCTCCTAAGAAAATCTAGGTCAAACCTAAAACATTAGTATTTTAAGTTCTCTTTGTGCATTCTGGGATCTGAAAATTAACATTCCTTTTGTGATCAATCCAAGGAAAATAATCAATGACAATTAGATATTTGCAAATCAGGACTACTTTCCTTGAATAAATTACTGCCTGTCCTCAGTGTTGAAATACTGAAATTCACTAGTGGATGTGTTTCTGTTCATGATGGCAGTAGCTAGCTGAGGAAGGATGCTCTGTGTTCCCTGCTGGGAGTTTACAGTATGTTACTGAGGAAGGATGTTCTCCCTCATTACAGGGATTTAAGCTAGCAGCTCAGCAAGAGCGTCTGGGAAGAATTACCTTTCCCTATCATTGTATAATATGCACCTAGTCCATAATAGGAAAAAAATCATGATCTTTATTGTTGAAATTTAAGAAATTGGAAAATATCATGACGTGAATGCCATTATCCAGCCTTCCCTCTGCAGAACACCTGCCCATCTGGAAACACCCATGAATCACTGACATAAGCCCCCTGAGATCAGCTTCCTAAGAGGTAGGGATTTGGATACAGAATCCCTCTTTCTTCTCACTGAACCACTTTTTAAATACAATCACTTTCTTTGCCTCAACTACTTAGTTGTCAGTTGACTGGTCAGTTGTGGGGCAAGCAGCTGGACCTTAACCCTGGTAACAATATAGAACTCTGAAATAATCTTGTCCCTGGATTCACATTTGTTCAGGCAAAAGCATCTCTCGTTCATTATTCCTGCATCTCCTAACATTACAGAATCAGAAAACCTGGAATTGCTCACGCTCCTCCCCAAAAGAAAACCATTTTCTCAGCCAGGTGCAGTGACACATGCCTGTAATCCCAGCAGCTAGAGAGGCTGAGGCAGGAGGATCCCATGTTCAAAGCAAGCCTCAGCAATGGCAAAGGGCTTAGCAACTCAGTGGTACTCTTGTCTCTAAGTAAAATCCAAAGTCGAGCTGGGAATGTGGCTCAGTGGTTGATTGCCCCAGATTTCAACCCTGGTACAAAAACAACAACAACAAAAAGTTCTAAACATTAGCCATGGGCATTTTTTAATAGAAGAATCTAAGATGCTAAGGGATATACACAGAGCTCAACCTCTGTGCACACACCAAGCAGGCACAAGCACAGTCAGAAAACTAGTACTTACTAGAGTCTTGACTTGACAAACTCCTTCAGTACTGTCATGCTTCTCATGGGACTGTCTCATATCTTTAGACAGGACCTCATCATTCTACACTCTTTACACATTGCATCTATTAGACCATTTTGTAAAAAGTTAAAAATATGGCTACACAAGCAAGAATAAATTTATATTAGAGAAAACTATGGTAGTGGGAGTGGTGGAGCCCCACCCAACCAACTTAGGTGTTACAATTCTGGGTCATAGACTTCTGCAAAAACACTATTTCCAAATCATGATTAAATAGTGACTTATACTTTTTGATATTAATATTCAGAGACTAAACTGGGAAGGGGCTCTATCACTGAGCTACATCCTTGCCCCTCCCCTTTTTTTAGGCAGGGCTTCACTAATGTGCCTGCACTGGCCTCAAATTCATCATCAAATTTGCCTTGGCCTGTGTAGCTGTGATTATAGATGCACACCATGACAACAGCTAAATCTAACTTTTAAAGACAGAGTTGTCTTCTACAGAGACGACATCAGTCACCATAACCTGTCAGGTATCACAGCTCAGCAAGATATACATGTGAACCAGGAATAAGCCTATGGCACTTTTTCCATCTGCCTTTGCTGACCAAGAGACCATCATTGTGGTTCCTGTTGGCATACATGGCCCACATGTTATACATCCCACAAAGAATTACACTAAAGTGACTATTCTCTTTTCTACCCTTGTATGCAGTGATGGCTGAGAGGCACTTAAGAGTATACAGGGCTCACTGACCTTGCTTTGACAATTCCTAAAGCACTCTGAAAACTTTTAAGAACACTTGCACTAATGGGGAAGGGCAAACCCTGACCCCTTTTTAAAATTTCAATTACAGATCTACACCCAACATTTCTTCTCGGTCTTTCCCCCTAAGCTCATAGTTCCTCTTTCCAGGAGGAAAAGACATTTTTTAAACAAGATGTCACAAACACCTTCCTACACTTATGCTGCAATTCTCCAATGGCAAACTGCCTTTCCTCCCAACAAAAAATAGTGATTCTGCTAGAGCGTTCCACATCACTCATCAACAAGGACCTTGCAAATGATAATCTGTCACAAGGATTCTGGCACCAGGTGTTTCTTAAGCACCTGGGAAGTTCAAGAGTCCTCACACCTCAAAGAAGACAACTTCAGATCTGGCATTTGTGATTATTCTTCTTAAGCTAGCCTCCTAGTTTCAATTCTTAAGATACTGATGCAGGTATACATGTCTTTTCCTTAAAGAGGTTTGTAATTATTTGCTGAGAGCCACAACCAAGTCAAGATGATGCCTTGCACTTTGCCAGAGGGAGTGGTTTGAGAAGTAATGCCAGCGAGCTATTAAGATGATGTTAATTGAGTTAAGCTGTGTATAATTATTAAGATGAAGTAATGCCAGCGAGCCGTTAAGATGATAGAGATTCCTTGTTGGCTAATTGCTGTACCTAGATGAAGTTAATTGAGTTAAGATGTGTATAATTGTTAAGATGATGAGGATTGCTGTAACTGGATGATGCTAAATTGAAACAGGCTGTGTATTCAGTTAGGTATAAATACCTCTGCCATCCTACAATAAAGCGACTCTCGCCGTATCAACCTTCACAAGTTTCTTGTCAACCCCTGGTTATTTTGCCCAGCCAGACTGCAACAATTATTTAGAAAAACCCCTGGGATTCACCTGTGTCCCTGTCCTAGAACTTTCTCATGGTATGGAGTTCACTGATTCTGCAGTTTGTAACTCCATCAGAGCCTTTCATATCTCCAGCCCATTCAAGCCAGCTTCTTCCAGGCTCCCCAATCCCAGAAGATGATGCCATCATCCACCCAAATCCTCTCCTTTTTCTGGCACCCAAAACATCCACACTATCAACAAGGCCTGCCCATTCCTCTCCAAGCCAGGACAACACCATTTACATGAGTACCTTTAACAACCACCTCATTGGGTACCTTACCTCCATTTTTATGTAGACACGGCCCACACTTTGTACATATTGATAAAGTAGTATTGAAAAAGAGATCTCTTGAGCTGGGGATGTGACTCAGTGGTAGAGTGCTTGCTTAGCATGCTCAAGGACCCAGGTTCAATCCCAGGGCCACAATAAGATTAAGAAAAACAAAACAATAACACCTCTACCCCCCAAAAAAAACAGAATCACTTGATTAATCTACATAACACTACATGACCTTGGGAAAGTCCAATTTGTCCCACAGAACAAAGATCTACACAAGGGGCTCCCTACCTGACCCTCCAATAAGGGTGCAGCCCTTGCCTGCTCCTACATCCCTGCCCTGTATTCACCTTACTTCTCTAGAGAACACTTCAGTTGTTTGAGATAGGGTCACAACAGGCCCATCTTAAAAAGTGTGTCTTTGTGCCTCTGTCATCCCCTTCATTCTCCTCTCCCTGATTTGCATACAGCTCACTCCTGACATGTATATTTCAGCTTCTCACGAGTTTTCCATGACCACACAATCTAAAGGGCCATGAGAGAGTCCCCATAACATGAAATACTATCAGAATGGATCCATCTTATCTGCCTGCTGTGAGAACCCAAGTTCCACAATCAGGAGACTCAACTGTCCTAGCATGCACAGCCAAGATGCAACTGAGGCCCTAACTCCTTTTGGAGAAATTACAGAAGAACTGAAGGTGGCCCACATGCCAGGGTAACGTTGTCACTGGACCATTCCCTTAAATGCCCATTAGAGTGCAGTGTATTTCCAATGGCTCCACATGGCTATATTTTGGATTCTTATAAACGAATAGAACTCTTTTCCATATCATTCATCTGCAACTTATTTCTAGTTGCTCCAAGTGTCTGGCTCCAAGTGTTTGATCATTCTTTCATTTGTCAAAACTAGAAAGTCAACCATGTCAACTGGCGCATCATGGTTTACTGAGCTAAGTTTACTTATTTCTTTGTGCACACTCAAATTTGAGATTGGGGAACCCATGAATTGTAAGGCTTAGCACATAATTGGCATCACATCAAATGTAATTGATCATTTTTACTCTTTTTGCACCATATACTACAGAGCTAAGACTTCTAGACATGTACATTTTTCTATCTGAAGATTGACCATATTTTATTTTTATCCAATAGTACATGTACATGTTGAAAACTATTCTAGCCACTTCTAATGCTAACAGAGGGGCCCTGCTAGAACTGTCTAATGATGCCATATTGCCCCCTACACAGGCACTTGAACACATGGATAATGAATGAAGCTGTCCTAGTCCCCAAAGGAGACTATGTTAATACTGTATATCTATATTTATGCTTCCTAAATAAGACTTCAGAGAATTTGATTCTACTGAGGTTAAAAATTCTAATATTCAAATATATTTTATAAATAAAATTTCCTACCTGCTGATAGAGGCCCACAATTCTTTTTTGGCTGCCATCCGTTTTTTCAAATGTATCTCTGGGAGTCTGATCCCAATTGACACCATCCACTCTATAGGTTCTGTTCTTGTATCTGTGGTATAATCCCAACATAAGAGTATATTTTTGACTTAGCCATTGCATACAAAAGTATTCTTAATCCTCCAAGTAATTGGAGGATATATTAATACTCAATTTACATACTGTACAACTCACCCATTTAAGTGGATTAGCCAATGGCTTTCAGTGTATCTGCAGAGTTGTACAATCAACAATCTTAGTATAGTTCTACCTCCCCTGAAAGAGCATCAGAACCACAAGCAACCACTCATTTCTACCCCAGCCTCCTAACCCTAAGTCAGCTAGAAATCAACTTCCTACCTCCTAAGAGTTGCCTTCTCAAGTATCATGTGAATTGAATTACACATGTAATCTTTCCTGACTTTCACTTAGCTTTATGTTTTCAAGGTTAATTTGGGCTGGAGCAAGTGTTGGTAACTGATTTCTTTCTATTACCAAATAATGTCCTATTGTAACCAGAAGCAATTCCCCATGTGTATAATCCCAGAGACTAGAAAGACTGAGTTAGGAGGATGACAAGGTCCAGGCCACCTGAGCAACTTAGCAAGACCCCGTCACAAAGAAAGAGGGGGTTGGGACTTTAGCTCAGTAGAGGAGCACTGCCTACCATGGGTGAGGCCCAGGGTTTTGTATCTAATATCAAAATCTTATATACATACAATGCATATGTATACACACAAATACATACATATTTTCTGTTGGATGGTTGTATCACATTTGTTTATCTGTATACCACTTGATGGACCTTAGGGTTATTTATACTTTTGGTAATTATGAAGAATGTTATGGACAATCTAGTACCAATTTTGGCAGACAAAACTTTTCATTACTTGGGGTGGGGCTGTGGCTCAATGGTAGACTGCTTGCATAGCATGCGTAAGGCTCTGTATTTGATTCTCAGCACATCACATGAATAAATAAAATAAAGGTCTCTCAAGTAATAAAAATATTTTTAAAACATTTTTAAAGTTTTCAGTTCTTTTAGATATATAACTAGGAGTGGAATTCTGGGTCATGTGGTGTGCTATCTCTGGTCTGACATTTCCTCAAATTATATTTTTCAAAGAAACTACATTATTTTACATTTCTACTGCAATGTAGGAAGGTGGGTTCTACATTTCCCAATTACTTACCAAGTTGTTAATATCTGGTTTTATTTTAGCTATCCTCATGGATGTGGAGTAGTACCTTATTTTGAGTCTCACTGGATGATAATGTTGAACATTTTTTTTATGTGCTCACTGGCCCAGAATATCTGCTTTAGAGGAAGGTCTCTAGAGAAAGGTCTACTCAGATGATGTGTCCTTTATTTAAACATTGGCTATCTTTGTGTTGGGTTCTGTTCTTTATTTATTCTGAATACATTTTCTTTTAAGACATGTTACTTGCACATATTTTGTCCTTGTCTGTCAGTTATCTTTCCGAATTTTTGACAAGATACTTTGAACAAAAGTTGTTAACTTGAAGTTCAATCTACTTCATATTGTCCTTTATCACTGTGCTCTTGCTGTCCTATCCGAGAAGAGTTTGCCTAATAAAGTCAAAATTTACTCCTATACATTTAAAGAAAATCCCCCTTTAGCTCTTATGTACATATAGGTCTATTTTGAGTTAGTTCTGGAATTAAATTTGGGTTAAACTCTGTGCACTGTGTCAGGAGTCAGGTGGATATCCAGTCACCCCAGCATATAACTGACAAGACTTTTCCCCCTTGTTTAATTATCTTGACATTCCTGTCAAACTAATAACTACAAAGACGAGGGCCAACATCTGGACTAAGCTCTTTTACACTGGCCCGCAGGTCAATCTTCGTGCCAGTATCACCCTGTCTCAACTATTGTCACTTTTTAACAAATTCACAGTTGGGAAAAGTGAGTTCTCCAACTTTGTTCTTTGAAGATTGCTTTGGTAAAGTAATTGGTTATTCAAATCCACTGTCTTATCAAGTTAATACTTCTTGTGTAAGAGAAAAATTAAGATAAAATATTCCAATAAAAAGTAGCCAATGCATTATACTTAAGTGCTGATTTTTAAAATAGCCAAAAAATAAAGAGAGAAAAGAAATGCAGAAAAAACATGCTGCTCTGGGCAAACAGACCCAATGAATGGGCATCAGGGACTGAGGGACAGTAGAGCCTAGAGACCCTCTACCAGCTGTGTAACCAGATGAGCAGCAAATAGTTCTTATGAGGTAGAGTTCATACTATTTCTAGTTCTAAACTTCAACCTTCAGTGATTCAACAAATATAGGAACATCTTTTGTATGGGCAGAAGCAGTAATCAAATTGATGATTGTGTAATATTTTTTAAAAACTTAGACTTACTTTGTAAAAACAATTAACCCAATGAATTCTTTGACTACCTTCTCTTTGGTATTTCTTGCAGTTTTTTTTCAAATATCTTCATTACAAAATCATAAGTAGTTTCCATTCAGAGTACTTCATGGCTCAGGTTGGAACAGAGAGTAAGGCTGTTTTCATATGGAAGAATGCAAGGAATATAACCAGACAAGATTTCCAACCAGCAAGCAGAAAAAAACTGCAGGACAGGATGAAGGTCAAGCTCTGCACATTAAGCAAAGTGTTTCAAGGACTGAGCTCTGGGTCTAAAATAGATACAAGTCAACTGGTTTTGATTTCTTAATTTTAGCAATAATTTCACATATATATGTAGATATATATATATATACATATGTGCACATATATAGATACATATATACATATAAATATATGTAGACATATATATGTATTATATATTATACATATATTATACACAAACATATATATGCACATTTCAAGAAATCATATAGATGTAGAAAATAAGTAAAATTGCTATTAAAAGTTTTTTCAGAGAGAAAATAATTTTCAAATTTTAGTTGATTTAGGCTTCGTACATTGTTTATTCAATAACTGAATACTGGGGTCCATCCCTAATATCAAAATCTTATATAAATATAATGTCTTTATATACACACAAATCCACACATATTTTCTGTTGAATGGATATACCCATTTGTTTATTTATATATAAGTTGATGGACAGAAGTTTAATTACTTTGCAAGCAAAGGAAAAATGCAAGGGACTCTTGTCCCAGAGGCTGTGATTCTGCACAACAGGGGGAACAAAGTGTTTTGAAAGATGGGATTTCAGGTGTGCCCGGTCCTATTTCACTTCTTAATCTGGGATATAATTATTTTTTAACTCTTCTGCTGCCATCTCCAACTCTGAATTTCTTTATCCTGTGGTGGGTGTGTGCTCAAGGACAGATAATAACTGAATGGGGTCAAAAAGTAATCCTGTTCCAGGTTAGGGATGGGGAGAAGGGGATGGAAAATATGTTGATTTTAAAATAAGCCTCAGTGAGGACATACAATCAATCAACAAGTACATGAAAAAATGCTCACCATCGCTAGCGGTCAGAGAAATGCAAATCAAAACTACCCTAAGATATCATCTCACTCCAGTAAGATTGGCAGCCAGCATGAAGTCCAACAACAACAAGTGCTGGAGAGGATGCGAGGAAAAGGGTACACTTGTTCATTGTTGGTGGGACTGCAAAATGGTGCAGCCAATTTGGAAAGCAGTATGGAGATTTCTTGGAAAGTTGGGAATGGAACCACCATTTGACCCAGCTATTCCCCTTCTCGGTCTATTCCCTAAACACTTAAAAAGAGCATGCTACAGGGACACTGCTGCATCGATGTTCATAGCAGCACAATTCACGATAGCAAGATTGTGGAACCAACCTAGATGCCCTTCAATAGATGAATGGATAAAAAAAAATGTGGCATTTATACACAATGGAGTATTACTCTGCATTCAGAAACGACAACATCATAGAATTTGGAGGGAAATGGATGGCATTAGAGCAGATTATGCTAAGGGAAGCTATCCAATCCTTAAAAAATAAATGCCAAATGACTTCTTTGATATAAGGGGAGTAACTAAGGACAGAGTAGGGACGAAGAGCAGGAGAAGAAGATTAACATTAAATAGGGATGAGAGGGGGGAGGGAAAGGGAGAGAGAAGGGAATCTGCAGGGAAAGGGAAGGTGATCCTCAGGGTTTTATAAAATTACATACAAGAGGAAGTAAGGGGTAAGGAAGAAGTACACAAGTGGAATAAATGTTTTACAGTAGAGGTGGTCGAGAGAGAAGAGGGGAGGGGAGGGGAGGGGTGGGGGGATAGTAGATGATAGGTTAGAGAGCAGAATTCATCAGACACTAGAATGGCAATGTGTAAATCAATGGAAATGTAACTGATGTAACCGATGTGATTCAGCAATCTGTATACGGGGTAATAATGGAAGTTCATAACCATTCTGAATCAAATTGTGAAACATGATATATTAAGAAAGAATGTAATGTTTTGAAAGACCAACAATAAAAAAAATAAAAAAATAAAAAATAAGCCTCAGTGGCAGAGCATCAGGTTAATATTTTCAGTTTAATTTATACTTAACTGAACTTTAGTTGTTCATGGTAGATGAGTGGTATTATTTTAAAGGGCATCACTTTTATACCAGTTCAAATAGAGCAACTTTCTAAAAATAATATGTTAAATCTGTAGTACACTATATTTTCCACTTTATACAAATTTATAGTTGTTGAAATCAAATTGATTCCTGTCCCTGGGACCAATTTGTTTCAAATTAATCTGCTTCAGAGTTCTAGAAATTGGGGAATCAACTGAAAGAACTATTTGTTTCAGAGTTCGGGAGCTGACCACCTGGGAGCATAAGGAGGTGTTCAGTGGTGGAAATGTGGTAAGCGACACTCCTGAGTGAGGGAGCAAAAAGTCCAGAGGGGAATAAGCAGGGTCTGTGGGAATCTGGCATGTCCAGGGCAGAAAGGTATATGATGGGTGGGAAGGGAGATGGAGCTGGAAAGAGAAGCAGGATCACATCACATACAGGGGAGATCCCACAGGACCTGATGATGCCCAAAAAACACTTGTTGAAGAAACAAAACAGAGATGGTAGGAGCCAAAGGAGGAGGTTTGGACCACATGGTTCTTCTAAGCCATTTTGTTCCCTGACAACTAGGTAAGACACTTCTCAAGGGTAGGGATGTCCAATGCACACTGTCCTCCCTGCTTCACTTCCCACTGGAAAATGGCTCCCTAACAACTGAAAACACAAGTAGAAGCTTCTGAGGGTGTAAGAACCCTTTCCTGAGAGCTGCCTGTGAGTTCACCACACAAAGTTGGGAACAGACAATTCTATGGTGGACCAGTCGTTCATGGAAAACAACATGCTCATGAGATGTCATAAGATGGAGTCCCTTATTCCATCAACTGCCAACTACTCTACAAGCACCAGCCCAAGAATTCCAGATGCTCAGAACCCGGTGATCTCATCTTTAGAGAACAATGGGACTGGGGCCTTCTAGGGACTCCCATTGGTGGGGAGAGTAGTGAGTCAGTTCACTCTTTGCAGACCTATAGGCCTGGTAACCAGAGTGAACCTTATGGATTCGCAAAAGGAGGACCTGGGCCTCCCTGGCCGTAAGTACACCCAGTCCTTTTGAGTGTGAGCGACAAACTTTCAGGGAAGACCCTTTGCATGGATGGGGTGGTGGCTGCCTGAATGGAGTGCTATTTAGTTAAGAGACAGACTTCTCTATGAAACTAAGAACTCCTCGGAGGCAGAGACCATGTTCTGCCCAAGAAGAAAAGATACCATTGAGGTCCTTGCCCTTAGTGAGGCTTCTTGGTCTGAATGACTGCATGGGTCCCAGACTGGGGGCCAAAAGGCCTGACTTGAGTCTGGCCAGTTCTGGCCCCTCTACACCTAGTGTTCCTTATATGTAAAAGGCTAATGGGGTCGCTTACATGCCTTTCAAATATACTTTGACTGAATCAGGAAATTATTAGGCATGTCTTTGAGAAGGGTGGGAGGAAATGAGAGAATGAATGAGCCAAATCCAGGAGAGGAATTAGAAACAGTTCAGGTCTTAAGCTAGAGCTGTCAGTCAGCTTGCCTCTTTTCTTTTTTTGTTTTTTTTCTTTTTTCTTTCTTTTTTTTTTTTTACTGCCTCAGCGTGGGTCCCATGGTACTTCGGATTGTTGGGGCTCTGCACCGTGATAACTAGTGGCTGCATCCTCTTACTCCACTGGAGGAAGAACCTGAGGAGGAGACAGCGTGCACAGCAGTGGGTGGAGGTGATGAAAGCTGCCACCTTTAGTTATAGCCCACTGCTGTACTGGGTCAACAAACGACGCAGATATGGCATGACTGCTGCCATCAGAATAGACCCTCCCCGGGCTGTTGACAATACTGACATTCAACTCCAAATTCCGGATCTTCCTTCAGAGCCCCACCCCCGGGAAGACAGGCGTCATGCCTTAAGAGGCAGAAGCCCCAAGGAGGAAGCCTCTGTTCCCCTTCAGCCTGCTCTGGTGGTCCCACAGCAGCCCTCTCCTAAGGAGATGCCAGAGTGCCAGACCCCATCGCCATGCAGAAGCCCCAAGGAGGAAGCCCCTGTTACCCTCCAACCTGCTCTGGTGGTCCCACAGCAGCCCTCACCTAAGGGGATGACAGAGCACCAGACCCCATCATCCTTTCTGATTGTCTTTCCAGAGATCCCCTCTGCCCCTCCCCTCCACACCCTGAACTTTCCTCCCATGCTGTCCCACTCTGCCTCCTACCCCTTTCTCACGGCTCCTAAAAGGAAGGTTCACTTCTAGTCCCTTCCCACACTGGCCAGAGGGGTGAACTGACCAATGTGTAGACTTTTACTTCAGTGTCGAAGCCTCCTGTCACTGAACGTGAGAGATTCAGGGGCCAGGTATTATAAAAAGGAGTCAAAAGTCAAGACTGTGTTCCTGATACACAGGTCATAACCCATATAGATGTTACATAGTAAAGTTTTCTGAAAAGTCAGAGTCATTTGTGTCTCATTTGACAGTAGGAAAGCAATGTCCTTCCCCAGTGTGATGGTGGCACAAGTCTCACCAATACAGTGAGAACTGGAGGCTGGCTCTGAAGAGACACACTGAGCCAATACTTGTGGATGAGCTCAATTCCCTCCATCAAGTATTCAATGTGTTCAAGACCCTGGGCTAGGTCCCCAAAGGCACTGCTCTTCTGCAGGATGGGAAGTAAAATTGCCACAAGAGTAACAATTGCCAATGGCACACAGCTACAGCAGTCCACAGTGGCTATGCCACTGGCCAAGCAAGTCATCATGAGGTCAGTGAACCTCACCACACTATGTGCTGACTGGGTGATGTCTATGATGTATGGACTCTTAGCTGGTTGTTTCTCTACATTATTTCTAACAGAACAACACTGCAAAATGGTTATTATGATTTTTCTTTTTCTGATGAGGAGACAGGTTCCAAGGGAATATGCCATTTCTTTTTGTTGTTATTTTTGCTGATCCACTTCTCCCATGTATGTCTGCCTGGCATTACAATTCCTGGTCTTTCCACCCCATGATATCCCTTCCCTAATCATGTCTTCTTAAAACATCCTTGGTGAAAGAATGCTTCACTGTGTATGGAGTGTCATCAGCTTGGTGTACAGATTTGCTTACTGAAAGGGCTGGTGGTAACCACCTAATATCATATGGAGTAACACATCCAAAGCACTATCTTAAGATATCCACAGCTGCACAAAAGTTGAGTCCCCTGTCATTCTTCTACATGGGAATATAAATAATTTTTCTACTTTCTGAATAAGGTCCAAAAAGGAGACACAAAGATAATTATCAGATATTTGGCCCCAGTTTAGAGATAAGAAAGCCTGAAAGCCTGATTCTGTCACACAAATTTTTCCCATTTACTTTGAAAATGAGCAAAACCACTTACCATATTTCATCTAAACTTTAAATGTACACGTCCCTGAGAGAAGTGTCTGTTTTTGCCTATTTTGTGGTGTGTGGTGTGTGTTTGTGATTCTCAGAAGTTAGTAAACATGTAGCCAATTTTTTTCTTTTTTACCCCCTCTGTGTGGGCTGAAGGGCTTAGATCCAGCAACTGCAAAGAAAGCCTGATTTCTATCCACATGACCTCTAGCAATATATTTTAAGCCATTTTCATGTTTTAAAGTTAAGTGGAACCATTTCTTCCTTGTATAAGCATGATCTTATATTGTATCTCAAAATACAAAACAGGACTACGCAGATCTTCTCTGGAAGAACAAGGGCAGAAGTTCACTTCTCTATCACCTTGCCCCCTGGTCACCTTGCCCCCTTCAACTCTGCAGAGACCTAAAGCCCCTGACATATAGTCTTCACTGCTTCACACCCAAGACTCTAATTCTGAAGGTAGATTCTAGGACATTAATTTGTGCCAATGATCAGTTAGCCCCTGCTTTCAAAGGAGGACAGAAGCCATAAACATAAATCAAAGAAGATTTGCTTTCTCTTAAAAATCAAGGGAGTGGGGGGAGGCTTTGTAACACACAGTGACAAAAAAAAACAAAATGATTTATTCAGATAAATTGAAATGGCTGTCACTGATATGAAATGAAGCTCAAACTGAGTTTTTAAAAAAAATTGGAATTCACCCTGTAAAATGATCCAAAATGGCTTATGTGTGACAAAAATAGCTGCACTAGAACAAAAGTAGATTTGCATTATTTCATATAAGAATACAAGTTAGGTTAGGTTCATGTAACAAAAAATACATGTTCTGTAAAATCTCAGAATACCCAAATGTGTTCTGGTTTGGATATGATAGAAACAAAATCTAGTTGGTGATGGTAAGCAAGCCAATGAGATGCACAGCAAACAAAAAGCTGTCAATAAAAACTACTTGACAGGACACTGATCCCATGGGAGTCAAAATTCTCCACTGTGACCAGCAGCACTAGCACAGGGGGGTGGAGGGGTTATGTGCAGCAATGCAAAGAAAGGAAACTGCTATAGAATGCAAAACAGCCAGCAGCAGAGGAAGGGTGTCCACTCCTCAGCTTTGTTGCCACAGACCCACTCCTGGGTGCCAGGTACATTGCAGCATCGTGAAGTCAGGCACTTTATTCCTATGGGAATTCTACAGGAACTGGTACCTCTCTGAATAATGAAGAGGCTCTTTAAGTAAACATTATAATTCCAGATTATATATATATATATTATCTGGAATTATAATGTTTACTTAAAGAGCCTATATATATATATATATATATATATATATATATATAATCAGAAAGAAATGCTTTGGGAAACTAAAGAAAGAAGATGTAGGAGCTGCCACACAGAAGAGCTAAAGGATTGCAAATGAAATCCAAACTAACATCACAACCTAATCTTTCTCAGAGAGCTGAGAATGTGGCAGTGGATGCTTGACTATAGCTCAACACAAGGACTAGGCTGGGTAAAATAAAACAATTGATTATTTATGGATTTTTAAATTGGAAACTTAAAATTGCCACTGTACTTACATAGTTGCTTTTCCCATAGTCATGACTCACTATTTCAACACAGCTCCTAGTATAAAGAAACATCCAGTCATTTAGTGACATCACTCTAAGTAAGGATGTAATTGTTGATCCTCTTAAACAATCTGCTAGTGGATCAGCCTCAAACTGAAAAAGAATCACAAGACATAAATTACTGCTTTTTCAACATCAACATTATCCAAGGGCATTTACATTGTATATTGGTGCTATTTTCTACTGAAATCTCATAATGCTAGTCTTAACAAGGAGTGGATTGGAACTTGGATTCTATCCTGGGTGATATGAAGTTTTCGTTGAGAGTCCATTAGACTGAGATGATTCCAGGGCTTCAGCTTCCTCCACAGGTACATGGAGAATTAATGTAAAAATGTTACACCAAAACTAGGAAACAGTTTAAGTTTTTAGTAAAATGAAACTAGGAAATTTACCAATTTACACAAACTGCTAACCAACATCTATGTAGGGTCTTTTGACTCTAGTCAAATATTTTTTTTTCATTCTACTTCTACATCAGCCTATGGAAGCTCACTGCCCACACTGCTGCCATGAAACCCTGAACCTCTTCTGGTTCTCAGTGCTGCCTGATTCATCAATCCTTCTTTGCTCTGATACTGTTAAATCTTTAGTCTTTCCTTTTAACATAGGTTCCTCTGCATCATTTTGATTCTATGTATTTGATCCTTAGGGATACAATTGGGAGATCAGTCTTCCAACTGCCATGAACAAATGTCTACAATGTTAGATAAAGAGATGACATAGCTCCCTATAGCAAAGTGCTCTTCATACATTCTGATTCAGTGTTTGCCTGTTGTCTCACAGAAAAAAAAAAAAACAGAGATACTGAAAAGAGCAACAGTCATAGCTATAAACATGACTGCATGGGTTCCTTTGTGCATTACTCTTTATTTGACCCCACAATGACATGAATATCTTCAAAATCCATCTTACTGATTTGTAATGTTGGAAGAGTCTTACTTCTTTCAAAGTTCCTCCTAAGAAAATCTAGGTCAAACCTAAAACATTAGTATTTTAAGTTCTCTTTGTGCATTCTGGGATCTGAAAATTAACATTCCTTTTGTGATCAATCCAAGGAAAATGATCAATGACAATTAGATATTTGCAAATCAGGACTACTTTCCTTGAGTAAATTACTGCCTGTCCTCAGTGTTGAAATACTGAAATTCACTAGTGGATGTGTTTCTGTTCATGATGGCAGTAGCTAGCTGAGGAAGGATGCTCTGTGTTCCCTGCTGGGAGTTTACAGTATGTTACTGAGGAAGGATGTTCTCCCTCATTACAGGGATTTAAGCTAGCAGCTCAGCAAGAGCGTCTGGGAAGAATTACCTTTCCCTATCATTGTATAATATGCACCTAGTCCATAATAGGAAAAAAATCATGATCTTTATTGTTGAAATTTAAGAAATTGGAAAATATCATGACGTGAATGCCATTATCCAGCCTTCCCTCTGCAGAACACCTGCCCATCTGGAAACACCCATGAATCACTGACATAAGCCCCCTGAGATCAGCTTCCTAAGAGGTAGGGATTTGGATACAGAATCCCTCTTTCTTCTCACTGAACCACTTTTTAAATACAATCACTTTCTTTGCCTCAACTACTTAGTTGTCAGTTGACTGGTCAGTTGTGGGGCAAGCAGCTGGACCTTAACCCTGGTAACAATATAGAACTCTGAAATAATCTTGTCCCTGGATTCACATTTGTTCAGGCAAAAGCATCTCTCGTTCATTATTCCTGCATCTCCTAACATTACAGAATCAGAAAACCTGGAATTGCTCACGCTCCTCCCCAAAAGAAAACCATTTTCTCAGCCAGGTGCAGTGACACATGCCTGTAATCCCAGCAGCTAGAGAGGCTGAGGCAGGAGGATCCCATGTTCAAAGCAAGCCTCAGCAATGGCAAAGGGCTTAGCAACTCAGTGGTACTCTTGTCTCTAAGTAAAATCCAAAGTCGAGCTGGGAATGTGGCTCAGTGGTTGATTGCCCCAGATTTCAACCCTGGTACAAAAACAACAACAACAAAAAGTTCTAAACATTAGCCATGGGCATTTTTTAATAGAAGAATCTAAGATGCTAAGGGATATACACAGAGCTCAACCTCTGTGCACACACCAAGCAGGCACAAGCACAGTCAGAAAACTAGTACTTACTAGAGTCTTGACTTGACAAACTCCTTCAGTACTGTCATGCTTCTCATGGGACTGTCTCATATCTTTAGACAGGACCTCATCATTCTACACTCTTTACACATTGCATCTATTAGACCATTTTGTAAAAAGTTAAAAATATGGCTACACAAGCAAGAATAAATTTATATTAGAGAAAACTATGGTAGTGGGAGTGGTGGAGCCCCACCCAACCAACTTAGGTGTTACAATTCTGGGTCATAGACTTCTGCAAAAACACTATTTCCAAATCATGATTAAATAGTGACTTATACTTTTTGATATTAATATTCAGAGACTAAACTGGGAAGGGGCTCTATCACTGAGCTACATCCTTGCCCCTCCCCTTTTTTTAGGCAGGGCTTCACTAATGTGCCTGCACTGGCCTCAAATTCATCATCAAATTTGCCTTGGCCTGTGTAGCTGTGATTATAGATGCACACCATGACAACAGCTAAATCTAACTTTTAAAGACAGAGTTGTCTTCTACAGAGACGACATCAGTCACCATAACCTGTCAGGTATCACAGCTCAGCAAGATATACATGTGAACCAGGAATAAGCCTATGGCACTTTTTCCATCTGCCTTTGCTGACCAAGAGACCATCATTGTGGTTCCTGTTGGCATACATGGCCCACATGTTATACATCCCACAAAGAATTACACTAAAGTGACTATTCTCTTTTCTACCCTTGTATGCAGTGATGGCTGAGAGGCACTTAAGAGTATACAGGGCTCACTGACCTTGCTTTGACAATTCCTAAAGCACTCTGAAAACTTTTAAGAACACTTGCACTAATGGGGAAGGGCAAACCCTGACCCCTTTTTAAAATTTCAATTACAGATCTACACCCAACATTTCTTCTCGGTCTTTCCCCCTAAGCTCATAGTTCCTCTTTCCAGGAGGAAAAGACATTTTTTAAACAAGATGTCACAAACACCTTCCTACACTTATGCTGCAATTCTCCAATGGCAAACTGCCTTTCCTCCCAACAAAAAATAGTGATTCTGCTAGAGCGTTCCACATCACTCATCAACAAGGACCTTGCAAATGATAATCTGTCACAAGGATTCTGGCACCAGGTGTTTCTTAAGCACCTGGGAAGTTCAAGAGTCCTCACACCTCAAAGAAGACAACTTCAGATCTGGCATTTGTGATTATTCTTCTTAAGCTAGCCTCCTAGTTTCAATTCTTAAGATACTGATGCAGGTATACATGTCTTTTCCTTAAAGAGGTTTGTAATTATTTGCTGAGAGCCACAACCAAGTCAAGATGATGCCTTGCACTTTGCCAGAGGGAGTGGTTTGAGAAGTAATGCCAGCGAGCTATTAAGATGATGTTAATTGAGTTAAGCTGTGTATAATTATTAAGATGAAGTAATGCCAGCGAGCCGTTAAGATGATAGAGATTCCTTGTTGGCTAATTGCTGTACCTAGATGAAGTTAATTGAGTTAAGATGTGTATAATTGTTAAGATGATGAGGATTGCTGTAACTGGATGATGCTAAATTGAAACAGGCTGTGTATTCAGTTAGGTATAAATACCTCTGCCATCCTACAATAAAGCGACTCTCGCCGTATCAACCTTCACAAGTTTCTTGTCAACCCCTGGTTATTTTGCCCAGCCAGACTGCAACAATTATTTAGAAAAACCCCTGGGATTCACCTGTGTCCCTGTCCTAGAACTTTCTCATGGTATGGAGTTCACTGATTCTGCAGTTTGTAACTCCATCAGAGCCTTTCATATCTCCAGCCCATTCAAGCCAGCTTCTTCCAGGCTCCCCAATCCCAGAAGATGATGCCATCATCCACCCAAATCCTCTCCTTTTTCTGGCACCCAAAACATCCACACTATCAACAAGGCCTGCCCATTCCTCTCCAAGCCAGGACAACACCATTTACATGAGTACCTTTAACAACCACCTCATTGGGTACCTTACCTCCATTTTTATGTAGACACGGCCCACACTTTGTACATATTGATAAAATAGTATTGAAAAAGAGATCTCTTGAGCTGGGGATGTGACTCAGTGGTAGAGTGCTTGCTTAGCATGCTCAAGGACCCAGGTTCAATCCCAGGGCCACAATAAGATTAAGAAAAACAAAACAATAACACCTCTACCCCCCCAAAAAAACAGAATCACTTGATTAATCTACATAACACTACATGACCTTGGGAAAGTCCAATTTGTCCCACAGAACAAAGATCTACACAAGGGGCTCCCTACCTGACCCTCCAATAAGGGTGCAGCCCTTGCCTGCTCCTACATCCCTGCCCTGTATTCACCTTACTTCTCTAGAGAACACTTCAGTTGTTTGAGATAGGGTCACAACAGGCCCATCTTAAAAAGTGTGTCTTTGTGCCTCTGTCATCCCCTTCATTCTCCTCTCCCTGATTTGCATACAGCTCACTCCTGACATGTATATTTCAGCTTCTCACGAGTTTTCCATGACCACACAATCTAAAGGGCCATGAGAGAGTCCCCATAACATGAAATACTATCAGAATGGATCCATCTTATCTGCCTGCTGTGAGAACCCAAGTTCCACAATCAGGAGACTCAACTGTCCTAGCATGCACAGCCAAGATGCAACTGAGGCCCTAACTCCTTTTGGAGAAATTACAGAAGAACTGAAGGTGGCCCACATGCCAGGGTAACGTTGTCACTGGACCATTCCCTTAAATGCCCATTAGAGTGCAGTGTATTTCCAATGGCTCCACATGGCTATATTTTGGATTCTTATAAACGAATAGAACTCTTTTCCATATCATTCATCTGCAACTTATTTCTAGTTGCTCCAAGTGTCTGGCTCCAAGTGTTTGATCATTCTTTCATTTGTCAAAACTAGAAAGTCAACCATGTCAACTGGCGCATCATGGTTTACTGAGCTAAGTTTACTTATTTCTTTGTGCACACTCAAATTTGAGATTGGGGAACCCATGAATTGTAAGGCTTAGCACATAATTGGCATCACATCAAATGTAATTGATCATTTTTACTCTTTTTGCACCATATACTACAGAGCTAAGACTTCTAGACATGTACATTTTTCTATCTGAAGATTGACCATATTTTATTTTTATCCAATAGTACATGTACATGTTGAAAACTATTCTAGCCACTTCTAATGCTAACAGAGGGGCCCTGCTAGAACTGTCTAATGATGCCATATTGCCCCCTACACAGGCACTTGAACACATGGATAATGAATGAAGCTGTCCTAGTCCCCAAAGGAGACTATGTTAATACTGTATATCTATATTTATGCTTCCTAAATAAGACTTCAGAGAATTTGATTCTACTGAGGTTAAAAATTCTAATATTCAAATATATTTTATAAATAAAATTTCCTACCTGCTGATAGAGGCCCACAATTCTTTTTTGGCTGCCATCCGTTTTTTCAAATGTATCTCTGGGAGTCTGATCCCAATTGACACCATCCACTCTATAGGTTCTGTTCTTGTATCTGTGGTATAATCCCAACATAAGAGTATATTTTTGACTTAGCCATTGCATACAAAAGTATTCTTAATCCTCCAAGTAATTGGAGGATATATTAATACTCAATTTACATACTGTACAACTCACCCATTTAAGTGGATTAGCCAATGGCTTTCAGTGTATCTGCAGAGTTGTACAATCAACAATCTTAGTATAGTTCTACCTCCCCTGAAAGAGCATCAGAACCACAAGCAACCACTCATTTCTACCCCAGCCTCCTAACCCTAAGTCAGCTAGAAATCAACTTCCTACCTCCTAAGAGTTGCCTTCTCAAGTATCATGTGAATTGAATTACACATGTAATCTTTCCTGACTTTCACTTAGCTTTATGTTTTCAAGGTTAATTTGGGCTGGAGCAAGTGTTGGTAACTGATTTCTTTCTATTACCAAATAATGTCCTATTGTAACCAGAAGCAATTCCCCATGTGTATAATCCCAGAGACTAGAAAGACTGAGTTAGGAGGATGACAAGGTCCAGGCCATCCTGAGCAACTTAGCAAGACCCCGTCACAAAGAAAGAGGGGGTTGGGACTTTAGCTCAGTAGAGGAGCACTGCCTACCATGGGTGAGGCCCTGGGTTTTGTATCTAATATCAAAATCTTATATACATACAATGCATATGTATACACACAAATACATACATATTTTCTGTTGGATGGTTGTATCACATTTGTTTATCTGTATACCACTTGATGGACCTTAGGGTTATTTATACTTTTGGTAATTATGAAGAATGTTATGGACAATCTAGTACCAATTTTGGCAGACAAAACTTTTCATTACTTGGGGTGGGGCTGTGGCTCAATGGTAGACTGCTTGCATAGCATGCGTAAGGCTCTGTATTTGATTCTCAGCACATCACATGAATAAATAAAATAAAGGTCTCTCAAGTAATAAAAATATTTTTAAAACATTTTTAAAGTTTTCAGTTCTTTTAGATATATAACTAGGAGTGGAATTCTGGGTCATGTGGTGTGCTATCTCTGGTCTGACATTTCCTCAAATTATATTTTTCAAAGAAACTACATTATTTTACATTTCTACTGCAATGTAGGAAGGTGGGTTCTACATTTCCCAATTACTTACCAAGTTGTTAATATCTGGTTTTATTTTAGCTATCCTCATGGATGTGGAGTAGTACCTTATTTTGAGTCTCACTGGATGATAATGTTGAACATTTTTTTTATGTGCTCACTGGCCCAGAATATCTGCTTTAGAGGAAGGTCTCTAGAGAAAGGTCTACTCAGATGATGTGTCCTTTATTTAAACATTGGCTATCTTTGTGTTGGGTTCTGTTCTTTATTTATTCTGAATACATTTTCTTTTAAGACATGTTACTTGCACATATTTTGTCCTTGTCTGTCAGTTATCTTTCCGAATTTTTGACAAGATACTTTGAACAAAAGTTGTTAACTTGAAGTTCAATCTACTTCATATTGTCCTTTATCACTGTGCTCTTGCTGTCCTATCCGAGAAGAGTTTGCCTAATAAAGTCAAAATTTACTCCTATACATTTAAAGAAAATCCCCCTTTAGCTCTTATGTACATATAGGTCTATTTTGAGTTAGTTCTGGAATTAAATTTGGGTTAAACTCTGTGCACTGTGTCAGGAGTCAGGTGGATATCCAGTCACCCCAGCATATAACTGACAAGACTTTTCCCCCTTGTTTAATTATCTTGACATTCCTGTCAAACTAATAACTACAAAGACGAGGGCCAACATCTGGACTAAGCTCTTTTACACTGGCCCGCAGGTCAATCTTCGTGCCAGTATCACCCTGTCTCAACTATTGTCACTTTTTAACAAATTCACAGTTGGGAAAAGTGAGTTCTCCAACTTTGTTCTTTGAAGATTGCTTTGGTAAAGTAATTGGTTATTCAAATCCACTGTCTTATCAAGTTAATACTTCTTGTGTAAGAGAAAAATTAAGATAAAATATTCCAATAAAAAGTAGCCAATGCATTATACCTAAGTGCTGATTTTTAAAATAGCCAAAAAATAAAGAGAGAAAAGAAATGCAGAAAAAACATGCTGCTCTGGGCAAACAGACCCAATGAATGGGCATCAGGGACTGAGGGACAGTAGAGCCTAGAGACCCTCTACCAGCTGTGTAACCAGATGAGCAGCAAATAGTTCTTATGAGGTAGAGTTCATACTATTTCTAGTTCTAAACTTCAACCTTCAGTGATTCAACAAATATAGGAACATCTTTTGTATGGGCAGAAGCAGTAATCAAATTGATGATTGTGTAATATTTTTTAAAAACTTAGACTTACTTTGTAAAAACAATTAACCCAATGAATTCTTTGACTACCTTCTCTTTGGTATTTCTTGCAGTTTTTTTTCAAACATCTTCATTACAAAATCATAAGTAGTTTCCATTCAGGTTGGAACAGAGAGTAAGGCTGTTTTCATATGGAAGAATGCAAGGAATATAACCAGACAAGATTTCCAACCAGCAAGCAGAAAAAAATTGCAGGACAGGATGAAGGTCAAGCTCTGCAAATTAAGCAAAGTGTTTCAAGGACTGAGCTCTGGGTCTAAAATAGATACAAGTCAACTGGTTTTGATTTCTTAATTTTAGCAATAATTTCACATATATATGTAGATATATATATACATACATATGTGCACATGTATAGATACATATATACATATAAATATATGTAGACATATATATGTATTATATATTATACATATATTATACACAAACATATATATGCACATTTCAAGAAATCATATAGATGTAGAAAATAAGTAAAATTGCTATTAAAAGTTTTTTCAGAGAGAAAATAATTTTCAAATTTTAGTTGATTTAGGCTTCGTACATTGTTTATTCAATAACTGAATACTGGGGTCCATCCCTAATATCAAAATCTTATATAAATATAATGTGTTTATATACACACAAATCCACACATATTTTCTGTTGAATGGATATACCCATTTGTTTATTTATATATAAGTTGATGGACAGAAGTTTAATTACTTTGCAAGCAAAGGAAAAATGCAAGGGACTCTTGTCCCAGAGGCTGTGATTCTGCACAACAGGGGGAACAAAGTGTTTTGAAAGATGGGATTTCAGGTGTGCCCGGTCCTATTTCACTTCTTAATCTGGGATATAATTATTTTTTAACTCTTCTGCTGCCATCTCCAACTCTGAATTTCTTTATCCTGTGGTGGGTGTGTGCTCAAGGACAGATAATAACTGAATGGGGTCAAAAAGTAATCCTGTTCCAGGTTAGGGATGGGGAGAAGGGGATGGAAAATATGTTGATTTTAAAATAAGCCTCAGTGAGGACATACAATCAATCAACAAGTACATGAAAAAATGCTCACCATCGCTAGCGGTCAGAGAAATGCAAATCAAAACTACCCTAAGATATCATCTCACTCCAGTAAGATTGGCAGCCAGCATGAAGTCCAACAACAACAAGTGCTGGAGAGGATGCGAGGAAAAGGGTACACTTGTTCATTGTTGGTGGGACTGCAAAATGGTGCAGCCAATTTGGAAAGCAGTATGGAGATTTCTTGGAAAGTTGGGAATGGAACCACCATTTGACCCAGCTATTCCCCTTCTCGGTCTATTCCCTAAACACTTAAAAAGAGCATGCTACAGGGACACTGCTGCATCGATGTTCATAGCAGCACAATTCACGATAGCAAGATTGTGGAACCAACCTAGATGCCCTTCAATAGATGAATGGATAAAAAAAAATGTGGCATTTATACACAATGGAGTATTACTCTGCATTCAGAAACGACAACATCATAGAATTTGGAGGGAAATGGATGGCATTAGAGCAGATTATGCTAAGGGAAGCTATCCAATCCTTAAAAAATAAATGCCAAATGACTTCTTTGATATAAGGGGAGTAACTAAGGACAGAGTAGGGACGAAGAGCAGGAGAAGAAGATTAACATTAAATAGGGATGAGAGGGGGGAGGGAAAGGGAGAGAGAAGGGAATCTGCAGGGAAAGGGAAGGTGATCCTCAGGGTTTTATAAAATTACATACAAGAGGAAGTAAGGGGTAAGGAAGAAGTACACAAGTGGAATAAATGTTTTACAGTAGAGGTGGTCGAGAGAGAAGAGGGGAGGGGAGGGGAGGGGTGGGGGGATAGTAGATGATAGGTTAGAGAGCAGAATTCATCAGACACTAGAATGGCAATGTGTAAATCAATGGAAATGTAACTGATGTAACCGATGTGATTCAGCAATCTGTATACGGGGTAATAATGGAAGTTCATAACCATTCTGAATCAAATTGTGAAACATGATATATTAAGAAAGAATGTAATGTTTTGAAAGACCAACAATAAAAAAAATAAAAAAATAAAAAATAAGCCTCAGTGGCAGAGCATCAGGTTAATATTTTCAGTTTAATTTATACTTAACTGAACTTTAGTTGTTCATGGTAGATGAGTGGTATTATTTTAAAGGGCATCACTTTTATACCAGTTCAAATAGAGCAACTTTCTAAAAATAATATGTTAAATCTGTAGTACACTATATTTTCCACTTTATACAAATTTATAGTTGTTGAAATCAAATTGATTCCTGTCCCTGGGACCAATTTGTTTCAAATTAATCTGCTTCAGAGTTCTAGAAATTGGGGAATCAACTGAAAGAACTATTTGTTTCAGAGTTCGGGAGCTGACCACCTGGGAGGATAAGGAGGTGTTCAGTGGTGGAAATGTGGTAAGCGACACTCCTGAGTGAGGGAGCAAAAAGTCCAGAGGGGAATAAGCAGGGTCTGTGGGAATCTGGCATGTCCAGGGCAGAAAGGTATATGATGGGTGGGAAGGGAGATGGAGCTGGAAAGAGAAGCAGGATCACATCACATACAGGGGAGATCCCACAGGACCTGATGATGCCCAAAAAACACTTGTTGAAGAAACAAAACAGAGATGGTAGGAGCCAAAGGAGGAGGTTTGGACCACATGGTTCTTCTAAGCCATTTTGTTCCCTGACAACTAGGTAAGACACTTCTCGAGGGTAGGGATGTCCAATGCACACTGTCCTCCCTGCTTCACTTCCCACTGGAAAATGGCTCCCTAACAACTGAAAACACAAGTAGAAGCTTCTGAGGGTGTAAGAACCCTTTCCTGAGAGCTGCCTGTGAGTTCACCACACAAAGTTGGGAACAGACAATTCTATGGTGGACCAGTCGTTCATGGAAAACAACATGCTCATGAGATGTCATAAGATGGAGTCCCTTATTCCATCAACTGCCAACTACTCTACAAGCACCAGCCCAAGAATTCCAGATGCTCAGAACCCGGTGATCTCATCTTTAGAGAACAATGGGACTGGGGCCTTCTAGGGACTCCCATTGGTGGGGAGAGTAGTGAGTCAGTTCACTCTTTGCAGACCTATAGGCCTGGTAACCAGAGTGAACCTTATGGATTCGCAAAAGGAGGACCTGGGCCTCCCTGGCCGTAAGTACACCCAGTCCTTTTGAGTGTGAGCGACAAACTTTCAGGGAAGACCCTTTGCATGGATGGGGTGGTGGCTGCCTGAATGGAGTGCTATTTAGTTAAGAGACAGACTTCTCTATGAAACTAAGAACTCCTCGGAGGCAGAGACCATGTTCTGCCCAAGAAGAAAAGATACCATTGAGGTCCTTGCCCTTAGTGAGGCTTCTTGGTCTGAATGACTGCATGGGTCCCAGACTGGGGGCCAAAAGGCCTGACTTGAGTCTGGCCAGTTCTGGCCCCTCTACACCTAGTGTTCCTTATATGTAAAAGGCTAATGGGGTCGCTTACATGCCTTTCAAATATACTTTGACTGAATCAGGAAATTATTAGGCATGTCTTTGAGAAGGGTGGGAGGAAATGAGAGAATGAATGAGCCAAATCCAGGAGAGGAATTAGAAACAGTTCAGGTCTTAAGCTAGAGCTGTCAGTCAGCTTGCCTCTTTTCTTTTTTTGTTTTTTTTCTTTTTTCTTTCTTTTTTTTTTTTTTACTGCCTCAGCGTGGGTCCCATGGTACTTCGGATTGTTGGGGCTCTGCACCGTGATAACTAGTGGCTGCATCCTCTTACTCCACTGGAGGAAGAACCTGAGGAGGAGACAGCGTGCACAGCAGTGGGTGGAGGTGATGAAAGCTGCCACCTTTAGTTATAGCCCACTGCTGTACTGGGTCAACAAACGACGCAGATATGGCATGACTGCTGCCATCAGAATAGACCCTCCCCGGGCTGTTGACAATACTGACATTCAACTCCAAATTCCGGATCTTCCTTCAGAGCCCCACCCCCGGGAAGACAGGCGTCATGCCTTAAGAGGCAGAAGCCCCAAGGAGGAAGCCTCTGTTCCCCTTCAGCCTGCTCTGGTGGTCCCACAGCAGCCCTCTCCTAAGGAGATGCCAGAGTGCCAGACCCCATCGCCATGCAGAAGCCCCAAGGAGGAAGCCCCTGTTACCCTCCAACCTGCTCTGGTGGTCCCACAGCAGCCCTCACCTAAGGGGATGACAGAGCACCAGACCCCATCATCCTTTCTGATTGTCTTTCCAGAGATCCCCTCTGCCCCTCCCCTCCACACCCTGAACTTTCCTCCCATGCTGTCCCACTCTGCCTCCTACCCCTTTCTCACGGCTCCTAAAAGGAAGGTTCACTTCTAGTCCCTTCCCACACTGGCCAGAGGGGTGAACTGACCAATGTGTAGACTTTTACTTCAGTGTCGAAGCCTCCTGTCACTGAACGTGAGAGATTCAGGGGCCAGGTATTATAAAAAGGAGTCAAAAGTCAAGACTGTGTTCCTGATACACAGGTCATAACCCATATAGATGTTACATAGTAAAGTTTTCTGAAAAGTCAGAGTCATTTGTGTCTCATTTGACAGTAGGAAAGCAATGTCCTTCCCCAGTGTGATGGTGGCACAAGTCTCACCAATATAGTGAGAACTGGAGGCTGGCTCTGAAGAGACACACTGAGCCAATACTTGTGGATGAGCTCAATTCCCTCCATCAAGTATTCAATGTGTTCAAGACCCTGGGCTAGGTCCCCAAAGGCACTGCTCTTCTGCAGGATGGGAAGTAAAATTGCCACAAGAGTAACAATTGCCAATGGCACACAGCTACAGCAGTCCACAGTGGCTATGCCACTGGCCAAGCAAGTCATCATGAGGTCAGTGAACCTCACCACACTATGTGCTGACTGGGTGATGTCTATGATGTATGGACTCTTAGCTGGTTGTTTCTCTACATTATTTCTAACAGAACAACACTGCAAAATGGTTATTATGATTTTTCTTTTTCTGATGAGGAGACAGGTTCCAAGGGAATATGCCATTTCTTTTTGTTGTTATTTTTGCTGATCCACTTCTCCCATGTACGTCTGCCTGGCATTACAATTCCTGGTCTTTCCACCCCATGATATCCCTTCCCTAATCATGTCTTCTTAAAACATCCTTGGTGAAAGAATGCTTCACTGTGTATGGAGTGTCATCAGCTTGGTCTACAGATTTGCTTACTGAAAGGGCTGGTGGTAACCACCTAATATCATATGGAGTAACACATCCAAAGCACTATCTTAAGATATCCACAGCTGCACAAAAGTTGAGTCCCCTGTCATTCTTCTACATGGGAATATAAATAATTTTTATACTTTCTGAATAAGGTCCAAAAAGGAGACACAAAGATAATTATCAGATATTTGGCCCCAGTTTAGAGATAAGAAAGCCTGAAAGCCTGATTCTGTCACACAAATTTTTCCCATTTACTTTGAAAATGAGCAAAACCACTTACCATATTTCATCTAAACTTTAAATGTACACGTCCCTGAGAGAAGTGTCTGTTTTTGCCTATTTTGTGGTGTGTGGTGTGTGTTTGTGATTCTCAGAAGTTAGTAAACATGTAGCCAATTTTTTTCTTTTTTACCCCCTCTGTGTGGGCTGAAGGGCTTAGATCCAGCAACTGCAAAGAAAGCCTGATTTCTATCCACATGACCTCTAGCAATATATTTTAAGCCATTTTCATGTTTTAAAGTTAAGTGGAACCATTTCTTCCTTGTATAAACATGATCTTATATTGTATCTCAAAATACAAAACAGGACAACGCAGATCTCTGGAAGAACAAGGGCAGAAGTTCACTTCTCTATCACCTTGCCCCCTGGTCACCTTGCCCCCTTCAACTCTGCAGAGACCTAAAGCCCCTGACATATAGTCTTCACTGCTTCACACCCAAGACTCTAATTCTGAAGGTAGATTCTAGGACATTAATTTGTGCCAATGATCAGTTAGCCCCTGCTTTCAAAGGAGGACAGAAGCCATAAACATAAATCAAAGAAGATTTGCTTTCTCTTAAAAATCAAGGGAGTGGGGGGAGGCTTTGTAACACACAGTGACAAAAAAAAACAAAATGTTTTATTCAGATAAGTTGAAATGGCTATCACTGATATGAAATGAAGCTCAAACTGAGTTTTTAAAAAAAATTGGAATTCACCCTGTAAAATGAACCAAAATGGCTTATGTGTGACAAAAATAGCTGCACTAGAAAAAAAGTAGATTTGCATTATTTCATATAAGAATACAAGTTAGGTTAGGTTCATGTAACAAAAAATACATGTTCTGTAAAATCTCAGAATACCCAAATGTGTTCTGGTTTGGATATGATAGAAACAAAATCTAGTTGGTGATGGTAAGCAAGCCAATGAGATGCACAGCAAACAAAAAGCTGTCAATAAAAACTACTTGACAGGACACTGATCCCATGGGAGTCAAAATTCTCCACTGTGACCAGCAGCACTAGCAGAGGGGGGTGGAGGGGTTATGTGCAGCAATGCAAAGAAAGGAAACTGCTATAGAATGCAAAACAGCCAGCAGCAGAGGAAGGGTGTCCACTCCTCAGCTTTGTTGCCACAGACCCACTCCTGGGTGCCAGGTACATTGCAGCATCGTGAAGTCAGGCACTTTATTCCTATGGGAATTCTACAGGACCTGGTACCTCTCTGAATAATGAAGAGGCTCTTTAAGTAAACATTATAATTCCAGATTATATATATATATTATCTGGAATTATAATGTTTACTTAATATATATATATAATCAGAAAGAAATGCTTTGGGAAACTAAAGAAAGAAGGTGTAGGAGCTGCCACACAGAAGAGCTAAAGGATTGCAAATGAAATCCAAACTAACATCACAACCTAATCTTTCTCAGAGAGCTGAGAATGTGGCAGTGGATGCTTGACTATAGCTCAACACAAGGACTAGGCTGGGTAAAATAAAACAATTGATTATTTATGGATTTTTAAATTGGAAACTTAAAATTGCCACTGTACTTACATAGTTGCTTTTCCCATAGTCATGACTCACTATTTCAACACAGCTCCTAGTATAAAGAAACATCCAGTCATTTAGTGACATCACTCTAAGTAAGGATGTAATTGTTGATCCTCTTAAACAATCTGCTAGTGGATCAGCCTCAAACTGAAAAAGAATCACAAGACATAAATTACTGCTTTTTCAACATCAACATTATCCAAGGGCATTTACATTGTATATTGGTGCTATTTTCTACTGAAATCTCATAATGCTAGTCTTAACAAGGAGTGGATTGGAACTTGGATTCTATCCTGGGTGATATGAAGTTTTCGTTGAGAGTCCATTAGACTGAGATGATTCCAGGGCTTCAGCTTCCTCCACAGGTACATGGAGAATTAATGTAAAAATGTTACACCAAAACTAGGAAACAGTTTAAGTTTTTAGTAAAATGAAACTAGGAAATTTACCAATTTACACAAACTGCTAACCAACATCTATGTAGGGTCTTTTGACTCTAGTCAAATATTTTTTTTTCATTCTACTTCTACATCAGCCTATGGAAGCTCACTGCCCACACTGCTGCCATGAAACCCTGAACCTCTTCTGGTTCTCAGTGCTGCCTGATTCATTAATCCTTCTTTGCTCTGATACTGTTAAATCTTTAGTCTTTCCTTTTAACATAGGTTCCTCTGCATCATTTTGATTCTATGTATTTGATCCTTAGGAATACAATTGGGAGATCAGTCTTCCAACTGCCATGAGCAAATGTCTACAATGTTAGATAAAGAGATGACATAGCTCCCTATAGCAAAGTGCTCTTCATACATTCTGATTCAGTGTTTGCCTGTTGTCTCACAGAAAAAAAAAAAAAAACAGAGATACTGAAAAGAGCAACAGTCATAGCTATAAACATGACTGCATGGGTTCCTTTGTGCATTACTCTTTATTTGACCCCACAATGACATGAATATCTTCAAAATCCATCTTACTGATTTGTAATGTTGGAAGAGTCTTACTTCTTTCAAAGTTCCTCCTAAGAAAATCTAGGTCAAACCTAAAACATTAGTATTTTAAGTTCTCTTTGTGCATTCTGGGATCTGAAAATTAACATTCCTTTTGTGATCAATCCAAGGAAAATAATCAATGACAATTAGATATTTGCAAATCAGGACTACTTTCCTTGAATAAATTACTGCCTGTCCTCAGTGTTGAAATACTGAAATTCACTAGTGGATGTGTTTCTGTTCATGATGGCAGTAGCTAGCTGAGGAAGGATGCTCTGTGTTCCCTGCTGGGAGTTTACAGTATGTTACTGAGGAAGGATGTTCTCCCTCATTACAGGGATTTAAGCTAGCAGCTCAGCAAGAGCGTCTGGGAAGAATTACCTTTCCCTATCATTGTATAATATGCACCTAGTCCATAATAGGAAAAAAATCATGATCTTTATTGTTGAAATTAAGAAATTGGAAAATATCATGACGTGAATGCCATTATCCAGCCTTCCCTCTGCAGAACACCTGCCCATCTGGAAACACCCATGAATCACTGACATAAGCCCCCTGAGATCAGCTTCCTAAGAGGTAGGGATTTGGATACAGAATCCCTCTTTCTTCTCACTGAACCACTTTTTAAATACAATCACTTTCTTTGCCTCAACTACTTAGTTGTCAGTTGACTGGTCAGTTGTGGGGCAAGCAGCTGGACCTTAACCCTGGTAACAATATAGAACTCTGAAATAATCTTGTCCCTGGATTCACATTTGTTCAGGCAAAAGCATCTCTCGTTCATTATTCCTGCATCTCCTAACATTACAGAATCAGAAAACCTGGAATTGCTCACGCTCCTCCCCAAAAGAAAACCATTTTCTCAGCCAGGTGCAGTGACACATGCCTGTAATCCCAGCAGCTAGAGAGGCTGAGGCAGGAGGATCCCATGTTCAAAGCAAGCCTCAGCAATGGCAAAGGGCTTAGCAACTCAGTGGTACTCTTGTCTCTAAGTAAAATCCAAAGTCGAGCTGGGAATGTGGCTCAGTGGTTGATTGCCCCAGATTTCAACCCTGGTACAAAAACAACAACAACAAAAAGTTCTAAACATTAGCCATGGGCATTTTTTAATAGAAGAATCTAAGATGCTAAGGGATATACACAGAGCTCAACCTCTGTGCACACACCAAGCAGGCACAAGCACAGTCAGAAAACTAGTACTTACTAGAGTCTTGACTTGACAAACTCCTTCAGTACTGTCATGCTTCTCATGGGACTGTCTCATATCTTTAGACAGGACCTCATCATTCTACACTCTTTACACATTGCATCTATTAGACCATTTTGTAAAAAGTTAAAAATATGGCTACACAAGCAAGAATAAATTTATATTAGAGAAAACTATGGTAGTGGGAGTGGTGGAGCCCCACCCAACCAACTTAGGTGTTACAATTCTGGGTCATAGACTTCTGCAAAAACACTATTTCCAAATCATGATTAAATAGTGACTTATACTTTTTGATATTAATATTCAGAGACTAAACTGGGAAGGGGCTCTATCACTGAGCTACATCCTTGCCCCTCCCCTTTTTTTAGGCAGGGCTTCACTAATGTGCCTGCACTGGCCTCAAATTCATCATCAAATTTGCCTTGGCCTGTGTAGCTGTGATTATAGATGCACACCATGACAACAGCTAAATCTAACTTTTAAAGACAGAGTTGTCTTCTACAGAGACGACATCAGTCACCATAACCTGTCAGGTATCACAGCTCAGCAAGATATACATGTGAACCAGGAATAAGCCTATGGCACTTTTTCCATCTGCCTTTGCTGACCAAGAGACCATCATTGTGGTTCCTGTTGGCATACATGGCCCACATGTTATACATCCCACAAAGAATTACACTAAAGTGACTATTCTCTTTTCTACCCTTGTATGCAGTGATGGCTGAGAGGCACTTAAGAGTATACAGGGCTCACTGACCTTGCTTTGACAATTCCTAAAGCACTCTGAAAACTTTTAAGAACACTTGCACTAATGGGGAAGGGCAAACCCTGACCCCTTTTTAAAATTTCAATTACAGATCTACACCCAACATTTCTTCTCGGTCTTTCCCCCTAAGCTCATAGTTCCTCTTTCCAGGAGGAAAAGACATTTTTTAAACAAGATGTCACAAACACCTTCCTACACTTATGCTGCAATTCTCCAATGGCAAACTGCCTTTCCTCCCAACAAAAAATAGTGATTCTGCTAGAGCGTTCCACATCACTCATCAACAAGGACCTTGCAAATGATAATCTGTCACAAGGATTCTGGCACCAGGTGTTTCTTAAGCACCTGGGAAGTTCAAGAGTCCTCACACCTCAAAGAAGACAACTTCAGATCTGGCATTTGTGATTATTCTTCTTAAGCTAGCCTCCTAGTTTCAATTCTTAAGATACTGATGCAGGTATACATGTCTTTTCCTTAAAGAGGTTTGTAATTATTTGCTGAGAGCCACAACCAAGTCAAGATGATGCCTTGCACTTTGCCAGAGGGAGTGGTTTGAGAAGTAATGCCAGCGAGCTATTAAGATGATGTTAATTGAGTTAAGCTGTGTATAATTATTAAGATGAAGTAATGCCAGCGAGCCGTTAAGATGATAGAGATTCCTTGTTGGCTAATTGCTGTACCTAGATGAAGTTAATTGAGTTAAGATGTGTATAATTGTTAAGATGATGAGGATTGCTGTAACTGGATGATGCTAAATTGAAACAGGCTGTGTATTCAGTTAGGTATAAATACCTCTGCCATCCTACAATAAAGCGACTCTCGCCGTATCAACCTTCACAAGTTTCTTGTCAACCCCTGGTTATTTTGCCCAGCCAGACTGCAACAATTATTTAGAAAAACCCCTGGGATTCACCTGTGTCCCTGTCCTAGAACTTTCTCATGGTATGGAGTTCACTGATTCTGCAGTTTGTAACTCCATCAGAGCCTTTCATATCTCCAGCCCATTCAAGCCAGCTTCTTCCAGGCTCCCCAATCCCAGAAGATGATGCCATCATCCACCCAAATCCTCTCCTTTTTCTGGCACCCAAAACATCCACACTATCAACAAGGCCTGCCCATTCCTCTCCAAGCCAGGACAACACCATTTACATGAGTACCTTTAACAACCACCTCATTGGGTACCTTACCTCCATTTTTATGTAGACACTGCCCACACTTTGTACATATTGATAAAATAGTATTGAAAAAGAGATCTCTTGAGCTGGGGATGTGACTCAGTGGTAGAGTGCTTGCTTAGCATGCTCAAGGACCCAGGTTCAATCCCAGGGCCACAATAAGATTAAGAAAAACAAAACAATAACACCTCTACCCCCAAAAAAAAACAGAATCACTTGATTAATCTACATAACACTACATGACCTTGGGAAAGTCCAATTTGTCCCACAGAACAAAGATCTACACAAGGGGCTCCCTACCTGACCCTCCAATAAGGGTGCAGCCCTTGCCTGCTCCTACATCCCTGCCCTGTATTCACCTTACTTCTCTAGAGAACACTTCAGTTGTTTGAGATAGGGTCACAACAGGCCCATCTTAAAAAGTGTGTCTTTGTGCCTCTGTCATCCTCTTCATTCTCCTCTCCCTGATTTGCATACAGCTCACTCCTGACATGTATATTTCAGCTTCTCACGAGTTTTCCATGACCACACAATCTAAAGGGCCATGAGAGAGTCCCCATAACATGAAATACTATCAGAATGGATCCATCTTATCTGCCTGCTGTGAGAACCCAAGTTCCACAATCAGGAGACTCAACTGTCCTAGCATGCACAGCCAAGATGCAACTGAGGCCCTAACTCCTTTTGGAGAAATTACAGAAGAACTGAAGGTGGCCCACATGCCAGGGTAACGTTGTCACTGGACCATTCCCTTAAATGCCCATTAGAGTGCAGTGTATTTCCAATGGCTCCACATGGCTATATTTTGGATTCTTATAAACGAATAGAACTCTTTTCCATATCATTCATCTGCAACTTATTTCTAGTTGCTCCAAGTGTCTGGCTCCAAGTGTTTGATCATTCTTTCATTTGTCAAAACTAGAAAGTCAACCATGTCAACTGGCGCATCATGGTTTACTGAGCTAAGTTTACTTATTTCTTTGTGCACACTCAAATTTGAGATTGGGGAACCCATGAATTGTAAGGCTTAGCACATAATTGGCATCACATCAAATGTAATTGATCATTTTTACTCTTTTTGTACCATATACTACACAGCTAAGACTTCTAGACATGTACATTTTTCTATCTGAAGATTGACCATATTTTATTTTTATCCAATAGTACATGTACATGTTGAAAACTATTCTAGCCACTTCTAATGCTAACAGAGGGGCCCTGCTAGAACTGTCTAATGATGCCATATTGCCCCCTACACAGGCACTTGAACACATGGATAATGAATGAAGCTGTCCTAGTCCCCAAAGGAGACTATGTTAATACTGTATATCTATATTTATGCTTCCTAAATAAGACTTCAGAGAATTTGATTCTACTGAGGTTAAAAATTCTAATATTCAAATATATTTTATAAATAAAATTTCCTACCTGCTGATAGAGGCCCACAATTCTTTTTTGGCTGCCATCCGTTTTTTCAAATGTATCTCTGGGAGTCTGATCCCAATTGACACCATCCACTCTATAGGTTCTGTTCTTGTATCTGTGGTATAATCCCAACATAAGAGTATATTTTTGACTTAGCCATTGCATACAAAAGTATTCTTAATCCTCCAAGTAATTGGAGGATATATTAATACTCAATTTACATACTGTACAACTCACCCATTTAAGTGGATTAGCCAATGGCTTTCAGTGTATCTGCAGAGTTGTACAATCAACAATCTTAGTATAGTTCTACCTCCCCTGAAAGAGCATCAGAACCACAAGCAACCACTCATTTCTACCCCAGCCTCCTAACCCTAAGTCAGCTAGAAATCAACTTCCTACCTCCTAAGAGTTGCCTTCTCAAGTATCATGTGAATTGAATTACACATGTAATCTTTCCTGACTTTCACTTAGCTTTATGTTTTCAAGGTTAATTTGGGCTGGAGCAAGTGTTGGTAACTGATTTCTTTCTATTACCAAATAATGTCCTATTGTAACCAGAAGCAATTCCCCATGTGTATAATCCCAGAGACTAGAAAGACTGAGTTAGGAGGATGACAAGGTCCAGGCCATCCTGAGCAACTTAGCAAGACCCCGTCACAAAGAAAGAGGGGGTTGGGACTTTAGCTCAGTAGAGGAGCACTGCCTACCATGGGTGAGGCCCTGGGTTTTGTATCTAATATCAAAATCTTATATACATACAATGCATATGTATACACACAAATACATACATATTTTCTGTTGGATGGTTGTATCACATTTGTTTATCTGTATACCACTTGATGGACCTTAGGGTTATTTATACTTTTGGTAATTATGAAGAATGTTATGGACAATCTAGTACCAATTTTGGCAGACAAAACTTTTCATTACTTGGGGTGGGGCTGTGGCTCAATGGTAGACTGCTTGCATAGCATGCGTAAGGCTCTGTATTTGATTCTCAGCACATCACATGAATAAATAAAATAAAGGTCTCTCAAGTAATAAAAATATTTTTAAAACATTTTTAAAGTTTTCAGTTCTTTTAGATATATAACTAGGAGTGGAATTCTGGGTCATGTGGTGTGCTATCTCTGGTCTGACATTTCCTCAAATTATATTTTTCAAAGAAACTACATTATTTTACATTTCTACTGCAATGTAGGAAGGTGGGTTCTACATTTCCCAATTACTTACCAAGTTGTTAATATCTGGTTTTATTTTAGCTATCCTCATGGATGTGGAGTAGTACCTTATTTTGAGTCTCACTGGATGATAATGTTGAACATTTTTTTTATGTGCTCACTGGCCCAGAATATCTGCTTTAGAGGAAGGTCTCTAGAGAAAGGTCTACTCAGATGATGTGTCCTTTATTTAAACATTGGCTATCTTTGTGTTGGGTTCTGTTCTTTATTTATTCTGAATACATTTTCTTTTAAGACATGTTACTTGCACATATTTTGTCCTTGTCTGTCAGTTATCTTTCCGAATTTTTGACAAGATACTTTGAACAAAAGTTGTTAACTTGAAGTTCAATCTACTTCATATTGTCCTTTATCACTGTGCTCTTGCTGTCCTATCCGAGAAGAGTTTGCCTAATAAAGTCAAAATTTACTCCTATACATTTAAAGAAAATCCCCCTTTAGCTCTTATGTACATATAGGTCTATTTTGAGTTAGTTCTGGAATTAAATTTGGGTTAAACTCTGTGCACTGTGTCAGGAGTCAGGTGGATATCCAGTCACCCCAGCATATAACTGACAAGACTTTTCCCCCTTGTTTAATTATCTTGACATTCCTGTCAAACTAATAACTACAAAGACGAGGGCCAACATCTGGACTAAGCTCTTTTACACTGGCCCGCAGGTCAATCTTCGTGCCAGTATCACCCTGTCTCAACTATTGTCACTTTTTAACAAATTCACAGTTGGGAAAAGTGAGTTCTCCAACTTTGTTCTTTGAAGATTGCTTTGGTAAAGTAATTGGTTATTCAAATCCACTGTCTTATCAAGTTAATACTTCTTGTGTAAGAGAAAAATTAAGATAAAATATTCCAATAAAAAGTAGCCAATGCATTATACTTAAGTGCTGATTTTTAAAATAGCCAAAAAATAAAGAGAGAAAAGAAATGCAGAAAAAACATGCTGCTCTGGGCAAACAGACCCAATGAATGGGCATCAGGGACTGAGGGACAGTAGAGCCTAGAGACCCTCTACCAGCTGTGTAACCAGATGAGCAGCAAATAGTTCTTATGAGGTAGAGTTCATACTATTTCTAGTTCTAAACTTCAACCTTCAGTGATTCAACAAATATAGGAACATCTTTTGTATGGGCAGAAGCAGTAATCAAATTGATGATTGTGTAATATTTTTTAAAAACTTAGACTTACTTTGTAAAAACAATTAACCCAATGAATTCTTTGACTACCTTCTCTTTGGTATTTCTTGCAGTTTTTTTTCAAATATCTTCATTACAAAATCATAAGTAGTTTCCATTCAGAGTACTTCATGGCTCAGGTTGGAACAGAGAGTAAGGCTGTTTTCATATGGAAGAATGCAAGGAATATAACCAGACAAGATTTCCAACCAGCAAGCAGAAAAAAACTGCAGGACAGGATGAAGGTCAAGCTCTGCACATTAAGCAAAGTGTTTCAAGGACTGAGCTCTGGGTCTAAAATAGATACAAGTCAACTGGTTTTGATTTCTTAATTTTAGCAATAATTTCACATATATATGTAGATATATATATATATACATATGTGCACATATATAGATACATATATACATATAAATATATGTAGACATATATATGTATTATATATTATACATATATTATACACAAACATATATATGCACATTTCAAGAAATCATATAGATGTAGAAAATAAGTAAAATTGCTATTAAAAGTTTTTTCAGAGAGAAAATAATTTTCAAATTTTAGTTGATTTAGGCTTCGTACATTGTTTATTCAATAACTGAATACTGGGGTCCATCCCTAATATCAAAATCTTATATAAATATAATGTGTTTATATACACACAAATCCACACATATTTTCTGTTGAATGGATATACCCATTTGTTTATTTATACATAAGTTGATGGACAGAAGTTTAATTACTTTGCAAGCAAAGGAAAAATGCAAGGGACTCTTGTCCCAGAGGCTGTGATTCTGCACAACAGGGGGAACAAAGTGTTTTGAAAGATGGGATTTCAGGTGTGCCCGGTCCTATTTCACTTCTTAATCTGGGATATAATCATTTTTTAACTCTTCTGCTGCCATCTCCAACTCTGAATTTCTTTATCCTGTGGTGGGTGTGTGCTCAAGGACAGATAATAACTGAATGGGGTCAAAAAGTAACCCTGTTCCAGGTTAGGGATGGGGAGAAGGGGATGGAAAATATGTTGATTTTAAAATAAGCCTCAGTGAGGACATACAATCAATCAACAAGTACATGAAAAAATGCTCACCATCGCTAGCGGTCAGAGAAATGCAAATCAAAACTACCCTAAGATATCATCTCACTCCAGTAAGATTGGCAGCCAGCATGAAGTCCAACAACAACAAGTGCTGGAGAGGATGCGAGGAAAAGGGTACACTTGTTCATTGTTGGTGGGACTGCAAAATGGTGCAGCCAATTTGGAAAGCAGTATGGAGATTTCTTGGAAAGTTGGGAATGGAACCACCATTTGACCCAGCTATTCCCCTTCTCGGTCTATTCCCTAAACACTTAAAAAGAGCATGCTACAGGGACACTGCTGCATCGATGTTCATAGCAGCACAATTCACGATAGCAAGATTGTGGAACCAACCTAGATGCCCTTCAATAGATGAATGGATAAAAAAAAATGTGGCATTTATACACAATGGAGTATTACTCTGCATTCAGAAACGACAACATCATAGAATTTGGAGGGAAATGGATGGCATTAGAGCAGATTATGCTAAGGGAAGCTATCCAATCCTTAAAAAATAAATGCCAAATGACTTCTTTGATATAAGGGGAGTAACTAAGGACAGAGTAGGGACGAAGAGCAGGAGAAGAAGATTAACATTAAATAGGGATGAGAGGGGGGAGGGAAAGGGAGAGAGAAGGGAATCTGCAGGGAAAGGGAAGGTGATCCTCAGGGTTTTATAAAATTACATACAAGAGGAAGTAAGGGGTAAGGAAGAAGTACACAAGTGGAATAAATGTTTTACAGTAGAGGTGGTCGAGAGAGAAGAGGGGAGGGGAGGGGAGGGGTGGGGGGATAGTAGATGATAGGTTAGAGAGCAGAATTCTTCAGACACTAGAATGGCAATGTGTAAATCAATGGAAATGTAACTGATGTAACCGATGTGATTCAGCAATCTGTATACGGGGTAATAATGGAAGTTCATAACCATTCTGAATCAAATTGTGAAACATGATATATTAAGAAAGAATGTAATGTTTTGAAAGACCAACAATAAAAAAAATAAAAAAATAAAAAATAAGCCTCAGTGGCAGAGCATCAGGTTAATATTTTCAGTTTAATTTATACTTAACTGAACTTTAGTTGTTCATGGTAGATGAGTGGTATTATTTTAAAGGGCATCACTTTTATACCAGTTCAAATAGAGCAACTTTCTAAAAATAATATGTTAAATCTGTAGTACACTATATTTTCCACTTTATACAAATTTATAGTTGTTGAAATCAAATTGATTCCTGTCCCTGGGACCAATTTGTTTCAAATTAATCTGCTTCAGAGTTCTAGAAATTGGGGAATCAACTGAAAGAACTATTTGTTTCAGAGTTCGGGAGCTGACCACCTGGGAGGATAAGGAGGTGTTCAGTGGTGGAAATGTGGTAAGCGACACTCCTGAGTGAGGGAGCAAAAAGTCCAGAGGGGAATAAGCAGGGTCTGTGGGAATCTGGCATGTCCAGGGCAGAAAGGTATATGATGGGTGGGAAGGGAGATGGAGCTGGAAAGAGAAGCAGGATCACATCACATACAGGGGAGATCCCACAGGACCTGATGATGCCCAAAAAACACTTGTTGAAGAAACAAAACAGAGATGGTAGGAGCCAAAGGAGGAGGTTTGGACCACATGGTTCTTCTAAGCCATTTTGTTCCCTGACAACTAGGTAAGACACTTCTCAAGGGTAGGGATGTCCAATGCACACTGTCCTCCCTGCTTCACTTCCCACTGGAAAATGGCTCCCTAACAACTGAAAACACAAGTAGAAGCTTCTGAGGGTGTAAGAACCCTTTCCTGAGAGCTGCCTGTGAGTTCACCACACAAAGTTGGGAACAGACAATTCTATGGTGGACCAGTCGTTCATGGAAAACAACATGCTCATGAGATGTCATAAGATGGAGTCCCTTATTCCATCAACTGCCAACTACTCTACAAGCACCAGCCCAAGAATTCCAGATGCTCAGAACCCGGTGATCTCATCTTTAGAGAACAATGGGACTGGGGCCTTCTAGGGACTCCCATTGGTGGGGAGAGTAGTGAGTCAGTTCACTCTTTGCAGACCTATAGGCCTGGTAACCAGAGTGAACCTTATGGATTCGCAAAAGGAGGACCTGGGCCTCCCTGGCCGTAAGTACACCCAGTCCTTTTGAGTGTGAGCGACAAACTTTCAGGGAAGACCCTTTGCATGGATGGGGTGGTGGCTGCCTGAATGGAGTGCTATTTAGTTAAGAGACAGACTTCTCTATGAAACTAAGAACTCCTCGGAGGCAGAGACCATGTTCTGCCCAAGAAGAAAAGATACCATTGAGGTCCTTGCCCTTAGTGAGGCTTCTTGGTCTGAATGACTGCATGGGTCCCAGACTGGGGGCCAAAAGGCCTGACTTGAGTCTGGCCAGTTCTGGCCCCTCTACACCTAGTGTTCCTTATATGTAAAAGGCTAATGGGGTCGCTTACATGCCTTTCAAATATACTTTGACTGAATCAGGAAATTATTAGGCATGTCTTTGAGAAGGGTGGGAGGAAATGAGAGAATGAATGAGCCAAATCCAGGAGAGGAATTAGAAACAGTTCAGGTCTTAAGCTAGAGCTGTCAGTCAGCTTGCCTCTTGTCTTTTTTTGTTTTTTTTCTTTTTTCTTTCTTTTTTTTTTTTTTTTACTGCCTCAGCGTGGGTCCCATGGTACTTCGGATTGTTGGGGCTCTGCACCGTGATAACTAGTGGCTGCATCCTCTTACTCCACTGGAGGAAGAACCTGAGGAGGAGACAGCGTGCACAGCAGTGGGTGGAGGTGATGAAAGCTGCCACCTTTAGTTATAGCCCACTGCTGTACTGGGTCAACAAACGACGCAGATATGGCATGACTGCTGCCATCAGAATAGACCCTCCCCGGGCTGTTGACAATACTGACATTCAACTCCAAATTCCGGATCTTCCTTCAGAGCCCCACCCCCGGGAAGACAGGCGTCATGCCTTAAGAGGCAGAAGCCCCAAGGAGGAAGCCTCTGTTCCCCTTCAGCCTGCTCTGGTGGTCCCACAGCAGCCCTCTCCTAAGGAGATGCCAGAGTGCCAGACCCCATCGCCATGCAGAAGCCCCAAGGAGGAAGCCCCTGTTACCCTCCAACCTGCTCTGGTGGTCCCACAGCAGCCCTCACCTAAGGGGATGACAGAGCACCAGACCCCATCATCCTTTCTGATTGTCTTTCCAGAGATCCCCTCTGCCCCTCCCCTCCACACCCTGAACTTTCCTCCCATGCTGTCCCACTCTGCCTCCTACCCCTTTCTCACGGCTCCTAAAAGGAAGGTTCACTTCTAGTCCCTTCCCACACTGGCCAGAGGGGTGAACTGACCAATGTGTAGTCTTTTACTTCAGTATCGAAGCCTCCTGTCACTGAACGTGAGAGATTCAGGGGCCAGGTATTATAAAAAGGAGTCAAAGTCAAGACTGTGTTCCTGATACACAGGTCATAACCCATATAGATGTTACATAGTAAAGTTTTCTGAAAAGTCAGAGTCATTTGTGTCTCATTTGACAGTAGGAAAGCAATGTCCTTCCCCAGTGTGATGATGGCACAAGTCTCACCAATACAATGAGAACTGGAGGCTAGCTCTGAAGAGAAACATTGAGCCAATACTTGTGGATGAGCTCATTTCCCTCCATCAAGCATTCAATGTGTTCAAGACCCTGGGCTAGGTCCCCAAAGGCACTGTTCTTCTGCAGGATGGGAAGTAAAATTGCCACAAGAGTAACAATTGCCAATGGCACACAGCTACAGAAGTCCACAGTGGCTATGCCACTGGCCACACAAGTCATCATGAGGTCAGTGAACCTCACCACACTATGTGCTGACTGGGTGATGTCTATGATATATCAATTCTTAGCTGATTGTTTCTCTACATTATTTCTAACAAAACAACACTGCAAAATGGTTATTATGGTTTTTTTTTCTTATGAGGAGACAGGTTCCAAGGGAATATGCCATTTCTTTTTGTTGTTATTTTTGCTGATCCTCTTCTCCCATGTACGTCTGCCTGGCATTACAATTCCTGGTCTTTCCACCCCATGATATCCCTTCCCTAATCATGTCTTCTTAAAACATCCTTGGTGAAAGAATGCTTCACTGTGTATGGAGTGTCATCAGCTTGGTGTACAGATTTGCTTACTGAAAGGGCTGGTGGTAACCACCTAATATCATATGGAGTAACACATCCAAAGCACTATCTTAAGATATCCACAGCTGCACAAAAGTTGAGTCCCCTGTCATTCTTCTACATGGGAATATAAATAATTTTTATACTTTCTGAATAAGGTCCAAAAAGGAGACACAAAGATAATTATCAGATATTTGGCCCCAGTTTAGAGATAAGAAAGCCTGAAAGCCTGATTCTGTCACACAAATTTTTCCCATTTACTTTGAAAATGAGCAAAACCACTTACCATATTTCATCTAAACTTTAAATGTACACGTCCCTGAGAGAAGTGTCTGTTTTTGCCTATTTTGTGGTGTGTGGTGTGTGTTTGTGATTCTCAGAAGTTAGTAAACATGTAGCCAATTTTTTTCCTTTTTACCCCCTGTGTGTGGGCTGAAGGGCTTAGATCCAGCAACTGCAAAGAAAGCCTGATTTCTATCCACATGACCTCTAGCAATATATTTTAAGCCATTTTCATGTTTTAAAGTTAAGTGGAACCATTTCTTCCTTGTATAAGCATGATCTTATATTGTATCTCAAAATACAAAACAGGACTACGCAGATCTTCTCTGGAAGAACAAGAACAGAGGTTCACTTCTCCATCACCTTGCCCCCTGGTCACCTTGCCCCCTTCAACTCTGCAGAGACCTAAAGCCCCTGACATATAATCTTCACAGCTTCACACCCAAGACTCTAATTCTGAAGGTAGATTCTAGGACATTAATTTGTGCCAATGATCAGTTAGCCCCTGCTTTCAAAGGAGGACAGAAGCCATAAACATAAATCAAAGAAGATTTGCTTTCTCTTAAAAATCAAGGGAGTGGGGGGCAGCTTTGTAACACACAGTGACAAAAAAACAAAATGTTTTATTCAGATAAATTGAAATGGCTATCACTGATATGAAATGAAGCTCAAACTGAGTTTTTAAAAAAAATTGGAATTCACCCTGTAAAAAGAACCAAAATGGCTTATGTGTGACAAAAATAGCTGCACTAGAACAAAAGTAGATTTGCATTATTTCATATAAGAATACAAGTTAGGTTAGGTTCATGTAACAAAAAATACATGTTCTGTAAAATCTCAGAATACCCAAATGTGTTCTGGTTTGGATATGATAGAAACAAAATCTAGTTGGTGATGGTAAGCAAGCCAATGAGATGCACAGCAAACAAAATCTGTCAATAAAAACTACTTGACAGGACACTGATCCCATGGGAGTCAATATTCTCCACTGTGACCAGCAGCACTAGCACAGGGGGGTGGAGGGGTTATGTGCAGCAATGCAAAGAACGAAAACTGCTATAGAATGCAAAACAGCCAGCAGCAGAGGAAGGGTGTCCACTCCTCAGCTTTGTTGCCTCAGACACACTCCTGGGTGCCAGGTACATTGCAACATCGTGAAGCCAGGCACTTTATTCCTCTGGGAATTCTACAGGACCTGGTACCACTCTGAATAATGAAGAGGCTCTTTAAGTAAACATTATAATTCCAGATATATATATATATATATATATATATATATATATATATATATATATATATATAATCAGAAAGCAATGCTTTGGGAAACTAAAGAAAGAAGAAGTAGGAGCTGCCACACAGAAGAGCTAAAGGATTGCAAATGAAATCCAAACTCAGATCACTACCCAATCTTTCTCAGAGAGCTGAGAATGTGGCAGTGGATGCTTGACTATAGCTCAACACAAGGACTAGGCTGGGTAAAATATAACAATTGATTATTTATGGATTTTTATATTGGAAACTTAAAATTGCCACTGTACTTACATAGTTGCTTTTCCCATAGTCGTGACTCACTATTTCAACACAGCTCCTAGTATAAAGAAACATCCAGTCATTTAGTGACATCACTCTAAGTAAGGATGTAATTGTTGATCCTCTTAAACAATCTGCTAGTGGATCAGCCTCAAACTGAAAAAGGATCACAAGACATAAATTACTGCTTTTTCAACATCAACATTATCCAAGGGCATTTACATTGTATATTGGTGCTATTTTCTACTGAAATCTCATAATTCTAGTCTTATCAATGAGTGGATTGGAACTTGGATTCTATCCTGGGTGATATGAAGTTTTCGTTGAGAGTCCATTAGACTGAGATGATTCCAGGGCTTCAGCTTCCTCCACAGGTACATGGAGAATTAATGTAAAAATGTTACACCAAAACTAGGAAACAGTTTAAGTTTTTAGTAAAATGAAACTAGGAAATTTACCAATTTACACAAACTGCTAACCAACATCTATGTAGGGTCTTTTGACTCTAGTCAAATATTTTTTTTTCATTCTACTTCTACATCAGCCTATGGAAGCTCACTGCCCACACTGCTGCCATGAAACCCTGAACCTCTTCTGGTTCTCAGTGCTGCCTGATTCATTAATCCTTCTTTGCTCTGATACTGTTAAATCTTTAGTCTTTCCTTTTAACAAAGGTTCCTCTGCATCATTTTGATTCTATGTATTTGATCCTTAGGAATACAATTGGGAGATCAGTCTTCCAACTGCCATGAGCAAATGTCTACAATGTTAGATAAAGAGATGACATAGCTCCCTATAGCAAAGTGCTCTTCATACATTCTGATTCAGTGTTTGCCTGTTGTCTCACAGAAAAAAAAAAACAGAGATACTGAAAAGAGCAACAGTCATAGCTATAAACATGACTGCATGGGTTCCTTTGTGCATTACTCTTTATTTGACCCCACAATGACATGAATATCTTCAAAATCCATCTTACTGATTTGTAATGTTGGAAGAGTCTTACTTCTTTCAAAGTTCCTCCTAAGAAAATCTAGGTCAAACCTAAAACATTAGTATTTTAAGTTCTCTTTGTGCATTCTGGGATCTGAAAATTAACATTCCTTTTGTGATCAATCCAAGGAAAATAATCAATGACAATTAGATATTTGCAAATCAGGACTACTTTCCTTGAATAAATTACTGCCTGTCCTCAGTGTTGAAATACTGAAATTCACTAGTGGATGTGTTTCTGTTCATGATGGCAGTAGCTAGCTGAGGAAGGATGCTCTGTGTTCCCTGCTGGGAGTTTACAGTATGTTACTGAGGAAGGATGTTCTCCCTCATTACAGGGATTTAAGCTAGCAGCTCAGCAAGAGCGTCTGGGAAGAATTACCTTTCCCTATCATTGTATAATATGCACCTAGTCCATAATAGGAAAAAAATCATGATCTTTATTGTTGAAATTTAAGAAATTGGAAAATATCATGACGTGAATGCCATTATCCAGCCTTCCCTCTGCAGAACACCTGCCCATCTGGAAACACCCATGAATCACTGACATAAGCCCCCTGAGATCAGCTTCCTAAGAGGTAGGGATTTGGATACAGAATCCCTCTTTCTTCTCACTGAACCACTTTTTAAATACAATCACTTTCTTTGCCTCAACTACTTAGTTGTCAGTTGACTGGTCAGTTGTGGGGCAAGCAGCTGGACCTTAACCCTGGTAACAATATAGAACTCTGAAATAATCTTGTCCCTGGATTCACATTTGTTCAGGCAAAAGCATCTCTCGTTCATTATTCCTGCATCTCCTAACATTACAGAATCAGAAAACCTGGAATTGCTCACGCTCCTCCCCAAAAGAAAACCATTTTCTCAGCCAGGTGCAGTGACACATGCCTGTAATCCCAGCAGCTAGAGAGGCTGAGGCAGGAGGATCCCATGTTCAAAGCAAGCCTCAGCAATGGCAAAGGGCTTAGCAACTCAGTGGTACTCTTGTCTCTAAGTAAAATCCAAAGTCGAGCTGGGAATGTGGCTCAGTGGTTGATTGCCCCAGATTTCAACCCTGGTACAAAAACAACAACAACAAAAAGTTCTAAACATTAGCCATGGGCATTTTTTAATAGAAGAATCTAAGATGCTAAGGGATATACACAGAGCTCAACCTCTGTGCACACACCAAGCAGGCACAAGCACAGTCAGAAAACTAGTACTTACTAGAGTCTTGACTTGACAAACTCCTTCAGTACTGTCATGCTTCTCATGGGACTGTCTCATATCTTTAGACAGGACCTCATCATTCTACACTCTTTACACATTGCATCTATTAGACCATTTTGTAAAAAGTTAAAAATATGGCTACACAAGCAAGAATAAATTTATATTAGAGAAAACTATGGTAGTGGGAGTGGTGGAGCCCCACCCAACCAACTTAGGTGTTACAATTCTGGGTCATAGACTTCTGCAAAAACACTATTTCCAAATCATGATTAAATAGTGACTTATACTTTTTGATATTAATATTCAGAGACTAAACTGGGAAGGGGCTCTATCACTGAGCTACATCCTTGCCCCTCCCCTTTTTTTAGGCAGGGCTTCACTAATGTGCCTGCACTGGCCTCAAATTCATCATCAAATTTGCCTTGGCCTGTGTAGCTGTGATTATAGATGCACACCATGACAACAGCTAAATCTAACTTTTAAAGACAGAGTTGTCTTCTACAGAGACGACATCAGTCACCATAACCTGTCAGGTATCACAGCTCAGCAAGATATACATGTGAACCAGGAATAAGCCTATGGCACTTTTTCCATCTGCCTTTGCTGACCAAGAGACCATCATTGTGGTTCCTGTTGGCATACATGGCCCACATGTTATACATCCCACAAAGAATTACACTAAAGTGACTATTCTCTTTTCTACCCTTGTATGCAGTGATGGCTGAGAGGCACTTAAGAGTATACAGGGCTCACTGACCTTGCTTTGACAATTCCTAAAGCACTCTGAAAACTTTTAAGAACACTTGCACTAATGGGGAAGGGCAAACCCTGACCCCTTTTTAAAATTTCAATTACAGATCTACACCCAACATTTCTTCTCGGTCTTTCCCCCTAAGCTCATAGTTCCTCTTTCCAGGAGGAAAAGACATTTTTAAAACAAGATGTCACAAACACCTTCCTACACTTATGCTGCAATTCTCCAATGGCAAACTGCCTTTCCTCCCAACAAAAAATAGTGATTCTGCTAGAGCGTTCCACATCACTCATCAACAAGGACCTTGCAAATGATAATCTGTCACAAGGATTCTGGCACCAGGTGTTTCTTAAGCACCTGGGAAGTTCAAGAGTCCTCACACCTCAAAGAAGACAACTTCAGATCTGGCATTTGTGATTATTCTTCTTAAGCTAGCCTCCTAGTTTCAATTCTTAAGATACTGATGCAGGTATACATGTCTTTTCCTTAAAGAGGTTTGTAATTATTTGCTGAGAGCCACAACCAAGTCAAGATGATGCCTTGCACTTTGCCAGAGGGAGTGGTTTGAGAAGTAATGCCAGCGAGCTATTAAGATGATGTTAATTGAGTTAAGCTGTGTATAATTATTAAGATGAAGTAATGCCAGCGAGCCGTTAAGATGATAGAGATTCCTTGTTGGCTAATTGCTGTACCTAGATGAAGTTAATTGAGTTAAGATGTGTATAATTGTTAAGATGATGAGGATTGCTGTAACTGGATGATGCTAAATTGAAACAGGCTGTGTATTCAGTTAGGTATAAATACCTCTGCCATCCTACAATAAAGCGACTCTCGCCGTATCAACCTTCACAAGTTTCTTGTCAACCCCTGGTTATTTTGCCCAGCCAGACTGCAACAATTATTTAGAAAAACCCCTGGGATTCACCTGTGTCCCTGTCCTAGAACTTTCTCATGGTATGGAGTTCACTGATTCTGCAGTTTGTAACTCCATCAGAGCCTTTCATATCTCCAGCCCATTCAAGCCAGCTTCTTCCAGGCTCCCCAATCCCAGAAGATGATGCCATCATCCACCCAAATCCTCTCCTTTTTCTGGCACCCAAAACATCCACACTATCAACAAGGCCTGCCCATTCCTCTCCAAGCCAGGACAACACCATTTACATGAGTACCTTTAACAACCACCTCATTGGGTACCTTACCTCCATTTTTATGTAGACACGGCCCACACTTTGTACATATTGATAAAATAGTATTGAAAAAGAGATCTCTTGAGCTGGGGATGTGACTCAGTGGTAGAGTGCTTGCTTAGCATGCTCAAGGACCCAGGTTCAATCCCAGGGCCACAATAAGATTAAGAAAAACAAAACAATAACACCTCTACCCCCCAAAAAAAACAGAATCACTTGATTAATCTACATAACACTACATGACCTTGGGAAAGTCCAATTTGTCCCACAGAACAAAGATCTACACAAGGGGCTCCCTACCTGACCCTCCAATAAGGGTGCAGCCCTTGCCTGCTCCTACATCCCTGCCCTGTATTCACCTTACTTCTCTAGAGAACACTTCAGTTGTTTGAGATAGGGTCACAACAGGCCCATCTTAAAAAGTGTGTCTTTGTGCCTCTGTCATCCCCTTCATTCTCCTCTCCCTGATTTGCATACAGCTCACTCCTGACATGTATATTTCAGCTTCTCACGAGTTTTCCATGACCACACAATCTAAAGGGCCATGAGAGAGTCCCCATAACATGAAATACTATCAGAATGGATCCATCTTATCTGCCTGCTGTGAGAACCCAAGTTCCACAATCAGGAGACTCAACTGTCCTAGCATGCACAGCCAAGATGCAACTGAGGCCCTAACTCCTTTTGGAGAAATTACAGAAGAACTGAAGGTGGCCCACATGCCAGGGTAACGTTGTCACTGGACCATTCCCTTAAATGCCCATTAGAGTGCAGTGTATTTCCAATGGCTCCACATGGCTATATTTTGGATTCTTATAAACGAATAGAACTCTTTTCCATATCATTCATCTGCAACTTATTTCTAGTTGCTCCAAGTGTCTGGCTCCAAGTGTTTGATCATTCTTTCATTTGTCAAAACTAGAAAGTCAACCATGTCAACTGGCGCATCATGGTTTACTGAGCTAAGTTTACTTATTTCTTTGTGCACACTCAAATTTGAGATTGGGGAACCCATGAATTGTAAGGCTTAGCACATAATTGGCATCACATCAAATGTAATTGATCATTTTTACTCTTTTTGCACCATATACTACAGAGCTAAGACTTCTAGACATGTACATTTTTCTATCTGAAGATTGACCATATTTTATTTTTATCCAATAGTACATGTACATGTTGAAAACTATTCTAGCCACTTCTAATGCTAACAGAGGGGCCCTGCTAGAACTGTCTAATGATGCCATATTGCCCCCTACACAGGCACTTGAACACATGGATAATGAATGAAGCTGTCCTAGTCCCCAAAGGAGACTATGTTAATACTGTATATCTATATTTATGCTTCCTAAATAAGACTTCAGAGAATTTGATTCTACTGAGGTTAAAAATTCTAATATTCAAATATATTTTATAAATAAAATTTCCTACCTGCTGATAGAGGCCCACAATTCTTTTTTGGCTGCCATCCGTTTTTTCAAATGTATCTCTGGGAGTCTGATCCCAATTGACACCATCCACTCTATAGGTTCTGTTCTTGTATCTGTGGTATAATCCCAACATAAGAGTATATTTTTGACTTAGCCATTGCATACAAAAGTATTCTTAATCCTCCAAGTAATTGGAGGATATATTAATACTCAATTTACATACTGTACAACTCACCCATTTAAGTGGATTAGCCAATGGCTTTCAGTGTATCTGCAGAGTTGTACAATCAACAATCTTAGTATAGTTCTACCTCCCCTGAAAGAGCATCAGAACCACAAGCAACCACTCATTTCTACCCCAGCCTCCTAACCCTAAGTCAGCTAGAAATCAACTTCCTACCTCCTAAGAGTTGCCTTCTCAAGTATCATGTGAATTGAATTACACATGTAATCTTTCCTGACTTTCACTTAGCTTTATGTTTTCAAGGTTAATTTGGGCTGGAGCAAGTGTTGGTAACTGATTTCTTTCTATTACCAAATAATGTCCTATTGTAACCAGAAGCAATTCCCCATGTGTATAATCCCAGAGACTAGAAAGACTGAGTTAGGAGGATGACAAGGTCCAGGCCATCCTGAGCAACTTAGCAAGACCCCGTCACAAAGAAAGAGGGGGTTGGGACTTTAGCTCAGTAGAGGAGCACTGCCTACCATGGGTGAGGCCCTGGGTTTTGTATCTAATATCAAAATCTTATATACATACAATGCATATGTATACACACAAATACATACATATTTTCTGTTGGATGGTTGTATCACATTTGTTTATCTGTATACCACTTGATGGACCTTAGGGTTATTTATACTTTTGGTAATTATGAAGAATGTTATGGACAATCTAGTACCAATTTTGGCAGACAAAACTTTTCATTACTTGGGGTGGGGCTGTGGCTCAATGGTAGACTGCTTGCATAGCATGCGTAAGGCTCTGTATTTGATTCTCAGCACATCACATGAATAAATAAAATAAAGGTCTCTCAAGTAATAAAAATATTTTTAAAACATTTTTAAAGTTTTCAGTTCTTTTAGATATATAACTAGGAGTGGAATTCTGGGTCATGTGGTGTGCTATCTCTGGTCTGACATTTCCTCAAATTATATTTTTCAAAGAAACTACATTATTTTACATTTCTACTGCAATGTAGGAAGGTGGGTTCTACATTTCCCAATTACTTACCAAGTTGTTAATATCTGGTTTTATTTTAGCTATCCTCATGGATGTGGAGTAGTACCTTATTTTGAGTCTCACTGGATGATAATGTTGAACATTTTTTTTATGTGCTCACTGGCCCAGAATATCTGCTTTAGAGGAAGGTCTCTAGAGAAAGGTCTACTCAGATGATGTGTCCTTTATTTAAACATTGGCTATCTTTGTGTTGGGTTCTGTTCTTTATTTATTCTGAATACATTTTCTTTTAAGACATGTTACTTGCACATATTTTGTCCTTGTCTGTCAGTTATCTTTCCGAATTTTTGACAAGATACTTTGAACAAAAGTTGTTAACTTGAAGTTCAATCTACTTCATATTGTCCTTTATCACTGTGCTCTTGCTGTCCTATCCGAGAAGAGTTTGCCTAATAAAGTCAAAATTTACTCCTATACATTTAAAGAAAATCCCCCTTTAGCTCTTATGTACATATAGGTCTATTTTGAGTTAGTTCTGGAATTAAATTTGGGTTAAACTCTGTGCACTGTGTCAGGAGTCAGGTGGATATCCAGTCACCCCAGCATATAACTGACAAGACTTTTCCCCCTTGTTTAATTATCTTGACATTCCTGTCAAACTAATAACTACAAAGACGAGGGCCAACATCTGGACTAAGCTCTTTTACACTGGCCCGCAGGTCAATCTTCGTGCCAGTATCACCCTGTCTCAACTATTGTCACTTTTTAACAAATTCACAGTTGGGAAAAGTGAGTTCTCCAACTTTGTTCTTTGAAGATTGCTTTGGTAAAGTAATTGGTTATTCAAATCCACTGTCTTATCAAGTTAATACTTCTTGTGTAAGAGAAAAATTAAGATAAAATATTCAATAAAAAGTAGCCAATGCATTATACTTAAGTGCTGATTTTTTAAAATAGCCAAAAATAAAGAGAGAAAAGAAATGCAGAAAAAACATGCTGCTCTGGGCAAACAGACCCAATGAATGGGCATCAGGGACTGAGGGACAGTAGAGCCTAGAGACCCTCTACCAGCTGTGTAACCAGATGAGCAGCAAATAGTTCTTATGAGGTAGAGTTCATACTATTTCTAGTTCTAAACTTCAACCTTCAGTGATTCAACAAATATAGGAACATCTTTTGTATGGGCAGAAGCAGTAATCAAATTGATGATTGTGTAATATTTTTTAAAAACTTAGACTTACTTTGTAAAAACAATTAACCCAATGAATTCTTTGACTACCTTCTCTTTGGTATTCTTGCAGTTTTTTTTCAAATATCTTCATTACAAAATCATAAGTAGTTTCCATTCAGAGTACTTCATGGCTCAGGTTGGAACAGAGAGTAAGGCTGTTTTCATATGGAAGAATGCAAGGAATATAACCAGACAAGATTTCAAACAGCAAGCAGAAAAAAACTGCAGGACAGGATGAAGGTCAAGCTCTGCACATTAAGCAAAGTGTTTCAAGGACTGAGCTCTGGGTCTAAAATAGATACAAGTCAACTGGTTTTGATTTCTTAATTTTAGCAATAATTTCACATATATATGTAGATATATATATATATACATATGTGCACATATATAGATACATATATACATATAAATATATGTAGACATATATATGTATTATATATTATACATATATTATACACAAACATATATATGCACATTTCAAGAAATCATATAGATGTAGAAAATAAGTAAAATTGCTATTAAAAGTTTTTTCAGAGAGAAAATAATTTTCAAATTTTAGTTGATTTAGGCTTCGTACATTGTTTATTCAATAACTGAATACTGGGGTCCATCCCTAATATCAAAATCTTATATAAATATAATGTGTTTATATACACACAAATCCACACATATTTTCTGTTGAATGGATATACCCATTTGTTTATTTATACATAAGTTGATGGACAGAAGTTTAATTACTTTGCAAGCAAAGGAAAAATGCAAGGGACTCTTGTCCCAGAGGCTGTGATTCTGCACAACAGGGGGAACAAAGTGTTTTGAAAGATGGGATTTCAGGTGTGCCCGGTCCTATTTCACTTCTTAATCTGGGATATAATCATTTTTTAACTCTTCTGCTGCCATCTCCAACTCTGAATTTCTTTATCCTGTGGTGGGTGTGTGCTCAAGGACAGATAATAACTGAATGGGTCAAAAAGTAACCCTGTTCCAGGTTAGGGATGGGGAGAAGGGGATGGAAAATATGTTGATTTTAAAATAAGCCTCAGTGAGGACATACAATCAATCAACAAGTACATGAAAAAATGCTCACCATCGCTAGCGGTCAGAGAAATGCAAATCAAAACTACCCTAAGATATCATCTCACTCCAGTAAGATTGGCAGCCAGCATGAAGTCCAACAACAACAAGTGCTGGAGAGGATGCGAGGAAAAGGGTACACTTGTTCATTGTTGGTGGGACTGCAAAATGGTGCAGCCAATTTGGAAAGCAGTATGGAGATTTCTTGGAAAGTTGGGAATGGAACCACCATTTGACCCAGCTATTCCCCTTCTCGGTCTATTCCCTAAACACTTAAAAAGAGCATGCTACAGGGACACTGCTGCATCGATGTTCATAGCAGCACAATTCACGATAGCAAGATTGTGGAACCAACCTAGATGCCCTTCAATAGATGAATGGATAAAAAAAAATGTGGCATTTATACACAATGGAGTATTACTCTGCATTCAGAAACGACAACATCATAGAATTTGGAGGGAAATTGGATGGCATTAGAGCAGATTATGCTAAGGGAAGCTATCCAATCCCTTAAAAAATAAATGCCAAATGACTTCTTTGATATAAGGGGAGTAACTAAGGACAGAGTAGGGACGAAGAGCAGGAGAAGAAGATTAACATTAAATAGGGATGAGAGGGGGAGGGAAAGGGAGAGAGAAAGGGAATCTGCAGGGAAAGGGAAGGTGATCCTCAGGGTTTTATAAAAATTACATACAAGAGGAAGTAAGGGGTAAGGAAGAAGTACACAAGTGGAATAAATGTTTTACAGTAGAGGTGGTCGAGAGAGAAGAGGGGAGGGGAGGGAGGGGTGGGGGATAGTAGATGATAGGTTAGAGAGCAGAATTCTTCAGACACTAGAATGGCAATGTGTAAATCAATGGAAATGTAACTGATGTAACCGATGTGATTCAGCAATCTGTATACGGGGTAATAATGGAAGTTCATAACCATTCTGAATCAAATTGTGAAACATGATATATTAAGAAAGAATGTAATGTTTTGAAAGACCAACAATAAAAAAAATAAAAAAATAAAAAATAAGCCTCAGTGGCAGAGCATCAGGTTAATATTTTCAGTTTAATTTATACTTAACTGAACTTTAGTTTGTTCATGGTAGATGAGTGGTATTATTTTAAAGGGCATCACTTTTATACCAGTTCAAATAGAGCAACTTTCTAAAAATAATATGTTAAATCTGTAGTACACTATATTTTCCACTTTATACAAATTTATAGTTGTTGAAATCAAATTGATTCCTGTCCCTGGGACCAATTTGTTTCAAATTAATCTGCTTCAGAGTTCTAGAAATTGGGAATCAACTGAAAGAACTATTTGTTTCAGAGTTCGGGAGCTGACCACCTGGGAGGATAAGGAGGTGTTCAGTGGTGGAAATGTGGTAAGCGACACTCCTGAGTGAGGGAGCAAAAAGTCCAGAGGGGAATAAGCAGGGTCTGTGGGAATCTGGCATGTCCAGGGCAGAAAGGTATATGATGGGTGGGAAGGGAGATGGAGCTGGAAAGAGAAGCAGGATCACATCACATACAGGGGAGATCCCACAGGACCTGATGATGCCCAAAAAACACTGTTGAAGAAACAAAACAGAGATGGTAGGAGCCAAAGGAGGAGGTTTGGACCACATGGTTCTTCTAAGCCATTTTGTTCCCTGACAACTAGGTAAGACACTTCTCGAGGGTAGGGATGTCCAATGCACACTGTCCTCCCTGCTTCACTTCCCACTGGAAAATGGCTCCCTAACAACTGAAAACACAAGTAGAAGCTTCTGAGGGTGTAAGAACCCTTTCCTGAGAGCTGCCTGTGAGTTCACCACACAAAGTGGGAACAGACAATTCTATGGTGGACCAGTCGTTCATGGAAAACAACATGCTCATGGAGATGTCATAAGATGGAGTCCCTTATTCCATCAACTGCCAACTACTCTACAAGCACCAGCCCAGAATTCCAGATGCTCAGAACCCGGTGATCTCATCTTAGAGAACAATGGGACTGGGGCCTTCTAGGGACTCCCATTGGTGGGGAGAGTAGTGAGTCAGTTCACTCTTTGCAGACCTATAGGCCTGGTAACCAGAGTGAACCTTATGGATTCGCAAAAGGAGGACCTGGGCCTCCTGGCCGTAAGTACAACCCAGTCCTTTTGAGTGTGAGCGACAAACTTTCAGGGAAGACCCTTTGCATGGATGGGGTGGTGGCTGCCTGAATGGAGTGCTATTTAGTTAAGAGACAGACTTCTCTATGAAACTAAGAACTCCTCGGAGGCAGAGACCATGTTCTGCCCAAGAAGAAAAGATACCATTGAGGTCCTTGCCCTTAGTGAGGCTTCTTGGTCTGAATGACTGCATGGGTCCCAGACTGGGGGCAAAAGGCCTGACTTGAGTCTGGCCAGTTCTGGCCCCTCTACACCTAGTGTTCCTTATATGTAAAAGGCTAATGGGGTCGCTTACATGCCTGCCTTTCAAATATACTTTGACTGAATCAGGAAATTATTAGGCATGTCTTTGAGAAGGGTGGGAGGAAATGAGAGAATGAATGAGCCAAATCCAGGAGAGGAATTAGAAACAGTTCAGGTCTTAAGCTAGAGCTGTCAGTCAGCTTGCCTCTTGTCTTTTTTTGTTTTTTTTCTTTTTTCTTTCTTTTTTTTTTTTTTTACTGCCTCAGCGTGGGTCCCATGGTACTTCGGATTGTTGGGGCTCTGCACCGTGATAACTAGTGGCTGCATCCTCTTACTCCACTGGAGGAAGAACCTGAGGAGGAGACAGCGTGCACAGCAGTGGGTGGAGGTGATGAAAGCTGCCACCTTTAGTTATAGCCCACTGCTGTACTGGGTCAACAAACGACGCAGATATGGCATGACTGCTGCCATCAGAATAGACCCTCCCCGGGCTGTTGACAATACTGACATTCAACTCCAAATTCCGGATCTTCCTTCAGAGCCCCACCCCCGGGAAGACAGGCGTCATGCCTTAAGAGGCAGAAGCCCCAAGGAGGAAGCCTCTGTTCCCCTTCAGCCTGCTCTGGTGGTCCCACAGCAGCCCTCTCCTAAGGAGATGCCAGAGTGCCAGACCCCATCGCCATGCAGAAGCCCCAAGGAGGAAGCCCCTGTTACCCTCCAACCTGCTCTGGTGGTCCCACAGCAGCCCTCACCTAAGGGGATGACAGAGCACCAGACCCCATCATCCTTTCTGATTGTCTTTCCAGAGATCCCCTCTGCCCCTCCCCTCCACACCCTGAACTTTCCTCCCATGCTGTCCCACTCTGCCTCCTACCCCTTTCTCACGGCTCCTAAAAGGAAGGTTCACTTCTAGTCCCTTCCCACACTGGCCAGAGGGGTGAACTGACCAATGTGTAGACTTTTACTTCAGTGTCGAAGCCTCCTGTCACTGAACGTGAGAGATTCAGGGGCCAGGTATTATAAAAAGGAGTCAAAAGTCAAGACTGTGTTCCTGATACACAGGTCATAACCCATATAGATGTTACATAGTAAAGTTTTCTGAAAAGTCAGAGTCATTTGTGTCTCATTTGACAGTAGGAAAGCAATGTCCTTCCCCAGTGTGATGGTGGCACAAGTCTCACCAATACAGTGAGAACTGGAGGCTGGCTCTGAAGAGACACACTGAGCCAATACTTGTGGATGAGCTCAATTCCCTCCATCAAGTATTCAATGTGTTCAAGACCCTGGGCTAGGTCCCCAAAGGCACTGCTCTTCTGCAGGATGGGAAGTAAAATTGCCACAAGAGTAACAATTGCCAATGGCACACAGCTACAGCAGTCCACAGTGGCTATGCCACTGGCCAAGCAAGTCATCATGAGGTCAGTGAACCTCACCACACTATGTGCTGACTGGGTGATGTCTATGATGTATGGACTCTTAGCTGGTTGTTTCTCTACATTATTTCTAACAGAACAACACTGCAAAATGGTTATTATGATTTTTCTTTTTCTGATGAGGAGACAGGTTCCAAGGGAATATGCCATTTCTTTTTGTTGTTATTTTTGCTGATCCACTTCTCCCATGTACGTCTGCCTGGCATTACAATTCCTGGTCTTTCCACCCCATGATATCCCTTCCCTAATCATGTCTTCTTAAAACATCCTTGGTGAAAGAATGCTTCACTGTGTATGGAGTGTCATCAGCTTGGTGTACAGATTTGCTTACTGAAAGGGCTGGTGGTAACCACCTAATATCATATGGAGTAACACATCCAAAGCACTATCTTAAGATATCCACAGCTGCACAAAAGTTGAGTCCCCTGTCATTCTTCTACATGGGAATATAAATAATTTTTATACTTTCTGAATAAGGTCCAAAAAGGAGACACAAAGATAATTATCAGATATTTGGCCCCAGTTTAGAGATAAGAAAGCCTGAAAGCCTGATTCTGTCACACAAATTTTTCCCATTTACTTTGAAAATGAGCAAAACCACTTACCATATTTCATCTAAACTTTAAATGTACACGTCCCTGAGAGAAGTGTCTGTTTTTGCCTATTTTGTGGTGTGTGGTGTGTGTTTGTGATTCTCAGAAGTTAGTAAACATGTAGCCAATTTTTTTCTTTTTTACCCCCTCTGTGTGGGCTGAAGGGCTTAGATCCAGCAACTGCAAAGAAAGCCTGATTTCTATCCACATGACCTCTAGCAATATATTTTAAGCAATTTTTATTTTTTAAAGTTAAGTGGAACCATTTCTTCCTTGTATAAACATGATCTTATATTGTATCTCAAAATACAAAACAGGACAACGCAGATCTCTGGAAGAACAAGGGCAGAAGTTCACTTCTCTATCACCTTGCCCCCTGGTCACCTTGCCCCCTTCAACTCTGCAGAGACCTAAAGCCCCTGACATATAGTCTTCACTGCTTCACACCCAAGACTCTAATTCTGAAGGTAGATTCTAGGACATTAATTTGTGCCAATGATCAGTTAGCCCCTGCTTTCAAAGGAGGACAGAAGCCATAAACATAAATCAAAGAAGATTTGCTTTCTCTTAAAAATCAAGGGAGTGGGGGGAGGCTTTGTAACACACAGTGACAAAAAAAAACAAAATGATTTATTCAGATAAATTGAAATGGCTGTCACTGATATGAAATGAAGCTCAAACTGAGTTTTTAAAAAAAATTGGAATTCACCCTGTAAAATGAACCAAAATGGCTTATGTGTGACAAAAATAGCTGCACTAGAACAAAAGTAGATTTGCATTATTTCATATAAGAATACAAGTTAGGTTAGGTTCATGTAACAAAAAATACATGTTCTGTAAAATCTCAGAATACCCAAATGTGTTCTGGTTTGGATATGATAGAAACAAAATCTAGTTGGTGATGGTAAGCAAGCCAATGAGATGCACAGCAAACAAAAAGCTGTCAATAAAAACTACTTGACAGGACACTGATCCCATGGGAGTCAAAATTCTCCACTGTGACCAGCAGCACTAGCACAGGGGGGTGGAGGGGTTATGTGCAGCAATGCAAAGAAAGGAAACTGCTATAGAATGCAAAACAGCCAGCAGCAGAGGAAGGGTGTCCACTCCTCAGCTTTGTTGCCACAGACCCACTCCTGGGTGCCAGGTACATTGCAGCATCGTGAAGTCAGGCACTTTATTCCTATGGGAATTCTACAGGACCTGGTACCTCTCTGAATAATGAAGAGGCTCTTTAAGTAAACATTATAATTCCAGATTATATATATATATTATCTGGAATTATAATGTTTACTTAAAGAGCCTATATATATATATATATATAATCAGAAAGAAATGCTTTGGGAAACTAAAGAAAGAAGATGTAGGAGCTGCCACACAGAAGAGCTAAAGGATTGCAAATGAAATCCAAACTAACATCACAACCTAATCTTTCTCAGAGAGCTGAGAATGTGGCAGTGGATGCTTGACTATAGCTCAACACAAGGACTAGGCTGGGTAAAATAAAACAATTGATTATTTATGGATTTTTAAATTGGAAACTTAAAATTGCCACTGTACTTACATAGTTGCTTTTCCCATAGTCATGACTCACTATTTCAACACAGCTCCTAGTATAAAGAAACATCCAGTCATTTAGTGACATCACTCTAAGTAAGGATGTAATTGTTGATCCTCTTAAACAATCTGCTAGTGGATCAGCCTCAAACTGAAAAAGAATCACAAGACATAAATTACTGCTTTTTCAACATCAACATTATCCAAGGGCATTTACATTGTATATTGGTGCTATTTTCTACTAAAATCTCATAATTCTAGTCTTAACAAGGAGTGGATTGGAACTTGGATTCTATCCTGGGTGATATGAAGTTTTCGTTGAGAGTCCATTAGACTGAGATGATTCCAGGGCTTCAGCTTCCTCCACAGGTACATGGAGAATTAATGTAAAAATGTTACACCAAAACTAGGAAACAGTTTAAGTTTTTAGTAAAATGAAACTAGGAAATTTACCAATTTACACAAACTGCTAACCAACATCTATGTAGGGTCTTTTGACTCTAGTCAAATAATTTTTTTTCTTTCTACTTCTACATCAGCCTATGGAAGCTCACTGCCCACACTGCTGCCATGAAACCCTGAACCTCTTCTGGTTCTCAGTGCTGCCTGATTCATTAATCCTTCTTTGCTCTGATACTGTTAAATCTTTAGTCTTTCCTTTTAACATAGGTTCCTCTGCATCATTTTGATTCTATGTATTTGATCCTTAGGGATACAATTGGGAGATCAGTCTTCCAACTGCCATGAGCAAATGTCTACAATGTTAGATAAAGAGATGACATAGCTCCCTATAGCAAAGTGCTCTTCATACATTCTGATTCAGTGTTTGCCTGTTGTCTCACAGAAAAAAAAAAAACAGAGATACTGAAAAGAGCAACAGTCATAGCTATAAACATGACTGCATGGGTTCCTTTGTGCATTACTCTTTATTTGACCCCACAATGACATGAATATCTTCAAAATCCATCTTACTGATTTGTAATGTTGGAAGAGTCTTACTTCTTTCAAAGTTCCTCCTAAGAAAATCTAGGTCAAACCTAAAACATTAGTATTTTAAGTTCTCTTTGTGCATTCTGGGATCTGAAAATTAACATTCCTTTTGTGATCAATCCAAGGAAAATAATCAATGACAATTAGATATTTGCAAATCAGGACTACTTTCCTTGAATAAATTACTGCCTGTCCTCAGTGTTGAAATACTGAAATTCACTAGTGGATGTGTTTCTGTTCATGATGGCAGTAGCTAGCTGAGGAAGGATGCTCTGTGTTCCCTGCTGGGAGTTTACAGTATGTTACTGAGGAAGGATGTTCTCCCTCATTACAGGGATTTAAGCTAGCAGCTCAGCAAGAGCGTCTGGGAAGAATTACCTTTCCCTATCATTGTATAATATGCACCTAGTCCATAATAGGAAAAAAATCATGATCTTTATTGTTGAAATTTAAGAAATTGGAAAATATCATGACGTGAATGCCATTATCCAGCCTTCCCTCTGCAGAACACCTGCCCATCTGGAAACACCCATGAATCACTGACATAAGCCCCCTGAGATCAGCTTCCTAAGAGGTAGGGATTTGGATACAGAATCCCTCTTTCTTCTCACTGAACCACTTTTTAAATACAATCACTTTCTTTGCCTCAACTACTTAGTTGTCAGTTGACTGGTCAGTTGTGGGGCAAGCAGCTGGACCTTAACCCTGGTAACAATATAGAACTCTGAAATAATCTTGTCCCTGGATTCACATTTGTTCAGGCAAAAGCATCTCTCGTTCATTATTCCTGCATCTCCTAACATTACAGAATCAGAAAACCTGGAATTGCTCACGCTCCTCCCCAAAAGAAAACCATTTTCTCAGCCAGGTGCAGTGACACATGCCTGTAATCCCAGCAGCTAGAGAGGCTGAGGCAGGAGGATCCCATGTTCAAAGCAAGCCTCAGCAATGGCAAAGGGCTTAGCAACTCAGTGGTACTCTTGTCTCTAAGTAAAATCCAAAGTCGAGCTGGGAATGTGGCTCAGTGGTTGATTGCCCCAGATTTCAACCCTGGTACAAAAACAACAACAACAAAAAGTTCTAAACATTAGCCATGGGCATTTTTTAATAGAAGAATCTAAGATGCTAAGGGATATACACAGAGCTCAACCTCTGTGCACACACCAAGCAGGCACAAGCACAGTCAGAAAACTAGTACTTACTAGAGTCTTGACTTGACAAACTCCTTCAGTACTGTCATGCTTCTCATGGGACTGTCTCATATCTTTAGACAGGACCTCATCATTCTACACTCTTTACACATTGCATCTATTAGACCATTTTGTAAAAAGTTAAAAATATGGCTACACAAGCAAGAATAAATTTATATTAGAGAAAACTATGGTAGTGGGAGTGGTGGAGCCCCACCCAACCAACTTAGGTGTTACAATTCTGGGTCATAGACTTCTGCAAAAACACTATTTCCAAATCATGATTAAATAGTGACTTATACTTTTTGATATTAATATTCAGAGACTAAACTGGGAAGGGGCTCTATCACTGAGCTACATCCTTGCCCCTCCCCTTTTTTTAGGCAGGGCTTCACTAATGTGCCTGCACTGGCCTCAAATTCATCATCAAATTTGCCTTGGCCTGTGTAGCTGTGATTATAGATGCACACCATGACAACAGCTAAATCTAACTTTTAAAGACAGAGTTGTCTTCTACAGAGACGACATCAGTCACCATAACCTGTCAGGTATCACAGCTCAGCAAGATATACATGTGAACCAGGAATAAGCCTATGGCACTTTTTCCATCTGCCTTTGCTGACCAAGAGACCATCATTGTGGTTCCTGTTGGCATACATGGCCCACATGTTATACATCCCACAAAGAATTACACTAAAGTGACTATTCTCTTTTCTACCCTTGTATGCAGTGATGGCTGAGAGGCACTTAAGAGTATACAGGGCTCACTGACCTTGCTTTGACAATTCCTAAAGCACTCTGAAAACTTTTAAGAACACTTGCACTAATGGGGAAGGGCAAACCCTGACCCCTTTTTAAAATTTCAATTACAGATCTACACCCAACATTTCTTCTCGGTCTTTCCCCCTAAGCTCATAGTTCCTCTTTCCAGGAGGAAAAGACATTTTTTAAACAAGATGTCACAAACACCTTCCTACACTTATGCTGCAATTCTCCAATGGCAAACTGCCTTTCCTCCCAACAAAAAATAGTGATTCTGCTAGAGCGTTCCACATCACTCATCAACAAGGACCTTGCAAATGATAATCTGTCACAAGGATTCTGGCACCAGGTGTTTCTTAAGCACCTGGGAAGTTCAAGAGTCCTCACACCTCAAAGAAGACAACTTCAGATCTGGCATTTGTGATTATTCTTCTTAAGCTAGCCTCCTAGTTTCAATTCTTAAGATACTGATGCAGGTATACATGTCTTTTCCTTAAAGAGGTTTGTAATTATTTGCTGAGAGCCACAACCAAGTCAAGATGATGCCTTGCACTTTGCCAGAGGGAGTGGTTTGAGAAGTAATGCCAGCGAGCTATTAAGATGATGTTAATTGAGTTAAGCTGTGTATAATTATTAAGATGAAGTAATGCCAGCGAGCCGTTAAGATGATAGAGATTCCTTGTTGGCTAATTGCTGTACCTAGATGAAGTTAATTGAGTTAAGATGTGTATAATTGTTAAGATGATGAGGATTGCTGTAACTGGATGATGCTAAATTGAAACAGGCTGTGTATTCAGTTAGGTATAAATACCTCTGCCATCCTACAATAAAGCGACTCTCGCCGTATCAACCTTCACAAGTTTCTTGTCAACCCCTGGTTATTTTGCCCAGCCAGACTGCAACAATTATTTAGAAAAACCCCTGGGATTCACCTGTGTCCCTGTCCTAGAACTTTCTCATGGTATGGAGTTCACTGATTCTGCAGTTTGTAACTCCATCAGAGCCTTTCATATCTCCAGCCCATTCAAGCCAGCTTCTTCCAGGCTCCCCAATCCCAGAAGATGATGCCATCATCCACCCAAATCCTCTCCTTTTTCTGGCACCCAAAACATCCACACTATCAACAAGGCCTGCCCATTCCTCTCCAAGCCAGGACAACACCATTTACATGAGTACCTTTAACAACCACCTCATTGGGTACCTTACCTCCATTTTTATGTAGACACGGCCCACACTTTGTACATATTGATAAAATAGTATTGAAAAAGAGATCTCTTGAGCTGGGGATGTGACTCAGTGGTAGAGTGCTTGCTTAGCATGCTCAAGGACCCAGGTTCAATCCCAGGGCCACAATAAGATTAAGAAAAACAAAACAATAACACCTCTACCCCCCAAAAAAAACAGAATCACTTGATTAATCTACATAACACTACATGACCTTGGGAAAGTCCAATTTGTCCCACAGAACAAAGATCTACACAAGGGGCTCCCTACCTGACCCTCCAATAAGGGTGCAGCCCTTGCCTGCTCCTACATCCCTGCCCTGTATTCACCTTACTTCTCTAGAGAACACTTCAGTTGTTTGAGATAGGGTCACAACAGGCCCATCTTAAAAAGTGTGTCTTTGTGCCTCTGTCATCCCCTTCATTCTCCTCTCCCTGATTTGCATACAGCTCACTCCTGACATGTATATTTCAGCTTCTCACAAGTTTTCCATGACCACACAATCTAAAGGGCCATGAGAGAGTCCCCATAACATGAAATACTATCAGAATGGATCCATCTTATCTGCCTGCTGTGAGAACCCAAGTTCCACAATCAGGAGACTCAACTGTCCTAGCATGCACAGCCAAGATGCAACTGAGGCCCTAACTCCTTTTGGAGAAATTACAGAAGAACTGAAGGTGGCCCACATGCCAGGGTAACGTTGTCACTGGACCATTCCCTTAAATGCCCATTAGAGTGCAGTGTATTTCCAATGGCTCCACATGGCTATATTTTGGATTCTTATAAACGAATAGAACTCTTTTCCATATCATTCATCTGCAACTTATTTCTAGTTGCTCCAAGTGTCTGGCTCCAAGTGTTTGATCATTCTTTCATTTGTCAAAACTAGAAAGTCAACCATGTCAACTGGCGCATCATGGTTTACTGAGCTAAGTTTACTTATTTCTTTGTGCACACTCAAATTTGAGATTGGGGAACCCATGAATTGTAAGGCTTAGCACATAATTGGCATCACATCAAATGTAATTGATCATTTTTACTCTTTTTGCACCATATACTACAGAGCTAAGACTTCTAGACATGTACATTTTTCTATCTGAAGATTGACCATATTTTATTTTTATCCAATAGTACATGTACATGTTGAAAACTATTCTAGCCACTTCTAATGCTAACAGAGGGGCCCTGCTAGAACTGTCTAATGATGCCATATTGCCCCCTACACAGGCACTTGAACACATGGATAATGAATGAAGCTGTCCTAGTCCCCAAAGGAGACTATGTTAATACTGTATATCTATATTTATGCTTCCTAAATAAGACTTCAGAGAATTTGATTCTACTGAGGTTAAAAATTCTAATATTCAAATATATTTTATAAATAAAATTTCCTACCTGCTGATAGAGGCCCACAATTCTTTTTTGGCTGCCATCCGTTTTTTCAAATGTATCTCTGGGAGTCTGATCCCAATTGACACCATCCACTCTATAGGTTCTGTTCTTGTATCTGTGGTATAATCCCAACATAAGAGTATATTTTTGACTTAGCCATTGCATACAAAAGTATTCTTAATCCTCCAAGTAATTGGAGGATATATTAATACTCAATTTACATACTGTACAACTCACCCATTTAAGTGGATTAGCCAATGGCTTTCAGTGTATCTGCAGAGTTGTACAATCAACAATCTTAGTATAGTTCTACCTCCCCTGAAAGAGCATCAGAACCACAAGCAACCACTCATTTCTACCCCAGCCTCCTAACCCTAAGTCAGCTAGAAATCAACTTCCTACCTCCTAAGAGTTGCCTTCTCAAGTATCATGTGAATTGAATTACACATGTAATCTTTCCTGACTTTCACTTAGCTTTATGTTTTCAAGGTTAATTTGGGCTGGAGCAAGTGTTGGTAACTGATTTCTTTCTATTACCAAATAATGTCCTATTGTAACCAGAAGCAATTCCCCATGTGTATAATCCCAGAGACTAGAAAGACTGAGTTAGGAGGATGACAAGGTCCAGGCCATCCTGAGCAACTTAGCAAGACCCCGTCACAAAGAAAGAGGGGGTTGGGACTTTAGCTCAGTAGAGGAGCACTGCCTACCATGGGTGAGGCCCTGGGTTTTGTATCTAATATCAAAATCTTATATACATACAATGCATATGTATACACACAAATACATACATATTTTCTGTTGGATGGTTGTATCACATTTGTTTATCTGTATACCACTTGATGGACCTTAGGGTTATTTATACTTTTGGTAATTATGAAGAATGTTATGGACAATCTAGTACCAATTTTGGCAGACAAAACTTTTCATTACTTGGGGTGGGGCTGTGGCTCAATGGTAGACTGCTTGCATAGCATGCGTAAGGCTCTGTATTTGATTCTCAGCACATCACATGAATAAATAAAATAAAGGTCTCTCAAGTAATAAAAATATTTTTAAAACATTTTTAAAGTTTTCAGTTCTTTTAGATATATAACTAGGAGTGGAATTCTGGGTCATGTGGTGTGCTATCTCTGGTCTGACATTTCCTCAAATTATATTTTTCAAAGAAACTACATTATTTTACATTTCTACTGCAATGTAGGAAGGTGGGTTCTACATTTCCCAATTACTTACCAAGTTGTTAATATCTGGTTTTATTTTAGCTATCCTCATGGATGTGGAGTAGTACCTTATTTTGAGTCTCACTGGATGATAATGTTGAACATTTTTTTTATGTGCTCACTGGCCCAGAATATCTGCTTTAGAGGAAGGTCTCTAGAGAAAGGTCTACTCAGATGATGTGTCCTTTATTTAAACATTGGCTATCTTTGTGTTGGGTTCTGTTCTTTATTTATTCTGAATACATTTTCTTTTAAGACATGTTACTTGCACATATTTTGTCCTTGTCTGTCAGTTATCTTTCCGAATTTTTGACAAGATACTTTGAACAAAAGTTGTTAACTTGAAGTTCAATCTACTTCATATTGTCCTTTATCACTGTGCTCTTGCTGTCCTATCCGAGAAGAGTTTGCCTAATAAAGTCAAAATTTACTCCTATACATTTAAAGAAAATCCCCCTTTAGCTCTTATGTACATATAGGTCTATTTTGAGTTAGTTCTGGAATTAAATTTGGGTTAAACTCTGTGCACTGTGTCAGGAGTCAGGTGGATATCCAGTCACCCCAGCATATAACTGACAAGACTTTTCCCCCTTGTTTAATTATCTTGACATTCCTGTCAAACTAATAACTACAAAGACGAGGGCCAACATCTGGACTAAGCTCTTTTACACTGGCCCGCAGGTCAATCTTCGTGCCAGTATCACCCTGTCTCAACTATTGTCACTTTTTAACAAATTCACAGTTGGGAAAAGTGAGTTCTCCAACTTTGTTCTTTGAAGATTGCTTTGGTAAAGTAATTGGTTATTCAAATCCACTGTCTTATCAAGTTAATACTTCTTGTGTAAGAGAAAAATTAAGATAAAATATTCCAATAAAAAGTAGCCAATGCATTATACTTAAGTGCTGATTTTTAAAATAGCCAAAAAATAAAGAGAGAAAAGAAATGCAGAAAAAACATGCTGCTCTGGGCAAACAGACCCAATGAATGGGCATCAGGGACTGAGGGACAGTAGAGCCTAGAGACCCTCTACCAGCTGTGTAACCAGATGAGCAGCAAATAGTTCTTATGAGGTAGAGTTCATACTATTTCTAGTTCTAAACTTCAACCTTCAGTGATTCAACAAATATAGGAACATCTTTTGTATGGGCAGAAGCAGTAATCAAATTGATGATTGTGTAATATTTTTTAAAAACTTAGACTTACTTTGTAAAAACAATTAACCCAACGAATTCTTTGACTACCTTCTCTTTGGTATTTCTTGCAGTTTTTTTTCAAACATCTTCATTACAAAATCATAAGTAGTTTCCATTCAGAGTACTTCATGGCTCAGGTTGGAACAGAGAGTAAGGCTGTTTTCATATGGAAGAATGCAAGGAATATAACCAGACAAGATTTCCAACCAGCAAGCAGAAAAACATTGCAGGACAGGATGAAGGTCAAGCTCTGCACATTAAGCAAAGTGTTTCAAGGACTGAGCTCTGGGTCTAAAATAGATACAAGTCAACTGGTTTTGATTTCTTAATTTTAGCAATAATTTCACATATATATGTAGATATATATATACATACATATGTGCACATGTATAGATACATATATACATATAAATATATGTAGACATATATATGTATTATATATTATACATATATTATACACAAACATATATATGCACATTTCAACAAATCATATAGATGTAGAAAATAAGTAAAATTGCTATTAAAAGTTTTTTCAGAGAGAAAATAATTTTCAAATTTTAGTTGATTTAGGCTTCGTACATTGTTTATTCAATAACTGAATACTGGGGTCCATCCCTAATATCAAAATCTTATATAAATATAATGTCTTTATATACACACAAATCCACACATATTTTCTGTTGAATGGATATACCCATTTGTTTATTTATACATAAGTTGATGGACAGAAGTTTAATTACTTTGCAAGCAAAGGAAAAATGCAAGGGACTCTTGTCCCAGAGGCTGTGATTCTGCACAACAGGGGGAACAAAGTGTTTTGAAAGATGGGATTTCAGGTGTGCCCAGTCCTATTTCACTTCTTAATCTGGGATATAATCATTTTTTAACTCTTCTGCTGCCATCTCCAACTCTGAATTTCTTTATCCTGTGGTGGGTGTGTGCTCAAGGACAGATAATAACTGAATGGGGTCAAAAAGTAACCCTGTTCCAGGTTAGGGAGGGGGAGAAGGGGATGGAAAATATGTTGATTTTAAAATAAGCCTCAGTGAGGACATACAATCAATCAACAAGTACTTGAAAAAATGCTCACCATCGCTAGCGGTCAGAGAAATGCAAATCAAAACTACCCTAAGATATCATCTCACTCCAGTAAGATTGGCAGCCAGCATGAAGTCCAACAACAACAAGTGCTGGAGAGGATGCGAGGAAAAGGGTACACTTGTTCATTGTTGGTGGGACTGCAAAATGGTGCAGCCAATTTGGAAAGCAGTATGGAGATTTCTTGGAAAGTTGGGAATGGAACCACCATTTGACCCAGCTATTCCCCTTCTCGGTCTATTCCCTAAACACTTAAAAAGAGCATGCTACAGGGACACTGCTGCATCGATGTTCATAGCAGCACAATTCACGATAGCAAGATTGTGGAACCAACCTAGATGCCCTTCAATAGATGAATGGATAAAAAAAAATGTGGCATTTATACACAATGGAGTATTACTCTGCATTCAGAAACGACAACATCATAGAATTTGGAGGGAAATGGATGGCATTAGAGCAGATTATGCTAAGGGAAGCTATCCAATCCTTAAAAAATAAATGCCAAATGACTTCTTTGATATAAGGGGAGTAACTAAGGACAGAGTAGGGACGAAGAGCAGGAGAAGAAGATTAACATTAAATAGGGATGAGAGGGGGGAGGGAAAGGGAGAGAGAAGGGAATCTGCAGGGAAAGGGAAGGTGATCCTCAGGGTTTTATAAAATTACATACAAGAGGAAGTAAGGGGTAAGGAAGAAGTACACAAGTGGAATAAATGTTTTACAGTAGAGGTGGTCGAGAGAGAAGAGGGGAGGGGAGGGGAGGGGTGGGGGGATAGTAGATGATAGGTTAGAGAGCAGAATTCATCAGACACTAGAATGGCAATGTGTAAATCAATGGAAATGTAACTGATGTAACCGATGTGATTCAGCAATCTGTATACGGGGTAATAATGGAAGTTCATAACCATTCTGAATCAAATTGTGAAACATGATATATTAAGAAAGAATGTAATGTTTTGAAAGACCAACAATAAAAAAAATAAAAAAATAAAAAATAAGCCTCAGTGGCAGAGCATCAGGTTAATATTTTCAGTTTAATTTATACTTAACTGAACTTTAGTTGTTCATGGTAGATGAGTGGTATTATTTTAAAGGGCATCACTTTTATACCAGTTCAAATAGAGCAACTTTCTAAAAATAATATGTTAAATCTGTAGTACACTATATTTTCCACTTTATACAAATTTATAGTTGTTGAAATCAAATTGATTCCTGTCCCTGGGACCAATTTGTTTCAAATTAATCTGCTTCAGAGTTCTAGAAATTGGGGAATCAACTGAAAGAACTATTTGTTTCAGAGTTCGGGAGCTGACCACCTGGGAGGATAAGGAGGTGTTCAGTGGTGGAAATGTGGTAAGCGACACTCCTGAGTGAGGGAGCAAAAAGTCCAGAGGGGAATAAGCAGGGTCTGTGGGAATCTGGCATGTCCAGGGCAGAAAGGTATATGATGGGTGGGAAGGGAGATGGAGCTGGAAAGAGAAGCAGGATCACATCACATACAGGGGAGATCCCACAGGACCTGATGATGCCCAAAAAACACTTGTTGAAGAAACAAAACAGAGATGGTAGGAGCCAAAGGAGGAGGTTTGGACCACATGGTTCTTCTAAGCCATTTTGTTCCCTGACAACTAGGTAAGACACTTCTCGAGGGTAGGGATGTCCAATGCACACTGTCCTCCCTGCTTCACTTCCCACTGGAAAATGGCTCCCTAACAACTGAAAACACAAGTAGAAGCTTCTGAGGGTGTAAGAACCCTTTCCTGAGAGCTGCCTGTGAGTTCACCACACAAAGTTGGGAACAGACAATTCTATGGTGGACCAGTCGTTCATGGAAAACAACATGCTCATGAGATGTCATAAGATGGAGTCCCTTATTCCATCAACTGCCAACTACTCTACAAGCACCAGCCCAAGAATTCCAGATGCTCAGAACCCGGTGATCTCATCTTTAGAGAACAATGGGACTGGGGCCTTCTAGGGACTCCCATTGGTGGGGAGAGTAGTGAGTCAGTTCACTCTTTGCAGACCTATAGGCCTGGTAACCAGAGTGAACCTTATGGATTCGCAAAAGGAGGACCTGGGCCTCCCTGGCCGTAAGTACACCCAGTCCTTTTGAGTGTGAGCGACAAACTTTCAGGGAAGACCCTTTGCATGGATGGGGTGGTGGCTGCCTGAATGGAGTGCTATTTAGTTAAGAGACAGACTTCTCTATGAAACTAAGAACTCCTCGGAGGCAGAGACCATGTTCTGCCCAAGAAGAAAAGATACCATTGAGGTCCTTGCCCTTAGTGAGGCTTCTTGGTCTGAATGACTGCATGGGTCCCAGACTGGGGGCCAAAAGGCCTGACTTGAGTCTGGCCAGTTCTGGCCCCTCTACACCTAGTGTTCCTTATATGTAAAAGGCTAATGGGGTCGCTTACATGCCTTTCAAATATACTTTGACTGAATCAGGAAATTATTAGGCATGTCTTTGAGAAGGGTGGGAGGAAATGAGAGAATGAATGAGCCAAATCCAGGAGAGGAATTAGAAACAGTTCAGGTCTTAAGCTAGAGCTGTCAGTCAGCTTGCCTCTTGTCTTTTTTTGTTTTTTTTCTTTTTTCTTTCTTTTTTTTTTTTTTACTGCCTCAGCGTGGGTCCCATGGTACTTCGGATTGTTGGGGCTCTGCACCGTGATAACTAGTGGCTGCATCCTCTTACTCCACTGGAGGAAGAACCTGAGGAGGAGACAGCGTGCACAGCAGTGGGTGGAGGTGATGAAAGCTGCCACCTTTAGTTATAGCCCACTGCTGTACTGGGTCAACAAACGACGCAGATATGGCATGACTGCTGCCATCAGAATAGACCCTCCCCGGGCTGTTGACAATACTGACATTCAACTCCAAATTCCGGATCTTCCTTCAGAGCCCCACCCCCGGGAAGACAGGCGTCATGCCTTAAGAGGCAGAAGCCCCAAGGAGGAAGCCTCTGTTCCCCTTCAGCCTGCTCTGGTGGTCCCACAGCAGCCCTCTCCTAAGGAGATGCCAGAGTGCCAGACCCCATCGCCATGCAGAAGCCCCAAGGAGGAAGCCCCTGTTACCCTCCAACCTGCTCTGGTGGTCCCACAGCAGCCCTCACCTAAGGGGATGACAGAGCACCAGACCCCATCATCCTTTCTGATTGTCTTTCCAGAGATCCCCTCTGCCCCTCCCCTCCACACCCTGAACTTTCCTCCCATGCTGTCCCACTCTGCCTCCTACCCCTTTCTCACGGCTCCTAAAAGGAAGGTTCACTTCTAGTCCCTTCCCACACTGGCCAGAGGGGTGAACTGACCAATGTGTAGTCTTTTACTTCAGTATCGAAGCCTCCTGTCACTGAACGTGAGAGATTCAGGGGCCAGGTATTATAAAAAGGAGTCAAAGTCAAGACTGTGTTCCTGATACACAGGTCATAACCCATATAGATGTTACATAGTAAAGTTTTCTGAAAAGTCAGAGTCATTTGTGTCTCATTTGACAGTAGGAAAGCAATGTCCTTCCCCAGTGTGATGATGGCACAAGTCTCACCAATACAATGAGAACTGGAGGCTAGCTCTGAAGAGAAACATTGAGCCAATACTTGTGGATGAGCTCATTTCCCTCCATCAAGCATTCAATGTGTTCAAGACCCTGGGCTAGGTCCCCAAAGGCACTGTTCTTCTGCAGGATGGGAAGTAAAATTGCCACAAGAGTAACAATTGCCAATGGCACACAGCTACAGAAGTCCACAGTGGCTATGCCACTGGCCACACAAGTCATCATGAGGTCAGTGAACCTCACCACACTATGTGCTGACTGGGTGATGTCTATGATATATCAATTCTTAGCTGATTGTTTCTCTACATTATTTCTAACAAAACAACACTGCAAAATGGTTATTATGGTTTTTTTTTCTTATGAGGAGACAGGTTCCAAGGGAATATGCCATTTCTTTTTGTTGTTATTTTTGCTGATCCTCTTCTCCCATGTACGTCTGCCTGGCATTACAATTCCTGGTCTTTCCACCCCATGATATCCCTTCCCTAATCATGTCTTCTTAAAACATCCTTGGTGAAAGAATGCTTCACTGTGTATGGAGTGTCATCAGCTTGGTCTACAGATTTGCTTACTGAAAGGGCTGGTGGTAACCACCTAATATCATATGGAGTAACACATCCAAAGCACTATCTTAAGATATCCACAGCTGCACAAAAGTTGAGTCCCCTGTCATTCTTCTACATGGGAATATAAATAATTTTTATACTTTCTGAATAAGGTCCAAAAAGGAGACACAAAGATAATTATCAGATATTTGGCCCCAGTTTAGAGATAAGAAAGCCTGAAAGCCTGATTCTGTCACACAAATTTTTCCCATTTACTTTGAAAATGAGCAAAACCACTTACCATATTTCATCTAAACTTTAAATGTACACGTCCCTGAGAGAAGTGTCTGTTTTTGCCTATTTTGTGGTGTGTGGTGTGTGTTTGTGATTCTCAGAAGTTAGTAAACATGTAGCCAATTTTTTTCCTTTTTACCCCCTGTGTGTGGGCTGAAGGGCTTAGATCCAGCAACTGCAAAGAAAGCCTGATTTCTATCCACATGACCTCTAGCAATATATTTTAAGCCATTTTCATGTTTTAAAGTTAAGTGGAACCATTTCTTCCTTGTATAAGCATGATCTTATATTGTATCTCAAAATACAAAACAGGACTACGCAGATCTTCTCTGGAAGAACAAGAACAGAGGTTCACTTCTCCATCACCTTGCCCCCTGGTCACCTTGCCCCCTTCAACTCTGCAGAGACCTAAAGCCCCTGACATATAATCTTCACAGCTTCACACCCAAGACTCTAATTCTGAAGGTAGATTCTAGGACATTAATTTGTGCCAATGATCAGTTAGCCCCTGCTTTCAAAGGAGGACAGAAGCCATAAACATAAATCAAAGAAGATTTGCTTTCTCTTAAAAATCAAGGGAGTGGGGGGCAGCTTTGTAACACACAGTGACAAAAAAACAAAATGTTTTATTCAGATAAATTGAAATGGCTATCACTGATATGAAATGAAGCTCAAACTGAGTTTTTAAAAAAAATTGGAATTCACCCTGTAAAAAGAACCAAAATGGCTTATGTGTGACAAAAATAGCTGCACTAGAACAAAAGTAGATTTGCATTATTTCATATAAGAATACAAGTTAGGTTAGGTTCATGTAACAAAAAATACATGTTCTGTAAAATCTCAGAATACCCAAATGTGTTCTGGTTTGGATATGATAGAAACAAAATCTAGTTGGTGATGGTAAGCAAGCCAATGAGATGCACAGCAAACAAAATCTGTCAATAAAAACTACTTGACAGGACACTGATCCCATGGGAGTCAATATTCTCCACTGTGACCAGCAGCACTAGCACAGGGGGGTGGAGGGGTTATGTGCAGCAATGCAAAGAACGAAAACTGCTATAGAATGCAAAACAGCCAGCAGCAGAGGAAGGGTGTCCACTCCTCAGCTTTGTTGCCTCAGACACACTCCTGGGTGCCAGGTACATTGCAACATCGTGAAGCCAGGCACTTTATTCCTCTGGGAATTCTACAGGACCTGGTACCACTCTGAATAATGAAGAGGCTCTTTAAGTAAACATTATAATTCCAGATATATATATATATCTGGAATTATAATGTTTATATATATATTATATATATATATTATATATATATATAATCAGAAAGCAATGCTTTGGGAAACTAAAGAAAGAAGAAGTAGGAGCTGCCACACAGAAGAGCTAAAGGATTGCAAATGAAATCCAAACTCAGATCACTACCCAATCTTTCTCAGAGAGCTGAGAATGTGGCAGTGGATGCTTGACTATAGCTCAACACAAGGACTAGGCTGGGTAAAATATAACAATTGATTATTTATGGATTTTTATATTGGAAACTTAAAATTGCCACTGTACTTACATAGTTGCTTTTCCCATAGTCGTGACTCACTATTTCAACACAGCTCCTAGTATAAAGAAACATCCAGTCATTTAGTGACATCACTCTAAGTAAGGATGTAATTGTTGATCCTCTTAAACAATCTGCTAGTGGATCAGCCTCAAACTGAAAAAGGATCACAAGACATAAATTACTGCTTTTTCAACATCAACATTATCCAAGGGCATTTACATTGTATATTGGTGCTATTTTCTACTGAAATCTCATAATTCTAGTCTTATCAATGAGTGGATTGGAACTTGGATTCTATCCTGGGTGATATGAAGTTTTCGTTGAGAGTCCATTAGACTGAGATGATTCCAGGGCTTCAGCTTCCTCCACAGGTACATGGAGAATTAATGTAAAAATGTTACACCAAAACTAGGAAACAGTTTAAGTTTTTAGTAAAATGAAACTAGGAAATTTACCAATTTACACAAACTGCTAACCAACATCTATGTAGGGTCTTTTGACTCTAGTCAAATATTTTTTTTTCATTCTACTTCTACATCAGCCTATGGAAGCTCACTGCCCACACTGCTGCCATGAAACCCTGAACCTCTTCTGGTTCTCAGTGCTGCCTGATTCATTAATCCTTCTTTGCTCTGATACTGTTAAATCTTTAGTCTTTCCTTTTAACATAGGTTCCTCTGCATCATTTTGATTCTATGTATTTGATCCTTAGGAATACAATTGGGAGATCAGTCTTCCAACTGCCATGAGCAAATGTCTACAATGTTAGATAAAGAGATGACATAGCTCCCTATAGCAAAGTGCTCTTCATACATTCTGATTCAGTGTTTGCCTGTTGTCTCACAGAAAAAAAAAAAACAGAGATACTGAAAAGAGCAACAGTCATAGCTATAAACATGACTGCATGGGTTCCTTTGTGCATTACTCTTTATTTGACCCCACAATGACATGAATATCTTCAAAATCCATCTTACTGATTTGTAATGTTGGAAGAGTCTTACTTCTTTCAAAGTTCCTCCTAAGAAAATCTAGGTCAAACCTAAAACATTAGTATTTTAAGTTCTCTTTGTGCATTCTGGGATCTGAAAATTAACATTCCTTTTGTGATCAATCCAAGGAAAATAATCAATGACAATTAGATATTTGCAAATCAGGACTACTTTCCTTGAATAAATTACTGCCTGTCCTCAGTGTTGAAATACTGAAATTCACTAGTGGATGTGTTTCTGTTCATGATGGCAGTAGCTAGCTGAGGAAGGATGCTCTGTGTTCCCTGCTGGGAGTTTACAGTATGTTACTGAGGAAGGATGTTCTCCCTCATTACAGGGATTTAAGCTAGCAGCTCAGCAAGAGCGTCTGGGAAGAATTACCTTTCCCTATCATTGTATAATATGCACCTAGTCCATAATAGGAAAAAAATCATGATCTTTATTGTTGAAATTTAAGAAATTGGAAAATATCATGACGTGAATGCCATTATCCAGCCTTCCCTCTGCAGAACACCTGCCCATCTGGAAACACCCATGAATCACTGACATAAGCCCCCTGAGATCAGCTTCCTAAGAGGTAGGGATTTGGATACAGAATCCCTCTTTCTTCTCACTGAACCACTTTTTAAATACAATCACTTTCTTTGCCTCAACTACTTAGTTGTCAGTTGACTGGTCAGTTGTGGGGCAAGCAGCTGGACCTTAACCCTGGTAACAATATAGAACTCTGAAATAATCTTGTCCCTGGATTCACATTTGTTCAGGCAAAAGCATCTCTCGTTCATTATTCCTGCATCTCCTAACATTACAGAATCAGAAAACCTGGAATTGCTCACGCTCCTCCCCAAAAGAAAACCATTTTCTCAGCCAGGTGCAGTGACACATGCCTGTAATCCCAGCAGCTAGAGAGGCTGAGGCAGGAGGATCCCATGTTCAAAGCAAGCCTCAGCAATGGCAAAGGGCTTAGCAACTCAGTGGTACTCTTGTCTCTAAGTAAAATCCAAAGTCGAGCTGGGAATGTGGCTCAGTGGTTGATTGCCCCAGATTTCAACCCTGGTACAAAAACAACAACAACAAAAAGTTCTAAACATTAGCCATGGGCATTTTTTAATAGAAGAATCTAAGATGCTAAGGGATATACACAGAGCTCAACCTCTGTGCACACACCAAGCAGGCACAAGCACAGTCAGAAAACTAGTACTTACTAGAGTCTTGACTTGACAAACTCCTTCAGTACTGTCATGCTTCTCATGGGACTGTCTCATATCTTTAGACAGGACCTCATCATTCTACACTCTTTACACATTGCATCTATTAGACCATTTTGTAAAAAGTTAAAAATATGGCTACACAAGCAAGAATAAATTTATATTAGAGAAAACTATGGTAGTGGGAGTGGTGGAGCCCCACCCAACCAACTTAGGTGTTACAATTCTGGGTCATAGACTTCTGCAAAAACACTATTTCCAAATCATGATTAAATAGTGACTTATACTTTTTGATATTAATATTCAGAGACTAAACTGGGAAGGGGCTCTATCACTGAGCTACATCCTTGCCCCTCCCCTTTTTTTAGGCAGGGCTTCACTAATGTGCCTGCACTGGCCTCAAATTCATCATCAAATTTGCCTTGGCCTGTGTAGCTGTGATTATAGATGCACACCATGACAACAGCTAAATCTAACTTTTAAAGACAGAGTTGTCTTCTACAGAGACGACATCAGTCACCATAACCTGTCAGGTATCACAGCTCAGCAAGATATACATGTGAACCAGGAATAAGCCTATGGCACTTTTTCCATCTGCCTTTGCTGACCAAGAGACCATCATTGTGGTTCCTGTTGGCATACATGGCCCACATGTTATACATCCCACAAAGAATTACACTAAAGTGACTATTCTCTTTTCTACCCTTGTATGCAGTGATGGCTGAGAGGCACTTAAGAGTATACAGGGCTCACTGACCTTGCTTTGACAATTCCTAAAGCACTCTGAAAACTTTTAAGAACACTTGCACTAATGGGGAAGGGCAAACCCTGACCCCTTTTTAAAATTTCAATTACAGATCTACACCCAACATTTCTTCTCGGTCTTTCCCCCTAAGCTCATAGTTCCTCTTTCCAGGAGGAAAAGACATTTTTAAAACAAGATGTCACAAACACCTTCCTACACTTATGCTGCAATTCTCCAATGGCAAACTGCCTTTCCTCCCAACAAAAAATAGTGATTCTGCTAGAGCGTTCCACATCACTCATCAACAAGGACCTTGCAAATGATAATCTGTCACAAGGATTCTGGCACCAGGTGTTTCTTAAGCACCTGGGAAGTTCAAGAGTCCTCACACCTCAAAGAAGACAACTTCAGATCTGGCATTTGTGATTATTCTTCTTAAGCTAGCCTCCTAGTTTCAATTCTTAAGATACTGATGCAGGTATACATGTCTTTTCCTTAAAGAGGTTTGTAATTATTTGCTGAGAGCCACAACCAAGTCAAGATGATGCCTTGCACTTTGCCAGAGGGAGTGGTTTGAGAAGTAATGCCAGCGAGCTATTAAGATGATGTTAATTGAGTTAAGCTGTGTATAATTATTAAGATGAAGTAATGCCAGCGAGCCGTTAAGATGATAGAGATTCCTTGTTGGCTAATTGCTGTACCTAGATGAAGTTAATTGAGTTAAGATGTGTATAATTGTTAAGATGATGAGGATTGCTGTAACTGGATGATGCTAAATTGAAACAGGCTGTGTATTCAGTTAGGTATAAATACCTCTGCCATCCTACAATAAAGCGACTCTCGCCGTATCAACCTTCACAAGTTTCTTGTCAACCCCTGGTTATTTTGCCCAGCCAGACTGCAACAATTATTTAGAAAAACCCCTGGGATTCACCTGTGTCCCTGTCCTAGAACTTTCTCATGGTATGGAGTTCACTGATTCTGCAGTTTGTAACTCCATCAGAGCCTTTCATATCTCCAGCCCATTCAAGCCAGCTTCTTCCAGGCTCCCCAATCCCAGAAGATGATGCCATCATCCACCCAAATCCTCTCCTTTTTCTGGCACCCAAAACATCCACACTATCAACAAGGCCTGCCCATTCCTCTCCAAGCCAGGACAACACCATTTACATGAGTACCTTTAACAACCACCTCATTGGGTACCTTACCTCCATTTTTATGTAGACACGGCCCACACTTTGTACATATTGATAAAATAGTATTGAAAAAGAGATCTCTTGAGCTGGGGATGTGACTCAGTGGTAGAGTGCTTGCTTAGCATGCTCAAGGACCCAGGTTCAATCCCAGGGCCACAATAAGATTAAGAAAAACAAAACAATAACACCTCTACCCCCCAAAAAAAACAGAATCACTTGATTAATCTACATAACACTACATGACCTTGGGAAAGTCCAATTTGTCCCACAGAACAAAGATCTACACAAGGGGCTCCCTACCTGACCCTCCAATAAGGGTGCAGCCCTTGCCTGCTCCTACATCCCTGCCCTGTATTCACCTTACTTCTCTAGAGAACACTTCAGTTGTTTGAGATAGGGTCACAACAGGCCCATCTTAAAAAGTGTGTCTTTGTGCCTCTGTCATCCCCTTCATTCTCCTCTCCCTGATTTGCATACAGCTCACTCCTGACATGTATATTTCAGCTTCTCACGAGTTTTCCATGACCACACAATCTAAAGGGCCATGAGAGAGTCCCCATAACATGAAATACTATCAGAATGGATCCATCTTATCTGCCTGCTGTGAGAACCCAAGTTCCACAATCAGGAGACTCAACTGTCCTAGCATGCACAGCCAAGATGCAACTGAGGCCCTAACTCCTTTTGGAGAAATTACAGAAGAACTGAAGGTGGCCCACATGCCAGGGTAACGTTGTCACTGGACCATTCCCTTAAATGCCCATTAGAGTGCAGTGTATTTCCAATGGCTCCACATGGCTATATTTTGGATTCTTATAAACGAATAGAACTCTTTTCCATATCATTCATCTGCAACTTATTTCTAGTTGCTCCAAGTGTCTGGCTCCAAGTGTTTGATCATTCTTTCATTTGTCAAAACTAGAAAGTCAACCATGTCAACTGGCGCATCATGGTTTACTGAGCTAAGTTTACTTATTTCTTTGTGCACACTCAAATTTGAGATTGGGGAACCCATGAATTGTAAGGCTTAGCACATAATTGGCATCACATCAAATGTAATTGATCATTTTTACTCTTTTTGCACCATATACTACAGAGCTAAGACTTCTAGACATGTACATTTTTCTATCTGAAGATTGACCATATTTTATTTTTATCCAATAGTACATGTACATGTTGAAAACTATTCTAGCCACTTCTAATGCTAACAGAGGGGCCCTGCTAGAACTGTCTAATGATGCCATATTGCCCCCTACACAGGCACTTGAACACATGGATAATGAATGAAGCTGTCCTAGTCCCCAAAGGAGACTATGTTAATACTGTATATCTATATTTATGCTTCCTAAATAAGACTTCAGAGAATTTGATTCTACTGAGGTTAAAAATTCTAATATTCAAATATATTTTATAAATAAAATTTCCTACCTGCTGATAGAGGCCCACAATTCTTTTTTGGCTGCCATCCGTTTTTTCAAATGTATCTCTGGGAGTCTGATCCCAATTGACACCATCCACTCTATAGGTTCTGTTCTTGTATCTGTGGTATAATCCCAACATAAGAGTATATTTTTGACTTAGCCATTGCATACAAAAGTATTCTTAATCCTCCAAGTAATTGGAGGATATATTAATACTCAATTTACATACTGTACAACTCACCCATTTAAGTGGATTAGCCAATGGCTTTCAGTGTATCTGCAGAGTTGTACAATCAACAATCTTAGTATAGTTCTACCTCCCCTGAAAGAGCATCAGAACCACAAGCAACCACTCATTTCTACCCCAGCCTCCTAACCCTAAGTCAGCTAGAAATCAACTTCCTACCTCCTAAGAGTTGCCTTCTCAAGTATCATGTGAATTGAATTACACATGTAATCTTTCCTGACTTTCACTTAGCTTTATGTTTTCAAGGTTAATTTGGGCTGGAGCAAGTGTTGGTAACTGATTTCTTTCTATTACCAAATAATGTCCTATTGTAACCAGAAGCAATTCCCCATGTGTATAATCCCAGAGACTAGAAAGACTGAGTTAGGAGGATGACAAGGTCCAGGCCATCCTGAGCAACTTAGCAAGACCCCGTCACAAAGAAAGAGGGGGTTGGGACTTTAGCTCAGTAGAGGAGCACTGCCTACCATGGGTGAGGCCCTGGGTTTTGTATCTAATATCAAAATCTTATATACATACAATGCATATGTATACACACAAATACATACATATTTTCTGTTGGATGGTTGTATCACATTTGTTTATCTGTATACCACTTGATGGACCTTAGGGTTATTTATACTTTTGGTAATTATGAAGAATGTTATGGACAATCTAGTACCAATTTTGGCAGACAAAACTTTTCATTACTTGGGGTGGGGCTGTGGCTCAATGGTAGACTGCTTGCATAGCATGCGTAAGGCTCTGTATTTGATTCTCAGCACATCACATGAATAAATAAAATAAAGGTCTCTCAAGTAATAAAAATATTTTTAAAACATTTTTAAAGTTTTCAGTTCTTTTAGATATATAACTAGGAGTGGAATTCTGGGTCATGTGGTGTGCTATCTCTGGTCTGACATTTCCTCAAATTATATTTTTCAAAGAAACTACATTATTTTACATTTCTACTGCAATGTAGGAAGGTGGGTTCTACATTTCCCAATTACTTACCAAGTTGTTAATATCTGGTTTTATTTTAGCTATCCTCATGGATGTGGAGTAGTACCTTATTTTGAGTCTCACTGGATGATAATGTTGAACATTTTTTTTATGTGCTCACTGGCCCAGAATATCTGCTTTAGAGGAAGGTCTCTAGAGAAAGGTCTACTCAGATGATGTGTCCTTTATTTAAACATTGGCTATCTTTGTGTTGGGTTCTGTTCTTTATTTATTCTGAATACATTTTCTTTTAAGACATGTTACTTGCACATATTTTGTCCTTGTCTGTCAGTTATCTTTCCGAATTTTTGACAAGATACTTTGAACAAAAGTTGTTAACTTGAAGTTCAATCTACTTCATATTGTCCTTTATCACTGTGCTCTTGCTGTCCTATCCGAGAAGAGTTTGCCTAATAAAGTCAAAATTTACTCCTATACATTTAAAGAAAATCCCCCTTTAGCTCTTATGTACATATAGGTCTATTTTGAGTTAGTTCTGGAATTAAATTTGGGTTAAACTCTGTGCACTGTGTCAGGAGTCAGGTGGATATCCAGTCACCCCAGCATATAACTGACAAGACTTTTCCCCCTTGTTTAATTATCTTGACATTCCTGTCAAACTAATAACTACAAAGACGAGGGCCAACATCTGGACTAAGCTCTTTTACACTGGCCCGCAGGTCAATCTTCGTGCCAGTATCACCCTGTCTCAACTATTGTCACTTTTTAACAAATTCACAGTTGGGAAAAGTGAGTTCTCCAACTTTGTTCTTTGAAGATTGCTTTGGTAAAGTAATTGGTTATTCAAATCCACTGTCTTATCAAGTTAATACTTCTTGTGTAAGAGAAAAATTAAGATAAAATATTCCAATAAAAAGTAGCCAATGCATTATACTTAAGTGCTGATTTTTAAAATAGCCAAAAAATAAAGAGAGAAAAGAAATGCAGAAAAAACATGCTGCTCTGGGCAAACAGACCCAATGAATGGGCATCAGGGACTGAGGGACAGTAGAGCCTAGAGACCCTCTACCAGCTGTGTAACCAGATGAGCAGCAAATAGTTCTTATGAGGTAGAGTTCATACTATTTCTAGTTCTAAACTTCAACCTTCAGTGATTCAACAAATATAGGAACATCTTTTGTATGGGCAGAAGCAGTAATCAAATTGATGATTGTGTAATATTTTTTAAAAACTTAGACTTACTTTGTAAAAACAATTAACCCAACGAATTCTTTGACTACCTTCTCTTGGTATTTCTTGCAGTTTTTTTTCAAATATCTTCATTACAAAATCATAAGTAGTTTCCATTCAGAGTACTTCATGGCTCAGGTTGTAACAGAGAGTAAGGCTGTTTTCATATGGAAGAATGCAAGGAATATAACCAGACAAGATTTCCAACCAGCAAGCAGAAAAAAACTGCAGGACAGGATGAAGGTCAAGCTCTGCACATTAAGCAAAGTGTTTCAAGGACTGAGCTCTGGGTCTAAAATAGATACAAGTCAACTGGTTTTGATTTCTTAATTTTAGCAATAATTTCACATATATATGTAGATATATATATATATACATATGTGCACATATATAGATACATATATACATATAAATATATGTAGACATATATATGTATTATATATTATACATATATTATACACAAACATATATATGCACATTTCAAGAAATCATATAGATGTAGAAAATAAGTAAAATTGCTATTAAAAGTTTTTTCAGAGAGAAAATAATTTTCAAATTTTAGTTGATTTAGGCTTCGTACATTGTTTATTCAATAACTGAATACTGGGGTCCATCCCTAATATCAAAATCTTATATAAATATAATGTGTTTATATACACACAAATCCACACATATTTTCTGTTGAATGGATATACCCATTTGTTTATTTATACATAAGTTGATGGACAGAAGTTTAATTACTTTGCAAGCAAAGGAAAAATGCAAGGGACTCTTGTCCCAGAGGCTGTGATTCTGCACAACAGGGGGAACAAAGTGTTTTGAAAGATGGGATTTCAGGTGTGCCCGGTCCTATTTCACTTCTTAATCTGGGATATAATCATTTTTTAACTCTTCTGCTGCCATCTCCAACTCTGAATTTCTTTATCCTGTGGTGGGTGTGTGCTCAAGGACAGATAATAACTGAATGGGGTCAAAAAGTAACCCTGTTCCAGGTTAGGGATGGGGAGAAGGGGATGGAAAATATGTTGATTTTAAAATAAGCCTCAGTGAGGACATACAATCAATCAACAAGTACATGAAAAAATGCTCACCATCGCTAGCGGTCAGAGAAATGCAAATCAAAACTACCCTAAGATATCATCTCACTCCAGTAAGATTGGCAGCCAGCATGAAGTCCAACAACAACAAGTGCTGGAGAGGATGCGAGGAAAAGGGTACACTTGTTCATTGTTGGTGGGACTGCAAAATGGTGCAGCCAATTTGGAAAGCAGTATGGAGATTTCTTGGAAAGTTGGGAATGGAACCACCATTTGACCCAGCTATTCCCCTTCTCGGTCTATTCCCTAAACACTTAAAAAGAGCATGCTACAGGGACACTGCTGCATCGATGTTCATAGCAGCACAATTCACGATAGCAAGATTGTGGAACCAACCTAGATGCCCTTCAATAGATGAATGGATAAAAAAAAATGTGGCATTTATACACAATGGAGTATTACTCTGCATTCAGAAACGACAACATCATAGAATTTGGAGGGAAATGGATGGCATTAGAGCAGATTATGCTAAGGGAAGCTATCCAATCCTTAAAAAATAAATGCCAAATGACTTCTTTGATATAAGGGGAGTAACTAAGGACAGAGTAGGGACGAAGAGCAGGAGAAGAAGATTAACATTAAATAGGGATGAGAGGGGGGAGGGAAAGGGAGAGAGAAGGGAATCTGCAGGGAAAGGGAAGGTGATCCTCAGGGTTTTATAAAATTACATACAAGAGGAAGTAAGGGGTAAGGAAGAAGTACACAAGTGGAATAAATGTTTTACAGTAGAGGTGGTCGAGAGAGAAGAGGGGAGGGGAGGGGAGGGGTGGGGGGATAGTAGATGATAGGTTAGAGAGCAGAATTCTTCAGACACTAGAATGGCAATGTGTAAATCAATGGAAATGTAACTGATGTAACCGATGTGATTCAGCAATCTGTATACGGGGTAATAATGGAAGTTCATAACCATTCTGAATCAAATTGTGAAACATGATATATTAAGAAAGAATGTAATGTTTTGAAAGACCAACAATAAAAAAAATAAAAAAATAAAAAATAAGCCTCAGTGGCAGAGCATCAGGTTAATATTTTCAGTTTAATTTATACTTAACTGAACTTTAGTTGTTCATGGTAGATGAGTGGTATTATTTTAAAGGGCATCACTTTTATACCAGTTCAAATAGAGCAACTTTCTAAAAATAATATGTTAAATCTGTAGTACACTATATTTTCCACTTTATACAAATTTATAGTTGTTGAAATCAAATTGATTCCTGTCCCTGGGACCAATTTGTTTCAAATTAATCTGCTTCAGAGTTCTAGAAATTGGGGAATCAACTGAAAGAACTATTTGTTTCAGAGTTCGGGAGCTGACCACCTGGGAGGATAAGGAGGTGTTCAGTGGTGGAAATGTGGTAAGCGACACTCCTGAGTGAGGGAGCAAAAAGTCCAGAGGGGAATAAGCAGGGTCTGTGGGAATCTGGCATGTCCAGGGCAGAAAGGTATATGATGGGTGGGAAGGGAGATGGAGCTGGAAAGAGAAGCAGGATCACATCACATACAGGGGAGATCCCACAGGACCTGATGATGCCCAAAAAACACTTGTTGAAGAAACAAAACAGAGATGGTAGGAGCCAAAGGAGGAGGTTTGGACCACATGGTTCTTCTAAGCCATTTTGTTCCCTGACAACTAGGTAAGACACTTCTCGAGGGTAGGGATGTCCAATGCACACTGTCCTCCCTGCTTCACTTCCCACTGGAAAATGGCTCCCTAACAACTGAAAACACAAGTAGAAGCTTCTGAGGGTGTAAGAACCCTTTCCTGAGAGCTGCCTGTGAGTTCACCACACAAAGTTGGGAACAGACAATTCTATGGTGGACCAGTCGTTCATGGAAAACAACATGCTCATGAGATGTCATAAGATGGAGTCCCTTATTCCATCAACTGCCAACTACTCTACAAGCACCAGCCCAAGAATTCCAGATGCTCAGAACCCGGTGATCTCATCTTTAGAGAACAATGGGACTGGGGCCTTCTAGGGACTCCCATTGGTGGGGAGAGTAGTGAGTCAGTTCACTCTTTGCAGACCTATAGGTCTGGTAACCAGAGTGAACCTTATGGATTCGCAAAAGGAGGACCTGGGCCTCCCTGGCCGTAAGTACACCCAGTCCTTTTGAGTGTGAGCGACAAACTTTCAGGGAAGACCCTTTGCATGGATGGGGTGGTGGCTGCCTGAATGGAGTGCTATTTAGTTAAGAGACAGACTTCTCTATGAAACTAAGAACTCCTCGGAGGCAGAGACCATGTTCTGCCCAAGAAGAAAAGATACCATTGAGGTCCTTGCCCTTAGTGAGGCTTCTTGGTCTGAATGACTGCATGGGTCCCAGACTGGGGGCCAAAAGGCCTGACTTGAGTCTGGCCAGTTCTGGCCCCTCTACACCTAGTGTTCCTTATATGTAAAAGGCTAATGGGGTCGCTTACATGCCTTTCAAATATACTTTGACTGAATCAGGAAATTATTAGGCATGTCTTTGAGAAGGGTGGGAGGAAATGAGAGAATGAATGAGCCAAATCCAGGAGAGGAATTAGAAACAGTTCAGGTCTTAAGCTAGAGCTGTCAGTCAGCTTGCCTCTTTTCTTTTTTTGTTTTTTTTCTTTTTTCTTTCTTTTTTTTTTTTTTTACTGCCTCAGCGTGGGTCCCATGGTACTTCGGATTGTTGGGGCTCTGCACCGTGATAACTAGTGGCTGCATCCTCTTACTCCACTGGAGGATGAACCTGAGGAGGAGACAGCGTGCACAGCAGTGGGTGGAGGTGATGAAAGCTGCCACCTTTAGTTATAGCCCACTGCTGTACTGGGTCAACAAACGACGCAGATATGGCATGACTGCTGCCATCAGAATAGACCCTCCCCGGGCTGTTGACAATACTGACATTCAACTCCAAATTCCGGATCTTCCTTCAGAGCCCCACCCCCGGGAAGACAGGCGTCATGCCTTAAGAGGCAGAAGCCCCAAGGAGGAAGCCTCTGTTCCCCTTCAGCCTGCTCTGGTGGTCCCACAGCAGCCCTCTCCTAAGGAGATGCCAGAGTGCCAGACCCCATCGCCATGCAGAAGCCCCAAGGAGGAAGCCCCTGTTACCCTCCAACCTGCTCTGGTGGTCCCACAGCAGCCCTCACCTAAGGGGATGACAGAGCACCAGACCCCATCATCCTTTCTGATTGTCTTTCCAGAGATCCCCTCTGCCCCTCCCCTCCACACCCTGAACTTTCCTCCCATGCTGTCCCACTCTGCCTCCTACCCCTTTCTCACGGCTCCTAAAAGGAAGGTTCACTTCTAGTCCCTTCCCACACTGGCCAGAGGGGTGAACTGACCAATGTGTAGACTTTTACTTCAGTGTCGAAGCCTCCTGTCACTGAACGTGAGAGATTCAGGGGCCAGGTATTATAAAAAGGAGTCAAAAGTCAAGACTGTGTTCCTGATACACAGGTCATAACCCATATAGATGTTACACAGTAAAGTTTTCTGAAAAGTCAGAGTCATTTGTGTCTCATTTGACAGTAGGAAAGCAATGTCCTTCCCCAGTGTGATGGTGGCACAAGTCTCACCAATACAGTGAGAACTGGAGGCTGGCTCTGAAGAGACACACTGAGCCAATACTTGTGGATGAGCTCAATTCCCTCCATCAAGTATTCAATGTGTTCAAGACCCTGGGCTAGGTCCCCAAAGGCACTGCTCTTCTGCAGGATGGGAAGTAAAATTGCCACAAGAGTAACAATTGCCAATGGCACACAGCTACAGCAGTCCACAGTGGCTATGCCACTGGCCAAGCAAGTCATCATGAGGTCAGTGAACCTCACCACACTATGTGCTGACTGGGTGATGTCTATGATGTATGGACTCTTAGCTGGTTGTTTCTCTACATTATTTCTAACAGAACAACACTGCAAAATGGTTATTATGATTTTTCTTTTTCTGATGAGGAGACAGGTTCCAAGGGAATATGCCATTTCTTTTTGTTGTTATTTTTGCTGATCCACTTCTCCCATGTACGTCTGCCTGGCATTACAATTCCTGGTCTTTCCACCCCATGATATCCCTTCCCTAATCATGTCTTCTTAAAACATCCTTGGTGAAAGAATGCTTCACTGTGTATGGAGTGTCATCAGCTTGGTGTACAGATTTGCTTACTGAAAGGGCTGGTGGTAACCACCTAATATCATATGGAGTAACACATCCAAAGCACTATCTTAAGATATCCACAGCTGCACAAAAGTTGAGTCCCCTGTCATTCTTCTACATGGGAATATAAATAATTTTTCTACTTTCTGAATAAGGTCCAAAAAGGAGACACAAAGATAATTATCAGATATTTGGCCCCAGTTTAGAGATAAGAAAGCCTGAAAGCCTGATTCTGTCACACAAATTTTTCCCATTTACTTTGAAAATGAGCAAAACCACTTACCATATTTCATCTAAACTTTAAATGTACACGTCCCTGAGAGAAGTGTCTGTTTTTGCCTATTTTGTGGTGTGTGGTGTGTGTTTGTGATTCTCAGAAGTTAGTAAACATGTAGCCAATTTTTTTCTTTTTTACCCCCTCTGTGTGGGCTGAAGGGCTTAGATCCAGCAACTGCAAAGAAAGCCTGATTTCTATCCACATGACCTCTAGCAATATATTTTAAGCAATTTTTATTTTTTAAAGTTAAGTGGAACGATTTCTTCCTTGTATAAACATGATCTTATATTGTATCTCAAAATACAAAACAGGACAACGCAGATCTCTGGAAGAACAAGGGCAGAAGTTCACTTCTCTATCACCTTGCCCCCTGGTCACCTTGCCCCCTTCAACTCTGCAGAGACCTAAAGCCCCTGACATATAGTCTTCACTGCTTCACACCCAAGACTCTAATTCTGAAGGTAGATTCTAGGACATTAATTTGTGCCAATGATCAGTTAGCCCCTGCTTTCAAAGGAGGACAGAAGCCATAAACATAAATCAAAGAAGATTTGCTTTCTCTTAAAAATCAAGGGAGTGGGGGGAGGCTTTGTAACACACAGTGACAAAAAAAAACAAAATGATTTATTCAGATAAATTGAAATGGCTGTCACTGATATGAAATGAAGCTCAAACTGAGTTTTTAAAAAAAATTGGAATTCACCCTGTAAAATGAACCAAAATGGCTTATGTGTGACAAAAATAGCTGCACTAGAACAAAAGTAGATTTGCATTATTTCATATAAGAATACAAGTTAGGTTAGGTTCATGTAACAAAAAATACATGTTCTGTAAAATCTCAGAATACCCAAATGTGTTCTGGTTTGGATATGATAGAAACAAAATCTAGTTGGTGATGGTAAGCAAGCCAATGAGATGCACAGCAAACAAAAAGCTGTCAATAAAAACTACTTGACAGGACACTGATCCCATGGGAGTCAAAATTCTCCACTGTGACCAGCAGCACTAGCACAGGGGGGTGGAGGGGTTATGTGCAGCAATGCAAAGAAAGGAAACTGCTATAGAATGCAAAACAGCCAGCAGCAGAGGAAGGGTGTCCACTCCTCAGCTTTGTTGCCACAGACCCACTCCTGGGTGCCAGGTACATTGCAGCATCGTGAAGTCAGGCACTTTATTCCTATGGGAATTCTACAGGACCTGGTACCTCTCTGAATAATGAAGAGGCTCTTTAAGTAAACATTATAATTCCAGATTATATATATATATATTATCTGGAATTATAATGTTTACTTAATATATATATATATAATCAGAAAGAAATGCTTTGGGAAACTAAAGAAAGAAGATGTAGGAGCTGCCACACAGAAGAGCTAAAGGATTGCAAATGAAATCCAAACTAACATCACAACCTAATCTTTCTCAGAGAGCTGAGAATGTGGCAGTGGATGCTTGACTATAGCTCAACACAAGGACTAGGCTGGGTAAAATAAAACAATTGATTATTTATGGATTTTTAAATTGGAAACTTAAAATTGCCACTGTACTTACATAGTTGCTTTTCCCATAGTCATGACTCACTATTTCAACACAGCTCCTAGTATAAAGAAACATCCAGTCATTTAGTGACATCACTCTAAGTAAGGATGTAATTGTTGATCCTCTTAAACAATCTGCTAGTGGATCAGCCTCAAACTGAAAAAGAATCACAAGACATAAATTACTGCTTTTTCAACATCAACATTATCCAAGGGCATTTACATTGTATATTGGTGCTATTTTCTACTAAAATCTCATAATTCTAGTCTTAACAAGGAGTGGATTGGAACTTGGATTCTATCCTGGGTGATATGAAGTTTTCGTTGAGAGTCCATTAGACTGAGATGATTCCAGGGCTTCAGCTTCCTCCACAGGTACATGGAGAATTAATGTAAAAATGTTACACCAAAACTAGGAAACAGTTTAAGTTTTTAGTAAAATGAAACTAGGAAATTTACCAATTTACACAAACTGCTAACCAACATCTATGTAGGGTCTTTTGACTCTAGTCAAATAATTTTTTTTCTTTCTACTTCTACATCAGCCTATGGAAGCTCACTGCCCACACTGCTGCCATGAAACCCTGAACCTCTTCTGGTTCTCAGTGCTGCCTGATTCATTAATCCTTCTTTGCTCTGATACTGTTAAATCTTTAGTCTTTCCTTTTAACATAGGTTCCTCTGCATCATTTTGATTCTATGTATTTGATCCTTAGGGATACAATTGGGAGATCAGTCTTCCAACTGCCATGAGCAAATGTCTACAATGTTAGATAAAGAGATGACATAGCTCCCTATAGCAAAGTGCTCTTCATACATTCTGATTCAGTGTTTGCCTGTTGTCTCACAGAAAAAAAAAAAAACAGAGATACTGAAAAGAGCAACAGTCATAGCTATAAACATGACTGCATGGGTTCCTTTGTGCATTACTCTTTATTTGACCCCACAATGACATGAATATCTTCAAAATCCATCTTACTGATTTGTAATGTTGGAAGAGTCTTACTTCTTTCAAAGTTCCTCCTAAGAAAATCTAGGTCAAACCTAAAACATTAGTATTTTAAGTTCTCTTTGTGCATTCTGGGATCTGAAAATTAACATTCCTTTTGTGATCAATCCAAGGAAAATAATCAATGACAATTAGATATTTGCAAATCAGGACTACTTTCCTTGAATAAATTACTGCCTGTCCTCAGTGTTGAAATACTGAAATTCACTAGTGGATGTGTTTCTGTTCATGATGGCAGTAGCTAGCTGAGGAAGGATGCTCTGTGTTCCCTGCTGGGAGTTTACAGTATGTTACTGAGGAAGGATGTTCTCCCTCATTACAGGGATTTAAGCTAGCAGCTCAGCAAGAGCGTCTGGGAAGAATTACCTTTCCCTATCATTGTATAATATGCACCTAGTCCATAATAGGAAAAAAATCATGATCTTTATTGTTGAAATTTAAGAAATTGGAAAATATCATGACGTGAATGCCATTATCCAGCCTTCCCTCTGCAGAACACCTGCCCATCTGGAAACACCCATGAATCACTGACATAAGCCCCCTGAGATCAGCTTCCTAAGAGGTAGGGATTTGGATACAGAATCCCTCTTTCTTCTCACTGAACCACTTTTTAAATACAATCACTTTCTTTGCCTCAACTACTTAGTTGTCAGTTGACTGGTCAGTTGTGGGGCAAGCAGCTGGACCTTAACCCTGGTAACAATATAGAACTCTGAAATAATCTTGTCCCTGGATTCACATTTGTTCAGGCAAAAGCATCTCTCGTTCATTATTCCTGCATCTCCTAACATTACAGAATCAGAAAACCTGGAATTGCTCACGCTCCTCCCCAAAAGAAAACCATTTTCTCAGCCAGGTGCAGTGACACATGCCTGTAATCCCAGCAGCTAGAGAGGCTGAGGCAGGAGGATCCCATGTTCAAAGCAAGCCTCAGCAATGGCAAAGGGCTTAGCAACTCAGTGGTACTCTTGTCTCTAAGTAAAATCCAAAGTCGAGCTGGGAATGTGGCTCAGTGGTTGATTGCCCCAGATTTCAACCCTGGTACAAAAACAACAACAACAAAAAGTTCTAAACATTAGCCATGGGCATTTTTTAATAGAAGAATCTAAGATGCTAAGGGATATACACAGAGCTCAACCTCTGTGCACACACCAAGCAGGCACAAGCACAGTCAGAAAACTAGTACTTACTAGAGTCTTGACTTGACAAACTCCTTCAGTACTGTCATGCTTCTCATGGGACTGTCTCATATCTTTAGACAGGACCTCATCATTCTACACTCTTTACACATTGCATCTATTAGACCATTTTGTAAAAAGTTAAAAATATGGCTACACAAGCAAGAATAAATTTATATTAGAGAAAACTATGGTAGTGGGAGTGGTGGAGCCCCACCCAACCAACTTAGGTGTTACAATTCTGGGTCATAGACTTCTGCAAAAACACTATTTCCAAATCATGATTAAATAGTGACTTATACTTTTTGATATTAATATTCAGAGACTAAACTGGGAAGGGGCTCTATCACTGAGCTACATCCTTGCCCCTCCCCTTTTTTTAGGCAGGGCTTCACTAATGTGCCTGCACTGGCCTCAAATTCATCATCAAATTTGCCTTGGCCTGTGTAGCTGTGATTATAGATGCACACCATGACAACAGCTAAATCTAACTTTTAAAGACAGAGTTGTCTTCTACAGAGACGACATCAGTCACCATAACCTGTCAGGTATCACAGCTCAGCAAGATATACATGTGAACCAGGAATAAGCCTATGGCACTTTTTCCATCTGCCTTTGCTGACCAAGAGACCATCATTGTGGTTCCTGTTGGCATACATGGCCCACATGTTATACATCCCACAAAGAATTACACTAAAGTGACTATTCTCTTTTCTACCCTTGTATGCAGTGATGGCTGAGAGGCACTTAAGAGTATACAGGGCTCACTGACCTTGCTTTGACAATTCCTAAAGCACTCTGAAAACTTTTAAGAACACTTGCACTAATGGGGAAGGGCAAACCCTGACCCCTTTTTAAAATTTCAATTACAGATCTACACCCAACATTTCTTCTCGGTCTTTCCCCCTAAGCTCATAGTTCCTCTTTCCAGGAGGAAAAGACATTTTTTAAACAAGATGTCACAAACACCTTCCTACACTTATGCTGCAATTCTCCAATGGCAAACTGCCTTTCCTCCCAACAAAAAATAGTGATTCTGCTAGAGCGTTCCACATCACTCATCAACAAGGACCTTGCAAATGATAATCTGTCACAAGGATTCTGGCACCAGGTGTTTCTTAAGCACCTGGGAAGTTCAAGAGTCCTCACACCTCAAAGAAGACAACTTCAGATCTGGCATTTGTGATTATTCTTCTTAAGCTAGCCTCCTAGTTTCAATTCTTAAGATACTGATGCAGGTATACATGTCTTTTCCTTAAAGAGGTTTGTAATTATTTGCTGAGAGCCACAACCAAGTCAAGATGATGCCTTGCACTTTGCCAGAGGGAGTGGTTTGAGAAGTAATGCCAGCGAGCTATTAAGATGATGTTAATTGAGTTAAGCTGTGTATAATTATTAAGATGAAGTAATGCCAGCGAGCCGTTAAGATGATAGAGATTCCTTGTTGGCTAATTGCTGTACCTAGATGAAGTTAATTGAGTTAAGATGTGTATAATTGTTAAGATGATGAGGATTGCTGTAACTGGATGATGCTAAATTGAAACAGGCTGTGTATTCAGTTAGGTATAAATACCTCTGCCATCCTACAATAAAGCGACTCTCGCCGTATCAACCTTCACAAGTTTCTTGTCAACCCCTGGTTATTTTGCCCAGCCAGACTGCAACAATTATTTAGAAAAACCCCTGGGATTCACCTGTGTCCCTGTCCTAGAACTTTCTCATGGTATGGAGTTCACTGATTCTGCAGTTTGTAACTCCATCAGAGCCTTTCATATCTCCAGCCCATTCAAGCCAGCTTCTTCCAGGCTCCCCAATCCCAGAAGATGATGCCATCATCCACCCAAATCCTCTCCTTTTTCTGGCACCCAAAACATCCACACTATCAACAAGGCCTGCCCATTCCTCTCCAAGCCAGGACAACACCATTTACATGAGTACCTTTAACAACCACCTCATTGGGTACCTTACCTCCATTTTTATGTAGACACGGCCCACACTTTGTACATATTGATAAAATAGTATTTAAAAAGAGATCTCTTGAGCTGGGGATGTGACTCAGTGGTAGAGTGCTTGCTTAGCATGCTCAAGGACCCAGGTTCAATCCCAGGGCCACAATAAGATTAAGAAAAACAAAACAATAACACCTCTACCCCCCAAAAAAAACAGAATCACTTGATTAATCTACATAACACTACATGACCTTGGGAAAGTCCAATTTGTCCCACAGAACAAAGATCTACACAAGGGGCTCCCTACCTGACCCTCCAATAAGGGTGCAGCCCTTGCCTGCTCCTACATCCCTGCCCTGTATTCACCTTACTTCTCTAGAGAACACTTCAGTTGTTTGAGATAGGGTCACAACAGGCCCATCTTAAAAAGTGTGTCTTTGTGCCTCTGTCATCCCCTTCATTCTCCTCTCCCTGATTTGCATACAGCTCACTCCTGACATGTATATTTCAGCTTCTCACGAGTTTTCCATGACCACACAATCTAAAGGGCCATGAGAGAGTCCCCATAACATGAAATACTATCAGAATGGATCCATCTTATCTGCCTGCTGTGAGAACCCAAGTTCCACAATCAGGAGACTCAACTGTCCTAGCATGCACAGCCAAGATGCAACTGAGGCCCTAACTCCTTTTGGAGAAATTACAGAAGAACTGAAGGTGGCCCACATGCCAGGGTAACGTTGTCACTGGACCATTCCCTTAAATGCCCATTAGAGTGCAGTGTATTTCCAATGGCTCCACATGGCTATATTTTGGATTCTTATAAACGAATAGAACTCTTTTCCATATCATTCATCTGCAACTTATTTCTAGTTGCTCCAAGTGTCTGGCTCCAAGTGCTTGATCATTCTTTCATTTGTCAAAACTAGAAAGTCAACCATGTCAACTGGCGCATCATGGTTTACTGAGCTAGGTTTACTTATTTCTTTGTGCACACTCAAATTTGAGATTGGGGAACCCATGAATTGTAAGGCTTAGCACATAATTGGCATCACATCAAATGTAATTGATCATTTTTACTCTTTTTGCACCATATACTACAGAGCTAAGACTTCTAGACATGTACATTTTTCTATCTGAAGATTGACCATATTTTATTTTTATCCAATAGTACATGTACATGTTGAAAACTATTCTAGCCACTTCTAATGCTAACAGAGGGGCCCTGCTAGAACTGTCTAATGATGCCATATTGCCCCCTACACAGGCACTTGAACACATGGATAATGAATGAAGCTGTCCTAGTCCCCAAAGGAGACTATGTTAATACTGTATATCTATATTTATGCTTCCTAAATAAGACTTCAGAGAATTTGATTCTACTGAGGTTAAAAATTCTAATATTCAAATATATTTTATAAATAAAATTTCCTACCTGCTGATAGAGGCCCACAATTCTTTTTTGGCTGCCATCCGTTTTTTCAAATGTATCTCTGGGAGTCTGATCCCAATTGACACCATCCACTCTATAGGTTCTGTTCTTGTATCTGTGGTATAATCCCAACATAAGAGTATATTTTTGACTTAGCCATTGCATACAAAAGTATTCTTAATCCTCCAAGTAATTGGAGGATATATTAATACTCAATTTACATACTGTACAACTCACCCATTTAAGTGGATTAGCCAATGGCTTTCAGTGTATCTGCAGAGTTGTACAATCAACAATCTTAGTATAGTTCTACCTCCCCTGAAAGAGCATCAGAACCACAAGCAACCACTCATTTCTACCCCAGCCTCCTAACCCTAAGTCAGCTAGAAATCAACTTCCTACCTCCTAAGAGTTGCCTTCTCAAGTATCATGTGAATTGAATTACACATGTAATCTTTCCTGACTTTCACTTAGCTTTATGTTTTCAAGGTTAATTTGGGCTGGAGCAAGTGTTGGTAACTTATTTCTTTCTATTACCAAATAATGTCCTATTGTAACCAGAAGCAATTCCCCATGTGTATAATCCCAGAGACTAGAAAGACTGAGTTAGGAGGATGACAAGGTCCAGGCCATCCTGAGCAACTTAGCAAGACCCCGTCACAAAGAAAGAGGGGGTTGGGACTTTAGCTCAGTAGAGGAGCACTGCCTACCATGGGTGAGGCCCTGGGTTTTGTATCTAATATCAAAATCTTATATACATACAATGCATATGTATACACACAAATACATACATATTTTCTGTTGGATGGTTGTATCACATTTGTTTATCTGTATACCACTTGATGGACCTTAGGGTTATTTATACTTTTGGTAATTATGAAGAATGTTATGGACAATCTAGTACCAATTTTGGCAGACAAAACTTTTCATTACTTGGGGTGGGGCTGTGGCTCAATGGTAGACTGCTTGCATAGCATGCGTAAGGCTCTGTATTTGATTCTCAGCACATCACATGAATAAATAAAATAAAGGTCTCTCAAGTAATAAAAATATTTTTAAAACATTTTTAAAGTTTTCAGTTCTTTTAGATATATAACTAGGAGTGGAATTCTGGGTCATGTGGTGTGCTATCTCTGGTCTGACATTTCCTCAAATTATATTTTTCAAAGAAACTACATTATTTTACATTTCTACTGCAATGTAGGAAGGTGGGTTCTACATTTCCCAATTACTTACCAAGTTGTTAATATCTGGTTTTATTTTAGCTATCCTCATGGATGTGGAGTAGTACCTTATTTTGAGTCTCACTGGATGATAATGTTGAACATTTTTTTTATGTGCTCACTGGCCCAGAATATCTGCTTTAGAGGAAGGTCTCTAGAGAAAGGTCTACTCAGATGATGTGTCCTTTATTTAAACATTGGCTATCTTTGTGTTGGGTTCTGTTCTTTATTTATTCTGAATACATTTTCTTTTAAGACATGTTACTTGCACATATTTTGTCCTTGTCTGTCAGTTATCTTTCCGAATTTTTGACAAGATACTTTGAACAAAAGTTGTTAACTTGAAGTTCAATCTACTTCATATTGTCCTTTATCACTGTGCTCTTGCTGTCCTATCCGAGAAGAGTTTGCCTAATAAAGTCAAAATTTACTCCTATACATTTAAAGAAAATCCCCCTTTAGCTCTTATGTACATATAGGTCTATTTTGAGTTAGTTCTGGAATTAAATTTGGGTTAAACTCTGTGCACTGTGTCAGGAGTCAGGTGGATATCCAGTCACCCCAGCATATAACTGACAAGACTTTTCCCCCTTGTTTAATTATCTTGACATTCCTGTCAAACTAATAACTACAAAGACGAGGGCCAACATCTGGACTAAGCTCTTTTACACTGGCCCGCAGGTCAATCTTCGTGCCAGTATCACCCTGTCTCAACTATTGTCACTTTTTAACAAATTCACAGTTGGGAAAAGTGAGTTCTCCAACTTTGTTCTTTGAAGATTGCTTTGGTAAAGTAATTGGTTATTCAAATCCACTGTCTTATCAAGTTAATACTTCTTGTGTAAGAGAAAAATTAAGATAAAATATTCCAATAAAAAGTAGCCAATGCATTATACTTAAGTGCTGATTTTTAAAATAGCCAAAAAATAAAGAGAGAAAAGAAATGCAGAAAAAACATGCTGCTCTGGGCAAACAGACCCAATGAATGGGCATCAGGGACTGAGGGACAGTAGAGCCTAGAGACCCTCTACCAGCTGTGTAACCAGATGAGCAGCAAATAGTTCTTATGAGGTAGAGTTCATACTATTTCTAGTTCTAAACTTCAACCTTCAGTGATTCAACAAATATAGGAACATCTTTTGTATGGGCAGAAGCAGTAATCAAATTGATGATTGTGTAATATTTTTTAAAAACTTAGACTTACTTTGTAAAAACAATTAACCCAATGAATTCTTTGACTACCTTCTCTTTGGTATTTCTTGCAGTTTTTTTTCAAATATCTTCATTACAAAATCATAAGTAGTTTCCATTCAGAGTACTTCATGGCTCAGGTTGGAACAGAGAGTAAGGCTGTTTTCATATGGAAGAATGCAAGGAATATAACCAGACAAGATTTCCAACCAGCAAGCAGAAAAAAACTGCAGGACAGGATGAAGGTCAAGCTCTGCACATTAAGCAAAGTGTTTCAAGGACTGAGCTCTGGGTCTAAAATAGATACAAGTCAACTGGTTTTGATTTCTTAATTTTAGCAATAATTTCACATATATATGTAGATATATATATATATACATATGTGCACATATATAGATACATATATACATATAAATATATGTAGACATATATATGTATTATATATTATACATATATTATACACAAACATATATATGCACATTTCAACAAATCATATAGATGTAGAAAATAAGTAAAATTGCTATTAAAAGTTTTTTCAGAGAGAAAATAATTTTCAAATTTTAGTTGATTTAGGCTTCGTACATTGTTTATTCAATAACTGAATACTGGGGTCCATCCCTAATATCAAAATCTTATATAAATATAATGTCTTTATATACACACAAATCCACACATATTTTCTGTTGAATGGATATACCCATTTGTTTATTTATATATAAGTTGATGGACAGAAGTTTAATTACTTTGCAAGCAAAGGAAAAATGCAAGGGACTCTTGTCCCAGAGGCTGTGATTCTGCACAACAGGGGGAACAAAGTGTTTTGAAAGATGGGATTTCAGGTGTGCCCTGTCCTATTTCACTTCTTAATCTGGGATATAATTATGTTTTAACTCTTCTGCTGCCATCTCCAACTCTGAATTTCTTTATCCTGTGGTGGGTGTGTGCTCAAGGACAGATAATAACTGAATGGGGTCAAAAAGTAACCCTGTTCCAGGTTAGGGATGGGGAGAAGGGGATGGAAAATATGTTGATTTTAAAATAAGCCTCAGTGAGGACATACAATCAATCAACAAGTACTTGAAAAAATGCTCACCATCGCTAGCGGTCAGAGAAATGCAAATCAAAACTACCCTAAGATATCATCTCACTCCAGTAAGATTGGCAGCCAGCATGAAGTCCAACAACAACAAGTGCTGGAGAGGATGCGAGGAAAAGGGTACACTTGTTCATTGTTGGTGGGACTGCAAAATGGTGCAGCCAATTTGGAAAGCAGTATGGAGATTTCTTGGAAAGTTGGGAATGGAACCACCATTTGACCCAGCTATTCCCCTTCTCGGTCTATTCCCTAAACACTTAAAAAGAGCATGCTACAGGGACACTGCTGCATCGATGTTCATAGCAGCACAATTCACGATAGCAAGATTGTGGAACCAACCTAGATGCCCTTCAATAGATGAATGGATAAAAAAAATGTGGCATTTATACACAATGGAGTATTACTCTGCATTCAGAAACGACAACATCATAGAATTTGGAGGGAAATGGATGGCATTAGAGCAGATTATGCTAAGGGAAGCTATCCAATCCTTAAAAAATAAATGCCAAATGACTTCTTTGATATAAGGGGAGTAACTAAGGACAGAGTAGGGACGAAGAGCAGGAGAAGAAGATTAACATTAAATAGGGATGAGAGGGGGGAGGGAAAGGGAGAGAGAAGGGAATCTGCAGGGAAAGGGAAGGTGATCCTCAGGGTTTTATAAAATTACATACAAGAGGAAGTAAGGGGTAAGGAAGAAGTACACAAGTGGAATAAATGTTTTACAGTAGAGGTGGTCGAGAGAGAAGAGGGGAGGGGAGGGGAGGGGTGGGGGGATAGTAGATGATAGGTTAGAGAGCAGAATTCATCAGACACTAGAATGGCAATGTGTAAATCAATGGAAATGTAACTGATGTAACCGATGTGATTCAGCAATCTGTATACGGGGTAATAATGGAAGTTCATAACCATTCTGAATCAAATTGTGAAACATGATATATTAAGAAAGATGTAATGTTTTGAAAGACCAACAATAAAAAAAAATAAAAAAATAAAAAATAAGCCTCAGTGGCAGAGCATCAGGTTAATATTTTCAGTTTAATTTATACTTAACTGAACTTTAGTTGTTCATGGTAGATGAGTGGTATTATTTTAAAGGGCATCACTTTTATACCAGTTCAAATAGAGCAACTTTCTAAAAATAATATGTTAAATCTGTAGTACACTATATTTTCCACTTTATACAAATTTATAGTTGTTGAAATCAAATTGATTCCTGTCCCTGGGACCAATTTGTTTCAAATTAATCTGCTTCAGAGTTCTAGAAATTGGGGTATCAACTGAAAGAACTATTTGTTTCAGAGTTCGGGAGCTGACCACCTGGGAGGATAAGGAGGTGTTCAGTGGTGGAAATGTGGTAAGCGACACTCCTGAGTGAGGGAGCAAAAAGTCCAGAGGGGAATAAGCAGGGTCTGTGGGAATCTGGCATGTCCAGGGCAGAAAGGTATATGATGGGTGGGAAGGGAGATGGAGCTGGAAAGAGAAGCAGGATCACATCACATACAGGGGAGATCCCACAGGACCTGATGATGCCCAAAAAACACTTGTTGAAGAAACAAAACAGAGATGGTAGGAGCCAAAGGAGGAGGTTTGGACCACATGGTTCTTCTAAGCCATTTTGTTCCCTGACAACTAGGTAAGACACTTCTCAAGGGTAGGGATGTCCAAAGCACACTGTCCTCCCTGCTTCACTTCCCACTGGAAAATGGCTCCCTAACAACTGAAAACACAAGTAGAAGCTTCTGAGGGTGTAAGAACCCTTTCCTGAGAGCTGCCTGTGAGTTCACCACACAAAGTTGGGAACAGACAATTCTATGGTGGACCAGTCGTTCATGGAAAACAACATGCTCATGAGATGTCATAAGATGGAGTCCCTTATTCCATCAACTGCCAACTACTCTACAAGCACCAGCCCAAGAATTCCAGATGCTCAGAACCCGGTGATCTCATCTTTAGAGAACAATGGGACTGGGGCCTTCTAGGGACTCCCATTGGTGGGGAGAGTAGTGAGTCAGTTCACTCTTTGCAGACCTATAGGCCTGGTAACCAGAGTGAACCTTATGGATTCGCAAAAGGAGGACCTGGGCCTCCCTGGCCGTAAGTACACCCAGTCCTTTTGAGTGTGAGCGACAAACTTTCAGGGAAGACCCTTTGCATGGATGGGGTGGTGGCTGCCTGAATGGAGTGCTATTTAGTTAAGAGACAGACTTCTCTATGAAACTAAGAACTCCTCGGAGGCAGAGACCATGTTCTGCCCAAGAAGAAAAGATACCATTGAGGTCCTTGCCCTTAGTGAGGCTTCTTGGTCTGAATGACTGCATGGGTCCCAGACTGGGGGCCAAAAGGCCTGACTTGAGTCTGGCCAGTTCTGGCCCCTCTACACCTAGTGTTCCTTATATGTAAAAGGCTAATGGGGTCGCTTACATGCCTTTCAAATATACTTTGACTGAATCAGGAAATTATTAGGCATGTCTTTGAGAAGGGTGGGAGGAAATGAGAGAATGAATGAGCCAAATCCAGGAGAGGAATTAGAAACAGTTCAGGTCTTAAGCTAGAGCTGTCAGTCAGCTTGCCTCTTGTCTTTTTTTGTTTTTTTTCTTTTTTCTTTCTTTTTTTTTTTTTTTTACTGCCTCAGCGTGGGTCCCATGGTACTTCGGATTGTTGGGGCTCTGCACCGTGATAACTAGTGGCTGCATCCTCTTACTCCACTGGAGGAAGAACCTGAGGAGGAGACAGCGTGCACAGCAGTGGGTGGAGGTGATGAAAGCTGCCACCTTTAGTTATAGCCCACTGCTGTACTGGGTCAACAAACGACGCAGATATGGCATGACTGCTGCCATCAGAATAGACCCTCCCCGGGCTGTTGACAATACTGACATTCAACTCCAAATTCCGGATCTTCCTTCAGAGCCCCACCCCCGGGAAGACAGGCGTCATGCCTTAAGAGGCAGAAGCCCCAAGGAGGAAGCCTCTGTTCCCCTTCAGCCTGCTCTGGTGGTCCCACAGCAGCCCTCTCCTAAGGAGATGCCAGAGTGCCAGACCCCATCGCCATGCAGAAGCCCCAAGGAGGAAGCCCCTGTTACCCTCCAACCTGCTCTGGTGGTCCCACAGCAGCCCTCACCTAAGGGGATGACAGAGCACCAGACCCCATCATCCTTTCTGATTGTCTTTCCAGAGATCCCCTCTGCCCCTCCCCTCCACACCCTGAACTTTCCTCCCATGCTGTCCCACTCTGCCTCCTACCCCTTTCTCACGGCTCCTAAAAGGAAGGTTCACTTCTAGTCCCTTCCCACACTGGCCAGAGGGGTGAACTGACCAATGTGTAGACTTTTACTTCAGTGTCGAAGCCTCCTGTCACTGAACGTGAGAGATTCAGGGGCCAGGTATTATAAAAAGGAGTCAAAAGTCAAGACTGTGTTCCTGATACACAGGTCATAACCCATATAGATGTTACACAGTAAAGTTTTCTGAAAAGTCAGAGTCATTTGTGTCTCATTTGACAGTAGGAAAGCAATGTCCTTCCCCAGTGTGATGGTGGCACAAGTCTCACCAATACAGTGAGAACTGGAGGCTGGCTCTGAAGAGACACACTGAGCCAATACTTGTGGATGAGCTCAATTCCCTCCATCAAGTATTCAATGTGTTCAAGACCCTGGGCTAGGTCCCCAAAGGCACTGCTCTTCTGCAGGATGGGAAGTAAAATTGCCACAAGAGTAACAATTGCCAATGGCACACAGCTACAGCAGTCCACAGTGGCTATGCCACTGGCCAAGCAAGTCATCATGAGGTCAGTGAACCTCACCACACTATGTGCTGACTGGGTGATGTCTATGATGTATGGACTCTTAGCTGGTTGTTTCTCTACATTATTTCTAACAGAACAACACTGCAAAATGGTTATTATGATTTTTCTTTTTCTGATGAGGAGACAGGTTCCAAGGGAATATGCCATTTCTTTTTGTTGTTATTTTTGCTGATCCACTTCTCCCATGTACGTCTGCCTGGCATTACAATTCCTGGTCTTTCCACCCCATGATATCCCTTCCCTAATCATGTCTTCTTAAAACATCCTTGGTGAAAGAATGCTTCACTGTGTATGGAGTGTCATCAGCTTGGTCTACAGATTTGCTTACTGAAAGGGCTGGTGGTAACCACCTAATATCATATGGAGTAACACATCCAAAGCACTATCTTAAGATATCCACAGCTGCACAAAAGTTGAGTCCCCTGTCATTCTTCTACATGGGAATATAAATAATTTTTATACTTTCTGAATAAGGTCCAAAAAGGAGACACAAAGATAATTATCAGATATTTGGCCCCAGTTTAGAGATAAGAAAGCCTGAAAGCCTGATTCTGTCACACAAATTTTTCCCATTTACTTTGAAAATGAGCAAAACCACTTACCATATTTCATCTAAACTTTAAATGTACACGTCCCTGAGAGAAGTGTCTGTTTTTGCCTATTTTGTGGTGTGTGGTGTGTGTTTGTGATTCTCAGAAGTTAGTAAACATGTAGCCAATTTTTTTCTTTTTTACCCCCTCTGTGTGGGCTGAAGGGCTTAGATCCAGCAACTGCAAAGAAAGCCTGATTTCTATCCACATGACCTCTAGCAATATATTTTAAGCAATTTTTATTTTTTAAAGTTAAGTGGAACCATTTCTTCCTTGTATAAACATGATCTTATATTGTATCTCAAAATACAAAACAGGACAACGCAGATCTCTGGAAGAACAAGGGCAGAAGTTCACTTCTCTATCACCTTGCCCCCTGGTCACCTTGCCCCCTTCAACTCTGCAGAGACCTAAAGCCCCTGACATATAGTCTTCACTGCTTCACACCCAAGACTCTAATTCTGAAGGTAGATTCTAGGACATTAATTTGTGCCAATGATCAGTTAGCCCCTGCTTTCAAAGGAGGACAGAAGCCATAAACATAAATCAAAGAAGATTTGCTTTCTCTTAAAAATCAAGGGAGTGGGGGGAGGCTTTGTAACACACAGTGACAAAAAAAAACAAAATGATTTATTCAGATAAATTGAAATGGCTGTCACTGATATGAAATGAAGCTCAAACTGAGTTTTTAAAAAAAATTGGAATTCACCCTGTAAAATGAACCAAAATGGCTTATGTGTGACAAAAATAGCTGCACTAGAACAAAAGTAGATTTGCATTATTTCATATAAGAATACAAGTTAGGTTAGGTTCATGTAACAAAAAATACATGTTCTGTAAAATCTCAGAATACCCAAATGTGTTCTGGTTTGGATATGATAGAAACAAAATCTAGTTGGTGATGGTAAGCAAGCCAATGAGATGCACAGCAAACAAAAAGCTGTCAATAAAAACTACTTGACAGGACACTGATCCCATGGGAGTCAAAATTCTCCACTGTGACCAGCAGCACTAGCAGAGGGGGGTGGAGGGGTTATGTGCAGCAATGCAAAGAAAGGAAACTGCTATAGAATGCAAAACAGCCAGCAGCAGAGGAAGGGTGTCCACTCCTCAGCTTTGTTGCCACAGACCCACTCCTGGGTGCCAGGTACATTGCAGCATCATGAAGTCAGGCACTTTATTCCTATGGGAATTCTACAGGACCTGGTACCTCTCTGAATAATGAAGAGGCTCTTTAAGTAAACATTATAATTCCAGATTATATATATATATTATCTGGAATTATAATGTTTACTTAATATATATATATAATCAGAAAGAAATGCTTTGGGAAACTAAAGAAAGAAGATGTAGGAGCTGCCACACAGAAGAGCTAAAGGATTGCAAATGAAATCCAAACTAACATCACAACCTAATCTTTCTCAGAGAGCTGAGAATGTGGCAGTGGATGCTTGACTATAGCTCAACACAAGGACTAGGCTGGGTAAAATAAAACAATTGATTATTTATGGATTTTTAAATTGGAAACTTAAAATTGCCACTGTACTTACATAGTTGCTTTTCCCATAGTCATGACTCACTATTTCAACACAGCTCCTAGTATAAAGAAACATCCAGTCATTTAGTGACATCACTCTAAGTAAGGATGTAATTGTTGATCCTCTTAAACAATCTGCTAGTGGATCAGCCTCAAACTGAAAAAGAATCACAAGACATAAATTACTGCTTTTTCAACATCAACATTATCCAAGGGCATTTACATTGTATATTGGTGCTATTTTCTACTGAAATCTCATAATTCTAGTCTTCACAAGGAGTGGATTGGAACTTGGATTCTATCCTGGGTGATATGAAGTTTTCGTTGAGAGTCCATTAGACTGAGATGATTCCAGGGCTTCAGCTTCCTCCACAGGTACATGGAGAATTAATGTAAAAATGTTACACCAAAACTAGGAAACAGTTTAAGTTTTTAGTAAAATGAAACTAGGAAATTTACCAATTTACACAAACTGCTAACCAACATCTATGTAGGGTCTTTTGACTCTAGTCAAATATTTTTTTTTCATTCTACTTCTACATCAGCCTATGGAAGCTCACTGCCCACACTGCTGCCATGAAACCCTGAACCTCTTCTGGTTCTCAGTGCTGCCTGATTCATTAATCCTTCTTTGCTCTGATACTGTTAAATCTTTAGTCTTTCCTTTTAACATAGGTTCCTCTGCATCATTTTGATTCTATGTATTTGATCCTTAGGAATACAATTGGGAGATCAGTCTTCCAACTGCCATGAGCAAATGTCTACAATGTTAGATAAAGAGATGACATAGCTCCCTATAGCAAAGTGCTCTTCATACATTCTGATTCAGTGTTTGCCTGTTGTCTCACAGAAAAAAAAAAAAAAAACAGAGATACTGAAAAGAGCAACAGTCATAGCTATAAACATGACTGCATGGGTTCCTTTGTGCATTACTCTTTATTTGACCCCACAATGACATGAATATCTTCAAAATCCATCTTACTGATTTGTAATGTTGGAAGAGTCTTACTTCTTTCAAAGTTCCTCCTAAGAAAATCTAGGTCAAACCTAAAACATTAGTATTTTAAGTTCTCTTTGTGCATTCTGGGATCTGAAAATTAACATTCCTTTTGTGATCAATCCAAGGAAAATAATCAATGACAATTAGATATTTGCAAATCAGGACTACTTTCCTTGAATAAATTACTGCCTGTCCTCAGTGTTGAAATACTGAAATTCACTAGTGGATGTGTTTCTGTTCATGATGGCAGTAGCTAGCTGAGGAAGGATGCTCTGTGTTCCCTGCTGGGAGTTTACAGTATGTTACTGAGGAAGGATGTTCTCCCTCATTACAGGGATTTAAGCTAGCAGCTCAGCAAGAGCGTCTGGGAAGAATTACCTTTCCCTATCATTGTATAATATGCACCTAGTCCATAATAGGAAAAAAATCATGATCTTTATTGTTGAAATTAAGAAATTGGAAAATATCATGACGTGAATGCCATTATCCAGCCTTCCCTCTGCAGAACACCTGCCCATCTGGAAACACCCATGAATCACTGACATAAGCCCCCTGAGATCAGCTTCCTAAGAGGTAGGGATTTGGATACAGAATCCCTCTTTCTTCTCACTGAACCACTTTTTAAATACAATCACTTTCTTTGCCTCAACTACTTAGTTGTCAGTTGACTGGTCAGTTGTGGGGCAAGCAGCTGGACCTTAACCCTGGTAACAATATAGAACTCTGAAATAATCTTGTCCCTGGATTCACATTTGTTCAGGCAAAAGCATCTCTCGTTCATTATTCCTGCATCTCCTAACATTACAGAATCAGAAAACCTGGAATTGCTCACGCTCCTCCCCAAAAGAAAACCATTTTCTCAGCCAGGTGCAGTGACACATGCCTGTAATCCCAGCAGCTAGAGAGGCTGAGGCAGGAGGATCCCATGTTCAAAGCAAGCCTCAGCAATGGCAAAGGGCTTAGCAACTCAGTGGTACTCTTGTCTCTAAGTAAAATCCAAAGTCGAGCTGGGAATGTGGCTCAGTGGTTGATTGCCCCAGATTTCAACCCTGGTACAAAAACAACAACAACAAAAAGTTCTAAACATTAGCCATGGGCATTTTTTAATAGAAGAATCTAAGATGCTAAGGGATATACACAGAGCTCAACCTCTGTGCACACACCAAGCAGGCACAAGCACAGTCAGAAAACTAGTACTTACTAGAGTCTTGACTTGACAAACTCCTTCAGTACTGTCATGCTTCTCATGGGACTGTCTCATATCTTTAGACAGGACCTCATCATTCTACACTCTTTACACATTGCATCTATTAGACCATTTTGTAAAAAGTTAAAAATATGGCTACACAAGCAAGAATAAATTTATATTAGAGAAAACTATGGTAGTGGGAGTGGTGGAGCCCCACCCAACCAACTTAGGTGTTACAATTCTGGGTCATAGACTTCTGCAAAAACACTATTTCCAAATCATGATTAAATAGTGACTTATACTTTTTGATATTAATATTCAGAGACTAAACTGGGAAGGGGCTCTATCACTGAGCTACATCCTTGCCCCTCCCCTTTTTTTAGGCAGGGCTTCACTAATGTGCCTGCACTGGCCTCAAATTCATCATCAAATTTGCCTTGGCCTGTGTAGCTGTGATTATAGATGCACACCATGACAACAGCTAAATCTAACTTTTAAAGACAGAGTTGTCTTCTACAGAGACGACATCAGTCACCATAACCTGTCAGGTATCACAGCTCAGCAAGATATACATGTGAACCAGGAATAAGCCTATGGCACTTTTTCCATCTGCCTTTGCTGACCAAGAGACCATCATTGTGGTTCCTGTTGGCATACATGGCCCACATGTTATACATCCCACAAAGAATTACACTAAAGTGACTATTCTCTTTTCTACCCTTGTATGCAGTGATGGCTGAGAGGCACTTAAGAGTATACAGGGCTCACTGACCTTGCTTTGACAATTCCTAAAGCACTCTGAAAACTTTTAAGAACACTTGCACTAATGGGGAAGGGCAAACCCTGACCCCTTTTTAAAATTTCAATTACAGATCTACACCCAACATTTCTTCTCGGTCTTTCCCCCTAAGCTCATAGTTCCTCTTTCCAGGAGGAAAAGACATTTTTTAAACAAGATGTCACAAACACCTTCCTACACTTATGCTGCAATTCTCCAATGGCAAACTGCCTTTCCTCCCAACAAAAAATAGTGATTCTGCTAGAGCGTTCCACATCACTCATCAACAAGGACCTTGCAAATGATAATCTGTCACAAGGATTCTGGCACCAGGTGTTTCTTAAGCACCTGGGAAGTTCAAGAGTCCTCACACCTCAAAGAAGACAACTTCAGATCTGGCATTTGTGATTATTCTTCTTAAGCTAGCCTCCTAGTTTCAATTCTTAAGATACTGATGCAGGTATACATGTCTTTTCCTTAAAGAGGTTTGTAATTATTTGCTGAGAGCCACAACCAAGTCAAGATGATGCCTTGCACTTTGCCAGAGGGAGTGGTTTGAGAAGTAATGCCAGCGAGCTATTAAGATGATGTTAATTGAGTTAAGCTGTGTATAATTATTAAGATGAAGTAATGCCAGCGAGCCGTTAAGATGATAGAGATTCCTTGTTGGCTAATTGCTGTACCTAGATGAAGTTAATTGAGTTAAGATGTGTATAATTGTTAAGATGATGAGGATTGCTGTAACTGGATGATGCTAAATTGAAACAGGCTGTGTATTCAGTTAGGTATAAATACCTCTGCCATCCTACAATAAAGCGACTCTCGCCGTATCAACCTTCACAAGTTTCTTGTCAACCCCTGGTTATTTTGCCCAGCCAGACTGCAACAATTATTTAGAAAAACCCCTGGGATTCACCTGTGTCCCTGTCCTAGAACTTTCTCATGGTATGGAGTTCACTGATTCTGCAGTTTGTAACTCCATCAGAGCCTTTCATATCTCCAGCCCATTCAAGCCAGCTTCTTCCAGGCTCCCCAATCCCAGAAGATGATGCCATCATCCACCCAAATCCTCTCCTTTTTCTGGCACCCAAAACATCCACACTATCAACAAGGCCTGCCCATTCCTCTCCAAGCCAGGACAACACCATTTACATGAGTACCTTTAACAACCACCTCATTGGGTACCTTACCTCCATTTTTATGTAGACACGGCCCACACTTTGTACATATTGATAAAATAGTATTGAAAAAGAGATCTCTTGAGCTGGGGATGTGACTCAGTGGTAGAGTGCTTGCTTAGCATGCTCAAGGACCCAGGTTCAATCCCAGGGCCACAATAAGATTAAGAAAAACAAAACAATAACACCTCTACCCCCCAAAAAAAACAGAATCACTTGATTAATCTACATAACACTACATGACCTTGGGAAAGTCCAATTTGTCCCACAGAACAAAGATCTACACAAGGGGCTCCCTACCTGACCCTCCAATAAGGGTGCAGCCCTTGCCTGCTCCTACATCCCTGCCCTGTATTCACCTTACTTCTCTAGAGAACACTTCAGTTGTTTGAGATAGGGTCACAACAGGCCCATCTTAAAAAGTGTGTCTTTGTGCCTCTGTCATCCCCTTCATTCTCCTCTCCCTGATTTGCATACAGCTCACTCCTGACATGTATATTTCAGCTTCTCACGAGTTTTCCATGACCACACAATCTAAAGGGCCATGAGAGAGTCCCCATAACATGAAATACTATCAGAATGGATCCATCTTATCTGCCTGCTGTGAGAACCCAAGTTCCACAATCAGGAGACTCAACTGTCCTAGCATGCACAGCCAAGATGCAACTGAGGCCCTAACTCCTTTTGGAGAAATTACAGAAGAACTGAAGGTGGCCCACATGCCAGGGTAACGTTGTCACTGGACCATTCCCTTAAATGCCCATTAGAGTGCAGTGTATTTCCAATGGCTCCACATGGCTATATTTTGGATTCTTATAAACGAATAGAACTCTTTTCCATATCATTCATCTGCAACTTATTTCTAGTTGCTCCAAGTGTCTGGCTCCAAGTGTTTGATCATTCTTTCATTTGTCAAAACTAGAAAGTCAACCATGTCAACTGGCGCATCATGGTTTACTGAGCTAAGTTTACTTATTTCTTTGTGCACACTCAAATTTGAGATTGGGGAACCCATGAATTGTAAGGCTTAGCACATAATTGGCATCACATCAAATGTAATTGATCATTTTTACTCTTTTTGCACCATATACTACAGAGCTAAGACTTCTAGACATGTACATTTTTCTATCTGAAGATTGACCATATTTTATTTTTATCCAATAGTACATGTACATGTTGAAAACTATTCTAGCCACTTCTAATGCTAACAGAGGGGCCCTGCTAGAACTGTCTAATGATGCCATATTGCCCCCTACACAGGCACTTGAACACATGGATAATGAATGAAGCTGTCCTAGTCCCCAAAGGAGACTATGTTAATACTGTATATCTATATTTATGCTTCCTAAATAAGACTTCAGAGAATTTGATTCTACTGAGGTTAAAAATTCTAATATTCAAATATATTTTATAAATAAAATTTCCTACCTGCTGATAGAGGCCCACAATTCTTTTTTGGCTGCCATCCGTTTTTTCAAATGTATCTCTGGGAGTCTGATCCCAATTGACACCATCCACTCTATAGGTTCTGTTCTTGTATCTGTGGTATAATCCCAACATAAGAGTATATTTTTGACTTAGCCATTGCATACAAAAGTATTCTTAATCCTCCAAGTAATTGGAGGATATATTAATACTCAATTTACATACTGTACAACTCACCCATTTAAGTGGATTAGCCAATGGCTTTCAGTGTATCTGCAGAGTTGTACAATCAACAATCTTAGTATAGTTCTACCTCCCCTGAAAGAGCATCAGAACCACAAGCAACCACTCATTTCTACCCCAGCCTCCTAACCCTAAGTCAGCTAGAAATCAACTTCCTACCTCCTAAGAGTTGCCTTCTCAAGTATCATGTGAATTGAATTACACATGTAATCTTTCCTGACTTTCACTTAGCTTTATGTTTTCAAGGTTAATTTGGGCTGGAGCAAGTGTTGGTAACTGATTTCTTTCTATTACCAAATAATGTCCTATTGTAACCAGAAGCAATTCCCCATGTGTATAATCCCAGAGACTAGAAAGACTGAGTTAGGAGGATGACAAGGTCCAGGCCATCCTGAGCAACTTAGCAAGACCCCGTCACAAAGAAAGAGGGGGTTGGGACTTTAGCTCAGTAGAGGAGCACTGCCTACCATGGGTGAGGCCCTGGGTTTTGTATCTAATATCAAAATCTTATATACATACAATGCATATGTATACACACAAATACATACATATTTTCTGTTGGATGGTTGTATCACATTTGTTTATCTGTATACCACTTGATGGACCTTAGGGTTATTTATACTTTTGGTAATTATGAAGAATGTTATGGACAATCTAGTACCAATTTTGGCAGACAAAACTTTTCATTACTTGGGGTGGGGCTGTGGCTCAATGGTAGACTGCTTGCATAGCATGCGTAAGGCTCTGTATTTGATTCTCAGCACATCACATGAATAAATAAAATAAAGGTCTCTCAAGTAATAAAAATATTTTTAAAACATTTTTAAAGTTTTCAGTTCTTTTAGATATATAACTAGGAGTGGAATTCTGGGTCATGTGGTGTGCTATCTCTGGTCTGACATTTCCTCAAATTATATTTTTCAAAGAAACTACATTATTTTACATTTCTACTGCAATGTAGGAAGGTGGGTTCTACATTTCCCAATTACTTACCAAGTTGTTAATATCTGGTTTTATTTTAGCTATCCTCATGGATGTGGAGTAGTACCTTATTTTGAGTCTCACTGGATGATAATGTTGAACATTTTTTTTATGTGCTCACTGGCCCAGAATATCTGCTTTAGAGGAAGGTCTCTAGAGAAAGGTCTACTCAGATGATGTGTCCTTTATTTAAACATTGGCTATCTTTGTGTTGGGTTCTGTTCTTTATTTATTCTGAATACATTTTCTTTTAAGACATGTTACTTGCACATATTTTGTCCTTGTCTGTCAGTTATCTTTCCGAATTTTTGACAAGATACTTTGAACAAAAGTTGTTAACTTGAAGTTCAATCTACTTCATATTGTCCTTTATCACTGTGCTCTTGCTGTCCTATCCGAGAAGAGTTTGCCTAATAAAGTCAAAATTTACTCCTATACATTTAAAGAAAATCCCCCTTTAGCTCTTATGTACATATAGGTCTATTTTGAGTTAGTTCTGGAATTAAATTTGGGTTAAACTCTGTGCACTGTGTCAGGAGTCAGGTGGATATCCAGTCACCCCAGCATATAACTGACAAGACTTTTCCCCCTTGTTTAATTATCTTGACATTCCTGTCAAACTAATAACTACAAAGACGAGGGCCAACATCTGGACTAAGCTCTTTTACACTGGCCCGCAGGTCAATCTTCGTGCCAGTATCACCCTGTCTCAACTATTGTCACTTTTTAACAAATTCACAGTTGGGAAAAGTGAGTTCTCCAACTTTGTTCTTTGAAGATTGCTTTGGTAAAGTAATTGGTTATTCAAATCCACTGTCTTATCAAGTTAATACTTCTTGTGTAAGAGAAAAATTAAGATAAAATATTCCAATAAAAAGTAGCCAATGCATTATACTTAAGTGCTGATTTTTAAAATAGCCAAAAAATAAAGAGAGAAAAGAAATGCAGAAAAAACATGCTGCTCTGGGCAAACAGACCCAATGAATGGGCATCAGGGACTGAGGGACAGTAGAGCCTAGAGACCCTCTACCAGCTGTGTAACCAGATGAGCAGCAAATAGTTCTTATGAGGTAGAGTTCATACTATTTCTAGTTCTAAACTTCAACCTTCAGTGATTCAACAAATATAGGAACATCTTTTGTATGGGCAGAAGCAGTAATCAAATTGATGATTGTGTAATATTTTTTAAAAACTTAGACTTACTTTGTAAAAACAATTAACCCAACGAATTCTTTGACTACCTTCTCTTTGGTATTTCTTGCAGTTTTTTTTCAAACATCTTCATTACAAAATCATAAGTAGTTTCCATTCAGAGTACTTCATGGCTCAGGTTGGAACAGAGAGTAAGGCTGTTTTCATATGGAAGAATGCAAGGAATATAACCAGACAAGATTTCCAACCAGCAAGCAGAAAAACATTGCAGGACAGGATGAAGGTCAAGCTCTGCACATTAAGCAAAGTGTTTCAAGGACTGAGCTCTGGGTCTAAAATAGATACAAGTCAACTGGTTTTGATTTCTTAATTTTAGCAATAATTTCACATATATATGTAGATATATATATACATACATATGTGCACATGTATAGATACATATATACATATAAATATATGTAGACATATATATGTATTATATATTATACATATATTATACACAAACATATATATGCACATTTCAACAAATCATATAGATGTAGAAAATAAGTAAAATTGCTATTAAAAGTTTTTTCAGAGAGAAAATAATTTTCAAATTTTAGTTGATTTAGGCTTCGTACATTGTTTATTCAATAACTGAATACTGGGGTCCATCCCTAATATCAAAATCTTATATAAATATAATGTCTTTATATACACACAAATCCACACATATTTTCTGTTGAATGGATATACCCATTTGTTTATTTATACATAAGTTGATGGACAGAAGTTTAATTACTTTGCAAGCAAAGGAAAAATGCAAGGGACTCTTGTCCCAGAGGCTGTGATTCTGCACAACAGGGGGAACAAAGTGTTTTGAAAGATGGGATTTCAGGTGTGCCCAGTCCTATTTCACTTCTTAATCTGGGATATAATCATTTTTTAACTCTTCTGCTGCCATCTCCAACTCTGAATTTCTTTATCCTGTGGTGGGTGTGTGCTCAAGGACAGATAATAACTGAATGGGGTCAAAAAGTAACCCTGTTCCAGGTTAGGGAGGGGGAGAAGGGGATGGAAAATATGTTGATTTTAAAATAAGCCTCAGTGAGGACATACAATCAATCAACAAGTACTTGAAAAAATGCTCACCATCGCTAGCGGTCAGAGAAATGCAAATCAAAACTACCCTAAGATATCATCTCACTCCAGTAAGATTGGCAGCCAGCATGAAGTCCAACAACAACAAGTGCTGGAGAGGATGCGAGGAAAAGGGTACACTTGTTCATTGTTGGTGGGACTGCAAAATGGTGCAGCCAATTTGGAAAGCAGTATGGAGATTTCTTGGAAAGTTGGGAATGGAACCACCATTTGACCCAGCTATTCCCCTTCTCGGTCTATTCCCTAAACACTTAAAAAGAGCATGCTACAGGGACACTGCTGCATCGATGTTCATAGCAGCACAATTCACGATAGCAAGATTGTGGAACCAACCTAGATGCCCTTCAATAGATGAATGGATAAAAAAAAATGTGGCATTTATACACAATGGAGTATTACTCTGCATTCAGAAACGACAACATCATAGAATTTGGAGGGAAATGGATGGCATTAGAGCAGATTATGCTAAGGGAAGCTATCCAATCCTTAAAAAATAAATGCCAAATGACTTCTTTGATATAAGGGGAGTAACTAAGGACAGAGTAGGGACGAAGAGCAGGAGAAGAAGATTAACATTAAATAGGGATGAGAGGGGGGAGGGAAAGGGAGAGAGAAGGGAATCTGCAGGGAAAGGGAAGGTGATCCTCAGGGTTTTATAAAATTACATACAAGAGGAAGTAAGGGGTAAGGAAGAAGTACACAAGTGGAATAAATGTTTTACAGTAGAGGTGGTTGAGAGAGAAGAGGGGAGGGGAGGGGAGGGGTGGGGGGGTAGTAGATGATAGGTTAGAGAGCAGAATTCATCAGACACTAGAATGGCAATGTGTAAATCAATGGAAATGTAACTGATGTAACCGATGTGATTCAGCAATCTGTATACGGGGTAATAATGGAAGTTCATAACCATTCTGAATCAAATTGTGAAACATGATATATTAAGAAAGAATGTAATGTTTTGAAAGACCAACAATAAAAAAATAAAAAATAAAAAATAAGCCTCAGTGGCAGAGCATCAGGTTAATATTTTCAGTTTAATTTATACTTAACTGAACTTTAGTTGTTCATGGTAGATGAGTGGTATTATTTTAAAGGGCATCACTTTTATGCAAGTTCAAATAGAGCAACTTTCTAAAAATAATATGTTAAATCTGTAGTACACTATATTTTCCACTTTATACAAATTTATAGTTGTTGAAATCAAATTGATTCCTGTCCCTGGGACCAATTTGTTTCAAATTAATCTGCTTCAGAGTTCTAGAAATTGGGAAATCAACTGAAAGAACTATTTGTTTCAGAGTTCGGGAGCTGACCACCTGGGAGGATAAGGAGGTGTTCAGTGGTGGAAATGTGGTAAGCGACACTCCTGAGTGAGGGAGCAAAAAGTCCAGAGGGGAATAAACAGGGTCTGTGGGAATCTGGCATGTCCAGGGCAGAAAGGTATATGATGGGTGGGAAGGGAGATGGAGCTGGAAAGAGAAGCAGGATCACATCACATACAGGGGAGATCCCACAGGACCTGATGATGCCCAAAAAACACTTGTTGAAGAAACAAAACAGAGATGGTAGGAGCCAAAGGAGGAGGTTTGGACCACATGGTTCTTCTAAGCCATTTTGTTCCCTGACAACTAGGTAAGACACTTCTCAAGGGTAGGGATGTCCAATGCACACTGTCCTCCCTGCTTCACTTCCCACTGGAAAATGGCTCCCTAACAACTGAAAACACAAGTAGAAGCTTCTGAGGGTGTAAGAACCCTTTCCTGAGAGCTGCCTGTGAGTTCACCACACAAAGTTGGGAACAGACAATTCTATGGTGGACCAGTCGTTCATGGAAAACAACATGCTCATGAGATGTCATAAGATGGAGTCCCTTATTCCATCAACTGCCAACTACTCTACAAGCACCAGCCCAAGAATTCCAGATGCTCAGAACCCGGTGATCTCATCTTTAGAGAACAATGGGACTGGGGCCTTCTAGGGACTCCCATTGGTGGGGAGAGTAGTGAGTCAGTTCACTCTTTGCAGACCTATAGGCCTGGTAACCAGAGTGAACCTTATGGATTCGCAAAAGGAGGACCTGGGCCTCCCTGGCCGTAAGTACACCCAGTCCTTTTGAGTGTGAGCGACAAACTTTCAGGGAAGACCCTTTGCATGGATGGGGTGGTGGCTGCCTGAATGGAGTGCTATTTAGTTAAGAGACAGACTTCTCTATGAAACTAAGAACTCCTCGGAGGCAGAGACCATGTTCTGCCCAAGAAGAAAAGATACCATTGAGGTCCTTGCCCTTAGTGAGGCTTCTTGGTCTGAATGACTGCATGGGTCCCAGACTGGGGGCCAAAAGGCCTGACTTGAGTCTGGCCAGTTCTGGCCCCTCTACACCTAGTGTTCCTTATATGTAAAAGGCTAATGGGGTCGCTTACATGCCTTTCAAATATACTTTGACTGAATCAGGAAATTATTAGGCATGTCTTTGAGAAGGGTGGGAGGAAATGAGAGAATGAATGAGCCAAATCCAGGAGAGGAATTAGAAACAGTTCAGGTCTTAAGCTAGAGCTGTCAGTCAGCTTGCCTCTTGTCTTTTTTTGTTTTTTTTCTTTTTTCTTTCTTTTTTTTTTTTTTTACTGCCTCAGCGTGGGTCCCATGGTACTTCGGATTGTTGGGGCTCTGCACCGTGATAACTAGTGGCTGCATCCTCTTACTCCACTGGAGGAAGAACCTGAGGAGGAGACAGCGTGCACAGCAGTGGGTGGAGGTGATGAAAGCTGCCACCTTTAGTTATAGCCCACTGCTGTACTGGGTCAACAAACGACGCAGATATGGCATGACTGCTGCCATCAGAATAGACCCTCCCCGGGCTGTTGACAATACTGACATTCAACTCCAAATTCCGGATCTTCCTTCAGAGCCCCACCCCCGGGAAGACAGGCGTCATGCCTTAAGAGGCAGAAGCCCCAAGGAGGAAGCCTCTGTTCCCCTTCAGCCTGCTCTGGTGGTCCCACAGCAGCCCTCTCCTAAGGAGATGCCAGAGTGCCAGACCCCATCGCCATGCAGAAGCCCCAAGGAGGAAGCCCCTGTTACCCTCCAACCTGCTCTGGTGGTCCCACAGCAGCCCTCACCTAAGGGGATGACAGAGCACCAGACCCCATCATCCTTTCTGATTGTCTTTCCAGAGATCCCCTCTGCCCCTCCCCTCCACACCCTGAACTTTCCTCCCATGCTGTCCCACTCTGCCTCCTACCCCTTTCTCACGGCTCCTAAAAGGAAGGTTCACTTCTAGTCCCTTCCCACACTGGCCAGAGGGGTGAACTGACCAATGTGTAGACTTTTACTTCAGTGTCGAAGCCTCCTGTCACTGAACGTGAGAGATTCAGGGGCCAGGTATTATAAAAAGGAGTCAAAAGTCAAGACTGTGTTCCTGATACACAGGTCATAACCCATATAGATGTTACATAGTAAAGTTTTCTGAAAAGTCAGAGTCATTTGTGTCTCATTTGACAGTAGGAAAGCAATGTCCTTCCCCAGTGTGATGGTGGCACAAGTCTCACCAATACAGTGAGAACTGGAGGCTGGCTCTGAAGAGACACACTGAGCCAATACTTGTGGATGAGCTCAATTCCCTCCATCAAGTATTCAATGTGTTCAAGACCCTGGGCTAGGTCCCCAAAGGCACTGCTCTTCTGCAGGATGGGAAGTAAAATTGCCACAAGAGTAACAATTGCCAATGGCACACAGCTACAGCAGTCCACAGTGGCTATGCCACTGGCCAAGCAAGTCATCATGAGGTCAGTGAACCTCACCACACTATGTGCTGACTGGGTGATGTCTATGATGTATGGACTCTTAGCTGGTTGTTTCTCTACATTATTTCTAACAGAACAACACTGCAAAATGGTTATTATGATTTTTCTTTTTCTGATGAGGAGACAGGTTCCAAGGGAATATGCCATTTCTTTTTGTTGTTATTTTTGCTGATCCACTTCTCCCATGTACGTCTGCCTGGCATTACAATTCCTGGTCTTTCCACCCCATGATATCCCTTCCCTAATCATGTCTTCTTAAAACATCCTTGGTGAAAGAATGCTTCACTGTGTATGGAGTGTCATCAGCTTGGTCTACAGATTTGCTTACTGAAAGGGCTGGTGGTAACCACCTAATATCATATGGAGTAACACATCCAAAGCACTATCTTAAGATATCCACAGCTGCACAAAAGTTGAGTCCCCTGTCATTCTTCTACATGGGAATATAAATAATTTTTATACTTTCTGAATAAGGTCCAAAAAGGAGACACAAAGATAATTATCAGATATTTGGCCCCAGTTTAGAGATAAGAAAGCCTGAAAGCCTGATTCTGTCACACAAATTTTTCCCATTTACTTTGAAAATGAGCAAAACCACTTACCATATTTCATCTAAACTTTAAATGTACACGTCCCTGAGAGAAGTGTCTGTTTTTGCCTATTTTGTGGTGTGTGGTGTGTGTTTGTGATTCTCAGAAGTTAGTAAACATGTAGCCAATTTTTTTCTTTTTTACCCCCTCTGTGTGGGCTGAAGGGCTTAGATCCAGCAACTGCAAAGAAAGCCTGATTTCTATCCACATGACCTCTAGCAATATATTTTAAGCAATTTTTATTTTTTAAAGTTAAGTGGAACCATTTCTTCCTTGTATAAACATGATCTTATATTGTATCTCAAAATACAAAACAGGACAACGCAGATCTCTGGAAGAACAAGGGCAGAAGTTCACTTCTCTATCACCTTGCCCCCTGGTCACCTTGCCCCCTTCAACTCTGCAGAGACCTAAAGCCCCTGACATATAGTCTTCACTGCTTCACACCCAAGACTCTAATTCTGAAGGTAGATTCTAGGACATTAATTTGTGCCAATGATCAGTTAGCCCCTGCTTTCAAAGGAGGACAGAAGCCATAAACATAAATCAAAGAAGATTTGCTTTCTCTTAAAAATCAAGGGAGTGGGGGGAGGCTTTGTAACACACAGTGACAAAAAAAAACAAAATGATTTATTCAGATAAATTGAAATGGCTGTCACTGATATGAAATGAAGCTCAAACTGAGTTTTTAAAAAAAATTGGAATTCACCCTGTAAAATGAACCAAAATGGCTTATGTGTGACAAAAATAGCTGCACTAGAACAAAAGTAGATTTGCATTATTTCATATAAGAATACAAGTTAGGTTAGGTTCATGTAACAAAAAATACATGTTCTGTAAAATCTCAGAATACCCAAATGTGTTCTGGTTTGGATATGATAGAAACAAAATCTAGTTGGTGATGGTAAGCAAGCCAATGAGATGCACAGCAAACAAAAAGCTGTCAATAAAAACTACTTGACAGGACACTGATCCCATGGGAGTCAAAATTCTCCACTGTGACCAGCAGCACTAGCAGAGGGGGGTGGAGGGGTTATGTGCAGCAATGCAAAGAAAGGAAACTGCTATAGAATGCAAAACAGCCAGCAGCAGAGGAAGGGTGTCCACTCCTCAGCTTTGTTGCCACAGACCCACTCCTGGGTGCCAGGTACATTGCAGCATCATGAAGTCAGGCACTTTATTCCTATGGGAATTCTACAGGACCTGGTACCTCTCTGAATAATGAAGAGGCTCTTTAAGTAAACATTATAATTCCAGATTATATATATATATTATCTGGAATTATAATGTTTACTTAATATATATATATAATCAGAAAGAAATGCTTTGGGAAACTAAAGAAAGAAGATGTAGGAGCTGCCACACAGAAGAGCTAAAGGATTGCAAATGAAATCCAAACTAACATCACAACCTAATCTTTCTCAGAGAGCTGAGAATGTGGCAGTGGATGCTTGACTATAGCTCAACACAAGGACTAGGCTGGGTAAAATAAAACAATTGATTATTTATGGATTTTTAAATTGGAAACTTAAAATTGCCACTGTACTTACATAGTTGCTTTTCCCATAGTCATGACTCACTATTTCAACACAGCTCCTAGTATAAAGAAACATCCAGTCATTTAGTGACATCACTCTAAGTAAGGATGTAATTGTTGATCCTCTTAAACAATCTGCTAGTGGATCAGCCTCAAACTGAAAAAGAATCACAAGACATAAATTACTGCTTTTTCAACATCAACATTATCCAAGGGCATTTACATTGTATATTGGTGCTATTTTCTACTGAAATCTCATAATTCTAGTCTTCACAAGGAGTGGATTGGAACTTGGATTCTATCCTGGGTGATATGAAGTTTTCGTTGAGAGTCCATTAGACTGAGATGATTCCAGGGCTTCAGCTTCCTCCACAGGTACATGGAGAATTAATGTAAAAATGTTACACCAAAACTAGGAAACAGTTTAAGTTTTTAGTAAAATGAAACTAGGAAATTTACCAATTTACACAAACTGCTAACCAACATCTATGTAGGGTCTTTTGACTCTAGTCAAATATTTTTTTTTCATTCTACTTCTACATCAGCCTATGGAAGCTCACTGCCCACACTGCTGCCATGAAACCCTGAACCTCTTCTGGTTCTCAGTGCTGCCTGATTCATTAATCCTTCTTTGCTCTGATACTGTTAAATCTTTAGTCTTTCCTTTTAACATAGGTTCCTCTGCATCATTTTGATTCTATGTATTTGATCCTTAGGAATACAATTGGGAGATCAGTCTTCCAACTGCCATGAGCAAATGTCTACAATGTTAGATAAAGAGATGACATAGCTCCCTATAGCAAAGTGCTCTTCATACATTCTGATTCAGTGTTTGCCTGTTGTCTCACAGAAAAAAAAAAAAAAACAGAGATACTGAAAAGAGCAACAGTCATAGCTATAAACATGACTGCATGGGTTCCTTTGTGCATTACTCTTTATTTGACCCCACAATGACATGAATATCTTCAAAATCCATCTTACTGATTTGTAATGTTGGAAGAGTCTTACTTCTTTCAAAGTTCCTCCTAAGAAAATCTAGGTCAAACCTAAAACATTAGTATTTTAAGTTCTCTTTGTGCATTCTGGGATCTGAAAATTAACATTCCTTTTGTGATCAATCCAAGGAAAATAATCAATGACAATTAGATATTTGCAAATCAGGACTACTTTCCTTGAATAAATTACTGCCTGTCCTCAGTGTTGAAATACTGAAATTCACTAGTGGATGTGTTTCTGTTCATGATGGCAGTAGCTAGCTGAGGAAGGATGCTCTGTGTTCCCTGCTGGGAGTTTACAGTATGTTACTGAGGAAGGATGTTCTCCCTCATTACAGGGATTTAAGCTAGCAGCTCAGCAAGAGCGTCTGGGAAGAATTACCTTTCCCTATCATTGTATAATATGCACCTAGTCCATAATAGGAAAAAAATCATGATCTTTATTGTTGAAATTAAGAAATTGGAAAATATCATGACGTGAATGCCATTATCCAGCCTTCCCTCTGCAGAACACCTGCCCATCTGGAAACACCCATGAATCACTGACATAAGCCCCCTGAGATCAGCTTCCTAAGAGGTAGGGATTTGGATACAGAATCCCTCTTTCTTCTCACTGAACCACTTTTTAAATACAATCACTTTCTTTGCCTCAACTACTTAGTTGTCAGTTGACTGGTCAGTTGTGGGGCAAGCAGCTGGACCTTAACCCTGGTAACAATATAGAACTCTGAAATAATCTTGTCCCTGGATTCACATTTGTTCAGGCAAAAGCATCTCTCGTTCATTATTCCTGCATCTCCTAACATTACAGAATCAGAAAACCTGGAATTGCTCACGCTCCTCCCCAAAAGAAAACCATTTTCTCAGCCAGGTGCAGTGACACATGCCTGTAATCCCAGCAGCTAGAGAGGCTGAGGCAGGAGGATCCCATGTTCAAAGCAAGCCTCAGCAATGGCAAAGGGCTTAGCAACTCAGTGGTACTCTTGTCTCTAAGTAAAATCCAAAGTCGAGCTGGGAATGTGGCTCAGTGGTTGATTGCCCCAGATTTCAACCCTGGTACAAAAACAACAACAACAAAAAGTTCTAAACATTAGCCATGGGCATTTTTTAATAGAAGAATCTAAGATGCTAAGGGATATACACAGAGCTCAACCTCTGTGCACACACCAAGCAGGCACAAGCACAGTCAGAAAACTAGTACTTACTAGAGTCTTGACTTGACAAACTCCTTCAGTACTGTCATGCTTCTCATGGGACTGTCTCATATCTTTAGACAGGACCTCATCATTCTACACTCTTTACACATTGCATCTATTAGACCATTTTGTAAAAAGTTAAAAATATGGCTACACAAGCAAGAATAAATTTATATTAGAGAAAACTATGGTAGTGGGAGTGGTGGAGCCCCACCCAACCAACTTAGGTGTTACAATTCTGGGTCATAGACTTCTGCAAAAACACTATTTCCAAATCATGATTAAATAGTGACTTATACTTTTTGATATTAATATTCAGAGACTAAACTGGGAAGGGGCTCTATCACTGAGCTACATCCTTGCCCCTCCCCTTTTTTTAGGCAGGGCTTCACTAATGTGCCTGCACTGGCCTCAAATTCATCATCAAATTTGCCTTGGCCTGTGTAGCTGTGATTATAGATGCACACCATGAAAACAGCTAAATCTAACTTTTAAAGACAGAGTTGTCTTCTACAGAGACGACATCAGTCACCATAACCTGTCAGGTATCACAGCTCAGCAAGATATACATGTGAACCAGGAATAAGCCTATGGCACTTTTTCCATCTGCCTTTGCTGACCAAGAGACCATCATTGTGGTTCCTGTTGGCATACATGGCCCACATGTTATACATCCCACAAAGAATTACACTAAAGTGACTATTCTCTTTTCTACCCTTGTATGCAGTGATGGCTGAGAGGCACTTAAGAGTATACAGGGCTCACTGACCTTGCTTTGACAATTCCTAAAGCACTCTGAAAACTTTTAAGAACACTTGCACTAATGGGGAAGGGCAAACCCTGACCCCTTTTTAAAATTTCAATTACAGATCTACACCCAACATTTCTTCTCGGTCTTTCCCCCTAAGCTCATAGTTCCTCTTTCCAGGAGGAAAAGACATTTTTAAAACAAGATGTCACAAACACCTTCCTACACTTATGCTGCAATTCTCCAATGGCAAACTGCCTTTCCTCCCAACAAAAAATAGTGATTCTGCTAGAGCGTTCCACATCACTCATCAACAAGGACCTTGCAAATGATAATCTGTCACAAGGATTCTGGCACCAGGTGTTTCTTAAGCACCTGGGAAGTTCAAGAGTCCTCACACCTCAAAGAAGACAACTTCAGATCTGGCATTTGTGATTATTCTTCTTAAGCTAGCCTCCTAGTTTCAATTCTTAAGATACTGATGCAGGTATACATGTCTTTTCCTTAAAGAGGTTTGTAATTATTTGCTGAGAGCCACAACCAAGTCAAGATGATGCCTTGCACTTTGCCAGAGGGAGTGGTTTGAGAAGTAATGCCAGCGAGCTATTAAGATGATGTTAATTGAGTTAAGCTGTGTATAATTATTAAGATGAAGTAATGCCAGCGAGCCGTTAAGATGATAGAGATTCCTTGTTGGCTAATTGCTGTACCTAGATGAAGTTAATTGAGTTAAGATGTGTATAATTGTTAAGATGATGAGGATTGCTGTAACTGGATGATGCTAAATTGAAACAGGCTGTGTATTCAGTTAGGTATAAATACCTCTGCCATCCTACAATAAAGCGACTCTCGCCGTATCAACCTTCACAAGTTTCTTGTCAACCCCTGGTTATTTTGCCCAGCCAGACTGCAACAATTATTTAGAAAAACCCCTGGGATTCACCTGTGTCCCTGTCCTAGAACTTTCTCATGGTATGGAGTTCACTGATTCTGCAGTTTGTAACTCCATCAGAGCCTTTCATATCTCCAGCCCATTCAAGCCAGCTTCTTCCAGGCTCCCCAATCCCAGAAGATGATGCCATCATCCACCCAAATCCTCTCCTTTTTCTGGCACCCAAAACATCCACACTATCAACAAGGCCTGCCCATTCCTCTCCAAGCCAGGACAACACCATTTACATGAGTACCTTTAACAACCACCTCATTGGGTACCTTACCTCCATTTTTATGTAGACACGGCCCACACTTTGTACATATTGATAAAATAGTATTGAAAAAGAGATCTCTTGAGCTGGGGATGTGACTCAGTGGTAGAGTGCTTGCTTAGCATGCTCAAGGACCCAGGTTCAATCCCAGGGCCACAATAAGATTAAGAAAAACAAAACAATAACACCTCTACCCCCCAAAAAAAACAGAATCACTTGATTAATCTACATAACACTACATGACCTTGGGAAAGTCCAATTTGTCCCACAGAACAAAGATCTACACAAGGGGCTCCCTACCTGACCCTCCAATAAGGGTGCAGCCCTTGCCTGCTCCTACATCCCTGCCCTGTATTCACCTTACTTCTCTAGAGAACACTTCAGTTGTTTGAGATAGGGTCACAACAGGCCCATCTTAAAAAGTGTGTCTTTGTGCCTCTGTCATCCCCTTCATTCTCCTCTCCCTGATTTGCATACAGCTCACTCCTGACATGTATATTTCAGCTTCTCACGAGTTTTCCATGACCACACAATCTAAAGGGCCATGAGAGAGTCCCCATAACATGAAATACTATCAGAATGGATCCATCTTATCTGCCTGCTGTGAGAACCCAAGTTCCACAATCAGGAGACTCAACTGTCCTAGCATGCACAGCCAAGATGCAACTGAGGCCCTAACTCCTTTTGGAGAAATTACAGAAGAACTGAAGGTGGCCCACATGCCAGGGTAACGTTGTCACTGGACCATTCCCTTAAATGCCCATTAGAGTGCAGTGTATTTCCAATGGCTCCACATGGCTATATTTTGGATTCTTATAAACGAATAGAACTCTTTTCCATATCATTCATCTGCAACTTATTTCTAGTTGCTCCAAGTGTCTGGCTCCAAGTGTTTGATCATTCTTTCATTTGTCAAAACTAGAAAGTCAACCATGTCAACTGGCGCATCATGGTTTACTGAGCTAGGTTTACTTATTTCTTTGTGCACACTCAAATTTGAGATTGGGGAACCCATGAATTGTAAGGCTTAGCACATAATTGGCATCACATCAAATGTAATTGATCATTTTTACTCTTTTTGCACCATATACTACAGAGCTAAGACTTCTAGACATGTACATTTTTCTATCTGAAGATTGACCATATTTTATTTTTATCCAATAGTACATGTACATGTTGAAAACTATTCTAGCCACTTCTAATGCTAACAGAGGGGCCCTGCTAGAACTGTCTAATGATGCCATATTGCCCCCTACACAGGCACTTGAACACATGGATAATGAATGAAGCTGTCCTAGTCCCCAAAGGAGACTATGTTAATACTGTATATCTATATTTATGCTTCCTAAATAAGACTTCAGAGAATTTGATTCTACTGAGGTTAAAAATTCTAATATTCAAATATATTTTATAAATAAAATTTCCTACCTGCTGATAGAGGCCCACAATTCTTTTTTGGCTGCCATCCGTTTTTTCAAATGTATCTCTGGGAGTCTGATCCCAATTGACACCATCCACTCTATAGGTTCTGTTCTTGTATCTGTGGTATAATCCCAACATAAGAGTATATTTTTGACTTAGCCATTGCATACAAAAGTATTCTTAATCCTCCAAGTAATTGGAGGATATATTAATACTCAATTTACATACTGTACAACTCACCCATTTAAGTGGATTAGCCAATGGCTTTCAGTGTATCTGCAGAGTTGTACAATCAACAATCTTAGTATAGTTCTACCTCCCCTGAAAGAGCATCAGAACCACAAGCAACCACTCATTTCTACCCCAGCCTCCTAACCCTAAGTCAGCTAGAAATCAACTTCCTACCTCCTAAGAGTTGCCTTCTCAAGTATCATGTGAATTGAATTACACATGTAATCTTTCCTGACTTTCACTTAGCTTTATGTTTTCAAGGTTAATTTGGGCTGGAGCAAGTGTTGGTAACTGATTTCTTTCTATTACCAAATAATGTCCTATTGTAACCAGAAGCAATTCCCCATGTGTATAATCCCAGAGACTAGAAAGACTGAGTTAGGAGGATGACAAGGTCCAGGCCATCCTGAGCAACTTAGCAAGACCCCGTCACAAAGAAAGAGGGGGTTGGGACTTTAGCTCAGTAGAGGAGCACTGCCTACCATGGGTGAGGCCCTGGGTTTTGTATCTAATATCAAAATCTTATATACATACAATGCATATGTATACACACAAATACATACATATTTTCTGTTGGATGGTTGTATCACATTTGTTTATCTGTATACCACTTGATGGACCTTAGGGTTATTTATACTTTTGGTAATTATGAAGAATGTTATGGACAATCTAGTACCAATTTTGGCAGACAAAACTTTTCATTACTTGGGGTGGGGCTGTGGCTCAATGGTAGACTGCTTGCATAGCATGCGTAAGGCTCTGTATTTGATTCTCAGCACATCACATGAATAAATAAAATAAAGGTCTCTCAAGTAATAAAAATATTTTTAAAACATTTTTAAAGTTTTCAGTTCTTTTAGATATATAACTAGGAGTGGAATTCTGGGTCATGTGGTGTGCTATCTCTGGTCTGACATTTCCTCAAATTATATTTTTCAAAGAAACTACATTATTTTACATTTCTACTGCAATGTAGGAAGGTGGGTTCTACATTTCCCAATTACTTACCAAGTTGTTAATATCTGGTTTTATTTTAGCTATCCTCATGGATGTGGAGTAGTACCTTATTTTGAGTCTCACTGGATGATAATGTTGAACATTTTTTTTATGTGCTCACTGGCCCAGAATATCTGCTTTAGAGGAAGGTCTCTAGAGAAAGGTCTACTCAGATGATGTGTCCTTTATTTAAACATTGGCTATCTTTGTGTTGGGTTCTGTTCTTTATTTATTCTGAATACATTTTCTTTTAAGACATGTTACTTGCACATATTTTGTCCTTGTCTGTCAGTTATCTTTCCGAATTTTTGACAAGATACTTTGAACAAAAGTTGTTAACTTGAAGTTCAATCTACTTCATATTGTCCTTTATCACTGTGCTCTTGCTGTCCTATCCGAGAAGAGTTTGCCTAATAAAGTCAAAATTTACTCCTATACATTTAAAGAAAATCCCCCTTTAGCTCTTATGTACATATAGGTCTATTTTGAGTTAGTTCTGGAATTAAATTTGGGTTAAACTCTGTGCACTGTGTCAGGAGTCAGGTGGATATCCAGTCACCCCAGCATATAACTGACAAGACTTTTCCCCCTTGTTTAATTATCTTGACATTCCTGTCAAACTAATAACTACAAAGACGAGGGCCAACATCTGGACTAAGCTCTTTTACACTGGCCCGCAGGTCAATCTTCGTGCCAGTATCACCCTGTCTCAACTATTGTCACTTTTTAACAAATTCACAGTTGGGAAAAGTGAGTTCTCCAACTTTGTTCTTTGAAGATTGCTTTGGTAAAGTAATTGGTTATTCAAATCCACTGTCTTATCAAGTTAATACTTCTTGTGTAAGAGAAAAATTAAGATAAAATATTCCAATAAAAAGTAGCCAATGCATTATACTTAAGTGCTGATTTTTAAAATAGCCAAAAAATAAAGAGAGAAAAGAAATGCAGAAAAAACATGCTGCTCTGGGCAAACAGACCCAATGAATGGGCATCAGGGACTGAGGGACAGTAGAGCCTAGAGACCCTCTACCAGCTGTGTAACCAGATGAGCAGCAAATAGTTCTTATGAGGTAGAGTTCATACTATTTCTAGTTCTAAACTTCAACCTTCAGTGATTCAACAAATATAGGAACATCTTTTGTATGGGCAGAAGCAGTAATCAAATTGATGATTGTGTAATATTTTTTAAAAACTTAGACTTACTTTGTAAAAACAATTAACCCAACGAATTCTTTGACTACCTTCTCTTTGGTATTTCTTGCAGTTTTTTTTCAAACATCTTCATTACAAAATCATAAGTAGTTTCCATTCAGAGTACTTCATGGCTCAGGTTGGAACAGAGAGTAAGGCTGTTTTCATATGGAAGAATGCAAGGAATATAACCAGACAAGATTTCCAACCAGCAAGCAGAAAAACATTGCAGGACAGGATGAAGGTCAAGCTCTGCACATTAAGCAAAGTGTTTCAAGGACTGAGCTCTGGGTCTAAAATAGATACAAGTCAACTGGTTTTGATTTCTTAATTTTAGCAATAATTTCACATATATATGTAGATATATATATACATACATATGTGCACATGTATAGATACATATATACATATAAATATATGTAGACATATATATGTATTATATATTATACATATATTATACACAAACATATATATGCACATTTCAACAAATCATATAGATGTAGAAAATAAGTAAAATTGCTATTAAAAGTTTTTTCAGAGAGAAAATAATTTTCAAATTTTAGTTGATTTAGGCTTCGTACATTGTTTATTCAATAACTGAATACTGGGGTCCATCCCTAATATCAAAATCTTATATAAATATAATGTCTTTATATACACACAAATCCACACATATTTTCTGTTGAATGGATATACCCATTTGTTTATTTATATATAAGTTGATGGACAGAAGTTTAATTACTTTGCAAGCAAAGGAAAAATGCAAGGGACTCTTGTCCCAGAGGCTGTGATTCTGCACAACAGGGGGAACAAAGTGTTTTGAAAGATGGGATTTCAGGTGTGCCCGGTCCTATTTCACTTCTTAATCTGGGATATAATCATTTTTTAACTCTTCTGCTGCCATCTCCAACTCTGAATTTCTTTATCCTGTGGTGGGTGTGTGCTCAAGGACAGATAATAACTGAATGGGGTCAAAAAGTAATCCTGTTCCAGGTTAGGGAGGGGGAGAAGGGGATGGAAAATATGTTGATTTTAAAATAAGCCTCAGTGAGGACATACAATCAATCAACAAGTACATGAAAAAATGCTCACCATCGCTAGCGGTCAGAGAAATGCAAATCAAAACTACCCTAAGATATCATCTCACTCCAGTAAGATTGGCAGCCAGCATGAAGTCCAACAACAACAAGTGCTGGAGAGGATGCGAGGAAAAGGGTACACTTGTTCATTGTTGGTGGGACTGCAAAATGGTGCAGCCAATTTGGAAAGCAGTATGGAGATTTCTTGGAAAGTTGGGAATGGAACCACCATTTGACCCAGCTATTCCCCTTCTCGGTCTATTCCCTAAACACTTAAAAAGAGCATGCTACAGGGACACTGCTGCATCGATGTTCATAGCAGCACAATTCACGATAGCAAGATTGTGGAACCAACCTAGATGCCCTTCAATAGATGAATGGATAAAAAAAAATGTGGCATTTATACACAATGGAGTATTACTCTGCATTCAGAAACGACAACATCATAGAATTTGGAGGGAAATGGATGGCATTAGAGCAGATTATGCTAAGGGAAGCTATCCAATCCTTAAAAAATAAATGCCAAATGACTTCTTTGATATAAGGGGAGTAACTAAGGACAGAGTAGGGACGAAGAGCAGGAGAAGAAGATTAACATTAAATAGGGATGAGAGGGGGGAGGGAAAGGGAGAGAGAAGGGAATCTGCAGGGAAAGGGAAGGTGATCCTCAGGGTTTTATAAAATTACATACAAGAGGAAGTAAGGGGTAAGGAAGAAGTACACAAGTGGAATAAATGTTTTACAGTAGAGGTGGTCGAGAGAGAAGAGGGGAGGGGAGGGGAGGGGTGGGGGGATAGTAGATGATAGGTTAGAGAGCAGAATTCATCAGACACTAGAATGGCAATGTGTAAATCAATGGAAATGTAACTGATGTAACCGATGTGATTCAGCAATCTGTATACGGGGTAATAATGGAAGTTCATAACCATTCTGAATCAAATTCTGAAACATGATATATTAAGAAAGAATGTAATGTTTTGAAAGACCAACAATAAAAAAAATAAAAAAATAAAAAATAAGCCTCAGTGGCAGAGCATCAGGTTAATATTTTCAGTTTAATTTATACTTAACTGAACTTTAGTTGTTCATGGTAGATGAGTGGTATTATTTTAAAGGGCATCACTTTTATACCAGTTCAAATAGAGCAACTTTCTAAAAATAATATGTTAAATCTGTAGTACACTATATTTTTCACTTTATACAAATTTATAGTTGTTGAAATCAAATTGATTCCTGTCCCTGGGACCAATTTGTTTCAAATTAATCTGCTTCAGAGTTCTAGAAATTGGGGAATCAACTGAAAGAACTATTTGTTTCAGAGTTCGGGAGCTGACCACCTGGGAGGATAAGGAGGTGTTCAGTGGTGGAAATGTGGTAAGCGACACTCCTGAGTGAGGGAGCAAAAAGTCCAGAGGGGAATAAGCAGGGTCTGTGGGAATCTGGCATGTCCAGGGCAGAAAGGTATATGATGGGTGGGAAGGGAGATGGAGCTGGAAAGAGAAGCAGGATCACATCACATACAGGGGAGATCCCACAGGACCTGATGATGCCCAAAAAACACTTGTTGAAGAAACAAAACAGAGATGGTAGGAGCCAAAGGAGGAGGTTTGGACCACATGGTTCTTCTAAGCCATTTTGTTCCCTGACAACTAGGTAAGACACTTCTCAAGGGTAGGGATGTCCAATGCACACTGTCCTCCCTGCTTCACTTCCCACTGGAAAATGGCTCCCTAACAACTGAAAACACAAGTAGAAGCTTCTGAGGGTGTAAGAACCCTTTCCTGAGAGCTGCCTGTGAGTTCACCACACAAAGTTGGGAACAGACAATTCTATGGTGGACCAGTCGTTCATGGAAAACAACATGCTCATGAGATGTCATAAGATGGAGTCCCTTATTCCATCAACTGCCAACTACTCTACAAGCACCAGCCCAAGAATTCCAGATGCTCAGAACCCGGTGATCTCATCTTTAGAGAACAATGGGACTGGGGCCTTCTAGGGACTCCCATTGGTGGGGAGAGTAGTGAGTCAGTTCACTCTTTGCAGACCTATAGGCCTGGTAACCAGAGTGAACCTTATGGATTCGCAAAAGGAGGACCTGGGCCTCCCTGGCCGTAAGTACACCCAGTCCTTTTGAGTGTGAGCGACAAACTTTCAGGGAAGACCCTTTGCATGGATGGGGTGGTGGCTGCCTGAATGGAGTGCTATTTAGTTAAGAGACAGACTTCTCTATGAAACTAAGAACTCCTCGGAGGCAGAGACCATGTTCTGCCCAAGAAGAAAAGATACCATTGAGGTCCTTGCCCTTAGTGAGGCTTCTTGGTCTGAATGACTGCATGGGTCCCAGACTGGGGGCCAAAAGGCCTGACTTGAGTCTGGCCAGTTCTGGCCCCTCTACACCTAGTGTTCCTTATATGTAAAAGGCTAATGGGGTCGCTTAGATGCCTTTCAAATATACTTTGACTGAATCAGGAAATTATTAGGCATGTCTTTGAGAAGGGTGGGAGGAAATGAGAGAATGAATGAGCCAAATCCAGGAGAGGAATTAGAAACAGTTCAGGTCTTAAGCTAGAGCTGTCAGTCAGCTTGCCTCTTTTCTTTTTTTGTTTTTTTTCTTTTTTCTTTCTTTTTTTTTTTTTACTGCCTCAGCGTGGGTCCCATGGTACTTCGGATTGTTGGGGCTCTGCACCGTGATAACTAGTGGCTGCATCCTCTTACTCCACTGGAGGAAGAACCTGAGGAGGAGACAGCGTGCACAGCAGTGGGTGGAGGTGATGAAAGCTGCCACCTTTAGTTATAGCCCACTGCTGTACTGGGTCAACAAACGACGCAGATATGGCATGACTGCTGCCATCAGAATAGACCCTCCCCGGGCTGTTGACAATACTGACATTCAACTCCAAATTCCGGATCTTCCTTCAGAGCCCCACCCCCGGGAAGACAGGCGTCATGCCTTAAGAGGCAGAAGCCCCAAGGAGGAAGCCTCTGTTCCCCTTCAGCCTGCTCTGGTGGTCCCACAGCAGCCCTCTCCTAAGGAGATGCCAGAGTGCCAGACCCCATCGCCATGCAGAAGCCCCAAGGAGGAAGCCCCTGTTACCCTCCAACCTGCTCTGGTGGTCCCACAGCAGCCCTCACCTAAGGGGATGACAGAGCACCAGACCCCATCATCCTTTCTGATTGTCTTTCCAGAGATCCCCTCTGCCCCTCCCCTCCACACCCTGAACTTTCCTCCCATGCTGTCCCACTCTGCCTCCTACCCCTTTCTCACGGCTCCTAAAAGGAAGGTCCACTTCTATTCCCTTCCCACACTGGCCAGAGGGGTGAACTGACCAATGTGTAGACTTTTACTTCAGTATCGAAGCCTCCTGTCACTGAACGTGAGAGATTCAGGGGCCAGGTATTATAAAAAGGAGTCAAAGTCAAGACTGTGTTCCTGATACACAGGTCATAACCCATATAGATGTTACATAGTAAAGTTTTCTGAAAAGTCAGAGTCATTTGTGTCTCATTTGACAGTAGGAAAGCAATGTTCTTCCCCAGTGTGATGGTGGCACAAGTCTCACCAATACAATGAGAACTGGAGGCTGGCTCTGAAGAGAAACATTGAGCCAATACTTGTGGATGAGCTCATTTCCCTCCATCAAGCATTCAATGTGTTCAAGACCCTGGGCTAGGTCCCCAAAGGCACTGTTCTTCTGCAGGATGGGAAGTAAAATTGCCACAAGAGTAACAATTGCCAATGGCACACAGCTACAGAAGTCCACAGTGGCTATGCCACTGGCCACACAAGTCATCATGAGGTCAGTGAACCTCACCACACTATGTGCTGACTGGGTGATTTCTATGATATATCAATTCTTAGCTGATTGTTTCTCTACATTATTTCTAACAGAACAACACTGCAAAATGGTTATTATGGTTTTTTTTTCTTATGAGGAGACAGGTTCCAAGGGAATATGCCATTTCTTTTTGTTGTTATTTTTGCTGATCCTCTTCTCCCATGTACGTCTGCCTGGCATTACAATTCCTGGTCTTTCCACCCCATGATATCCCTTCCCTAATCATGTCTTCTTAAAACATCCTTGGTGAAAGTATGCTTCACTGTGTATGGAGTGTCATCAGCTTGGTGTACAGATTTGCTTACTGAAAGGGCTGGTGGTAACCACCTAATATTATATGGAGTAACACATCCAAAGCACTATCTTAAGATATCCACAGCTGCACAAAAGTTGAGTCCCCTGTCATTCTTCTACATGGGAATATAAATAATTTTTCTACTTTCTGAATAAGGTCCAAAAAGGAGACACAAAGATAATTATCAGATATTTGGCCCCAGTTTAGAGATAAGAAAGCCTGAAAGCCTGATTCTGTCACACAAATTTTTCCCATTTACTTTGAAAATGAGCAAAACCACTTACCATATTTCATCTAAACTTTAAATGTACACGTCCCTGAGAGAAGTGTCTGTTTTTGCCTATTTTGTGGTGTGTGGTGTGTGTTTGTGATTCTCAGAAGTTAGTAAACATGTAGCCAATTTTTTTCTTTTTTACCCCCTCTGTGTGGGCTGAAGGGCTTAGATCCAGCAACTGCAAAGAAAGCCTGATTTCTATCCACATGACCTCTAGCAATATATTTTAAGCAATTTTTATTTTTTAAAGTTAAGTGGAACCATTTCTTCCTTGTATAAACATGATCTTATATTGTATCTCAAAATACAAAACAGGACAACGCAGATCTCTGGAAGAACAAGGGCAGAAGTTCACTTCTCTATCACCTTGCCCCCTGGTCACCTTGCCCCCTTCAACTCTGCAGAGACCTAAAGCCCCTGACATATAGTCTTCACTGCTTCACACCCAAGACTCTAATTCTGAAGGTAGATTCTAGGACATTAATTTGTGCCAATGATCAGTTAGCCCCTGCTTTCAAAGGAGGACAGAAGCCATAAACATAAATCAAAGAAGATTTGCTTTCTCTTAAAAATCAAGGGAGTGGGGGGAGGCTTTGTAACACACAGTGACAAAAAAAAACAAAATGATTTATTCAGATAAGTTGAAATGGCTGTCACTGATATGAAATGAAGCTCAAACTGAGTTTTTTAAAAAAATTGGAATTCACCCTGTAAAATGAACCAAAATGGCTTATGTGTGACAAAAATAGCTGCACTAGAACAAAAGTAGATTTGCATTATTTCATATAAGAATACAAGTTAGGTTAGGTTCATGTAACAAAAAATACATGTTCTGTAAAATCTCAGAATACCCAAATGTGTTCTGGTTTGGATATGATAGAAACAAAATCTAGTTGGTGATGGTAAGCAAGCCAATGAGATGCACAGCAAACAAAAAGCTGTCAATAAAAACTACTTGACAGGACACTGATCCCATGGGAGTCAAAATTCTCCACTGTGACCAGCAGCACTAGCAGAGGGGGGTGGAGGGGTTATGTGCAGCAATGCAAAGAAAGGAAACTGCTATAGAATGCAAAACAGCCAGCAGCAGAGGAAGGGTGTCCACTCCTCAGCTTTGTTGCCACAGACCCACTCCTGGGTGCCAGGTACATTGCAGCATCATGAAGTCAGGCACTTTATTCCTATGGGAATTCTACAGGACCTGGTACCTCTCTGAATAATGAAGAGGCTCTTTAAGTAAACATTATAATTCCAGATTATATATATATATATTATCTGGAATTATAATGTTTACTTAAAGAGCCATATATATATATATATATATATATATATATATATATATATATATATATATATATATATAATCAGAAAGAAATGCTTTGGGAAACTAAAGAAAGAAGATGTAGGAGCTGCCACACAGAAGAGCTAAAGGATTGCAAATGAAATCCAAACTAACATCACAACCTAATCTTTCTCAGAGAGCTGAGAATGTGGCAGTGGATGCTTGACTATAGCTCAACACAAGGACTAGGCTGGGTAAAATAAAACAATTGATTATTTATGGATTTTTAAATTGGAAACTTAAAATTGCCACTGTACTTACATAGTTGCTTTTCCCATAGTCATGACTCACTATTTCAACACAGCTCCTAGTATAAAGAAACATCCAGTCATTTAGTGACATCACTCTAAGTAAGGATGTAATTGTTGATCCTCTTAAACAATCTGCTAGTGGATCAGCCTCAAACTGAAAAAGAATCACAAGACATAAATTACTGCTTTTTCAACATCAACATTATCCAAGGGCATTTACATTGTATATTGGTGCTATTTTCTACTGAAATCTCATAATTCTAGTCTTCACAAGGAGTGGATTGGAACTTGGATTCTATCCTGGGTGATATGAAGTTTTCGTTGAGAGTCCATTAGACTGAGATGATTCCAGGGCTTCAGCTTCCTCCACAGGTACATGGAGAATTAATGTAAAAATGTTACACCAAAACTAGGAAACAGTTTAAGTTTTTAGTAAAATGAAACTAGGAAATTTACCAATTTACACAAACTGCTAACCAACATCTATGTAGGGTCTTTTGACTCTAGTCAAATATTTTTTTTTCATTCTACTTCTACATCAGCCTATGGAAGCTCACTGCCCACACTGCTGCCATGAAACCCTGAACCTCTTCTGGTTCTCAGTGCTGCCTGATTCATCAATCCTTCTTTGCTCTGATACTGTTAAATCTTTAGTCTTTCCTTTTAACATAGGTTCCTCTGCATCATTTTGATTCTATGTATTTGATCCTTAGGGATACAATTGGGAGATCAGTCTTCCAACTGCCATGAGCAAATGTCTACAATGTTAGATAAAGAGATGACATAGCTCCCTATAGCAAAGTGCTCTTCATACATTCTGATTCAGTGTTTGCCTGTTGTCTCACAGAAAAAAAAAAAAACAGAGATACTGAAAAGAGCAACAGTCATAGCTATAAACATGACTGCATGGGTTCCTTTGTGCATTACTCTTTATTTGACCCCACAATGACATGAATATCTTCAAAATCCATCTTACTGATTTGTAATGTTGGAAGAGTCTTACTTCTTTCAAAGTTCCTCCTAAGAAAATCTAGGTCAAACCTAAAACATTAGTATTTTAAGTTCTCTTTGTGCATTCTGGGATCTGAAAATTAACATTCCTTTTGTGATCAATCCAAGGAAAATAATCAATGACAATTAGATATTTGCAAATCAGGACTACTTTCCTTGAGTAAATTACTGCCTGTCCTCAGTGTTGAAATACTGAAATTCACTAGTGGATGTGTTTCTGTTCATGATGGCAGTAGCTAGCTGAGGAAGGATGCTCTGTGTTCCCTGCTGGGAGTTTACAGTATGTTACTGAGGAAGGATGTTCTCCCTCATTACAGGGATTTAAGCTAGCAGCTCAGCAAGAGCGTCTGGGAAGAATTACCTTTCCCTATCATTGTATAATATGCACCTAGTCCATAATAGGAAAAAAATCATGATCTTTATTGTTGAAATTTAAGAAATTGGAAAATATCATGACGTGAATGCCATTATCCAGCCTTCCCTCTGCAGAACACCTGCCCATCTGGAAACACCCATGAATCACTGACATAAGCCCCCTGAGATCAGCTTCCTAAGAGGTAGGGATTTGGATACAGAATCCCTCTTTCTTCTCACTGAACCACTTTTTAAATACAATCACTTTCTTTGCCTCAACTACTTAGTTGTCAGTTGACTGGTCAGTTGTGGGGCAAGCAGCTGGACCTTAACCCTGGTAACAATATAGAACTCTGAAATAATCTTGTCCCTGGATTCACATTTGTTCAGGCAAAAGCATCTCTCGTTCATTATTCCTGCATCTCCTAACATTACAGAATCAGAAAACCTGGAATTGCTCACGCTCCTCCCCAAAAGAAAACCATTTTCTCAGCCAGGTGCAGTGACACATGCCTGTAATCCCAGCAGCTAGAGAGGCTGAGGCAGGAGGATCCCATGTTCAAAGCAAGCCTCAGCAATGGCAAAGGGCTTAGCAACTCAGTGGTACTCTTGTCTCTAAGTAAAATCCAAAGTCGAGCTGGGAATGTGGCTCAGTGGTTGATTGCCCCAGATTTCAACCCTGGTACAAAAACAACAACAACAAAAAGTTCTAAACATTAGCCATGGGCATTTTTTAATAGAAGAATCTAAGATGCTAAGGGATATACACAGAGCTCAACCTCTGTGCACACACCAAGCAGGCACAAGCACAGTCAGAAAACTAGTACTTACTAGAGTCTTGACTTGACAAACTCCTTCAGTACTGTCATGCTTCTCATGGGACTGTCTCATATCTTTAGACAGGACCTCATCATTCTACACTCTTTACACATTGCATCTATTAGACCATTTTGTAAAAAGTTAAAAATATGGCTACACAAGCAAGAATAAATTTATATTAGAGAAAACTATGGTAGTGGGAGTGGTGGAGCCCCACCCAACCAACTTAGGTGTTACAATTCTGGGTCATAGACTTCTGCAAAAACACTATTTCCAAATCATGATTAAATAGTGACTTATACTTTTTGATATTAATATTCAGAGACTAAACTGGGAAGGGGCTCTATCACTGAGCTACATCCTTGCCCCTCCCCTTTTTTTAGGCAGGGCTTCACTAATGTGCCTGCACTGGCCTCAAATTCATCATCAAATTTGCCTTGGCCTGTGTAGCTGTGATTATAGATGCACACCATGACAACAGCTAAATCTAACTTTTAAAGACAGAGTTGTCTTCTACAGAGACGACATCAGTCACCATAACCTGTCAGGTATCACAGCTCAGCAAGATATACATGTGAACCAGGAATAAGCCTATGGCACTTTTTCCATCTGCCTTTGCTGACCAAGAGACCATCATTGTGGTTCCTGTTGGCATACGTGGCCCACATGTTATACATCCCACAAAGAATTACACTAAAGTGACTATTCTCTTTTCTACCCTTGTATGCAGTGATGGCTGAGAGGCACTTAAGAGTATACAGGGCTCACTGACCTTGCTTTGACAATTCCTAAAGCACTCTGAAAACTTTTAAGAACACTTGCACTAATGGGGAAGGGCAAACCCTGACCCCTTTTTAAAATTTCAATTACAGATCTACACCCAACATTTCTTCTCGGTCTTTCCCCCTAAGCTCATAGTTCCTCTTTCCAGGAGGAAAAGACATTTTTTAAACAAGATGTCACAAACACCTTCCTACACTTATGCTGCAATTCTCCAATGGCAAACTGCCTTTCCTCCCAACAAAAAATAGTGATTCTGCTAGAGCGTTCCACATCACTCATCAACAAGGACCTTGCAAATGATAATCTGTCACAAGGATTCTGGCACCAGGTGTTTCTTAAGCACCTGGGAAGTTCAAGAGTCCTCACACCTCAAAGAAGACAACTTCAGATCTGGCATTTGTGATTATTCTTCTTAAGCTAGCCTCCTAGTTTCAATTCTTAAGATACTGATGCAGGTATACATGTCTTTTCCTTAAAGAGGTTTGTAATTATTTGCTGAGAGCCACAACCAAGTCAAGATGATGCCTTGCACTTTGCCAGAGGGAGTGGTTTGAGAAGTAATGCCAGCGAGCTATTAAGATGATGTTAATTGAGTTAAGCTGTGTATAATTATTAAGATGAAGTAATGCCAGCGAGCCGTTAAGATGATAGAGATTCCTTGTTGGCTAATTGCTGTACCTAGATGAAGTTAATTGAGTTAAGATGTGTATAATTGTTAAGATGATGAGGATTGCTGTAACTGGATGATGCTAAATTGAAACAGGCTGTGTATTCAGTTAGGTATAAATACCTCTGCCATCCTACAATAAAGCGACTCTCGCCGTATCAACCTTCACAAGTTTCTTGTCAACCCCTGGTTATTTTGCCCAGCCAGACTGCAACAATTATTTAGAAAAACCCCTGGGATTCACCTGTGTCCCTGTCCTAGAACTTTCTCATGGTATGGAGTTCACTGATTCTGCAGTTTGTAACTCCATCAGAGCCTTTCATATCTCCAGCCCATTCAAGCCAGCTTCTTCCAGGCTCCCCAATCCCAGAAGATGATGCCATCATCCACCCAAATCCTCTCCTTTTTCTGGCACCCAAAACATCCACACTATCAACAAGGCCTGCCCATTCCTCTCCAAGCCAGGACAACACCATTTACATGAGTACCTTTAACAACCACCTCATTGGGTACCTTACCTCCATTTTTATGTAGACACGGCCCACACTTTGTACATATTGATAAAATAGTATTGAAAAAGAGATCTCTTGAGCTGGGGATGTGACTCAGTGGTAGAGTGCTTGCTTAGCATGCTCAAGGACCCAGGTTCAATCCCAGGGCCACAATAAGATTAAGAAAAACAAAACAATAACACCTCTACCCCCCAAAAAAAACAGAATCACTTGATTAATCTACATAACACTACATGACCTTGGGAAAGTCCAATTTGTCCCACAGAACAAAGATCTACACAAGGGGCTCCCTACCTGACCCTCCAATAAGGGTGCAGCCCTTGCCTGCTCCTACATCCCTGCCCTGTATTCACCTTACTTCTCTAGAGAACACTTCAGTTGTTTGAGATAGGGTCACAACAGGCCCATCTTAAAAAGTGTGTCTTTGTGCCTCTGTCATCCCCTTCATTCTCCTCTCCCTGATTTGCATACAGCTCACTCCTGACATGTATATTTCAGCTTCTCACGAGTTTTCCATGACCACACAATCTAAAGGGCCATGAGAGAGTCCCCATAACATGAAATACTATCAGAATGGATCCATCTTATCTGCCTGCTGTGAGAACCCAAGTTCCACAATCAGGAGACTCAACTGTCCTAGCATGCACAGCCAAGATGCAACTGAGGCCCTAACTCCTTTTGGAGAAATTACAGAAGAACTGAAGGTGGCCCACATGCCAGGGTAACGTTGTCACTGGACCATTCCCTTAAATGCCCATTAGAGTGCAGTGTATTTCCAATGGCTCCACATGGCTATATTTTGGATTCTTATAAACGAATAGAACTCTTTTCCATATCATTCATCTGCAACTTATTTCTAGTTGCTCCAAGTGTCTGGCTCCAAGTGCTTGATCATTCTTTCATTTGTCAAAACTAGAAAGTCAACCATGTCAACTGGCGCATCATGGTTTACTGAGCTAGGTTTACTTATTTCTTTGTGCACACTCAAATTTGAGATTGGGGAACCCATGAATTGTAAGGCTTAGCACATAATTGGCATCACATCAAATGTAATTGATCATTTTTACTCTTTTTGCACCATATACTACAGAGCTAAGACTTCTAGACATGTACATTTTTCTATCTGAAGATTGACCATATTTTATTTTTATCCAATAGTACATGTACATGTTGAAAACTATTCTAGCCACTTCTAATGCTAACAGAGGGGCCCTGCTAGAACTGTCTAATGATGCCATATTGCCCCCTACACAGGCACTTGAACACATGGATAATGAATGAAGCTGTCCTAGTCCCCAAAGGAGACTATGTTAATACTGTATATCTATATTTATGCTTCCTAAATAAGACTTCAGAGAATTTGATTCTACTGAGGTTAAAAATTCTAATATTCAAATATATTTTATAAATAAAATTTCCTACCTGCTGATAGAGGCCCACAATTCTTTTTTGGCTGCCATCCGTTTTTTCAAATGTATCTCTGGGAGTCTGATCCCAATTGACACCATCCACTCTATAGGTTCTGTTCTTGTATCTGTGGTATAATCCCAACATAAGAGTATATTTTTGACTTAGCCATTGCATACAAAAGTATTCTTAATCCTCCAAGTAATTGGAGGATATATTAATACTCAATTTACATACTGTACAACTCACCCATTTAAGTGGATTAGCCAATGGCTTTCAGTGTATCTGCAGAGTTGTACAATCAACAATCTTAGTATAGTTCTACCTCCCCTGAAAGAGCATCAGAACCACAAGCAACCACTCATTTCTACCCCAGCCTCCTAACCCTAAGTCAGCTAGAAATCAACTTCCTACCTCCTAAGAGTTGCCTTCTCAAGTATCATGTGAATTGAATTACACATGTAATCTTTCCTGACTTTCACTTAGCTTTATGTTTTCAAGGTTAATTTGGGCTGGAGCAAGTGTTGGTAACTGATTTCTTTCTATTACCAAATAATGTCCTATTGTAACCAGAAGCAATTCCCCATGTGTATAATCCCAGAGACTAGAAAGACTGAGTTAGGAGGATGACAAGGTCCAGGCCATCCTGAGCAACTTAGCAAGACCCCGTCACAAAGAAAGAGGGGGTTGGGACTTTAGCTCAGTAGAGGAGCACTGCCTACCATGGGTGAGGCCCTGGGTTTTGTATCTAATATCAAAATCTTATATACATACAATGCATATGTATACACACAAATACATACATATTTTCTGTTGGATGGTTGTATCACATTTGTTTATCTGTATACCACTTGATGGACCTTAGGGTTATTTATACTTTTGGTAATTATGAAGAATGTTATGGACAATCTAGTACCAATTTTGGCAGACAAAACTTTTCATTACTTGGGGTGGGGCTGTGGCTCAATGGTAGACTGCTTGCATAGCATGCGTAAGGCTCTGTATTTGATTCTCAGCACATCACATGAATAAATAAAATAAAGGTCTCTCAAGTAATAAAAATATTTTTAAAACATTTTTAAAGTTTTCAGTTCTTTTAGATATATAACTAGGAGTGGAATTCTGGGTCATGTGGTGTGCTATCTCTGGTCTGACATTTCCTCAAATTATATTTTTCAAAGAAACTACATTATTTTACATTTCTACTGCAATGTAGGAAGGTGGGTTCTACATTTCCCAATTACTTACCAAGTTGTTAATATCTGGTTTTATTTTAGCTATCCTCATGGATGTGGAGTAGTACCTTATTTTGAGTCTCACTGGATGATAATGTTGAACATTTTTTTTATGTGCTCACTGGCCCAGAATATCTGCTTTAGAGGAAGGTCTCTAGAGAAAGGTCTACTCAGATGATGTGTCCTTTATTTAAACATTGGCTATCTTTGTGTTGGGTTCTGTTCTTTATTTATTCTGAATACATTTTCTTTTAAGACATGTTACTTGCACATATTTTGTCCTTGTCTGTCAGTTATCTTTCCGAATTTTTGACAAGATACTTTGAACAAAAGTTGTTAACTTGAAGTTCAATCTACTTCATATTGTCCTTTATCACTGTGCTCTTGCTGTCCTATCCGAGAAGAGTTTGCCTAATAAAGTCAAAATTTACTCCTATACATTTAAAGAAAATCCCCCTTTAGCTCTTATGTACATATAGGTCTATTTTGAGTTAGTTCTGGAATTAAATTTGGGTTAAACTCTGTGCACTGTGTCAGGAGTCAGGTGGATATCCAGTCACCCCAGCATATAACTGACAAGACTTTTCCCCCTTGTTTAATTATCTTGACATTCCTGTCAAACTAATAACTACAAAGACGAGGGCCAACATCTGGACTAAGCTCTTTTACACTGGCCCGCAGGTCAATCTTCGTGCCAGTATCACCCTGTCTCAACTATTGTCACTTTTTAACAAATTCACAGTTGGGAAAAGTGAGTTCTCCAACTTTGTTCTTTGAAGATTGCTTTGGTAAAGTAATTGGTTATTCAAATCCACTGTCTTATCAAGTTAATACTTCTTGTGTAAGAGAAAAATTAAGATAAAATATTCCAATAAAAAGTAGCCAATGCATTATACTTAAGTGCTGATTTTTAAAATAGCCAAAAAATAAAGAGAGAAAAGAAATGCAGAAAAAACATGCTGCTCTGGGCAAACAGACCCAATGAATGGGCATCAGGGACTGAGGGACAGTAGAGCCTAGAGACCCTCTACCAGCTGTGTAACCAGATGAGCAGCAAATAGTTCTTATGAGGTAGAGTTCATACTATTTCTAGTTCTAAACTTCAACCTTCAGTGATTCAACAAATATAGGAACATCTTTTGTATGGGCAGAAGCAGTAATCAAATTGATGATTGTGTAATATTTTTTAAAAACTTAGACTTACTTTGTAAAAACAATTAACCCAATGAATTCTTTGACTACCTTCTCTTTGGTATTTCTTGCAGTTTTTTTTCAAATATCTTCATTACAAAATCATAAGTAGTTTCCATTCAGAGTACTTCATGGCTCAGGTTGGAACAGAGAGTAAGGCTGTTTTCATATGGAAGAATGCAAGGAATATAACCAGACAAGATTTCCAACCAGCAAGCAGAAAAAAACTGCAGGACAGGATGAAGGTCAAGCTCTGCACATTAAGCAAAGTGTTTCAAGGACTGAGCTCTGGGTCTAAAATAGATACAAGTCAACTGGTTTTGATTTCTTAATTTTAGCAATAATTTCACATATATATGTAGATATATATATATATACATATGTGCACATGTATAGATACATATATACATATAAATATATGTAGACATATATATGTATTATATATTATACATATATTATACACAAACATATATATGCACATTTCAAGAAATCATATAGATGTAGAAAATAAGTAAAATTGCTATTAAAAGTTTTTTCAGAGAGAAAATAATTTTCAAATTTTAGTTGATTTAGGCTTCGTACATTGTTTATTCAATAACTGAATACTGGGGTCCATCCCTAATATCAAAATCTTATATAAATATAATGTCTTTATATACACACAAATCCACACATATTTTCTGTTGAATGGATATACCCATTTGTTTATTTATATATAAGTTGATGGACAGAAGTTTAATTACTTTGCAAGCAAAGGAAAAATGCAAGGGACTCTTGTCCCAGAGGCTGTGATTCTGCACAACAGGGGGAACAAAGTGTTTTGAAAGATGGGATTTCAGGTGTGCCCGGTCCTATTTCACTTCTTAATCTGGGATATAATTATTTTTTAACTCTTCTGCTGCCATCTCCAACTCTGAATTTCTTTATCCTGTGGTGGGTGTGTGCTCAAGGACAGATAATAACTGAATGGGGTCAAAAAGTAATCCTGTTCCAGATTAGGGAGGGGGAGAAGGGGATGGAAAATATGTTGATTTTAAAATAAGCCTCAGTGAGGACATACAATCAATCAACAAGTACATGAAAAAATGCTCACCATCGCTAGCGGTCAGAGAAATGCAAATCAAAACTACCCTAAGATATCATCTCACTCCAGTAAGATTGGCAGCCAGCATGAAGTCCAACAACAACAAGTGCTGGAGAGGATGCGAGGAAAAGGGTACACTTGTTCATTGTTGGTGGGACTGCAAAATGGTGCAGCCAATTTGGAAAGCAGTATGGAGATTTCTTGGAAAGTTGGGAATGGAACCACCATTTGACCCAGCTATTCCCCTTCTCGGTCTATTCCCTAAACACTTAAAAAGAGCATGCTACAGGGACACTGCTGCATCGATGTTCATAGCAGCACAATTCACGATAGCAAGATTGTGGAACCAACCTAGATGCCCTTCAATAGATGAATGGATAAAAAAAAATGTGGCATTTATACACAATGGAGTATTACTCTGCATTCAGAAACGACAACATCATAGAATTTGGAGGGAAATGGATGGCATTAGAGCAGATTATGCTAAGGGAAGCTATCCAATCCTTAAAAAATAAATGCCAAATGACTTCTTTGATATAAGGGGAGTAACTAAGGACAGAGTAGGGACGAAGAGCAGGAGAAGAAGATTAACATTAAATAGGGATGAGAGGGGGGAGGGAAAGGGAGAGAGAAGGGAATCTGCAGGGAAAGGGAAGGTGATCCTCAGGGTTTTATAAAATTACATACAAGAGGAAGTAAGGGGTAAGGAAGAAGTACACAAGTGGAATAAATGTTTTACAGTAGAGGTGGTCGAGAGAGAAGAGGGGAGGGGAGGGGAGGGGTGGGGGGATAGTAGATGATAGGTTAGAGAGCAGAATTCATCAGACACTAGAATGGCAATGTGTAAATCAATGGAAATGTAACTGATGTAACCGATGTGATTCAGCAATCTGTATACGGGGTAATAATGGAAGTTCATAACCATTCTGAATCAAATTCTGAAACATGATATATTAAGAAAGAATGTAATGTTTTGAAAGACCAACAATAAAAAAAATAAAAAAATAAAAAATAAGCCTCAGTGGCAGAGCATCAGGTTAATATTTTCAGTTTAATTTATACTTAACTGAACTTTAGTTGTTCATGGTAGATGAGTGGTATTATTTTAAAGGGCATCACTTTTATACCAGTTCAAATACAGCAACTTTCTAAAAATAATATGTTAAATCTGTAGTACACTATATTTTCCACTTTATACAAATTTATAGTTGTTGAAATCAAATTGATTCCTGTCCCTGGGACCAATTTGTTTCAAATTAATCTGCTTCAGAGTTCTAGAAATTGGGGAATCAACTGAAAGAACTATTTGTTTCAGAGTTCGGGAGCTGACCACCTGGGAGCATAAGGAGGTGTTCAGTGGTGGAAATGTGGTAAGCGACACTCCTGAGTGAGGGAGCAAAAAGTCCAGAGGGGAATAAGCAGGGTCTGTGGGAATCTGGCATGTCCAGGGCAGAAAGGTATATGATGGGTGGGAAGGGAGATGGAGCTGGAAAGAGAAGCAGGATCACATCACATACAGGGGAGATCCCACAGGACCTGATGATGCCCAAAAAACACTTGTTGAAGAAACAAAACAGAGATGGTAGGAGCCAAAGGAGGAGGTTTGGACCACATGGTTCTTCTAAGCCATTTTGTTCCCTGACAACTAGGTAAGACACTTCTCGAGGGTAGGGATGTCCAATGCACACTGTCCTCCCTGCTTCACTTCCCACTGGAAAATGGCTCCCTAACAACTGAAAACACAAGTAGAAGCTTCTGAGGGTGTAAGAACCCTTTCCTGAGAGCTGCCTGTGAGTTCACCACACAAAGTTGGGAACAGACAATTCTATGGTGGACCAGTCGTTCATGGAAAACAACATGCTCATGAGATGTCATAAGATGGAGTCCCTTATTCCATCAACTGCCAACTACTCTACAAGCACCAGCCCAAGAATTCCAGATGCTCAGAACCCGGTGATCTCATCTTTAGAGAACAATGGGACTGGGGCCTTCTAGGGACTCCCATTGGTGGGGAGAGTAGTGAGTCAGTTCACTCTTTGCAGACCTATAGGCCTGGTAACCAGAGTGAACCTTATGGATTCGCAAAAGGAGGACCTGGGCCTCCCTGGCCGTAAGTACACCCAGTCCTTTTGAGTGTGAGCGACAAACTTTCAGGGAAGACCCTTTGCATGGATGGGGTGGTGGCTGCCTGAATGGAGTGCTATTTAGTTAAGAGACAGACTTCTCTATGAAACTAAGAACTCCTCGGAGGCAGAGACCATGTTCTGCCCAAGAAGAAAAGATACCATTGAGGTCCTTGCCCTTAGTGAGGCTTCTTGGTCTGAATGACTGCATGGGTCCCAGACTGGGGGCCAAAAGGCCTGACTTGAGTCTGGCCAGTTCTGGCCCCTCTACACCTAGTGTTCCTTATATGTAAAAGGCTAATGGGGTCGCTTAGATGCCTTTCAAATATACTTTGACTGAATCAGGAAATTATTAGGCATGTCTTTGAGAAGGGTGGGAGGAAATGAGAGAATGAATGAGCCAAATCCAGGAGAGGAATTAGAAACAGTTCAGGTCTTAAGCTAGAGCTGTCAGTCAGCTTGCCTCTTTTCTTTTTTTGTTTTTTTTCTTTTTTCTTTCTTTTTTTTTTTTTTTTTTTTTTTTTTTTTTACTGCCTCAGCGTGGGTCCCATGGTACTTCGGATTGTTGGGGCTCTGCACCGTGATAACTAGTGGCTGCATCCTCTTACTCCACTGGAGGAAGAACCTGAGGAGGAGACAGCGTGCACAGCAGTGGGTGGAGGTGATGAAAGCTGCCACCTTTAGTTATAGCCCACTGCTGTACTGGGTCAACAAACGACGCAGATATGGCATGACTGCTGCCATCAGAATAGACCCTCCCCGGGCTGTTGACAATACTGACATTCAACTCCAAATTCCGGATCTTCCTTCAGAGCCCCACCCCCGGGAAGACAGGTGTCATGCCTTAAGAGGCAGAAGCCCCAAGGAGGAAGCCTCTGTTCCCCTTCAGCCTGCTCTGGTGGTCCCACAGCAGCCCTCTCCTAAGGAGATGCCAGAGTGCCAGACCCCATCGCCATGCAGAAGCCCCAAGGAGGAAGCCCCTGTTACCCTCCAACCTGCTCTGGTGGTCCCACAGCAGCCCTCACCTAAGGGGATGACAGAGCACCAGACCCCATCATCCTTTCTGATTGTCTTTCCAGAGATCCCCTCTGCCCCTCCCCTCCACACCCTGAACTTTCCTCCCATGCTGTCCCACTCTGCCTCCTACCCCTTTCTCACGGCTCCTAAAAGGAAGGTTCACTTCTAGTCCCTTCCCACACTGGCCAGAGGGGTGAACTGACCAATGTGTAGACTTTTACTTCAGTGTCGAAGCCTCCTGTCACTGAACGTGAGAGATTCAGGGGCCAGGTATTATAAAAAGGAGTCAAAAGTCAAGACTGTGTTCCTGATACACAGGTCATAACCCATATAGATGTTACATAGTAAAGTTTTCTGAAAAGTCAGAGTCATTTGTGTCTCATTTGACAGTAGGAAAGCAATGTCCTTCCCCAGTGTGATGGTGGCACAAGTCTCACCAATACAGTGAGAACTGGAGGCTGGCTCTGAAGAGACACACTGAGCCAATACTTGTGGATGAGCTCAATTCCCTCCATCAAGTATTCAATGTGTTCAAGACCCTGGGCTAGGTCCCCAAAGGCACTGCTCTTCTGCAGGATGGGAAGTAAAATTGCCACAAGAGTAACAATTGCCAATGGCACACAGCTACAGCAGTCCACAGTGGCTATGCCACTGGCCAAGCAAGTCATCATGAGGTCAGTGAACCTCACCACACTATGTGCTGACTGGGTGATGTCTATGATGTATGGACTCTTAGCTGGTTGTTTCTCTACATTATTTCTAACAGAACAACACTGCAAAATGGTTATTATGATTTTTCTTTTTCTGATGAGGAGACAGGTTCCAAGGGAATATGCCATTTCTTTTTGTTGTTATTTTTGCTGATCCACTTCTCCCATGTATGTCTGCCTGGCATTACAATTCCTGGTCTTTCCACCCCATGATATCCCTTCCCTAATCATGTCTTCTTAAAACATCCTTGGTGAAAGAATGCTTCACTGTGTATGGAGTGTCATCAGCTTGGTGTACAGATTTGCTTACTGAAAGGGCTGGTGGTAACCACCTAATATCATATGGAGTAACACATCCAAAGCACTATCTTAAGATATCCACAGCTGCACAAAAGTTGAGTCCCCTGTCATTCTTCTACATGGGAATATAAATAATTTTTATACTTTCTGAATAAGGTCCAAAAAGGAGACACAAAGATAATTATCAGATATTTGGCCCCAGTTTAGAGATAAGAAAGCCTGAAAGCCTGATTCTGTCACACAAATTTTTCCCATTTACTTTGAAAATGAGCAAAACCACTTACCATATTTCATCTAAACTTTAAATGTACACGTCCCTGAGAGAAGTGTCTGTTTTTGCCTATTTTGTGGTGTGTGGTGTGTGTTTGTGATTCTCAGAAGTTAGTAAACATGTAGCCAATTTTTTTCTTTTTTACCCCCTCTGTGTGGGCTGAAGGGCTTAGATCCAGCAACTGCAAAGAAAGCCTGATTTCTATCCACATGACCTCTAGCAATATATTTTAAGCCATTTTCATGTTTTAAAGTTAAGTGGAACCATTTCTTCCTTGTATAAGCATGATCTTATATTGTATCTCAAAATACAAAACAGGACAACGCAGATCTCTGGAAGAACAAGGGCAGAAGTTCACTTCTCTATCACCTTGCCCCCTGGTCACCTTGCCCCCTTCAACTCTGCAGAGACCTAAAGCCCCTGACATATAGTCTTCACTGCTTCACACCCAAGACTCTAATTCTGAAGGTAGATTCTAGGACATTAATTTGTGCCAATGATCAGTTAGCCCCTGCTTTCAAAGGAGGACAGAAGCCATAAACATAAATCAAAGAAGATTTGCTTTCTCTTAAAAATCAAGGGAGTGGGGGGAGGCTTTGTAACACACAGTGACAAAAAAAAACAAAATGATTTATTCAGATAAATTGAAATGGCTGTCACTGATATGAAATGAAGCTCAAACTGAGTTTTTAAAAAAAATTGGAATTCACCCTGTAAAATGAACCAAAATGGCTTATGTGTGACAAAAATAGCTGCACTAGAACAAAAGTAGATTTGCATTATTTCATATAAGAATACAAGTTAGGTTAGGTTCATGTAACAAAAAATACATGTTCTGTAAAATCTCAGAATACCCAAATGTGTTCTGGTTTGGATATGATAGAAACAAAATCTAGTTGGTGATGGTAAGCAAGCCAATGAGATGCACAGCAAACAAAAAGCTGTCAATAAAAACTACTTGACAGGACACTGATCCCATGGGAGTCAAAATTCTCCACTGTGACCAGCAGCACTAGCAGAGGGGGGTGGAGGGGTTATGTGCAGCAATGCAAAGAAAGGAAACTGCTATAGAATGCAAAACAGCCAGCAGCAGAGGAAGGGTGTCCACTCCTCAGCTTTGTTGCCACAGACCCACTCCTGGGTGCCAGGTACATTGCAGCATCGTGAAGTCAGGCACTTTATTCCTATGGGAATTCTACAGGACCTGGTACCTCTCTGAATAATGAAGAGGCTCTTTAAGTAAACATTATAATTCCAGATTATATATATATATTATCTGGAATTATAATGTTTACTTAAAGAGCCTATATATATATATATATATATATATATATATATATATATATATATATAATCAAAGAAATGCTTTGGGAAACTAAAGAAAGAAGATGTAGGAGCTGCCACACAGAAGAGCTAAAGGATTGCAAATGAAATCCAAACTAACATCACAACCTAATCTTTCTCAGAGAGCTGAGAATGTGGCAGTGGATGCTTGACTATAGCTCAACACAAGGACTAGGCTGGGTAAAATAAAACAATTGATTATTTATGGATTTTTAAATTGGAAACTTAAAATTGCCACTGTACTTACATAGTTGCTTTTCCCATAGTCATGACTCACTATTTCAACACAGCTCCTAGTATAAAGAAACATCCAGTCATTTAGTGACATCACTCTAAGTAAGGATGTAATTGTTGATCCTCTTAAACAATCTGCTAGTGGATCAGCCTCAAACTGAAAAAGAATCACAAGACATAAATTACTGCTTTTTCAACATCAACATTATCCAAGGGCATTTACATTGTATATTGGTGCTATTTTCTACTGAAATCTCATAATGCTAGTCTTAACAAGGAGTGGATTGGAACTTGGATTCTATCCTGGGTGATATGAAGTTTTCGTTGAGAGTCCATTAGACTGAGATGATTCCAGGGCTTCAGCTTCCTCCACAGGTACATGGAGAATTAATGTAAAAATGTTACACCAAAACTAGGAAACAGTTTAAGTTTTTAGTAAAATGAAACTAGGAAATTTACCAATTTACACAAACTGCTAACCAACATCTATGTAGGGTCTTTTGACTCTAGTCAAATATTTTTTTTTCATTCTACTTCTACATCAGCCTATGGAAGCTCACTGCCCACACTGCTGCCATGAAACCCTGAACCTCTTCTGGTTCTCAGTGCTGCCTGATTCATTAATCCTTCTTTGCTCTGATACTGTTAAATCTTTAGTCTTTCCTTTTAACATAGGTTCCTCTGCATCATTTTGATTCTATGTATTTGATCCTTAGGGATACAATTGGGAGATCAGTCTTCCAACTGCCATGAACAAATGTCTACAATGTTAGATAAAGAGATGACATAGCTCCCTATAGCAAAGTGCTCTTCATACATTCTGATTCAGTGTTTGCCTGTTGTCTCACAGAAAAAAAAAAACAGAGATACTGAAAAGAGCAACAGTCATAGCTATAAACATGACTGCATGGGTTCCTTTGTGCATTACTCTTTATTTGACCCCACAATGACATGAATATCTTCAAAATCCATCTTACTGATTTGTAATGTTGGAAGAGTCTTACTTCTTTCAAAGTTCCTCCTAAGAAAATCTAGGTCAAACCTAAAACATTAGTATTTTAAGTTCTCTTTGTGCATTCTGGGATCTGAAAATTAACATTCCTTTTGTGATCAATCCAAGGAAAATAATCAATGACAATTAGATATTTGCAAATCAGGACTACTTTCCTTGAGTAAATTACTGCCTGTCCTCAGTGTTGAAATACTGAAATTCACTAGTGGATGTGTTTCTGTTCATGATGGCAGTAGCTAGCTGAGGAAGGATGCTCTGTGTTCCCTGCTGGGAGTTTACAGTATGTTACTGAGGAAGGATGTTCTCCCTCATTACAGGGATTTAAGCTAGCAGCTCAGCAAGAGCGTCTGGGAAGAATTACCTTTCCCTATCATTGTATAATATGCACCTAGTCCATAATAGGAAAAAAATCATGATCTTTATTGTTGAAATTAAGAAATTGGAAAATATCATGACGTGAATGCCATTATCCAGCCTTCCCTCTGCAGAACACCTGCCCATCTGGAAACACCCATGAATCACTGACATAAGCCCCCTGAGATCAGCTTCCTAAGAGGTAGGGATTTGGATACAGAATCCCTCTTTCTTCTCACTGAACCACTTTTTAAATACAATCACTTTCTTTGCCTCAACTACTTAGTTGTCAGTTGACTGGTCAGTTGTGGGGCAAGCAGCTGGACCTTAACCCTGGTAACAATATAGAACTCTGAAATAATCTTGTCCCTGGATTCACATTTGTTCAGGCAAAAGCATCTCTCGTTCATTATTCCTGCATCTCCTAACATTACAGAATCAGAAAACCTGGAATTGCTCACGCTCCTCCCCAAAAGAAAACCATTTTCTCAGCCAGGTGCAGTGACACATGCCTGTAATCCCAGCAGCTAGAGAGGCTGAGGCAGGAGGATCCCATGTTCAAAGCAAGCCTCAGCAATGGCAAAGGGCTTAGCAACTCAGTGGTACTCTTGTCTCTAAGTAAAATCCAAAGTCGAGCTGGGAATGTGGCTCAGTGGTTGATTGCCCCAGATTTCAACCCTGGTACAAAAACAACAACAACAAAAAGTTCTAAACATTAGCCATGGGCATTTTTTAATAGAAGAATCTAAGATGCTAAGGGATATACACAGAGCTCAACCTCTGTGCACACACCAAGCAGGCACAAGCACAGTCAGAAAACTAGTACTTACTAGAGTCTTGACTTGACAAACTCCTTCAGTACTGTCATGCTTCTCATGGGACTGTCTCATATCTTTAGACAGGACCTCATCATTCTACACTCTTTACACATTGCATCTATTAGACCATTTTGTAAAAAGTTAAAAATATGGCTACACAAGCAAGAATAAATTTATATTAGAGAAAACTATGGTAGTGGGAGTGGTGGAGCCCCACCCAACCAACTTAGGTGTTACAATTCTGGGTCATAGACTTCTGCAAAAACACTATTTCCAAATCATGATTAAATAGTGACTTATACTTTTTGATATTAATATTCAGAGACTAAACTGGGAAGGGGCTCTATCACTGAGCTACATCCTTGCCCCTCCCCTTTTTTTAGGCAGGGCTTCACTAATGTGCCTGCACTGGCCTCAAATTCATCATCAAATTTGCCTTGGCCTGTGTAGCTGTGATTATAGATGCACACCATGACAACAGCTAAATCTAACTTTTAAAGACAGAGTTGTCTTCTACAGAGACGACATCAGTCACCATAACCTGTCAGGTATCACAGCTCAGCAAGATATACATGTGAACCAGGAATAAGCCTATGGCACTTTTTCCATCTGCCTTTGCTGACCAAGAGACCATCATTGTGGTTCCTGTTGGCATACGTGGCCCACATGTTATACATCCCACAAAGAATTACACTAAAGTGACTATTCTCTTTTCTACCCTTGTATGCAGTGATGGCTGAGAGGCACTTAAGAGTATACAGGGCTCACTGACCTTGCTTTGACAATTCCTAAAGCACTCTGAAAACTTTTAAGAACACTTGCACTAATGGGGAAGGGCAAACCCTGACCCCTTTTTAAAATTTCAATTACAGATCTACACCCAACATTTCTTCTCGGTCTTTCCCCCTAAGCTCATAGTTCCTCTTTCCAGGAGGAAAAGACATTTTTTAAACAAGATGTCACAAACACCTTCCTACACTTATGCTGCAATTCTCCAATGGCAAACTGCCTTTCCTCCCAACAAAAAATAGTGATTCTGCTAGAGCGTTCCACATCACTCATCAACAAGGACCTTGCAAATGATAATCTGTCACAAGGATTCTGGCACCAGGTGTTTCTTAAGCACCTGGGAAGTTCAAGAGTCCTCACACCTCAAAGAAGACAACTTCAGATCTGGCATTTGTGATTATTCTTCTTAAGCTAGCCTCCTAGTTTCAATTCTTAAGATACTGATGCAGGTATACATGTCTTTTCCTTAAAGAGGTTTGTAATTATTTGCTGAGAGCCACAACCAAGTCAAGATGATGCCTTGCACTTTGCCAGAGGGAGTGGTTTGAGAAGTAATGCCAGCGAGCTATTAAGATGATGTTAATTGAGTTAAGCTGTGTATAATTATTAAGATGAAGTAATGCCAGCGAGCCGTTAAGATGATAGAGATTCCTTGTTGGCTAATTGCTGTACCTAGATGAAGTTAATTGAGTTAAGATGTGTATAATTGTTAAGATGATGAGGATTGCTGTAACTGGATGATGCTAAATTGAAACAGGCTGTGTATTCAGTTAGGTATAAATACCTCTGCCATCCTACAATAAAGCGACTCTCGCCGTATCAACCTTCACAAGTTTCTTGTCAACCCCTGGTTATTTTGCCCAGCCAGACTGCAACAATTATTTAGAAAAACCCCTGGGATTCACCTGTGTCCCTGTCCTAGAACTTTCTCATGGTATGGAGTTCACTGATTCTGCAGTTTGTAACTCCATCAGAGCCTTTCATATCTCCAGCCCATTCAAGCCAGCTTCTTCCAGGCTCCCCAATCCCAGAAGATGATGCCATCATCCACCCAAATCCTCTCCTTTTTCTGGCACCCAAAACATCCACACTATCAACAAGGCCTGCCCATTCCTCTCCAAGCCAGGACAACACCATTTACATGAGTACCTTTAACAACCACCTCATTGGGTACCTTACCTCCATTTTTATGTAGACACGGCCCACACTTTGTACATATTGATAAAATAGTATTGAAAAAGAGATCTCTTGAGCTGGGGATGTGACTCAGTGGTAGAGTGCTTGCTTAGCATGCTCAAGGACCCAGGTTCAATCCCAGGGCCACAATAAGATTAAGAAAAACAAAACAATAACACCTCTACCCCCCAAAAAAAACAGAATCACTTGATTAATCTACATAACACTACATGACCTTGGGAAAGTCCAATTTGTCCCACAGAACAAAGATCTACACAAGGGGCTCCCTACCTGACCCTCCAATAAGGGTGCAGCCCTTGCCTGCTCCTACATCCCTGCCCTGTATTCACCTTACTTCTCTAGAGAACACTTCAGTTGTTTGAGATAGGGTCACAACAGGCCCATCTTAAAAAGTGTGTCTTTGTGCCTCTGTCATCCCCTTCATTCTCCTCTCCCTGATTTGCATACAGCTCACTCCTGACATGTATATTTCAGCTTCTCACGAGTTTTCCATGACCACACAATCTAAAGGGCCATGAGAGAGTCCCCATAACATGAAATACTATCAGAATGGATCCATCTTATCTGCCTGCTGTGAGAACCCAAGTTCCACAATCAGGAGACTCAACTGTCCTAGCATGCACAGCCAAGATGCAACTGAGGCCCTAACTCCTTTTGGAGAAATTACAGAAGAACTGAAGGTGGCCCACATGCCAGGGTAACGTTGTCACTGGACCATTCCCTTAAATGCCCATTAGAGTGCAGTGTATTTCCAATGGCTCCACATGGCTATATTTTGGATTCTTATAAACGAATAGAACTCTTTTCCATATCATTCATCTGCAACTTATTTCTAGTTGCTCCAAGTGTCTGGCTCCAAGTGCTTGATCATTCTTTCATTTGTCAAAACTAGAAAGTCAACCATGTCAACTGGCGCATCATGGTTTACTGAGCTAGGTTTACTTATTTCTTTGTGCACACTCAAATTTGAGATTGGGGAACCCATGAATTGTAAGGCTTAGCACATAATTGGCATCACATCAAATGTAATTGATCATTTTTACTCTTTTTGCACCATATACTACAGAGCTAAGACTTCTAGACATGTACATTTTTCTATCTGAAGATTGACCATATTTTATTTTTATCCAATAGTACATGTACATGTTGAAAACTATTCTAGCCACTTCTAATGCTAACAGAGGGGCCCTGCTAGAACTGTCTAATGATGCCATATTGCCCCCTACACAGGCACTTGAACACATGGATAATGAATGAAGCTGTCCTAGTCCCCAAAGGAGACTATGTTAATACTGTATATCTATATTTATGCTTCCTAAATAAGACTTCAGAGAATTTGATTCTACTGAGGTTAAAAATTCTAATATTCAAATATATTTTATAAATAAAATTTCCTACCTGCTGATAGAGGCCCACAATTCTTTTTTGGCTGCCATCCGTTTTTTCAAATGTATCTCTGGGAGTCTGATCCCAATTGACACCATCCACTCTATAGGTTCTGTTCTTGTATCTGTGGTATAATCCCAACATAAGAGTATATTTTTGACTTAGCCATTGCATACAAAAGTATTCTTAATCCTCCAAGTAATTGGAGGATATATTAATACTCAATTTACATACTGTACAACTCACCCATTTAAGTGGATTAGCCAATGGCTTTCAGTGTATCTGCAGAGTTGTACAATCAACAATCTTAGTATAGTTCTACCTCCCCTGAAAGAGCATCAGAACCACAAGCAACCACTCATTTCTACCCCAGCCTCCTAACCCTAAGTCAGCTAGAAATCAACTTCCTACCTCCTAAGAGTTGCCTTCTCAAGTATCATGTGAATTGAATTACACATGTAATCTTTCCTGACTTTCACTTAGCTTTATGTTTTCAAGGTTAATTTGGGCTGGAGCAAGTGTTGGTAACTGATTTCTTTCTATTACCAAATAATGTCCTATTGTAACCAGAAGCAATTCCCCATGTGTATAATCCCAGAGACTAGAAAGACTGAGTTAGGAGGATGACAAGGTCCAGGCCATCCTGAGCAACTTAGCAAGACCCCGTCACAAAGAAAGAGGGGGTTGGGACTTTAGCTCAGTAGAGGAGCACTGCCTACCATGGGTGAGGCCCTGGGTTTTGTATCTAATATCAAAATCTTATATACATACAATGCATATGTATACACACAAATACATACATATTTTCTGTTGGATGGTTGTATCACATTTGTTTATCTGTATACCACTTGATGGACCTTAGGGTTATTTATACTTTTGGTAATTATGAAGAATGTTATGGACAATCTAGTACCAATTTTGGCAGACAAAACTTTTCATTACTTGGGGTGGGGCTGTGGCTCAATGGTAGACTGCTTGCATAGCATGCGTAAGGCTCTGTATTTGATTCTCAGCACATCACATGAATAAATAAAATAAAGGTCTCTCAAGTAATAAAAATATTTTTAAAACATTTTTAAAGTTTTCAGTTCTTTTAGATATATAACTAGGAGTGGAATTCTGGGTCATGTGGTGTGCTATCTCTGGTCTGACATTTCCTCAAATTATATTTTTCAAAGAAACTACATTATTTTACATTTCTACTGCAATGTAGGAAGGTGGGTTCTACATTTCCCAATTACTTACCAAGTTGTTAATATCTGGTTTTATTTTAGCTATCCTCATGGATGTGGAGTAGTACCTTATTTTGAGTCTCACTGGATGATAATGTTGAACATTTTTTTTATGTGCTCACTGGCCCAGAATATCTGCTTTAGAGGAAGGTCTCTAGAGAAAGGTCTACTCAGATGATGTGTCCTTTATTTAAACATTGGCTATCTTTGTGTTGGGTTCTGTTCTTTATTTATTCTGAATACATTTTCTTTTAAGACATGTTACTTGCACATATTTTGTCCTTGTCTGTCAGTTATCTTTCCGAATTTTTGACAAGATACTTTGAACAAAAGTTGTTAACTTGAAGTTCAATCTACTTCATATTGTCCTTTATCACTGTGCTCTTGCTGTCCTATCCGAGAAGAGTTTGCCTAATAAAGTCAAAATTTACTCCTATACATTTAAAGAAAATCCCCCTTTAGCTCTTATGTACATATAGGTCTATTTTGAGTTAGTTCTGGAATTAAATTTGGGTTAAACTCTGTGCACTGTGTCAGGAGTCAGGTGGATATCCAGTCACCCCAGCATATAACTGACAAGACTTTTCCCCCTTGTTTAATTATCTTGACATTCCTGTCAAACTAATAACTACAAAGACGAGGGCCAACATCTGGACTAAGCTCTTTTACACTGGCCCGCAGGTCAATCTTCGTGCCAGTATCACCCTGTCTCAACTATTGTCACTTTTTAACAAATTCACAGTTGGGAAAAGTGAGTTCTCCAACTTTGTTCTTTGAAGATTGCTTTGGTAAAGTAATTGGTTATTCAAATCCACTGTCTTATCAAGTTAATACTTCTTGTGTAAGAGAAAAATTAAGATAAAATATTCCAATAAAAAGTAGCCAATGCATTATACCTAAGTGCTGATTTTTAAAATAGCCAAAAAATAAAGAGAGAAAAGAAATGCAGAAAAAACATGCTGCTCTGGGCAAACAGACCCAATGAATGGGCATCAGGGACTGAGGGACAGTAGAGCCTAGAGACCCTCTACCAGCTGTGTAACCAGATGAGCAGCAAATAGTTCTTATGAGGTAGAGTTCATACTATTTCTAGTTCTAAACTTCAACCTTCAGTGATTCAACAAATATAGGAACATCTTTTGTATGGGCAGAAGCAGTAATCAAATTGATGATTGTGTAATATTTTTTAAAAACTTAGACTTACTTTGTAAAAACAATTAACCCAATGAATTCTTTGACTACCTTCTCTTTGGTATTTCTTGCAGTTTTTTTTCAAACATCTTCATTACAAAATCATAAGTAGTTTCCATTCAGAGTACTTCATGGCTCAGGTTGGAACAGAGAGTAAGGCTGTTTTCATATGGAAGAATGCAAGGAATATAACCAGACAAGATTTCCAACCAGCAAGCAGAAAAAAATTGCAGGACAGGATGAAGGTCAAGCTCTGCACATTAAGCAAAGTGTTTCAAGGACTGAGCTCTGGGTCTAAAATAGATACAAGTCAACTGGTTTTGATTTCTTAATTTTAGCAATAATTTCACATATATATGTAGATATATATATACATACATATGTGCACATGTATAGATACATATATACATATAAATATATGTAGACATATATATGTATTATATATTATACATATATTATACACAAACATATATATGCACATTTCAAGAAATCATATAGATGTAGAAAATAAGTAAAATTGCTATTAAAAGTTTTTTCAGAGAGAAAATAATTTTCAAATTTTAGTTGATTTAGGCTTCGTACATTGTTTATTCAATAACTGAATACTGGGGTCCATCCCTAATATCAAAATCTTATATAAATATAATGTGTTTATATACACACAAATCCACACATATTTTCTGTTGAATGGATATACCCATTTGTTTATTTATATATAAGTTGATGGACAGAAGTTTAATTACTTTGCAAGCAAAGGAAAAATGCAAGGGACTCTTGTCCCAGAGGCTGTGATTCTGCACAACAGGGGGAACAAAGTGTTTTGAAAGATGGGATTTCAGGTGTGCCTGGTCCTATTTCACTTCTTAATCTGGGATATAATTATTTTTTAACTCTTCTGCTGCCATCTCCAACTCTGAATTTCTTTATCCTGTGGTGGGTGTGTGCTCAAGGACAGATAATAACTGAATGGGGTCAAAAAGTAATCCTGTTCCAGGTTAGGGATGGGGAGAAGGGGATGGAAAATATGTTGATTTTAAAATAAGACTCAGTGAGGACATACAATCAATCAACAAGTACATGAAAAAATGCTCACCATCGCTAGCGGTCAGAGAAATGCAAATCAAAACTACCCTAAGATATCATCTCACTCCAGTAAGATTGGCAGCCAGCATGAAGTCCAACAACAACAAGTGCTGGAGAGGATGCGAGGAAAAGGGTACACTTGTTCATTGTTGGTGGGACTGCAAAATGGTGCAGCCAATTTGGAAAGCAGTATGGAGATTTCTTGGAAAGTTGGGAATGGAACCACCATTTGACCCAGCTATTCCCCTTCTCGGTCTATTCCCTAAACACTTAAAAAGAGCATGCTACAGGGACACTGCTGCATCGATGTTCATAGCAGCACAATTCACGATAGCAAGATTGTGGAACCAACCTAGATGCCCTTCAATAGATGAATGGATAAAAAAAAATGTGGCATTTATACACAATGGAGTATTACTCTGCATTCAGAAACGACAACATCATAGAATTTGGAGGGAAATGGATGGCATTAGAGCAGATTATGCTAAGGGAAGCTATCCAATCCTTAAAAAATAAATGCCAAATGACTTCTTTGATATAAGGGGAGTAACTAAGGACAGAGTAGGGACGAAGAGCAGGAGAAGAAGATTAACATTAAATAGGGATGAGAGGGGGGAGGGAAAGGGAGAGAGAAGGGAATCTGCAGGGAAAGGGAAGGTGATCCTCAGGGTTTTATAAAATTACATACAAGAGGAAGTAAGGGGTAAGGAAGAAGTACACAAGTGGAATAAATGTTTTACAGTAGAGGTGGTCGAGAGAGAAGAGGGGAGGGGAGGGGAGGGGTGGGGGGATAGTAGATGATAGGTTAGAGAGCAGAATTCATCAGACACTAGAATGGCAATGTGTAAATCAATGGAAATGTAACTGATGTAACCGATGTGATTCAGCAATCTGTATACGGGGTAATAATGGAAGTTCATAACCATTCTGAATCAAATTGTGAAACATGATATATTAAGAAAGAATGTAATGTTTTGAAAGACCAACAATAAAAAAAATAAAAAAATAAAAAATAAGCCTCAGTGGCAGAGCATCAGGTTAATATTTTCAGTTTAATTTATACTTAACTGAACTTTAGTTGTTCATGGTAGATGAGTGGTATTATTTTAAAGGGCATCACTTTTATACCAGTTCAAATAGAGCAACTTTCTAAAAATAATATGTTAAATCTGTAGTACACTATATTTTCCACTTTATACAAATTTATAGTTGTTGAAATCAAATTGATTCCTGTCCCTGGGACCAATTTGTTTCAAATTAATCTGCTTCAGAGTTCTAGAAATTGGGGAATCAACTGAAAGAACTATTTGTTTCAGAGTTCGGGAGCTGACCACCTGGGAGGATAAGGAGGTGTTCAGTGGTGGAAATGTGGTAAGCGACACTCCTGAGTGAGGGAGCAAAAAGTCCAGAGGGGAATAAGCAGGGTCTGTGGGAATCTGGCATGTCCAGGGCAGAAAGGTATATGATGGGTGGGAAGGGAGATGGAGCTGGAAAGAGAAGCAGGATCACATCACATACAGGGGAGATCCCACAGGACCTGATGATGCCCAAAAAACACTTGTTGAAGAAACAAAACAGAGATGGTAGGAGCCAAAGGAGGAGGTTTGGACCACATGGTTCTTCTAAGCCATTTTGTTCCCTGACAACTAGGTAAGACACTTCTCGAGGGTAGGGATGTCCAATGCACACTGTCCTCCCTGCTTCACTTCCCACTGGAAAATGGCTCCCTAACAACTGAAAACACAAGTAGAAGCTTCTGAGGGTGTAAGAACCCTTTCCTGAGAGCTGCCTGTGAGTTCACCACACAAAGTTGGGAACAGACAATTCTATGGTGGACCAGTCGTTCATGGAAAACAACATGCTCATGAGATGTCATAAGATGGAGTCCCTTATTCCATCAACTGCCAACTACTCTACAAGCACCAGCCCAAGAATTCCAGATGCTCAGAACCCGGTGATCTCATCTTTAGAGAACAATGGGACTGGGGCCTTCTAGGGACTCCCATTGGTGGGGAGAGTAGTGAGTCAGTTCACTCTTTGCAGACCTATAGGCCTGGTAACCAGAGTGAACCTTATGGATTCGCAAAAGGAGGACCTGGGCCTCCCTGGCCGTAAGTACACCCAGTCCTTTTGAGTGTGAGCGACAAACTTTCAGGGAAGACCCTTTGCATGGATGGGGTGGTGGCTGCCTGAATGGAGTGCTATTTAGTTAAGAGACAGACTTCTCTATGAAACTAAGAACTCCTCGGAGGCAGAGACCATGTTCTGCCCAAGAAGAAAAGATACCATTGAGGTCCTTGCCCTTAGTGAGGCTTCTTGGTCTGAATGACTGCATGGGTCCCAGACTGGGGGCCAAAAGGCCTGACTTGAGTCTGGCCAGTTCTGGCCCCTCTACACCTAGTGTTCCTTATATGTAAAAGGCTAATGGGGTCGCTTAGATGCCTTTCAAATATACTTTGACTGAATCAGGAAATTATTAGGCATGTCTTTGAGAAGGGTGGGAGGAAATGAGAGAATGAATGAGCCAAATCCAGGAGAGGAATTAGAAACAGTTCAGGTCTTAAGCTAGAGCTGTCAGTCAGCTTGCCTCTTTTCTTTTTTTGTTTTTTTTCTTTTTTCTTTCTTTTTTTTTTTTTTTTTTTTTTTTTTTTTTACTGCCTCAGCGTGGGTCCCATGGTACTTCGGATTGTTGGGGCTCTGCACCGTGATAACTAGTGGCTGCATCCTCTTACTCCACTGGAGGAAGAACCTGAGGAGGAGACAGCGTGCACAGCAGTGGGTGGAGGTGATGAAAGCTGCCACCTTTAGTTATAGCCCACTGCTGTACTGGGTCAACAAACGACGCAGATATGGCATGACTGCTGCCATCAGAATAGACCCTCCCCGGGCTGTTGACAATACTGACATTCAACTCCAAATTCCGGATCTTCCTTCAGAGCCCCACCCCCGGGAAGACAGGCGTCATGCCTTAAGAGGCAGAAGCCCCAAGGAGGAAGCCTCTGTTCCCCTTCAGCCTGCTCTGGTGGTCCCACAGCAGCCCTCTCCTAAGGAGATGCCAGAGTGCCAGACCCCATCGCCATGCAGAAGCCCCAAGGAGGAAGCCCCTGTTACCCTCCAACCTGCTCTGGTGGTCCCACAGCAGCCCTCACCTAAGGGGATGACAGAGCACCAGACCCCATCATCCTTTCTGATTGTCTTTCCAGAGATCCCCTCTGCCCCTCCCCTCCACACCCTGAACTTTCCTCCCATGCTGTCCCACTCTGCCTCCTACCCCTTTCTCACGGCTCCTAAAAGGAAGGTTCACTTCTAGTCCCTTCCCACACTGGCCAGAGGGGTGAACTGACCAATGTGTAGACTTTTACTTCAGTGTCGAAGCCTCCTGTCACTGAACGTGAGAGATTCAGGGGCCAGGTATTATAAAAAGGAGTCAAAAGTCAAGACTGTGTTCCTGATACACAGGTCATAACCCATATAGATGTTACATAGTAAAGTTTTCTGAAAAGTCAGAGTCATTTGTGTCTCATTTGACAGTAGGAAAGCAATGTCCTTCCCCAGTGTGATGGTGGCACAAGTCTCACCAATATAGTGAGAACTGGAGGCTGGCTCTGAAGAGACACACTGAGCCAATACTTGTGGATGAGCTCAATTCCCTCCATCAAGTATTCAATGTGTTCAAGACCCTGGGCTAGGTCCCCAAAGGCACTGCTCTTCTGCAGGATGGGAAGTAAAATTGCCACAAGAGTAACAATTGCCAATGGCACACAGCTACAGCAGTCCACAGTGGCTATGCCACTGGCCAAGCAAGTCATCATGAGGTCAGTGAACCTCACCACACTATGTGCTGACTGGGTGATGTCTATGATGTATGGACTCTTAGCTGGTTGTTTCTCTACATTATTTCTAACAGAACAACACTGCAAAATGGTTATTATGATTTTTCTTTTTCTGATGAGGAGACAGGTTCCAAGGGAATATGCCATTTCTTTTTGTTGTTATTTTTGCTGATCCACTTCTCCCATGTACGTCTGCCTGGCATTACAATTCCTGGTCTTTCCACCCCATGATATCCCTTCCCTAATCATGTCTTCTTAAAACATCCTTGGTGAAAGAATGCTTCACTGTGTATGGAGTGTCATCAGCTTGGTCTACAGATTTGCTTACTGAAAGGGCTGGTGGTAACCACCTAATATCATATGGAGTAACACATCCAAAGCACTATCTTAAGATATCCACAGCTGCACAAAAGTTGAGTCCCCTGTCATTCTTCTACATGGGAATATAAATAATTTTTATACTTTCTGAATAAGGTCCAAAAAGGAGACACAAAGATAATTATCAGATATTTGGCCCCAGTTTAGAGATAAGAAAGCCTGAAAGCCTGATTCTGTCACACAAATTTTTCCCATTTACTTTGAAAATGAGCAAAACCACTTACCATATTTCATCTAAACTTTAAATGTACACGTCCCTGAGAGAAGTGTCTGTTTTTGCCTATTTTGTGGTGTGTGGTGTGTGTTTGTGATTCTCAGAAGTTAGTAAACATGTAGCCAATTTTTTTCTTTTTTACCCCCTCTGTGTGGGCTGAAGGGCTTAGATCCAGCAACTGCAAAGAAAGCCTGATTTCTATCCACATGACCTCTAGCAATATATTTTAAGCAATTTTTATTTTTTAAAGTTAAGTGGAACCATTTCTTCCTTGTATAAACATGATCTTATATTGTATCTCAAAATACAAAACAGGACAACGCAGATCTCTGGAAGAACAAGGGCAGAAGTTCACTTCTCTATCACCTTGCCCCCTGGTCACCTTGCCCCCTTCAACTCTGCAGAGACCTAAAGCCCCTGACATATAGTCTTCACTGCTTCACACCCAAGACTCTAATTCTGAAGGTAGATTCTAGGACATTAATTTGTGCCAATGATCAGTTAGCCCCTGCTTTCAAAGGAGGACAGAAGCCATAAACATAAATCAAAGAAGATTTGCTTTCTCTTAAAAATCAAGGGAGTGGGGGGAGGCTTTGTAACACACAGTGACAAAAAAAAACAAAATGTTTTATTCAGATAAGTTGAAATGGCTATCACTGATATGAAATGAAGCTCAAACTGAGTTTTTAAAAAAAATTGGAATTCACCCTGTAAAATGAACCAAAATGGCTTATGTGTGACAAAAATAGCTGCACTAGAAAAAAAGTAGATTTGCATTATTTCATATAAGAATACAAGTTAGGTTAGGTTCATGTAACAAAAAATACATGTTCTGTAAAATCTCAGAATACCCAAATGTGTTCTGGTTTGGATATGATAGAAACAAAATCTAGTTGGTGATGGTAAGCAAGCCAATGAGATGCACAGCAAACAAAAAGCTGTCAATAAAAACTACTTGACAGGACACTGATCCCATGGGAGTCAAAATTCTCCACTGTGACCAGCAGCACTAGCAGAGGGGGGTGGAGGGGTTATGTGCAGCAATGCAAAGAAAGGAAACTGCTATAGAATGCAAAACAGCCAGCAGCAGAGGAAGGGTGTCCACTCCTCAGCTTTGTTGCCACAGACCCACTCCTGGGTGCCAGGTACATTGCAGCATCGTGAAGTCAGGCACTTTATTCCTATGGGAATTCTACAGGACCTGGTACCTCTCTGAATAATGAAGAGGCTCTTTAAGTAAACATTATAATTCCAGATTATATATATATATTATCTGGAATTATAATGTTTACTTAATATATATATATAATCAGAAAGAAATGCTTTGGGAAACTAAAGAAAGAAGATGTAGGAGCTGCCACACAGAAGAGCTAAAGGATTGCAAATGAAATCCAAACTAACATCACAACCTAATCTTTCTCAGAGAGCTGAGAATGTGGCAGTGGATGCTTGACTATAGCTCAACACAAGGACTAGGCTGGGTAAAATAAAACAATTGATTATTTATGGATTTTTAAATTGGAAACTTAAAATTGCCACTGTACTTACATAGTTGCTTTTCCCATAGTCATGACTCACTATTTCAACACAGCTCCTAGTATAAAGAAACATCCAGTCATTTAGTGACATCACTCTAAGTAAGGATGTAATTGTTGATCCTCTTAAACAATCTGCTAGTGGATCAGCCTCAAACTGAAAAAGAATCACAAGACATAAATTACTGCTTTTTCAACATCAACATTATCCAAGGGCATTTACATTGTATATTGGTGCTATTTTCTACTGAAATCTCATAATGCTAGTCTTAACAAGGAGTGGATTGGAACTTGGATTCTATCCTGGGTGATATGAAGTTTTCGTTGAGAGTCCATTAGACTGAGATGATTCCAGGGCTTCAGCTTCCTCCACAGGTACATGGAGAATTAATGTAAAAATGTTACACCAAAACTAGGAAACAGTTTAAGTTTTTAGTAAAATGAAACTAGGAAATTTACCAATTTACACAAACTGCTAACCAACATCTATGTAGGGTCTTTTGACTCTAGTCAAATATTTTTTTTTCATTCTACTTCTACATCAGCCTATGGAAGCTCACTGCCCACACTGCTGCCATGAAACCCTGAACCTCTTCTGGTTCTCAGTGCTGCCTGATTCATTAATCCTTCTTTGCTCTGATACTGTTAAATCTTTAGTCTTTCCTTTTAACATAGGTTCCTATGCATCATTTTGATTCTATGTATTTGATCCTTAGGAATACAATTGGGAGATCAGTCTTCCAACTGCCATGAGCAAATGTCTACAATGTTAGATAAAGAGATGACATAGCTCCCTATAGCAAAGTGCTCTTCATACATTCTGATTCAGTGTTTGCCTGTTGTCTCACAGAAAAAAAAAAAAACAGAGATACTGAAAAGAGCAACAGTCATAGCTATAAACATGACTGCATGGGTTCCTTTGTGCATTACTCTTTATTTGACCCCACAATGACATGAATATCTTCAAAATCCATCTTACTGATTTGTAATGTTGGAAGAGTCTTACTTCTTTCAAAGTTCCTCCTAAGAAAATCTAGGTCAAACCTAAAACATTAGTATTTTAAGTTCTCTTTGTGCATTCTGGGATCTGAAAATTAACATTCCTTTTGTGATCAATCCAAGGAAAATAATCAATGACAATTAGATATTTGCAAATCAGGACTACTTTCCTTGAATAAATTACTGCCTGTCCTCAGTGTTGAAATACTGAAATTCACTAGTGGATGTGTTTCTGTTCATGATGGCAGTAGCTAGCTGAGGAAGGATGCTCTGTGTTCCCTGCTGGGAGTTTACAGTATGTTACTGAGGAAGGATGTTCTCCCTCATTACAGGGATTTAAGCTAGCAGCTCAGCAAGAGCGTCTGGGAAGAATTACCTTTCCCTATCATTGTATAATATGCACCTAGTCCATAATAGGAAAAAAATCATGATCTTTATTGTTGAAATTAAGAAATTGGAAAATATCATGACGTGAATGCCATTATCCAGCCTTCCCTCTGCAGAACACCTGCCCATCTGGAAACACCCATGAATCACTGACATAAGCCCCCTGAGATCAGCTTCCTAAGAGGTAGGGATTTGGATACAGAATCCCTCTTTCTTCTCACTGAACCACTTTTTAAATACAATCACTTTCTTTGCCTCAACTACTTAGTTGTCAGTTGACTGGTCAGTTGTGGGGCAAGCAGCTGGACCTTAACCCTGGTAACAATATAGAACTCTGAAATAATCTTGTCCCTGGATTCACATTTGTTCAGGC